>NC_057931.1:16990000-18190000 GCF_017639315.1 Drosophila ananassae
GATGCGTGGCGCCACCTAGCGGACTGCGACTCAACTGCAAGGGTATATAAACTTCGGCTCCGCCCGAGGTTAGCTTTCCTTTCTTGTCAAGAGGTTTTTTATATATTGGTATTGTTGGGACTTATGCCAGCATCAAATATCGTAATTAATACTAATTAGTTCTCTCAGTGTAACTAGCCGCAGCGGTCCACAAATTCCCGTTATCAACAGTTTCATATTATTTGATTCTCCCAGATTCGCATGCACTTTGGGAGCTTTGGTAGAGGTTCTGCGCAAGCTCTTAGTTTATGAACTTGTATATTCGGCATTGTTTGGATCGGCCGCTGCATTTGTTTTTTTTGGGGTTAAATTGACCCATAATTAATATTGAAATATAAATTAAACCTTGTCTGGGTATAAACAGGTATAATATAGGACCCTTGAGGGCACCGTGCAGAAATACTGATAGTTGACGATGACTGTCTCTAAGTGTACAATAAATGAGCAATTTCTAGAAAACATCTAGAAAACAGGGTTTTTTTTAAGATTGCTGTAGGGAAATTTTGGCAAAACATTTTGTGGGTAAGGCCATTGCTCCATGTCGAGTCGAAGAGACCTTTTATGTCTAATTGATATGGGAAAAGTTATTTTGATAATTTTTTAAATTCTAAATCCAAATTGCTGACTTGGTAAGATATCATTGATCTTATTGGGCAGATTGGAGGACTCATTTGGCTTCGCTATGAAAAAAACTTTTTCTATTTTCCAAATAGGTGGAAATAGTTTTGATAGTTCTAAACTTATATTGACCATGATAGTTAGGAATTCTATGCCGCTTGTAGGAAGTGCTTTTAGACATAGATGGTCCACACCAAAAAATCATTTGGAGGGGCTAGTATGATTTCCGATATCACCCTTCCCTTTGGAAATATCGGTTCCTTATCCTCGGTGAACGAATGCACTGACAAAAAAATGTTTGCTTGCTTAATTCTATTAGTAGCAGTATCCAGCTTTAAAACCGGCAATAAAGAATATCCCAAAGAATTTACTGCAGATCGCTATTCTCAGGAAAAACTCTGACGCATCGGTACATTTTGCAAATATTTTCCTTAATGGCCATCCGATGACACCGGAACTTTACACTGCGTTGAATTGAACTCCTTGAATTCCCTTGTTTACTGGCACTAGCACTGTATGCTCTTTAGTCGTGAATTGACAAACTTAGGCTTGTGGTTTAGTGTCCTTCTGAGGCTCGTCTCGTTGATAAACTTGGGCTTGTGGTTAAATGTCCTTCTGAGGCTCGATCACAATCCATCCCAGCCCAATTTTTTTTCAGTAGTGGCTGTCCTTCTCTCAAATGTATCTGTGGTGGCCTCATAAGCTGGTGGAAATATTCGGCACCCAACAATAGGTCACTCTTCTGAGGCTGCGTAAATTCAGGATCGGCTAAGCGCAACTGAGGTGGAATATTTCGAGGCGCCTGAATAGGGAATGGTTGGTTGGGCATTGCATCCGATAGGACGACGACTATTCAGGTGTATGCGGCATAGCTGAGGGGGTCCGGCTGATCCATGTATTCCCACTTGGGCGGTTGGTAACAGAACCGCGGGTTTATTTGTAAGAAGGGCTGAGGCTGAACACACCACTCGTGATGAGCTGGATCGAAGTGGAGCGGTCGACATATTTTTCTGCATTGTTACTTGACTGGTTGCCTGACGCTCAAGGTTTTCTAACATCTCCTTTAGAGATTGTCAATTGGTTGGATCGGTGATGTCTAGTTCTAGAGATGACAGCGTGTGTGGGTCCAATCTTTCCTCAATGATGTGTATCAAGATTGGCTCCCAGGTGTCTGTTCACACCTTGAATGCGTTGAGAGTGGCGATCGTTCGGAGCACAGTATCATGTAGGCTGCGCAGCTGGTCCGCTGATCCATTTGTTCTGGGGTTTTCGAAAAGCTCTTGGATCGCGGATTTTATTAACAGCTGTTCATTTTGGTATCGATTCTTTAATCGTTGCCAGGCATCCTGGTAACTGGTCTGTCCGCCAATTGACGATGAGATCAGGTTTTTTGCTTCACCTGTTACATGATGCTCCAAATGACGGAATTTTACTGCATCGCTGTAGTCTTGATTGAGGATGCATTCCGTAAAAATTTCGTAGAATCGTAGCCAATGTCGGTAGTCTCGGTCACTTTGGAATTGGAAATTCTACTGGTGGTATTACAAACGGAGGTGCGATCGCGGGTTTTTGTGTTGATGCTGAAGTTGATTGCGATTCTTCGCTCAAAAACGAAAAGTATTCTGCTCGTACAACCTGAAATCTGTCATCGGTGGGTCCATCATTTTTTATGGCTGATTCCAGGTCGATGAGATCATGGTATCCCGTGACGATTTCCTTCCATAGCTCCTTCATGTGTTGTCTGACGTGTGTGGACACTTCCCGTCCTTCGATGCGGTTGCACAGAAAGTCTTCCATATCGTCTAATCGTCCTTCATGTATTCGTTTTAATGATGTTAATCGAAGCTCTTCTCCTTCGTTTCCTCGTGCTTGTGCCTTTGGTTCTAGATTTTCTCCTATTTTCCAGGGCCTTTGTGACGGGCTTGACACTGATAAGATTCCATTCGAAAATATTTCTTCATATTTTTTCACAAGCTCTTCTAGCGCTTTGACCTTTGTGAAATACTCATTCGCAGGACTTAGTGCTAGCTCATGGAGCTTGACATCATTTTTTTTTTTAACTGGGTCCATGAGTGAGTGAGCTGTTTGAGTCTCACCTCGAAGTTCCTTCCTTGAGTTTTCGCTCTGAGGAGTCCTTAGTGAAGTTTCTTTTTAGCCTTTGAATGGCTATGTTGATTTCAATTTGCTCATCAATGACCATTTGGATTTCGGGGTCTGATTCTGATCCCATGGTTGCGATGTAAACTTTTTTTTTTTTGATGAGTTAAATTGCGTTGCGGCTTGTGTTCAGGTTGTGATCCCAAATGTTCGTCCGTAGAGCGTTGTGCGGCCACTACGTCGAATTCGAACTCACGGGCGTAACGGTAGGTCCCGGAGTCGTAGTTAAAGAACGTATAAAAGTTCTGACTGAATCTTCCTGGATTCTGCACGGGACTGATCGGGTCGACCAGGTGCTGGCTGTGATCAGTCTGGAGTTGATGTGAGATACTTGAAGAAGTGGGTTGATTCTCTTCAAGTACAGATGGTCTACTTGTGGTCAGTTTCATGGGAGCAACACTCGAAGTAGATTGGGTAACGCCGGTTCTACTTGTGGTCCGTTTCACGGGAGCAATACTTGAATTAGATTAGATAACGAAGTTCTACTTGTGGTCCGTTTACACAGGAGCCACTCGAAGTAGATAGCTTTAAGAGAGTCCTACTTGTGGTCCGTTTACACAGGATCACTCGAAGTAGGTTGGTTTTAAGTGCCGTCTCTTGACACTGAGTAACGAACCGATCTACTCTGTATTCGCAACTATCTTTATTTTAGAAAAAACAATTCTTATATAAGATGTTAAATGATACATAACTAAGTCTAGGAAAGGTCAATGTTATGAACGTGTTAATGCCAATGTTAATGCGAGAGTCACCCACCTCTGAGTCTGCTGACTCAGATTGCTTGTTCATGCATTTCGCCTTAGCTAGCTGGTTTTGCAGCTTCGGTCAGTCGGTCATTCTTCCCGCTGATAATGCTGATTTCCGTTTCTGGCGCCTTCTACTAGTGCTGGGTTATTTTATCGACTAATGTTTGTTTACATTATCGGAATTTATTTTATTTGTTTAAGTAACTTAAAATCCTACCCTCACACCACAGGTTTTATCCACCTGATAATGAAGGAGATGAAAGCTGAAAAAGGATAATTCACCAAAGTTCCTTTGCATGGACGACTCCTAACGACTTCTTTCCGTTGTGGTTCCGCTTGTATGGAAGCGCGGCCAAAAATGCTTTTAATGGTATTAGAGGGCTGAAAGTTTTACCAAGCTTCGTAAATTGTGTTTGTAGTTAAAAAAAATTCGCCAACCAATGAACCCCAAACAATAAAATTTAACAAATAAATAAACAATAACAATTTATGAGCCATTTAAGTACTAAACAAAATTTACAATGGTAACTACAAAAGTAACTTCAAAATTATAAAAAATTTTAGGATGTCTCCTCAAGTAAGCTATTAACTGAGGGAAATCATTTTAAATTGTCATTTTTTTCAATATTTCTCTGCCCAGTAATATATGGGTCGGACCGTAAAAGCAAATATTTCAAAATGTCTGTATTTGTAAGTATTCGTAACATTTTGCGGGTATGATTCAGGCTGCATTTCTTTATTTCTATGTTGTTCGCCTTTGCAGCTTCCTCCGAGAGCTCTCTGTACTATACTCTTGCAGAGGGTATTATAATTTTGGTCAAAAGTGTGCAACGCAGTAAAGGAGACATCTCCGACCCTATATAGTATATATTTTCTTGATCAGGATCACCTCCTGAGTCGATATGAGCATGTCCGTCTGTCCGTCTGACCGTCTGTCCGTCTGTCTGTTTCTACGCAAACTAGTCTCTCAGTCTCTCAGAGCTATCGAGTTGAAACTTTGCACACATCCTTCTTTCCTTTGCAGGCAGTATATAAGTTGGTGTTTTTTAAGTTAGAGGGTTGGGACTTTCCACACATGTTATATTTGACCAAAATATCTTATGTACAAAATTTCATAAGGATCGGCCGACTATATCCTATAGCTGTCATACAACGATCGGAATTGGCATAACTTTGGTGTTTTTTAAGTTAGAAAGATGGGATTTGGTACCGATTCTATTTTGGGAAAAACAATCTGATATATCGAATTTCATAAGGCCGACTATATCCTATAGCTGCCATTTAACTGATTGATCGGAACTCGCTATAACTTCGTTGTTTTTGAAGTTAGAAGGATGGGAGTTTCAATGGATTCCTCTTTTGGCAAAATAATTCGATATGCCAAATTTCATAAGGATCGGCCAACTATATACGATCCGCTAAATATCTAATAATATAAGATGCGTGGCGCCACCTAGCGGACTGCGACTCAACTGCAAGGGTATATAAACTTCGGCTCCGCCCGAGGTTAGCTTTCCTTTCTTGTCAAGAGGTTTTTTATATATTGGTATTGTTGGGACTTATGCCAGCATCAAATATCGTAATTAATACTAATTAGTTCTCTCAGTGTAACTAGCCGCAGCGGTCCACAAATTCCCGTTATCAACAGTTTCATATTATTTGATTCTCCCAGATTCGCATGCACTTTGGGAGCTTTGGTAGAGGTTCTGCGCAAGCTCTTAGTTTATGAACTTGTATATTCGGCATTGTTTGGATCGGCCGCTGCATTTGTTTTTTTTGGGGTTAAATTGACCCATAATTAATATTGAAATATAAATTAAACCTTGTCTGGGTATAAACAGGTATAATATAGGACCCTTGAGGGCACCGTGCAGAAATACTGATAGTTGACGATGACTGTCTCTAAGTGTACAATAAATGAGCAATTTCTAGAAAACATCTAGAAAACAGGGTTTTTTTTAAGATTGCTGTAGGGAAATTTTGGCAAAACATTTTGTGGGTAAGGCCATTGCTCCATGTCGAGTCGAAGAGACCTTTTATGTCTAATTGATATGGGAAAAGTTATTTTGATAATTTTTTAAATTCTAAATCCAAATTGCTGACTTGGTAAGATATCATTGATCTTATTGGGCAGATTGGAGGACTCATTTGGCTTCGCTATGAAAAAAACTTTTTCTATTTTCCAAATAGGTGGAAATAGTTTTGATAGTTCTAAACTTATATTGACCATGATAGTTAGGAATTCTATGCCGCTTGTAGGAAGTGCTTTTAGACATAGATGGTCCACACCAAAAAATCATTTGGAGGGGCTAGTATGATTTCCGATATCACCCTTCCCTTTGGAAATATCGGTTCCTTATCCTCGGTGAACGAATGCACTGACAAAAAAATGTTTGCTTGCTTAATTCTATTAGTAGCAGTATCCAGCTTTAAAACCGGCAATAAAGAATATCCCAAAGAATTTACTGCAGATCGCTATTCTCAGGAAAAACTCTGACGCATCGGTACATTTTGCAAATATTTTCCTTAATGGCCATCCGATGACACCGGAACTTTACACTGCGTTGAATTGAACTCCTTGAATTCCCTTGTTTACTGGCACTAGCACTGTATGCTCTTTAGTCGTGAATTGACAAACTTAGGCTTGTGGTTTAGTGTCCTTCTGAGGCTCGTCTCGTTGATAAACTTGGGCTTGTGGTTAAATGTCCTTCTGAGGCTCGATCACAATCCATCCCAGCCCAATTTTTTTTCAGTAGTGGCTGTCCTTCTCTCAAATGTATCTGTGGTGGCCTCATAAGCTGGTGGAAATATTCGGCACCCAACAATAGGTCACTCTTCTGAGGCTGCGTAAATTCAGGATCGGCTAAGCGCAACTGAGGTGGAATATTTCGAGGCACCTGAATAGGGAATGGTTGGTTGGGCATTGCATCCGATAGGACGACGACTATTCAGGTGTATGCGGCATAGCTGAGGGGGTCCGGCTGATCCATGTATTCCCACTTGGGCGGTTGGTAACAGAACCGCGGGTTTATTTGTAAGAAGGGCTGAGGCTGAACACACCACTCGTGATGAGCTGGATCGAAGTGGAGCGGTCGACATATTTTTCTGCATTGTTACTTGACTGGTTGCCTGACGCTCAAGGTTTTCTAACATCTCCTTTAGAGATTGTCAATTGGTTGGATCGGTGATGTCTAGTTCTAGAGATGACAGCGTGTGTGGGTCCAATCTTTCCTCAATGATGTGTATCAAGATTGGCTCCCAGGTGTCTGTTCACACCTTGAATGCGTTGAGAGTGGCGATCGTTCGGAGCACAGTATCATGTAGGCTGCGCAGCTGGTCCGCTGATCCATTTGTTCTGGGGTTTTCGAAAAGCTCTTGGATCGCGGATTTTATTAACAGCTGTTCATTTTGGTATCGATTCTTTAATCGTTGCCAGGCATCCTGGTAACTGGTCTGTCCGCCAATTGACGATGAGATCAGGTTTTTTGCTTCACCTGTTACATGATGCTCCAAATGACGGAATTTTACTGCATCGCTGTAGTCTTGATTGAGGATGCATTCCGTAAAAATTTCGTAGAATCGTAGCCAATGTCGGTAGTCTCGGTCACTTTGGAATTGGAAATTCTACTGGTGGTATTACAAACGGAGGTGCGATCGCGGGTTTTTGTGTTGATGCTGAAGTTGATTGCGATTCTTCGCTCAAAAACGAAAAGTATTCTGCTCGTACAACCTGAAATCTGTCATCGGTGGGTCCATCATTTTTTATGGCTGATTCCAGGTCGATGAGATCATGGTATCCCGTGACGATTTCCTTCCATAGCTCCTTCATGTGTTGTCTGACGTGTGTGGACACTTCCCGTCCTTCGATGCGGTTGCACAGAAAGTCTTCCATATCGTCTAATCGTCCTTCATGTATTCGTTTTAATGATGTTAATCGAAGCTCTTCTCCTTCGTTTCCTCGTGCTTGTGCCTTTGGTTCTAGATTTTCTCCTATTTTCCAGGGCCTTTGTGACGGGCTTGACACTGATAAGATTCCATTCGAAAATATTTCTTCATATTTTTTCACAAGCTCTTCTAGCGCTTTGACCTTTGTGAAATACTCATTCGCAGGACTTAGTGCTAGCTCATGGAGCTTGACATCATTTTTTTTTTTTTAACTGGGTCCATGAGTGAGTGAGCTGTTTGAGTCTCACCTCGAAGTTCCTTCCTTGAGTTTTCGCTCTGAGGAGTCCTTAGTGAAGTTTCTTTTTAGCCTTTGAATGGCTATGTTGATTTCAATTTGCTCATCAATGACCATTTGGATTTCGGGGTCTGATTCTGATCCCATGGTTGCGATGTAAACTTTTTTTTTTTTGATGAGTTAAATTGCGTTGCGGCTTGTGTTCAGGTTGTGATCCCAAATATTCGTCCGTAGAGCGTTGTGCGGCCACTACGTCGAATTCGAACTCACGGGCGTAACGGTAGGTCCCGGAGTCGTAGTTAAAGAACGTATAAAAGTTCTGACTGAATCTTCCTGGATTCTGCACGGGACTGATCGGGTCGACCAGGTGCTGGCTGTGATCAGTCTGGAGTTGATGTGAGATACTTGAAGAAGTGGGTTGATTCTCTTCAAGTACAGATGGTCTACTTGTGGTCAGTTTCATGGGAGCAACACTCGAAGTAGATTGGGTAACGCCGGTTCTACTTGTGGTCCGTTTCACGGGAGCAATACTTGAATTAGATTAGATAACGAAGTTCTACTTGTGGTCCGTTTACACAGGAGCCACTCGAAGTAGATAGCTTTAAGAGAGTCCTACTTGTGGTCCGTTTACACAGGATCACTCGAAGTAGGTTGGTTTTAAGTGCCGTCTCTTGACACTGAGTAACGAACCGATCTACTCTGTATTCGCAACTATCTTTATTTTAGAAAAAACAATTCTTATGTAAGATGTTAATTGATACATAACTAAGTCTAGGAAAGGTCAATGTTATGAACGTGTTAATGCCAATGTTAATGCGAGAGTCACCCACCTCTGAGTCTGCTGACTCAGATTGCTTGTTCATGCATTTCGCCTTAGCTAGCTGGTTTTGCAGCTTCGGTCAGTCGGTCATTCTTCCCGCTGATAATGCTGATTTCCGTTTCTGGCGCCTTCTACTAGTGCTGGGTTATTTTATCGACTAATGTTTGTTTACATTATCGGAATTTATTTTATTTGTTTAAGTAACTTAAAATCCTACCCTCACACCACAGGTTTTATCCACCTGATAATGAAGGAGATGAAAGCTGAAAAAGGATAATTCACCAAAGTTCCTTTGCATGGACGACTCCTAACGACTTCTTTCCGTTGTGGTTCCGCTTGTATGGAAGCGCGGCCAAAAATGCTTTTAATGGTATTAGAGGGCTGAAAGTTTTACCAAGCTTCGTAAATTGTGTTTGTAGTTAAAAAAAATTCGCCAACCAATGAACCCCAAACAATAAAATTTAACAAATAAATAAACAATAACAATTTATGAGCCATTTAAGTACTAAACAAAATTTACAATGGTAACTACAAAAGTAACTTCAAAATTATAAAAAATTTTAGGATGTCTCCTCAAGTAAGCTATTAACTGAGGGAAATAATTTTAAATTGTCATTTTTTTCAATATTTCTCTGCCCAGTAATATATGGGTCGGACCGTAAAAGCAAATATTTCAAAATGTCTGTATTTGTAAGTATTCGTAACATTTTGCGGGTATGATTCAGGCTGCATTTCTTTATTTCTATGTTGTTCGCCTTTGCAGCTTCCTCCGAGAGCTCTCTGTACTATACTCTTGCAGAGGGTATTATAATTTTGGTCAAAAGTGTGCAACGCAGTAAAGGAGACATCTCCGACCCTATATAGTATATATTTTCTTGATCAGGATCACCTCCTGAGTCGATATGAGCATGTCCGTCTGTCCGTCTGACCGTCTGTCCGTCTGTCTGTTTCTTCGCAAACTAGTCTCTCAGTCTCTCAGAGCTATCGAGTTGAAACTTTGCACACATCCTTCTTTCCTTTGCAGGCAGTATATAAGTTGGTGTTTTTTAAGTTAGAGGGTTGGGACTTTCCACACATGTTATATTTGACCAAAATATCTTATGTACAAAATTTCATAAGGATCGGCCGACTATATCCTATAGCTGTCATAGAACTATCGAAATGGGCATAACTTTGGTGTTTTTTAAGTTAGAAAGATGGGATTTGGTACAGATTCTATTTTGGGAAAAACAATCTGATTTGCCAAATTTCAAAAGGATCGGCCGTCTATATCCTATAGCTGTCATATAACTGATTGATCGAAAATGTTATAACTTCGTTGTTTTTTAAGTTATTAGGATGGGAGTTTCAATGGATTCCTCTTTTGGCAAAATAATTCGATATGCCAAATTTCATAAGGATCGGTGAACTATATACGATTCGCTAAATATCTAATAATATAAGATGCGTGGCGCCACCCAGCGGACTGCGACTCAACTGCAAGGGTATATAAACTTCGGCTCCTTCGGCTCCTTCGGCGAAAAAAACTTTTTCTATTTTCCAAATAGGTGGAAATAGTTTTGATAGTTCTAAACTTATATTGACCATGATAGTTAGGAATTCTATGCCGCTTGTAGGAAGTGCTTTTAGACATAGATGGTCCACACCAAAAAATCATTTGGAGGGGCTAGTATGATTTCCGATATCACCCTTCCCTTTGGAAATATCGGTTCCTTATCCTCGGTGAACGAATGCACTGACAAAAAAATGTTTGCTTGCTTAATTCTATTAGTAGCAGTATCCAGCTTTAAAACCGGCAATAAAGAATATCCCAAAGAATTTACTGCAGATCGCTATTCTCAGGAAAAACTCTGACGCATCGGTACATTTTGCAAATATTTTCCTTAATGGCCATCCGATGACACCGGAACTTTACACTGCGTTGAATTGAACTCCTTGAATTCCCTTGTTTACTGGCACTAGCACTGTATGCTCTTTAGTCGTGAATTGACAAACTTAGGCTTGTGGTTTAGTGTCCTTCTGAGGCTCGTCTCGTTGATAAACTTGGGCTTGTGGTTAAATGTCCTTCTGAGGCTCGATCACAATCCATCCCAGCCCAATTTTTTTTCAGTAGTGGCTGTCCTTCTCTCAAATGTATCTGTGGTGGCCTCATAAGCTGGTGGAAATATTCGGCACCCAACAATAGGTCACTCTTCTGAGGCTGCGTAAATTCAGGATCGGCTAAGCGCAACTGAGGTGGAATATTTCGAGGCGCCTGAATAGGGAATGGTTGGTTGGGCATTGCATCCGATAGGACGACGACTATTCAGGTGTATGCGGCATAGCTGAGGGGGTCCGGCTGATCCATGTATTCCCACTTGGGCGGTTGGTAACAGAACCGCGGGTTTATTTGTAAGAAGGGCTGAGGCTGAACACACCACTCGTGATGAGCTGGATCGAAGTGGAGCGGTCGACATATTTTTCTGCATTGTTACTTGACTGGTTGCCTGACGCTCAAGGTTTTCTAACATCTCCTTTAGAGATTGTCAATTGGTTGGATCGGTGATGTCTAGTTCTAGAGATGACAGCGTGTGTGGGTCCAATCTTTCCTCAATGATGTGTATCAAGATTGGCTCCCAGGTGTCTGTTCACACCTTGAATGCGTTGAGAGTGGCGATCGTTCGGAGCACAGTATCATGTAGGCTGCGCAGCTGGTCCGCTGATCCATTTGTTCTGGGGTTTCCGAAAAGCTCTTGGATCGCGGATTTTATTAACAGCTGTTCATTTTTGTATCGATTCTTTAGTCGTTGCCAGGCATCCTGGTAACTGGTCTGTCCGCCAATTGACGATGAGATCAGGTTTTTTGCTTCACCTGTTACATGATGCTCCAAATGACGGAATTTTACTGCATCGCTGTAGTCTTGATTGAGGATGCATTCCGTAAAAATTTCGTAGAATCGTAGCCAATGTCGGTAGTCTCGGTCACTTTGGAATTGGAAATTCTACTGGTGGTATTACAAACGGAGGTGCGATCGCGGGTTTTTGTGTTGATGCTGAAGTTGATTGCGATTCTTCGCTCAAAAACGAAAAGTATTCTGCTCGTACAACCTGAAATCTGTCATCGGTGGGTCCATCATTTTTTATGGCTGATTCCAGGTCGATGAGATCATGGTATCCCGTGACGATTTCCTTCCATAGCTCCTTCATGTGTTGTCTGACGTGTGTGGACACTTCCCGTCCTTCGATGCGGTTGCACAGAAAGTCTTCCATATCGTCTAATCGTCCTTCATGTATTCGTTTTAATGATGTTAATCGAAGCTCTTCTCCTTCGTTTCCTCGTGCTTGTGCCTTTGGTTCTAGATTTTCTCCTATTTTCCAGGGCCTTTGTGACGGGCTTGACACTGATAAGATTCCATTCGAAAATATTTCTTCATATTTTTTCACAAGCTCTTCTAGCGCTTTGACCTTTGTGAAATACTCATTCGCAGGACTTAGTGCTAGCTCATGGAGCTTGACATCATTTTTTTTTTTAACTGGGTCCATGAGTGAGTGAGCTGTTTGAGTCTCACCTCGAAGTTCCTTCCTTGAGTTTTCGCTCTGAGGAGTCCTTAGTGAAGTTTCTTTTTAGCCTTTGAATGGCTATGTTGATTTCAATTTGCTCATCAATGACCATTTGGATTTCGGGGTCTGATTCTGATCCCATGGTTGCGATGTAAACTTTTTTTTTTTTGATGAGTTAAATTGCGTTGCGGCTTGTGTTCAGGTTGTGATCCCAAATGTTCGTCCGTAGAGCGTTGTGCGGCCACTACGTCGAATTCGAACTCACGGGCGTAACGGTAGGTCCCGGAGTCGTAGTTAAAGAACGTATAAAAGTTCTGACTGAATCTTCCTGGATTCTGCACGGGACTGATCGGGTCGACCAGGTGCTGGCTGTGATCAGTCTGGAGTTGATGTGAGATACTTGAAGAAGTGGGTTGATTCTCTTCAAGTACAGATGGTCTACTTGTGGTCAGTTTCATGGGAGCAACACTCGAAGTAGATTGGGTAACGCCGGTTCTACTTGTGGTCCGTTTCACGGGAGCAATACTTGAATTAGATTAGATAACGAAGTTCTACTTGTGGTCCGTTTACACAGGAGCCACTCGAAGTAGATAGCTTTAAGAGAGTCCTACTTGTGGTCCGTTTACACAGGATCACTCGAAGTAGGTTGGTTTTAAGTGCCGTCTCTTGACACTGAGTAACGAACCGATCTACTCTGTATTCGCAACTATCTTTATTTTAGAAAAAACAATTCTTATATAAGATGTTAAATGATACATAACTAAGTCTAGGAAAGGTCAATGTTATGAACGTGTTAATGCCAATGTTAATGCGAGAGTCACCCACCTCTGAGTCTGCTGACTCAGATTGCTTGTTCATGCATTTCGCCTTAGCTAGCTGGTTTTGCAGCTTCGGTCAGTCGGTCATTCTTCCCGCTGATAATGCTGATTTCCGTTTCTGGCGCCTTCTACTAGTGCTGGGTTATTTTATCGACTAATGTTTGTTTACATTATCGGAATTTATTTTATTTGTTTAAGTAACTTAAAATCCTACCCTCACACCACAGGTTTTATCCACCTGATAATGAAGGAGATGAAAGCTGAAAAAGGATAATTCACCAAAGTTCCTTTGCATGGACGACTCCTAACGACTTCTTTCCGTTGTGGTTCCGCTTGTATGGAAGCGCGGCCAAAAATGCTTTTAATGGTATTAGAGGGCTGAAAGTTTTACCAAGCTTCGTAAATTGTGTTTGTAGTTAAAAAAAATTCGCCAACCAATGAACCCCAAACAATAAAATTTAACAAATAAATAAACAATAACAATTTATGAGCCATTTAAGTACTAAACAAAATTTACAATGGTAACTACAAAAGTAACTTCAAAATTATAAAAAATTTTAGGATGTCTCCTCAAGTAAGCTATTAACTGAGGGAAATAATTTTAAATTGTCATTTTTTTCAATATTTCTCTGCCCAGTAATATATGGGTCGGACCGTACTCGGTCGGAAGTACTAAACAAAATTTACAATGGTAACTACAAAAGTAACTTCAAAATTATAAAAAATTTTAGGATGTCTCCTCAAGTAAGCTATTAACTGAGGGAAATAATTTTAAATTGTCATTTTTTTCAATATTTCTCTGCCCAGTAATATATGGGTCGGACCGTAAAAGCAAATATTTCAAAATGTCTGTATTTGTAAGTATTCGTAACATTTTGCGGGTATGATTCAGGCTGCATTTCTTTATTTCTATGTTGTTCGCCTTTGCAGCTTCCTCCGAGAGCTCTCTGTACTATACTCTTGCAGAGGGTATTATAATTTTGGTCAAAAGTGTGCAACGCAGTAAAGGAGACATCTCCGACCCTATATAGTATATATTTTCTTGATCAGGATCACCTCCTGAGTCGATATGAGCATGTCCGTCTGTCCGTCTGACCGTCTGTCCGTCTGTCTGTTTCTACGCAAACTAGTCTCTCAGTCTCTCAGAGCTATCGAGTTGAAACTTTGCACACATCCTTCTTTCCTTTGCAGGCAGTATATAAGTTGGTGTTTTTTAAGTTAGAGGGTTGGGACTTTCCACACATGTTATATTTGACCAAAATATCTTATGTACAAAATTTCATAAGGATCGGCCGACTATATCCTATAGCTGTCATAGAACTATCGAAATGGGCATAACTTTGGTGTTTTTTAAGTTAGAAAGATGGGATTTGGTACAGATTCTATTTTGGGAAAAACAATCTGATTTGCCAAATTTCAAAAGGATCGGCCGTCTATATCCTATAGCTGTCATATAACTGATTGATCGAAAATGTTATAACTTCGTTGTTTTTTAAGTTAGAAGGATGGGAGTTTCAATGGATTCCTCTTTTGGCAAAATAATTCGATATGCCAAATTTCATAAGGATCGGTGAACTATATACGATTCGCTAAATATCTAATAATATAAGATGCGTGGCGCCACCCAGCGGACTGCGACTCAACTGCAAGGGTATATAAACTTCGGCTCCGCCCGAAGTTAGCTTTCCTTTCTTGTTTATCAATCAAACTTTACTCTGTTATAGCCAATCAGACTCATATTGTAAAATAGAAGATTTCTTACTTTTATAACGCATGCAAAAATCAACAATTTTTTTTTAAATATACTCAATTGGTTGAATACACGCATTCAGTTCATCTCTAAAGCCGTTGTTACTTACTTACTTGTAAATTACTTGTCGTAATTTTCCAGCGTGTGTGCCCTTTTGGAGCACCATATATTAGAAATATGTAGGCGTGCGAACACACACTGACTTATGTTGCCTATGAAATTAAAGGTTAAAAACAAAAATGTTTTTATACACAATGTAAACCCCAAGTAAAGGCAAAGAAAAACACAAAAAAAAAAAAACAAAAATTCTTGCTAAGAACAGCTGCGCTGCAAAAATGTGCACATGATCACGCTTTGCACTCTATTTTTAGAAAGTCTCTTTAGATTTTATAGTCTTTTTCATGAGTTAGCATGTGCTGGCCAAAGACTTTTAGCCGAACTTAGCCAAGTAAATTTGGAGAAATGATCTAGAAGAATTAATACGCCTGTATTTCCCTTCCAGGTTCTTGGAAATGGGCCAATGAAATCAAAATAGATCCGCTGAAACGGTGTTTCACTTGTGGCTTGACATCGGCGGTCGAATACGTTAAGTTGGATGTTTGCAGATTTTGCAAATATCACAACGAGCCATATAATTGCACATATCTGTCACCAGGTTTGGCCAATACAAGTTTATTCGAAGTCGCTCGAGATATTGGCAGCCATGTGCAGACTGAATTACGATTGCTCTCAATTCGCGTGGAACTAAAAATTTGTAATTCGCATCATCAAATTCTTCATTTCCGCTGGAAATGATCTCTTATCTTCCGGTACTTATCCGATTGGAATGCGTCTGACTGCAAGTCAATCTTTAGAAATACGTAAACTTCTATAGCCAGTACCTCGGCTCTTCGAGCGACCGTAATAGGGCTTCCGGTACTACGCTTTGACTACCCTTGCGATGTTCGATTGTAAACACAAAGTCTTGTGGCTTTATCGCTCCACCGGCAAGTCACCAAAAGATGGTTAACGCTGGGCCTATAAGCAACAAATTGGCGTACTCATACAAAATACCAAAAGTGTTAAAGTGTTTACTCGGTATATAAAAACTTCTACAACAATGTACTTTGATGAATCAGAAAATTGTAGCTTTTTGCGAACCTCCTGCACGTGGTGACCGCTGAACTTGCGAGCATGTGCTCTGGCGACTATTGGATACGGTGGTGGTTGACCTTGTGCTAGGACTGGTATTTGGACGAGTTCTAGGGACCGCACCCATTCGCGAGTTGAATTGTATTCGTTTTGGACCCTCGGAACTTCTGAGTTTGTGTCTTAGGCTTCTCGCGAGCTATTATTGGGCTGCAAAAATGAGCATGGTTGTCGACAATTTGGACACGTTTCACTTTGTAGTAACCAGGCCGTTACGCACGTTCTATGAAAACGGTATTTATGGCTTTATGAGTTTTTCAAGGGTATAAGAATGAGTTATTTCTTAAATATTGCAGCCAATACAGTCTCGACTCCTTATTCCTTAAATACATAAAAAGGATATTTCTAGCAAAACATAGTCCCTAATCTATCCTTTAACTTATTCCCTGGTCTGCTTCTGAAGTTGTTTTCCAAAACACAGCCATCCTAACGAAAGGCTAAAGAAAGGCTTTCTGAAACTAATGAAACTAGTATGGGATGAGGACTTTAGGATAGGTTGGAGGACAGCTTGTCTAGCTAGAGCATGGGCTGCCATGGTAAGTTTTTTTTTTGCATTTATTAATAAATCAATTAATATTACAAATTAATACATTATATAATATTTTACAAAAATATAATATATTAATTAATATAATATGTTACAAAAATTTGTATTTTGTATTAACTTTGAACTCGGGTCCGCCGGACGCTAGTCCAATGCTATAACACTTCGCTGTTTCCGACTATTTTTAGAATTTGGAAATCTTTTAACCTAAGAGCGAAACCTAAAGTGTGGATATAAGATATAAGAAAATATTTTTTTTATTGAAATATATATAATTTTGACATAACGTAAAAAAATATTTTAAATATAAAATTTATCAATTAAAATTTTTTTAAATAATTGGATGTCTTGAGCTTTTTCTGAAACTTTACTTATAAAATTAACTTGTCGCTGTGTGAACCATAACTTACAAGCGGGTATGAACATAGATGGGACATATGTACTTCAAAATCCTTTTTTGTACAAATTTAAATTACTAATTACTTTATTCTTAAACTGAAAACTTTAAACGACTTTTATATCCATTCTTCATAAATCTGCATAAACATCTAGTAACACGTGAACAAGCTAATACTAATCGTGATTAGAGGCTAGAATTGCTTTGAAAATTCACAAGAACTCAATACCAAAAGGACAAACAAAAAAATCGATATGAGCTGACATAAATAATCGAAAGGTGAACCAAAATCTGAAGCTGAACAATAAATCTGATGCCTTGATTTTTTATGAGTGATTACATCTGAGCAAAGTTTTTATTCTTTGACTCATCTAATAAACAAACTTATTATAATGTTTTGTCAAAAATGTGCAACGCACAGATGACATCTCAAACCAAAAAAGTTCTTGATCCCCTCCTGATTCGATATGAGTATGTCCATCTGCCTTTCTGACTGTTTCTAGGCAAACAAGTCTCTCAGTTTTGAAGCTATCGACTTAAAACTTTGCACACGTCTGTCTTTTTTTTTCAGGCAGTATATAAGTCTTAACGGCTGAAACCTGCACGACGCGCTCGCTTCAATTTCAAAATATAAGTTCCAGTCTTTAGTCTGACTTTGCCGTATCCCTACGTGTTTTTGCGATGGCTCTCATCTGATTACCTATATCTTTGATACGAGTTTCCCCTTTTCGCGTATCATCGTCGGAGCATATTTGACTTACATATGTAGTTCATTGAACCATTCACTTCTTAAAAACAATATTATTATTCAATATTACTTCTGCCGCGTTCTTCGAATATTCATATATATATTCCCTTCCTGAGTTCTATTCTCAGGTCGAGTAATCCCGTTACATCACTGTTACTCTCAAGCGGTTATTCTTCACGGCGTATCTCTCTTGTGACGTCTTCTCTTCGACGTGCCTGATCCGAACGTGCGTCTCTACCACAAATTTCTAATTTATCTCTTCTCGCTCTCACTACAGTGGACAAATCTCAGTCAATAATGAGTCAAATTTGCACTGCTAAGAAATGCGAGTTTGGAGGATGCATCACTGGTGACACCTATCTGTCCTGCTGGCTTTGCAACAACTGCTCATATATTAAATGTGCTGGTGGTTAGCAAAATGGACGGATAAGCGATCTTATCACAAAGAATATTGGTCTGAAATGGTCTTGTATTGCCTGTAGAGAGATTGAGTCTGAGATGCGGACTTTCATGAAGCAGACGAGAAACGGCTTTTTAAATGTCCGTAAGCAATTTTCTGAACTTAATGAGCAATTCCTTACACTTGAGACCCAATTCCTTGGTCTCAAGTTATTAAGTGAATCTCCAAGGAGAAAAATTCCAAACAACAACTCGATGGGGGTCACTTTATTGGGTACTCCTGCCTCTCATGCGATTCATTCGGATACTTTTTTAACGCCTAATACTTCATCGCCTACTGTTGTGCCTGTGGAAGTGATCCATTCACCAAGTCAGCCAATGGAATTGTCAAAGAGTCTTGGTCCACCTATTGTCTTGGATCCTCCATCGTTGGAAAACCTGCAGGTTCCAGTGGCACCGTCTTCTAGGCCTCTCACTGGTGTGGCGCCTGAATTAAGATCCTCCGGGCTTTCGCTTAGGGCTGTTGCACCTCGTAAAGCTATATTTGTATCCCGCCTCATGCCGGACGCCACTGTGGATGATGTCAGGAGTCACCTCTTATACCATCTTAAGGTAGCTCCTAATGAATTAGCGGTCTTTAAGTTTAATTTTAAACATAAGCGTAGTATATCCTCTTTCAAAATTGTAATTCCTGAATCCTACTTTGAAAAAGCACTTCATCCGTCAGCCTGGCCTGAGCACAGTATTATTCATGAATTTTTAGCCAAAGATCCTCTAAATCCCAACTATGTCGATTCAGCTCCAAAAAACTGAGTAACAACGTATTTTCTTGTTGCTACCAAAACGTTCGAAGTATTCTGGGTAAATTGAGTCAATTTTTTACTAAGAGTGCTTCTTTTGATTTTGATGCTATTGCACTTACTGAAACCTGGCTTAATTCCTCTGTCTCTGATTATGAAATTTTTGTTCCAAAGTACACTGTGTTTCGAATGGATAGACCATCTTTCGGTGGTGGTGTCCTCATTGCTGTTAATAATAAATTCTCAGCTGAACTAATCTCTTTCCCGAATCAGTTTGGAATCGAGTTTATCGCTTTAAAAATAGCTGTTGGTATATTTACACCACCTCGAGGCTATTAAGTGCGTTCTATCATTAGTCTGTGACTCTGATTTTGTCCTAATTATGGTTGATTTCAACCTTCCCAAAATCTCCTGGATCCCGTGTGAAGATGACAATTCCTTGCATGCCAGTTGTCAAAACGACTTTATTGATGCATTAATTGAAATTACTCTTTTCCAAATTAACCCCATCCTTAACACACTTAGCAGATCTCTAGACCTTATTTTCTGTAATAGGATATCCTCTGTGACTGTAAATCGGTCTTCACCACCATCGATTCCTGAGGACGTACACCATCCTACACTATTGGTTTCGGTATTAATTGATGTCCCTAATATACATTTTAACTATAAGACTCAGTATCGTACTAAATGTTTCCGAAAAACGGATTATAATGCTCTTCGCAATCATTTAGCTGGATTTGACTGGGAATTTTTTTTATCTTATAACTCTATTGATGCTGCTACTGATTCTTTTTATGATGTAATCCACGATGCCTCGGACAAATTTGTTCCAGTAGTTTCATCGTCTTCATCAACTAAACTGCCATGGTTTAATAAACACCTATCTCGTCTTAAGAACAGGAAATCTAGAGCTTACAAAATTTTTCTTAAGTCTGGATCTTTGTTTTATCAGACAATGTTCTTTACATTCGCAACCAGTTTATTATTCTTACTAATCAACTTTATAAGCGTTACATTGAATTGTAACGCAAACTTCCGAAATGATCTGAGCTCCTTCTATTCGTTTGTCAATATAAATCGTAAATTCAGTTTTTTTCCTCCTTCCCTAACTTATAAAAATATTTCTGATTCTTCAGAACAAGGTATTGCTAATCTCTTTGCTGCATTTTTTGAATCAACTTATTCGTCCGATTCTTATAATTTAAATTCTACATACCCTTATAAAATTTCGTATATAAACAATTGTTAAGAGGAGCCCAGTAAATAATCGTGTTACTACAATGAGTTCCGTTTAAAAACTGTTTTTATTTCTTACAATTCTCTTACAAGAAACATGCATGAAAATCTTAAATCTATTTAAAACTACTTATCAACGGACTGCACGCTGACATGCTATGTGACCCTTTCTTAAGTGCTTCAAGTGCACCACATAAATATTTGGTTAGACTGCAGGAGATCGTCTTTCAAACCATGCTGTTAATCACTTATTCCCATGGGTCCGATCTCCTACATTCTATGTTGAAATTCTTATCGTGTTCAATGCTTGAACAACAATATTTACTTGTCTAAATTTAATCATCTTGATGTTTTTAATGCTCTTTCAACCTTGGATATCTCATTTTCTGCTGGTCCCGATAATGTCCCGAGCTGTATTCTCAGGCACTGCTCCGATATCCTATGCTACCCTCTTACCATCCTATTTATCTGTGGACCTTTCTTGCCTTCCTAAGAGATGGAATGAATCTTTTATTATTCCACTTCATAAGAAAGGTTCTAAAATACTTATAGATAACTACCGCGGTATTGCTAAGTTTTCTGCTATTCCCAAGCTGCTGGAGAAATTGGTTATATTGCAATTGCAACAATACCAAATTTTTGGTTTTGTCAAATATCGTTCTACAACAACCAATCTGCTAGAATTCACTTCGATCGTCCACAAGGGTTATCTAAAACGAATGCAAACCGATGTACACCGATTTTAGCAAAGCTTTCGATTCTGTTAATCATCGTCTCCTTCTCCGGAAACTTTATCTTATGGGTTTTCCTCCTAATATCATACAGTGGATGACTTCATATCTATCGAATCGTACGCAGCGGGTTTTGTTCAAGAACATCACATCTCATGTTATAAAAGTAACATCTGGTGTTACTTTTATAACATGAGCCTTGCAACTCAAGGCTGTGTTTATCCTCTTTGTTAACGACTTACCTAGTGTCGTGAGCTATGCTTCTACACTTATGTATGCTGATGATGTCAAGCTCTGTTTTTCTTTCTCTGACCACTTCCTTCATAGACATCAGCAATTTGACCTTGATGAAGTATTCTTGTGGTCCTCTAATAATCTTCTCTCCCTAAACTGCTCAAAGTGCAAGGTTATGACGTTTAATCGTAGCATGCCTCATGTCATCTCGTAATCACTTGGGAATCACTTTTTAGATCGTGTTTCCTTAATGAATGATCTTGGAGTTCTTTTCGTTCACAAGCTGTCGTTTAATGAACATATTTCTGTAACAGTAAATAAAGCCAGAGGAGTACTTGCTTTTATCAAGCGTTGGTCAAAAGAGTTTGATGATCCCTTCACCACTAAAACGTTGTATATCTCTTTGGTTCGACCTATCCTGGAATACTGTTCATGCGTTTGGAGTCCGCAGTATATGGTTCATCAAAAAAGTATTCAGTTCAAAAGCAGTTTCTTTTATTTGCCTTAAAATATTTAAACTGGGACTCAGATGATCTTCTTCCACCATATCTTTGTCGGCTAAAATTATTAGACCTACCACCATTGCAGGTACGTCATACTCGAAACTTTTACTCGAAAAGATACTTTTCTCTGTTCCAAACAGGTCAACCGGGTTTGGTGACCCCTTTGGTTACCAATTTGCTGATCTAATTTTGCGGATCATGATCCTTTTCGCGTTATCTGTAAAAACTATAACCTATTGTCACATATATTTTCGCCTGAATTATCCCTAGATGTAATAAAATATAAATTGATTGTTTTTCTATTAGAATAATTTGCCTAATTCTTAATTATAATTAATATTAATAATAGTTGTATAAATAACAGGTAATTTTTATATTCAATAAATAAATAAAAAAAAAAAAAATATACCCACAGAAATGTCTGAAACCGACATTGCAGCCTCAAATCGCCTCGATGAACAGAAGGCCAATTCGGATATATGCTTCCATAGTTGAATTTGAGGGTTGGCTGCACCTTCCACAGTCACCACCCTGATCGTCCGACGCGGTCAAATCATTTTAGACCAAGCTAAAGGGAGTGCGACACTTGCTTCAAGTGCCTGGGATCATGATGACGACGCAGCCGCTAATATTTCCATCCTTCATGCAGTAAGGAGAATAAATTGAGATTCAATCCATCCGCTGGCTCAGCCCTACTAATGGCAATTTATTCATGCTGTATTTTGCCCTCGTGCGATAAGAAGGTTTTTACAGGCGCTGTTGGCCGACTTGTTCTTCCATTTAAACGCCAAAACAACTAACGTTGCACAAGCTAATAAAGTATAAGCCATCTCCCAGGAGTCGGGGCGACCCTTAAACAATGATGGGATTGATCTAAAGCTCTAAATCTTTTCGGCATTTAAATTTAATTGGGACTTTTTTTGGTTTATGTGTTTGTCAAAAGTCCAAAGTGTGTTATGGGAGTCCCTTCACGACAAACCAGAGATTCTAACCTTGTTACCTCTGCCCTACCTACATGCGAAAATACTGTCGTGCGGAGTGCTATCGTACTCTCCAGACAATAGATGTGTCCTTCGCGGTTTAGGTCAGCCGCAATCCAGAACGACGACCCCCCATGACGAATCAATTCGTTCGAATTCAAGGGTTGTTCTAAGAGCTAAAAAGAATGATTTTTGTGGGGCGCGAAAATCATCAAGTACGCTTGTGTTTCCGATTCCTACAAATGACTGTCGATGAATGGTCTGCATATATCGAACGCAAGATCCCCCCTATTTCCTTTGCTAATATGAAGTTACTCCCTGCTTAGTGGCTCCAAGTCCCAAACCTGTGACTCCCTATTTGGCCATGAGACTCTTATCAGCTGCTATTCCGTCGCACCGTACAGAAAATCATTTCCTTTTCAACAAACATTTCCCACGTGTTTTGGGAGGTGGGGGAAGTACCAAAAAAAACTTATTCATAAATCAAACTCAATCTGCAAGGAAAATTTTAATCACACAACCAAAAAAAACAAGAGCGGCAAATACGGTGAGTTAAAAGCTCAATACTAACCAGAAAAGTTCAATACTAGGCAGTTTGGAGCCAACTGCGCACCGTTCCTAGTAATTGCAGTGTCGGCCTAGTAATAAAAGCTCGGCATTTGAAGGCTAGTGAGCCGATGATCGGAACACGGTAGAGGAAACTCAACTTCTTATGAATGAGCTGCTAAAGACTTCAAATATTTTCTAGTAGAAAATAGGACGTTGAACCACAAGAATGTCTTGGCAAATGTCCAAAGTGACAATCTCTTGGGTTCTTACCGATTGATTTAAAAAGTATAGTCAAGATTCTCACTGTGCGCTGGAAGGCTACGTATGATGAATTCTTTTTCACGCCACCAGAAGTGGTTATATAAGTTCCTTCGCAAAACGGAAAGTCAAGTTATTTGACCTTGACGAGACCTCAAGTAGAACGAACAAGTTTAGCTCCTTTCTCGAGAGCTATGCAATCCTAGATCGAATCCGCAGAATCCGATGGGTCTCGTTCCGAGCAGACATCCAAATCGAGCATCATGTATTCTGCCTCAGAAACGCGTTCTATCGTACCATAAAGGTACATCTCCTTACCGCAAAGACCTGTCAAGTGGCACCAGTCAAAACGATCTCGCTCCCCAGACTGGAACTCTGCGATTCTGCTCTCTGGGATGTCTATCGATGGAATCGATTCTGTTAAACATGTCGACGACAGTCTTCAGACTTTATTGCTGGACCGATTCCTGTATTGTGCTCTCGTGGTAGAATAAGCCTGCATATCATTTTCGAAACGCACGCGGAACGGGGTGTGCCATTAATAGTTCCCCACCACTGTTATTCTAGTCTAGACAGTTATTTCCTCGTTTACACCATACTAATCTATCTATTCGTGTTATGTTCTTCATGTTCACAATTTATTTCTATCATGCGTTAATACCATTATTTTCTATGGGTTTTTTTCTGAAACCAACCCAAAAATTTTTTCCAGATGAGACACCATGGCTGGCATGATAGTCGTTAATCTGACTTTGCCGTATCTAGACATGTTTTTTCGAATGCTCTCATCAGATTGCATATATCTTTGATCTTTGATACAAACCTCTTCTTTTCGAGAGAAGCTGAATATAATATACTGTATCATTTTCGGAGTAAATTTTTGTACCCTGTATAGTTCATTGAATCATACACTTCGAAAAAACAATATATTATTTCCGTCGCGTATAATGTAGGAAAGAACAAAGGCTTCTATGCGCTGGCTCACAGTATTCTAGATGAACACGCCAAATTCTTGGCCTTTCCTTTGGACGATACTTTTGATATTACTGAGCTCAAGGCAATGATTTTTTGCTCTAGGATGCTCAGCATTGATGCTGGGGGCTGTATTTCTACTAAGCTTCCAAATGTTTGCTTGAATAGCTGTTACTCATGTCAGGCTTATCTGTAAGTAAAACAACTAGGATGCATCCCATAGGGATTCATTGCCTAGTCCCTTTAATGAGGCAAGGGTTTCTAGGGGGCTATGTGCAGCTCCTCTATTGATCTGGCACTTTCAGAGACTGGGCTCTGATGAAGTAGCCGACGGATAACTGTATTCGCTTGTGCTAGGATATCTTGGATTGACTACAGATTTGACACTCTGGTGTTCCTGAGTCTTCCCTGAATCTGTACCGAAAAGTATTTCAACGGTAGGAGACATCTTGGATCGACTGCTGATGCTTAGTCACTGTCAGAGAGTTGGCACTAATGAAGTGACAAGTGTCGCGTGGTGCCCTTGAACTACCGATTAAAAGGATAGCGCCCCACTGAAGTGAAGATCCTTGGCGGGGTCGGGGTCACCAAATATTAATCTGCTATGATTACGTTTTGCAAAGGATACCCTTGCCTGCATATTGGACAGGGAAAAAATGAGTTCTGAATTGGTTTGTATAAGACTGAATTTTTTTATGTAAACATTTAATATTTATAGTATGTGGATATTGCTTAGCTGGTAAATGTGGTAAAAAAGACATAAATAAGTAAAAAATATAAAAATTACAATTTATTAACAATTTAAAAAGTGTGAATTTTGTTACAAAATTTTCTCTATTTCATTAATTGCAAAATATTGCGTTCTTGCTTCGGTTTTGTTAGGCATTTTTAATTTCTTGGCATGTTTATATTAAATGCTATGACTTAGCAAAAACTTGTAAAGATACAGATCGGAAATTTTTGTAACCGGTACACGTAGAATACAAGGGTATGTTGACTTCGTGTGAATGTATTTAACAGGGAGAAGGAATCGTCTCCGAGCCCATAAAGTACATATATTAAGATCAGCCTCACCAGCCGAGTTGATATAACCATGTCCGTCTGTCTGTATGAACATGTGGAGCTCAAAGATTAAATTATGTTTTTTTTTAATTTTTCCACGCCCCGTCGTTTGTCCCCTAAAAATAAAATATTGTTGTAAAAATAGAATCTTAAATTATTCCAATGCCTTATTCATAACTAAAAAACAAAATTTAGCAAAATCTGATGTTATAGACTTGTCATTCTGCTTCCCTAATGGATTTAATTATTGGAGTTCTTTATTACACAACATACAAATGTGTCTGAAAAACACATTTTTTTGGGAATGTGTACTTTGAAAAGTTTAATAATGGTTTTGTGGAAAAGATGAGTACCGAAAGTAATATCGTCGGGAAACTCGACTATAGCCATCTGTTTGTCCGCAGACCGTTATGCGGCCATTACATCGAACTGGAACGTTCGAGCGTAACGGTTGTCAAAGAACGCATAAAAAGTCTGACGAAATTTACCTGGTTTCTTAAAGGGTCTGCTCGGGATGAACAGTCGCTTACTGTGGTCACGCATAGGTTGATGTGAGATACTGCAGGTCCTGGTTGGTTGTCCTCAGGTATCTCCTGGTAGTGGTTTGGTAAAGATTTCGGTATGATTAGGTATCGGTGATTCCTACTGGCGGTCGTTCTACCGGGACCAACACTCAGCGGTGATTACGCATAGGTAGGTTTTACTGAAGAAGTTTAGTTCTAAGTACTATGACTCAGTTCCATGAGTATCGAACCGATTCACTCTGTATTCGCAACTAACTATCTTTCGTATGGACCAGGTGATCTTTTTTTGGCTTAACTATGGTTAGCTGGTCAATGTTAATGAAAGTATATACAATAAAGTCAATGTTAAAGAAAGTAGGTGCTTTAAGGTCAATGTTAAAGAAAGTACGTACTATGTACTAGTTCTGGGTTTGCTAACTCAGATCGCTTGGTATTGGGTTTCTGCTGAAATCGCTGGTTTTGCTTGCTCCGGTCATAGAAATTTCGAGAAAAAAAAATTTTTTGTAATGTAAATGTTATTTTTCGTGTTGGGCAGTGTTGCCAAAATTTTTGGCCGTGCGTGTGTGCTAAAAAACTTCGCTGTCGTGTCGTGTTGGTCCGTCTAGTTAATTCCAAACCTCTAGTTAATTCCAAAAAAAAAATATTTTAGTCATGCGGGTGAGTCCTTCAATATTGTTAAGATACCAACGATATTTCTATTCGGCCTGTTGTCTTCTTGGTCTTGCTGCGCGTCCTCGTAACCATTCTCCTTGGGCATCCCATGTAGTACCAGGAGTTAGTCAGTGCGCATACAGTACTCTCGGTCCATTCTTGGCATAGCTTCTCCGTCCCTTTTGGAGATACCTGTTGCCGATGATGTTTATGTATAACCCCCTTGCACACTTTTGAGTTTGCGGTGAATTTACCTCCTTGAATTTCCTTGTCTACTGGCACTAGCATTATGTGCTCTTTAGTCGTGAATTTATGAATTTGGCCTTGCCGTTTAATGTCCTTCTAAGGCACGCCTTGTTGACAAGCTTGAGCATGTGGTTTAATGTCCTTCTGAAGCTCGTCTTGTTGATCCCTAATCTCCCTTATCTTTTTCCAGTAGTTTCTTGATCGATGCGTCGAATTCACCGATTCCTTTTAATGGCTCGATTGCTTCCGGTGCCCTAACCGCGTAATTAAGGACGATCTTTTCTGCGTTGGACTCTGGAGTTGATTCCAGTTACACTGACCCGATCACAATCCATCCCAGCGCGGTATTTTTGAGTAGTGGCTGTGCTTCTCCCAAATGTACCTGTTGTGGCGTCATAAGCTGGTAAAAGTATTTGGCGCCCAACAATATGTCAATCTTCTGGGCTGCATAGAGTAAGAGGTGAGCAACTGAGGTGGGGTATTTCTTGGCCTGAATAGGGAGGGATGGTTGATTGGGCATTATTTCCGTTAGTATGACTACGTTGATTTGTTTTTGGAAATCAGTGGTTAATGATGATAGGGTCAATAAAACCGTTTTTCGTGATTTTGTAGTTGTCCCTCCCAAGCTAGCGAGTTTTAATTGGAGTCCCAGTGTGTCAGCCATTCTTCTGGAGATTATGTTAACCTGTGATTCAGTATCCAGGAGTGTGTGGACACTTCCCGTCCTTTAGTGCGGTTGTACAGAAAATTTTAAAGATCGTCTAATCGCCCTTCCTGCCTTCGTTTTAGTAATGCAAGTCGAAGGTCTTCTCGTGATTCACTTCCTCGTGATTGTGCGTTTGGCTCAAGATTTTCTTTTCTGCTGGAATTTTAGCTTCATGGACTTTGCAGGAAAACAGATATGAAATTATTTTCCATTGTATTACATCTCTATCATCTATTTTTAAAAAATGGATAGTTTCGTTTAAAAATAGGATGCTATTTGCAAATGCATCTAGAGATCTCCTTCCCAATTTCTGACAAGAGGATTATAGAGTTCTCCTAATCAAGGGCGGGGTCGATTACTATTTGAGAGAATATGGTCCCCTTTCCTTTTTTTGTTCTTCGTTTTTGACCGTTATGAGCAATCCTTTCGTTTTAGGATATCTTGGATTGACTACTTATTCTTTGACACTGTCAGAGACATGGTTCTGATGAAGTGACAATCATTCCTGTAATATTCTTAATTTAAAAGAAGAACTTTATTCTGGTGTTTCTGAGTCTTCCCTGAAGCTGTACCGGAAAGAATTTCAACGATAGGAGACATCTTGGATCGACTGCTGATGCTTAGTCACTGTCAGAAACTTGGAGGTAATGAAATGAAAAGTGTCGCGTTGAGCCCTTGATCTACCGATTAAAAGATTAGCGTCCCACTGAAATGGAGATCCTTGGCGCAGGATCGAGTCGGGGTCATCAAATCTGCTATGTTAATCATGCCTGTAATAAATTGGACAGGAAGAAAGAAATGAGTTCAGAATATACTTGTCTAAGACTGAATTTATTGATGTAAACAATTAATATTTTTAGCTATCTTGATAATACTTAGGTGGTAAATTAATGGAGACATAGGAAAAAGTAAAAAATTATAAATTAATTAAAAAGTTAAAGTGTGCAACATATGGCGTTCTCGCTTCCGGCTTGTGAAGTATATATATAATAATAATATTTAGTATAATAAATAAAATTAATAATGATAATAAATAACATTTAATAAATAAATAAAATTTAGCAAAAACTTTTAAAGATGCAGATCTAAAATGTTTGTACCTGGTACACGTATAGTAAAAGGGTCTGCTGTATTCGTGTAAATGTATGTAACAGGGAGAAGAAATCGTCTCAGACCCCATAACATCTCCAACCCCCATAACCCCCAAAAACGTTTTTCTTCTAAAAATAAAATATTGTCGTAAAAATAGAATCTTGAATTATTCCAATGCCTAATTTATAACTAAAAGCCAAAATCCAAATTTATCCGAATCTGACTGTTACGCTATCAGCGTTTTGATAGAGGCCGAATAAAATGGACGAGGTTTAATTTCTATTTTTTTTTTTTGCGCGGTTCCCACTGCATACGTACAGCCCACCTCCCGTCCAACCGACCGAGGGACGCTGCCGCGTAACGTACGGCTCGAATCGCGGGAATAGATCCGAGATAGATAGGCGAGGATTAGGAGAAAGATATTACGAGGAAGAGTGTTGCATAGATAAGACGGTTAATATAAGCGATTTAAGATTGTTAGTAGAGCAAAGTGATAAGATGTGGTAGAGACCATTGTAGTCCGAACATAATACCCTGAACGGATCGTGTTGGGCATATGTCGAACTACAATGGCTGAGGAGTAGAGGACGAAAGTTTCTGGTCCTTCTACTAGGAATGTTAAAGTTTAAACGTGTTAGTAAATGCTGGCTGTCTATATTTCCATAAATAAGATTATATAGAAACATGACACCCAGCATCATTCTACGATTTGTTAATGTTGGTAAGTTGATTAGTAAAAGTCTACTATGATAAGAGGGGAGGTAAAGATTTGCATCCCATTTAAGTCCCCTAAGAGCAAAAGTAAGGAAGTTTTTTTGTACAGATTCAATGTGATCTTGGTGTACTCCATATTGAGGACTCCAGACACACGTTCCATACTCAAGAATCGGACGGACCAGTGATGTATATAACGTTTTAGTTATGTACTGGTCATTAAATTCTTTTGACCATCTTTTAATAAAACCAAGCACACCCATAGCTTTATTAACCATGGTAGATACATGGTCGGTAAATTTAAGTTTCAAATCTAATAGGACACCTAGATCGTTAACCTGAGTTAATCGTTCTAAGGCGTTCCCATAGAGAAAGTACATAGCCTGGTGAGGACTAGATCGGTAAAAAGACATAAGTTTACATTTCGATCCATTAAGCTTTAGGTTATTTGCTAAACACCAATTTTGAAGTTTATCCAAATCGGATTGAAGTCTAGACTGGGCGCTAGTGAATTTATACTGAAGGCATCAGCGTACATAAGTACAAGTGAATTAGTTAAGGCAAGGGGCAAGTCGTTAATAAACAGAGTAAAAAGTAGGGGTCCAAGATGGCTTCCTTGGGGCACCCCCGATGTGGCGCGGACTACACGCGAGGTAACATCTTTAAAGAAAACACGTTGGGTTCTCCCTGATAAGTAGCTCGAAATCCACATAAGAAGATCAGTTGGGAATCCCAAAAGACTGAGTTTACTTATAAGAAGCGAATGGTTAACAGAGTCAAATGCTTTACTGAAGTCAGTGTATATGACGTCTGTTTGTAAGCCATTCCGGAAGCCATCCGTGATAAAGGATGTTAGCTCCAATAAGTTGGTAGTGGTGGAGCGGCGCTTCATGAAGCCATGCTGGCACGGAGTTATTATTGAACTACATAGGTGTTGCAAATGTGGAGTGATAAGTTTTTCAAAAAGCTTTGGAATTGCTGACAATTTAGAGATGCCTCTATAATTAGCAGCGTCGGATTTTTTCCCTTTTTTATGCAGCGGAATAATGAAGGATTCCTTCCACATAAGGGGAAAGATCGAAGTTTCCAGCGATAGATTAAAGAGTTTAAAAAGCGGTTTGCACAGTGCCTCGGCGCAGTACTTCAGAACACAGCCTGGTACTCCATCAGGGCCTGGCGAATACACGGGCTTAACCTTAAGAAGATCCGATAACACACCACTTTGATCGAAAGATGGGCAAAATATAAGGTTGGCTGATTGGATATTATAAGTGTAAGGCTGAGCTAAACTGCTGCTAGGTGAATAGGTAGTTTGAAAAAACTGTGCAAAGAGATCGGCCATTGCCTGATCGGTGTTCGCATAAGAGTTCTCAAACGTAAGCAGAGGGGGAAAAGATACATGTTTACTCTTAGTGTTTACAAAGTTATAAAACTGCTTCGGATCCTGAGTAAACTGAATCCTGCAGCGGCGAATATAACTCCTATAACATTCTGCGTTATGCACGGTGAAATTGGACCGAGCTACTAAGTATCTTGAATAACTAACCGTGCAGCCAGATAATCTATGTTTGTTTAAAAGTCTACTCATATTATTCTTTAAATTTATAAGGTGCCTTGTATACCAAGGCGGATTCGTTGAAGCGGACGGATATTTCCACAGCACGCAAGCGTCGAAAAATATGTTCAAAGTGTAATAAAATTTTTGTAAGGCGATGTTTATATCCTCGCATGCCAGTAAATCAGACCAATCAAATTCCAAAATCAACTTGTTTAATTTCATAAAGTCAGCCTTACGAAAGAAACGAACTTTCTGAGACTTAACTATAGACTTAAGGTCAAAAAAGTAATTATTTTCGATTGAAACCTCAAGAGTGGGATGATATGGATCCTCAGGGTTAGAAAGGGGCAAAGTTCTGGAAAGAGTAATTCCATCAGGATCAGAAACGAAACATAAGTCCAACAGCCGACCTAAAGAATTTCTAACGTGGTTAATTTGCCCGAGTGACATGTCGAACATGCCCTCAGGGAAGTCATGGTGGGAGTTAAGCTGTAAAGACGGTGAATTTTCAACATTTGACCACATAAGTTCTGGGATATTAAAGTCACCCAGAGCTATCAGCTGGTCACCATCAGACAGACGATCGAAAACCAAACGAATAGCGGACAAATGTTGCCAGTATGTTGGCGGTTCGGACGAAGGTGGTATGTACGAACAGGTAACATACAAAGATTGATCGGACAAAGTGATTTTGATGCAAAGAAATTCAATGTCACCAAACTCTTGTGATTTTACCTCTTCAGAAGCGAATTTGGAGTCTACAGAAATTAGCACTCCTCCTCCCCTTCGCAAAGTTCTATCACATCTAAAAGTGGTGTACCTACTAGGAAAAACTTCGGAGCTTAAGATCTCCGGCTTTAACCAAGTTTCTGTGAATACAATAATGTGGGATGCAAAAGAAGAACTATCAGAATACAGTTTGGGAAGTTTACTACGTAACCCTCTTGTATTCTGATAGGTAAGTGTTAATGAAGACATTAGTTTTTTGAGATTGAGGAAGATGAGGTGGAAGGTTGATCAGTGGCCTTAACATGTGGGAGTTTTACACCCACAGGTTTGGTTATCTTTTTTTTCACCGTACTTGGCTGATGTTCTTGGACGAAAATGTTCTCTGGCCAAAAGCTGGCGGAACAGATCGTCTTGAACATCTGCAAGGGCACACGTATTTTGAAAGATGACGTGTGCCTGGTGTAAGAATATTTGAATTTTGTAATATCCACCACCTTTATGTCGGCTTTTGCTTTGGCTTTGATGTAAGCCGAGATATCAATCTCCGAAGTATCAGGGGCAAGCCGGGAAACAAAAATGTGTTTTGATGGTGGGATCACCTGCAAGGGTTTTGGTGCCGCCGTAACTAATACTGCGGCATCAGTGCGTACCGGGGGTCCGGACGGTTTATTACCCTGTTTGGTGACTGTGACAGGAGTTTGAATTATTGGGTCTGGGATCACTTGAAGCGATGCCACAGAGGACATATCGGACAATTGCTCATTGAGTCCGAGACATTCGGAAGCCGAATTTTTCTCAGTTCCGGCCCTTGGGGTGGCCAGAGATATAAGCGGCTGCATAGTTGTCGGCTGAGCAGGCTGAAGATTATTCGACCCGAGCACATCACTAAAAGCGGATTTCTTACGCTTTGGAGACTCATTTAGTAGTTGAAGACTACTAAACTGTGTATCAAGCGCACAGAGTTGGTCATTGATTTTTCGAAAACCACTAATCAACTCCTTGAAACCGCTTTTAGTCTGCCTCATGAACGACCTCATTTCGTCCTGAACAGCACGACAACCGTCACAGCAAAAGTGGAGTCCAGACCTACGCGAGATTGCATCCGACACTGAGGCCGTGAACCCGGCACACTTAGCGTGTAAAACGTTTTCACAGAGCCAGCAATGGATGGTAGGCTGGGAAGACGAGATTGTCTTATTGCAAGACTTTAATGCACAGACCAATTTAAAATCCATAATTATTAAAAGTTTGAATAATTAATTTATTAAAAATTATTTAAAATTAAATAATTAATTTATTAAAAATTATTAAAAATTTAAATAATTAATTTATTAAAAATTATTAAAAAAGTTAATAATTAATTTAAAAATATTATTTTATTTTATTAATGAGGAACCTTGAACCACTGTACCAAGGAAACGAGAAGGGGAGATTAAAGAGAGCAGTTAGTGCAAGTTAGTAAGATTTAAAGAAATAGAGATAAGAATCTCTATTGAGCGAGAGTAGAAGCAAAAGAATAGCAACAACACCGTAGGAGATGAAGAAGCAGAGCAGGGCTATGTTTAAAAAGTAAGTTAAATAAATTATTATTTTACCTCCAAATATATCACTGCACACGCGAAGCGATACGGATCTAAAAAATTGCAATTTGTTTTTATATCAGTAAAGAAATAAACACCTATTGTTTATAGAAAGCTTATTGCAAATTTTACAAAAACGTAGTGCGCACAAAAAAAACACGTCCGTCCGCTTTAAAATAAAGAGAGGAAGTGAGCCCTCCCAAAGCTTGCGCCCGGCAGGTCGTGTGGTCTTGGTGCCTGCCACCAAAACGGCTCACGGTTCCCTTCGTACGGACTTACGGACTCTGGTTGCGGGGCCTGTGTTGTTGCTGTTGTCTTCTGCGCTGATCTTCTGCAGCCGTCCGGCAGGAGCCGGCAAGGCGTACGCCAGGCTGATCCGTCGTTGCCGCTACTACACCAGGATACCTTTTGGGTCCGGGAATAACTCAACCCGACTCGTTTACCCTTGGGACTTAATTTTGCAGCGGATCCTTGATCCTTTCCCCTTGCTCCTTGCTTGACTCGTGTACTGCCGCCAGACTTACCCACAGGGGGTCCTTTAGCTATTAATCGAAGATCCTTGCTCACTCGCTTTAAAGCCCGCACTTAAGACTGTCGGACTTACCCTCCAAGGAAACTTTCCTATTTGAATGTCAGACTTACCCACGGGGGTAAGAAATTTGATAACAGAGAAGCGTTGTCAAATAGCCACTAACTTTGAAAATATTAACAAAATAATGTTTTTGCATTCCAATTTAAATTAGATATAAATTCGCTGCATTTAATTTGTTTTTATTTCCTTTTATTTACATTTACAACTCGAATTATTTGAATGAAACGTCTCTGTTTTCAACGTTCTCAGTTCACTAAATTCGTTTCCTTCTACCAAATGATTGTGCAAATGAGTAGGCGTAAGAGATCCAACCCTCTCACATCATGTTGGCTTTGCTCTCAAATTCACTCAACTCATTTTTAGCATTGTGCGTTTGAATGTGGGTTTTTTGCCACTCATGCAGATGTCTACTTCATACGCTGTTAGGATTATTCAAAATTATTATAAAATCAAATGCAAGGCCTGCTTCTGATCTGATTTTGAATTTTATGTGGCTACACATTAGCACACGCACAGATGGAAAATAGAGATTTTACCCGCCACTGAGTTAAGTATTTGACTTTATCACGTTTCATCGAGTGTCGTTTGGAAATGCACAGACTCGAATGAGCAAACGCATGTTTTATAATTCATTTATATGAATCTATCTTTAATAAATGGGAAATATGTACCAATATTTACAAACGTAGTGGTAATTTTCGTACTTGTTGTGAATGAATGACAATTTATTTCTTCAATTTGGAAAAAAAATTCTTAGTTTTTAGGAAAAACTTAGCTCGAAGCACAAATAAGGTTTTCAAAGTGACGCATCTAACTTTAATCTAACCTTACTTAATAGTATTCACCTTAACATAGAACTTACAAAAAGTTTACAAAAATCGAATCTGGGAGTAACAAAGAATATCGGAACTGCTAATAACGGGCAATTAGTGGACCGCTGCGGCTAGGTACACTGAGGGAACTAACTAGTGATAATTACAAGATTTAATGCTGGCACAAGTCCCAACACTGACCATTAAAGCTATTTTGTGGAATGTATGTATATTTTGAAAGGTTTAATAAAAGTTGGGTTGAAAAGATGAATACCTGCCACGCCTGCGCCACGTACAAAATTAAATGAAAATAAAATATAGTTTTTTACGTTTCAACATCTAACTCAAAATTAGACATTTCTGTGAACTTGATATGCTATAAGTTGGTAGTTCTCTTATATCAGAAAAATTTAGATCTTCGCCGGGAACGGCGCGACGAGCGATAAATCATCGAAAGCTGGTAAGGAAAGCGTAGATTTCGAGCGTAGATTGCCTATTTTTGTGTAGTAGAGACAAAAAAATTCTCAGGCCTGCTGAAATCAGCTTCTTCAGATCGTGACTATCGTAAGTTTCAAATTTGAAACACAATTAGGACTTGCATGCTTGGCCGTATTGTTTAAGGTTGATTTTTGACAACAATGTATGTTGACGGTTGCTACATACGGATGCTACATACGATAGGCTTCAAAGGTCGGGAGACCTAGTCGGCAGAGAATGACAATAGTATTAAGCCACTGTAGTATTATTTTGGCGTTTGTCTAAAAATTCTTGTCTCAAATTTCTTTTTCCAATATCAATACCAATCGAGGTATTGACATTTAATTGTTTAACTGTTTAAAGTGGTAACATAATTTGAATGGGAGGAGTCGAGCTTGAATTCTTGCGGTAGCCACGATTTCGGAGGCATCTGCAAATCCTAGAATTTCTCCGTTGTTGAATGGAAAGTTAAGACAAAGATAAAAATTGCTATTTTGTATATGTTACCTGTATGTTTACTTTAATTAAATCGTGGAAACAGCCTCATTTCATGGCGAATTCCCCAGTAAAATACTGATGTTTTTGCGTCGATCATATTCCCGGTTCACTTATGCGACCTATGGTCGCCAGCTTGTGACATTCACACGCAAATCGGCAGCAGACCAGCACCTCATAATAGGTATCCTCGACATCGTATCGCCTACAATCCTAGCACCTGTCTTCCTCATCGTCCTTCCTCATGCCCACTTAGAACATTTGTCAGGTAGAAATCTACCTGCGGAGTACCCTCTTCCTAACTTTGGGGTGTGCGTTTAGCGTCCCAGCCCCCCGTCTGCCTTAATGGCAGTGTCCCAGCTGACCTGCCAGGCAGCAAACTTCAATAATCCAGGTGCTTCCGAAAGGAGAGCCTGACATCAATCAACGATTAGATATTTTATAGCTTGATGCTCCACCAATTTTTGGGGGTTAGGTTAAGCATTGTTAGTTTAAGACACTGCACTGATTATTTGGCGACTCCGTTAGCCTCCCTCTTTGCTTCCTCCCGATTCTTCGACATAGATACATAGAGTCTGCTGCTTAAGTAGTTTTCGACTATCTTCTGCCCAGGCTCAACTGCCATAGGGCTGCCAGTGTTCTGTCCCGCCGTGTAGCAACCGTTTCACCGGGTCGACCTTCCCTTTGAACCTTACTGTAAAAACCTTACTGTTGATTGATAGCCCTCCAGGCGCCCCAATGGCTATTGAGAGCCTCGCAGCAATCAGTCTCTCATTCCCCTTGCCTATTGTTTACAGCAGGTAGATTAACCTTCAGGACGATGGGTCCTTTCTCGGTTTACCTGGTGTGAGGAGATTAGATCTCCCACACACCAAGACAGGTGGCAAGAGGGGCAACAGCGGGGGGTGGACATGCAAGTCAGCACTGCAGCGTCGGACGGGCCAGCGCTGCGGTGTTTAGAGATACGGAAGGAGAGAAAGGTATCAAGGGAGAAATGCGTCGAGCACAGACGGCATGCGGGGGCAGCAGACACAGACGGCATGCGGGGGCAGCAGCGGGGGCAAGAGGAACCAGCACGGCGTCGCGCACGGAAGAGGGCGAAAAGAGGAGTCACCGTGGAAAGTAACGGTCCCGGCCGGGCCTCCGCGGCCGCGCTCGAAGGTCATAGGAAGCAGCGGGGTCGGCGGGGAAAGAAGCGGCCGGCGAGTGCGCAGCTGTGTTTAGAAAATGCACAAGACACAGAAATGCATTTGGGATGTCCAGGGGGGGATCGCGGGGCATCGGGACGAAGTCCGATGACCGGCACAAAAATAATGCAGATCGGAGGCCCAAGCGGGGCAATCGGGGGAGGGACAATAAAGAAAGCCCGCCGATAGAAAGACGGCGGGATTAGAGAAAGCTAACGGAGAAAGTGAAGGAGCGGAGGATTAACGGCAGGAAGTAGATTCGCAAGGATTAACGGGCGCCTCTGGCACTATATAAGGAGGGCCCATGGAGCGAATCGAGGCCGAGTCTTCTAGGGAAGCTGGGAGAGTGAGTGAAAGACCCCCCGTGGGTAAGTCTGGAATTCAAGTTGGAAAGCTTCCTTGAAGAGTTAGGAGTATAGGCTGAAGGACCCCCCGTGGGTAAGTCCGACAGTCCTTAGTGCGGGCTATTAAAGCGAGTGAGCGAGGATATACGAGAATAGCTTAAGGACCCCCTGTGGGTAAGTCCGGCGGCGGTACGCGCATCAAATCGAGCAAGGAGTCAGGGGGAAAGGATCAAGGATCCGCGGCAAAGCTGAGGCCTAGGGTAAAAGAGTCGGGTGGAGTTATTCCCGGACACGACAGGTATCCTGGTGTAGTGGCGGCAACAACGGATCAGCCTGGCGTACGCCTTGTCTGCTCCTGACCGTTCGATCCAGGTGTGATCCTGTAACGCGAGGGATAGCCAACCCGGGAACTCAAGCCCATTTGTGAAACCAGGCAGGGACACCCCGGGAAGTCAAAAGAATCCTGATCCAGGCGCTGGAGCGTATGCACAGCAAACCACCTGGAGTCAAAGGAGACGCGACGCCCAAACCTCTGGCCTACCACAGATCCTGCGGGGCGTATGCACGCAGGTGTTTGGAGGCGAGTGGCGAACGCGACCGGGGGCGTGTCCTGTAGGGTAGGAAGGCCCTTCGTGCCCTGATCCGGCCGCTAAGCAGCGAGGAGCGTATCCTGCCCGGCGTATGCCTGGGAGGTGAGCCACTCGGTCTGTTAACACGGATTAGGTGCCGGCCACGGCGAAAGGGCGAATCCAGGCAAGCCAAGGGTTCCGAGGTCCACGGCATCCCCAAACGGAGGAACAGCAGCAGCATAGCAGCGACGACGAGGGAGCAGCGGCAACCGTAGCGCAGCGACGACGAGGGAACAGCAGCGACGGACAGGTAGCGGCAGCAAAAGACATCAACAACACAGGCCCCGCAACCAGAGTCCGTGAGTCCGAACGAAGGGAACCGAGAGCCGTTTCGGCGCCAGGCACCAAGACCGCACGACCTGCCGGGCGCAAGCTTTGGGAGGGCGTGCGTATTGGCACCAACCCGGAGCGGGGATCGGGGATCGACGGGAGGACGAGCGGTCGGTCGGCTGAGCCAGACAGCCGGTGAGATTCCTTTTATTGCTTTGTAAACTGTTTACAATAAAGGGGATTTGTTTATAAAGAAGCTTTAACGTGTTATTTCTGGGCTCGGGCAATCACGTCGAACTATAAATTCGGTGGAACGTACCCTCAAACTCTGTGAGCTAGCCGCGGCGTTTGTTGCGAGCAAAACATAGCCTAAACAGTTCGTTACACCTGGCGCCCAAACTACGTGATTGCTTAAGAGTCTAGGAGTAACACAGCTTCAAAATGGGGAGGAAAAATTGGATATACGCGCTTCGCAAAGAGGAGTTGTGCGAAGTGTGCAGAGAGCTCGGTCTCGCAGCGGATGGAACCGTGGAGGTCATGAGGGCACTGGTGGCAAGATGGGTCGATGAGACGAAGGACGAGGAAGTAATGGTGGTCGCGCGGGGATTCGAGGAGAAGTTCGCGCAGAGGACCACGCCGAGGCAGAGAGCGGTGAGCGAATCGGAAAAGCTCATCCAAAGTCTGGCAGTGCCGGAAATGAAGAGCATGAGGAGCATGGAGCCACAAGCGCGGAAGCCAGTCCCGGTACAGGTGGACTATGCGAAGGTGGCGAGGCAAGTCCGAGAGTGGTCGTTCCGTTTCGATGGAACAGGGGATCCTCTCGAATTCGTGGACCGAGTAGCATGGTCTGCCAAAACGTACGGGATGGATATAAACACAATCCCGCGAGCGATGCCCGAGCTACTCCAGGGAAGAGCACAAAAATGGTTCCTGATGAACGACGAGGAGTGGCCCACATGGAAAGAGTTCAGAAGGAGCTTCGAGGCCTTTTTCCTGCCAAAAGGATACTTCGAAAAACTGGCAGACCAGGTAAAGCAGCGGAAGCAACAGCGAGGAGAGCCTTTCAAAGAGTATATGGTAGACCTTCAGGCGCTTATGAAGCCGTTGGGAAAGTCAACAAAGGAGGTCATCGATAGGCTCGTGGAGAACTGCATGCCACGCATGAAAATGTTCATGCGACCCTACGCATGTGCATCACTCGAGGAGGTCATGGGTCTAGCCGAAGAATTCGAGGAGCTGGCTTTGGAAGAGGAGGTCTTCAATAGACAGTCCCCAGCGGTAGACAGAAGATGGCAAAAGGAGGAGTTGCACCATAAACCACCGGAGCAACAGAACCATCCAGGACAAGGGTGGGGGCAGAGATGGCAGCCCGAGGAGCATCGCCAAATGCCACAGCAACAGCAGCCGAGCCAGCAATGGGCAGGCCCAAGGCAACAACCGCCGAACCAACAATGGGCAGCAAACCCAATCCAAAGGCAGCCGAACATACAGCGGGCAGCGACGCCTGGACACGTAGAAAACCCAGCACAGGCGTGCAACAGATGCGGAGGCATGGGCCATTGGGCCAGCGGGTGCAGGAACCCCAGAATGTTGTTCTGCAGGATGTGCGGCGCAGTGGGGGTAAGAAGCACGGAATGCTGCCAAAGAGCGGGAAACGTGCAGCGATCCCAGCCATAGAGAGGAAGGCGGAGATCGCGAGGTGCTGCCTCTCAGAGATAGTTGGAGGATTAACCGGAGACGATCAGCAATTGGCGGCGGTCATCAAGGTCGGAGGAGCAGAAGTGAGGGCCATGGTGGACACCGGGGCAACGGCTAGCTTCATTTCAGAAAAGCTAGCAGAGGACCCGAGAATCGCCGGAGAACGGAAAGCGACAAGAAGATTAGTGAAGTTGGCCAACGGGAGCCACATAGAAACTCAAATGGTACTCCTAACAACTGTAAGCTTTGGCAACAAGAAAAAGGACTTGAATATGATAGTGTTGCCAGGCATGGGAGACAGCGCGGTGCTTGGATGGGATTTCCTCGCAGAATTCGGCACAACAATCAACTGCGCAGGCCACCAAGTCACGATCCCGAGAAGAGAGAGATGGAGCGGATGCCTGGAGGATAGGCTGTCCATAGCCATAGCGGGACCCTCGGAGGAATGGGAGCGCGAGCGGGACAAAAGGTTCATCGAAGAAGAGCTGGCGGCGTTCAGGAATCAGAAGGGTTGTTCAAACATAACCCAGCATAAAATCACGATGAAGGACGACATCCCAATTAAACAAAGATACTACCCAAAGAACCCCAAAATACAGGGGGAAATCAATGGAAAGGTGGAAGAACTGCTGGAGAAGGGATGCATCGAACCGTCAAACAGCGCCTACAGCTCACCCATTGTCATGGTGAAGAAGTAGACGGGCCAGTGGAGGATGTGCGTAGACTTTCGGCAGATAAACGCAAAGTCAGTGAAGGATGCGTACCCCATGCCCAGAATAAACTTCATTTTGGAGCAATTGAGGGAGGCAAAATTTTTCAGCAGCCTCGACCTGAAGGACGGCTATGAAGGACGGGGTGGACATGCAAGTCAGCACTGCAGCGTCGGACGGGCCAGCGCTGCGGTGTTTAGAGATACGGAAGGAGAGAAAGGTATCAAGGGAGAAATGCGTCGAGCACAGACGGCATGCGGGGGCAGCAGACACAGACGGCATGCGGGGGCAGCAGCGGGGGCAAGAGGAACCAGCACGGCGTCGCGCACGGAAGAGGGCGAAAAGAGGAGTCACCGTGGAAAGTAACGGTCCCGGCCGGGCCTCCGCGGCCGCGCTCGAAGGTCATAGGAAGCAGCGGGGTCGGCGGGGAAAGAAGCGGCCGGCGAGTGCGCAGCTGTGTTTAGAAAATGCACAAGACACAGAAATGCATTTGGGATGTCCAGGGGGGGATCGCGGGGCATCGGGACGAAGTCCGATGACCGGCACAAAAATAATGCAGATCGGAGGCCCAAGCGGGGCAATCGGGGGAGGGACAATAAAGAAAGCCCGCCGATAGAAAGACGGCGGGATTAGAGAAAGCTAACGGAGAAAGTGAAGGAGCGGAGGATTAACGGCAGGAAGTAGATTCGCAAGGATTAACGGGCGCCTCTGGCACTATATAAGGAGGGCCCATGGAGCGAATCGAGGCCGAGTCTTCTAGGGAAGCTGGGAGAGTGAGTGAAAGACCCCCCGTGGGTAAGTCTGGAATTCAAGTTGGAAAGCTTCCTTGAAGAGTTAGGAGTATAGGCTGAAGGACCCCCCGTGGGTAAGTCCGACAGTCCTTAGTGCGGGCTATTAAAGCGAGTGAGCGAGGATATACGAGAATAGCTTAAGGACCCCCTGTGGGTAAGTCCGGCGGCGGTACGCGCATCAAATCGAGCAAGGAGTCAGGGGGAAAGGATCAAGGATCCGCGGCAAAGCTGAGGCCTAGGGTAAAAGAGTCGGGTGGAGTTATTCCCGGACACGACAGGTATCCTGGTGTAGTGGCGGCAACAACGGATCAGCCTGGCGTACGCCTTGTCTGCTCCTGACCGTTCGATCCAGGTGTGATCCTGTAACGCGAGGGATAGCCAACCCGGGAACTCAAGCCCATTTGTGAAACCAGGCAGGGACACCCCGGGAAGTCAAAAGAATCCTGATCCAGGCGCTGGAGCGTATGCACAGCAAACCACCTGGAGTCAAAGGAGACGCGACGCCCAAACCTCTGGCCTACCACAGATCCTGCGGGGCGTATGCACGCAGGTGTTTGGAGGCGAGTGGCGAACGCGACCGGGGGCGTGTCCTGTAGGGTAGGAAGGCCCTTCGTGCCCTGATCCGGCCGCTAAGCAGCGAGGAGCGTATCCTGCCCGGCGTATGCCTGGGAGGTGAGCCACTCGGTCTGTTAACACGGATTAGGTGCCGGCCACGGCGAAAGGGCGAATCCAGGCAAGCCAAGGGTTCCGAGGTCCACGGCATCCCCAAACGGAGGAACAGCAGCAGCATAGCAGCGACGACGAGGGAGCAGCGGCAACCGTAGCGCAGCGACGACGAGGGAACAGCAGCGACGGACAGGTAGCGGCAGCAAAAGACATCAACAACACAGGCCCCGCAACCAGAGTCCGTGAGTCCGAACGAAGGGAACCGAGAGCCGTTTCGGCGCCAGGCACCAAGACCGCACGACCTGCCGGGCGCAAGCTTTGGGAGGGCGTGCGTATTGGCACCAACCCGGAGCGGGGATCGGGGATCGACGGGAGGACGAGCGGTCGGTCGGCTGAGCCAGACAGCCGGTGAGATTCCTTTTATTGCTTTGTAAACTGTTTACAATAAAGGGGATTTGTTTATAAAGAAGCTTTAACGTGTTATTTCTGGGCTCGGGCAATCACGTCGAACTATAAATTCGGTGGAACGTACCCTCAAACTCTGTGAGCTAGCCGCGGCGTTTGTTGCGAGCAAAACATAGCCTAAACAGTTCGTTACACCTGGCGCCCAAACTACGTGATTGCTTAAGAGTCTAGGAGTAACACAGCTTCAAAATGGGGAGGAAAAATTGGATATACGCGCTTCGCAAAGAGGAGTTGTGCGAAGTGTGCAGAGAGCTCGGTCTCGCAGCGGATGGAACCGTGGAGGTCATGAGGGCACTGGTGGCAAGATGGGTCGATGAGACGAAGGACGAGGAAGTAATGGTGGTCGCGCGGGGATTCGAGGAGAAGTTCGCGCAGAGGACCACGCCGAGGCAGAGAGCGGTGAGCGAATCGGAAAAGCTCATCCAAAGTCTGGCAGTGCCGGAAATGAAGAGCATGAGGAGCATGGAGCCACAAGCGCGGAAGCCAGTCCCGGTACAGGTGGACTATGCGAAGGTGGCGAGGCAAGTCCGAGAGTGGTCGTTCCGTTTCGATGGAACAGGGGATCCTCTCGAATTCGTGGACCGAGTAGCATGGTCTGCCAAAACGTACGGGATGGATATAAACACAATCCCGCGAGCGATGCCCGAGCTACTCCAGGGAAGAGCACAAAAATGGTTCCTGATGAACGACGAGGAGTGGCCCACATGGAAAGAGTTCAGAAGGAGCTTCGAGGCCTTTTTCCTGCCAAAAGGATACTTCGAAAAACTGGCAGACCAGGTAAAGCAGCGGAAGCAACAGCGAGGAGAGCCTTTCAAAGAGTATATGGTAGACCTTCAGGCGCTTATGAAGCCGTTGGGAAAGTCAACAAAGGAGGTCATCGATAGGCTCGTGGAGAACTGCATGCCACGCATGAAAATGTTCATGCGACCCTACGCATGTGCATCACTCGAGGAGGTCATGGGTCTAGCCGAAGAATTCGAGGAGCTGGCTTTGGAAGAGGAGGTCTTCAATAGACAGTCCCCAGCGGTAGACAGAAGATGGCAAAAGGAGGAGTTGCACCATAAACCACCGGAGCAACAGAACCATCCAGGACAAGGGTGGGGGCAGAGATGGCAGCCCGAGGAGCATCGCCAAATGCCACAGCAACAGCAGCCGAGCCAGCAATGGGCAGGCCCAAGGCAACAACCGCCGAACCAACAATGGGCAGCAAACCCAATCCAAAGGCAGCCGAACATACAGCGGGCAGCGACGCCTGGACACGTAGAAAACCCAGCACAGGCGTGCAACAGATGCGGAGGCATGGGCCATTGGGCCAGCGGGTGCAGGAACCCCAGAATGTTGTTCTGCAGGATGTGCGGCGCAGTGGGGGTAAGAAGCACGGAATGCTGCCAAAGAGCGGGAAACGTGCAGCGATCCCAGCCATAGAGAGGAAGGCGGAGATCGCGAGGTGCTGCCTCTCAGAGATAGTTGGAGGATTAACCGGAGACGATCAGCAATTGGCGGCGGTCATCAAGGTCGGAGGAGCAGAAGTGAGGGCCATGGTGGACACCGGGGCAACGGCTAGCTTCATTTCAGAAAAGCTAGCAGAGGACCCGAGAATCGCCGGAGAACGGAAAGCGACAAGAAGATTAGTGAAGTTGGCCAACGGGAGCCACATAGAAACTCAAATGGTACTCCTAACAACTGTAAGCTTTGGCAACAAGAAAAAGGACTTGAATATGATAGTGTTGCCAGGCATGGGAGACAGCGCGGTGCTTGGATGGGATTTCCTCGCAGAATTCGGCACAACAATCAACTGCGCAGGCCACCAAGTCACGATCCCGAGAAGAGAGAGATGGAGCGGATGCCTGGAGGATAGGCTGTCCATAGCCATAGCGGGACCCTCGGAGGAATGGGAGCGCGAGCGGGACAAAAGGTTCATCGAAGAAGAGCTGGCGGCGTTCAGGAATCAGAAGGGTTGTTCAAACATAACCCAGCATAAAATCACGATGAAGGACGACATCCCAATTAAACAAAGATACTACCCAAAGAACCCCAAAATACAGGGGGAAATCAATGGAAAGGTGGAAGAACTGCTGGAGAAGGGATGCATCGAACCGTCAAACAGCGCCTACAGCTCACCCATTGTCATGGTGAAGAAGTAGACGGGCCAGTGGAGGATGTGCGTAGACTTTCGGCAGATAAACGCAAAGTCAGTGAAGGATGCGTACCCCATGCCCAGAATAAACTTCATTTTGGAGCAATTGAGGGAGGCAAAATTTTTCAGCAGCCTCGACCTGAAGGACGGCTATGAAGGACGGGGTGGACATGCAAGTCAGCACTGCAGCGTCGGACGGGCCAGCGCTGCGGTGTTTAGAGATACGGAAGGAGAGAAAGGTATCAAGGGAGAAATGCGTCGAGCACAGACGGCATGCGGGGGCAGCAGACACAGACGGCATGCGGGGGCAGCAGCGGGGGCAAGAGGAACCAGCACGGCGTCGCGCACGGAAGAGGGCGAAAAGAGGAGTCACCGTGGAAAGTAACGGTCCCGGCCGGGCCTCCGCGGCCGCGCTCGAAGGTCATAGGAAGCAGCGGGGTCGGCGGGGAAAGAAGCGGCCGGCGAGTGCGCAGCTGTGTTTAGAAAATGCACAAGACACAGAAATGCATTTGGGATGTCCAGGGGGGGATCGCGGGGCATCGGGACGAAGTCCGATGACCGGCACAAAAATAATGCAGATCGGAGGCCCAAGCGGGGCAATCGGGGGAGGGACAATAAAGAAAGCCCGCCGATAGAAAGACGGCGGGATTAGAGAAAGCTAACGGAGAAAGTGAAGGAGCGGAGGATTAACGGCAGGAAGTAGATTCGCAAGGATTAACGGGCGCCTCTGGCACTATATAAGGAGGGCCCATGGAGCGAATCGAGGCCGAGTCTTCTAGGGAAGCTGGGAGAGTGAGTGAAAGACCCCCCGTGGGTAAGTCTGGAATTCAAGTTGGAAAGCTTCCTTGAAGAGTTAGGAGTATAGGCTGAAGGACCCCCCGTGGGTAAGTCCGACAGTCCTTAGTGCGGGCTATTAAAGCGAGTGAGCGAGGATATACGAGAATAGCTTAAGGACCCCCTGTGGGTAAGTCCGGCGGCGGTACGCGCATCAAATCGAGCAAGGAGTCAGGGGGAAAGGATCAAGGATCCGCGGCAAAGCTGAGGCCTAGGGTAAAAGAGTCGGGTGGAGTTATTCCCGGACACGACAGGTATCCTGGTGTAGTGGCGGCAACAACGGATCAGCCTGGCGTACGCCTTGTCTGCTCCTGACCGTTCGATCCAGGTGTGATCCTGTAACGCGAGGGATAGCCAACCCGGGAACTCAAGCCCATTTGTGAAACCAGGCAGGGACACCCCGGGAAGTCAAAAGAATCCTGATCCAGGCGCTGGAGCGTATGCACAGCAAACCACCTGGAGTCAAAGGAGACGCGACGCCCAAACCTCTGGCCTACCACAGATCCTGCGGGGCGTATGCACGCAGGTGTTTGGAGGCGAGTGGCGAACGCGACCGGGGGCGTGTCCTGTAGGGTAGGAAGGCCCTTCGTGCCCTGATCCGGCCGCTAAGCAGCGAGGAGCGTATCCTGCCCGGCGTATGCCTGGGAGGTGAGCCACTCGGTCTGTTAACACGGATTAGGTGCCGGCCACGGCGAAAGGGCGAATCCAGGCAAGCCAAGGGTTCCGAGGTCCACGGCATCCCCAAACGGAGGAACAGCAGCAGTAGAGCAGAGACGACGAGGGAGCAGCGGCAGCAGCATAGCAGCGGCGACGAGGGAGCAGCGGTAGCAGCATAGCAGCGACGACGAGGGAGCAGCAGCGACGGACAGGTAGCGGCAGCAGAAGACATCAACAACACAGGCCCCGCAACCAGAGTCCGTGAGTCCGAACGAAGGGAACCGAGAGCCGTTTCGGCGCCAGGCACCAAGACCGCACGACCTGCCGGGCGCAAGCTTTGGGAGGGCGTGCGTATTGGCACCAACCCGGAGCGGGGATCGGGGATCGACGGGAGGACGAGCGGTCGGTCGGCTGAGCCAGACAGCCGGTGAGATTCCTTTTATTGCTTTGTAAACTGTTTACAATAAAGGGGATTTGTTTATAAAGAAGCTTTAACGTGTTATTTCTGGGCTCGGGCAATCACGTCGAACTATAAATTCGGTGGAACGTACCCTCAAACTCTGTGAGCTAGCCGCGGCGTTTGTTGCGAGCAAAACATAGCCTAAACAGTTCGTTACACTGGTTAAAGGAGCTGCCTTGCATCTTTCACCAGATGGGGAATGTGCTTCCGCCAAAGCAATCGATATAAAGTCCTGCAATAAGCTGATCAGATGCAGCATTAGAGCCAGCTTTATGGCTCAGTTTGGATTCGAGTTCGGGCCCGGAGCTTTGCTAGTAGCTAAAGCTCTCGTTACTGCCAGGACCTCGCCTACCGCAACTGCCTTCACCCTTTTACTATGTGCTGGGGATGTGTAAGCAGGGATGTTGGCTGCCGGAAGGGAATAGCGTTCGCACGATATTTCTGCGAGCCCGGGTCCATGGGTGACAGGCCCCCTAAGCACAGCTTCTTCACCACCAGTCTATAGGCGTCACCCCATGGGTTTTCCTAGATCCAGAAAACGTTTCCTCTTGCTATCTCGGATGGCAAGCTTCAGTGATCTGCGCCGATCCTTATTGGCTAGTTGCATCTTGTTTATTGAGATTACTTTACCTCACACTTTCGAAAAAACTAAGGATGACTCTTTAATATAATTTTAAACGACGACGAAAAACAATTCACAAGCGTTCGACTCAGCGTTATAATTCGCTATATTTTTACCAAAAGAACTTAAGCCTAGCTTATCTATTGCGGCAGAGCGGGGCAAATTCACGGGAGAGCGCAAGTGAGCTTTTCTTGCGCTCCCGCTCCGCCCTATGCTAACTTATACTAGACTTCAATACAATTCAAACTTCTACAAAATCTTCTACATTAATTGCACTGCTCTCCTGAAGACCGCTCCTGCACTAGTCCTGACGTCGGCGACCCTGACCCTTCCGTCCGCGCCGGCGTGAGTCTCGACGACCCTGGCGGTGATCCACTGTTGGGGCGCTGCCCACCGCTCGTAGGGTGCTTTGCAGACTTCACACCTGCCTCCTATAGTCCGCCCATGTGCGGAGCCCGCGGCGGTATGAACGCAAATACGCATCCTTTTTTTATGCGTATTGTCGCAGTTCGTCCGCCTCGTCCTCGATACGCTACCGCGAAGTGGCAACTCGCTCCGACGCAGTTGTCGCAGTGCACGATCTGCGGACTTCCTCGGCGCCCAACGAACCTTTGGAAGGCCAATAAAAAGGAATCAGTTGACAAATCGGAAACTACTTCTAAATGTACTGCTTTAGACGCAAAACAAACAAACAGGGCAATGTAGGACTTGTATGGTGGCCTACCACGAATTTTCAATGTCGTCTCAATAGGGCCACAGAAACCCACGCCACATATGGAAAATGGGCGGAGAGCACGAACTCGATCTAAGGGTAAATCTCCCATGATTTGAGTCATCAGATGAGGCTTGCATTTAAAACAGCGTATGCATGACCGCACTATCTGACTGCAGATTTCCTGCGCGTTTACTATCCAAACGCGCTGTCGCAAGAGACCCACTACATGAAAATTCGACTCTGACGTAGCTCTGAACAAATTGAGAGCGCTTCGTCAACAATACTGGAAACTTGGCATCGTACGAAATAGGAGCATTAGCTAATCGCTCCCTGACCCACAACAACGAAAAGGTAAGCCCAGCCTGAGAGGTTTTATGGACAAACGGACTTAGCTTCTGTAGGCTTGGGCTAACAAGATTTTTTCGAATATTTTTAATTTCCTCTTGATACTCGTGCTCTTGGACTATCTGGACCATTTTATTAGAAGCTTCTTGATATTCGACAGGTGAAGGTACATTATCAGAAGTAACTACTAATTTTTTACACTTCTTTATAAAGCGGACCATGTAAACAAACACTCGCAACAGTTTTAAGTGAGAGGAAAATCCTTCCATCACTTCCAACAAATATGAAGTAGAGACCATTGCAGTCAGTCCGACCGCATCTGCAAAGGAATCTGCATCTGCTTTAGGATCCCACACGATTCCTAATTTTTTTGTCAGCTCTGAGTCCGAAAGTGTTATTGGCTTAACCGTGCTCTCGGGTGCAGTAACTTCAGGCGAGTTTGAAAACCACTTACTCAATTCAAACCCAGTATTTTGAAGAACCTGAGTTACTTCAGACTTAATTGTCTTTAGCTCCTCCACGCAACCAGCACCCGTTAACATGTCGTCGACGTAACAGTCAGACCCAATAACTTTAGCAGCTCGAGGGAATGTATTTTTCGCGGATTCACTCAACCTCTTCAAACACCTTATGGCCAGGAATGGGGCTGGTGCAGTGCCATAAGTAACGGTGTTGAGCTTGCACAACTTCAAGGACTCAGACGGGTCTTTTCTCCACATTATCAACTGGTATCGTCGATCTGCTTCATTTACCATCACTTGACGATACATCTTTTTTATGTCGGCTACCAGAGCGATTTTTTTAGCCGAAATCTAAGAAGAGTTGAGTAAAGCTCTTCCTGAATTGTTGGACCCACCATCAACAACTCATTTAACCACTTCTGTGTGGGTGTCTTGCAGGACGCATCAAAAAACGACTCGTAGTTTGGTCGTTGTACTTTGAGGCCGTAAGACACACTGGTGGGGAATAACGTAGTGTGGAGAAGCAAGAACGTCATTGCTTGCAGGGGACATATGGCCTAGGGATTCGTATCCTTCCATAAATTCCAAATACATTTTCTTTAAGTTCGGATCTCGAGATAATCTTCTCTCGAGCGACAGAAATCGGCGTATGGCTATCTCGAATGAGTTTCCCAAAACGCTTGGATCCGACTTAAATGAAAGTTTAACTTCAAATCGACCTGAAGGCAGTATTCTTGTAGACTTCCGATAATGCTCCTCACATAGCTCTTGTTCTGGCGACAACATCTTTTTAGAAAATGGAACTTCTTCCAACGACCAGAATTTTTTCAAGTTTTTGTCTAATGACTCTAATATCTCTTGGCAATTCAGGCTAGAGACCGGCTGTTGAGGAGTTGAGGAATTTGCCAGATATTTTCCCGATACTGTCCACCCAAGGAGAGTTTTTTGAAGGATGGGATGGTTCGGACCTTGTTTTATTTGGCCAACGGACAACAGTTCGAGAAATGACTCAGCTCCAATTACCATATCTATTCGCTGAGGTTTGTAAAAATATGGGTCTGCTAATGGCAAGTTCTTTGGTAGGGTCCAATCTTTCACGTTCACTGACTGGTCAGGGTGATGAAATTGTTTTCAAAACCCAAAAGTCGAACGGAAACTCGCTATCATTGACTCTCGACTTCACCACGGTGTGTATCTATTTCTTTACTTGTGAATTAGTTTGACCAATTCCAAGCAAGTTGATGCACGATTCCTCCCTACGGATCTGTAAGCGTTGAGCAAGATCTTCTGTAATAAAACTCATTTGTGACCCTGAGTCAAGTAATGCTCGGACCAATATGTGCTCACCATTTTTGCCGAACGCTTACGATCGACGTTGCTAACAACTTACCCTTTCTGCAGACGACGCATGCAAAGAATGTGAAGTAGAAGGGCCATCATTCGTTAACGCTGGAGGAGGATTTTGTGTGGGTGGTGGTAACGCTAAGTTATTTTCAGTCACTGTAAATCGGTGCAGAAGTTTATGGTGCGATCTTGCACAGATTTGACACCTGGTCGATTTGCACTTCGCTACCGTATGACCTTTTCGCAGACAATTCAAACATAGGGAGGCTGACTTAACAAACTCAAACCTTTGCATTACAGCAAGGCGAGCGAACGGACTGCACTGGGCCAAAAAATGGTTGTTAGCGTTACAATAACTGCAAGCTGGTTTGGCGTTGGAAGAAGAACAAGCCAACGAAGTTCTATTCAGTTGCTTGCTGAACCTAGTTTTTTCTTGTTTTGAGTTGCCAGTCTCTTCAGCGGACAGATGTTGGTATCTACGATTTAGTATTTTTTCGAAATCGGACCACAGCGGCAATTCCTCATAATCCAGTGACTCTTCCCATTTTTGCTTGGTCACTGGATCCACTCTACTCAAAACTAAATGGATAATCATTGAGTTTGCAATTTTAGTATCATCTCCTATGGATAATAGTGATCCATAAATTGATGACTCAGTGTCGATGAGACCCCTCAACGACGACGCAGACGGCTGGGAAATTTTCGGAAGGCTAAACAGTTGACGTATTTGGTTCGCAAAGATGAGACATTCGTTATCATAAACTTTTTTTAGACTAGCGATAGCTTTGTCGTAATTACTCTCGGTGACCTGAAATGCCTTGACAGTTCTTAAGGCTTCGCCAGAGAGGCAAGAAATTAAATGATTAAATTTCTCGATAACTGGAATGTTCACATCTTTGTCAACTAATGTCTCGAAAAGACATGAAATTTTTTAAATCCGAATAATTTCCACTGAATTTTGGCAATGCCAAACTGGGAAGTCAAGCTCGAGTTGGGGCTGCAGAAATTGCAGTAGCTGGACGGGAGTCTTCAGCTGAATTCAAGGCATTACATAAGGACATAATCCTTGCCTTGGTAGTTATTCCTAATTCTACCAACTCGGCTCCGAAATCATCCAATTCATCTATTTGCTCGATCTGGTCTTGCAACTCATTTGCTTTAGAAATTGTCTTATCTAAAACCTGAAGCCTGCACTCTAGCTCGGTTTTGTTTAGAGGAAGTGATCCATCTTCCAATCGTTCCTCCAACCGGCGAATGCTTTTAACTTTGACATTTCATCTTTTTTTTAAGTCAATAAGAGTCGTGGAATTATTTTTGGGTTTATTACTCTCCGTTCTACAATTATATATTTTCTAAAAAGACGCGAATTTTAATTTTAATTTTGGTACAAACAACGAAAACAATAAGAACTAATTAATTTACTAAATTACTTTTATTTAAATGATTATTTTAAAGTAATTCTGTGGATTGTAATTTTTTATTTTTTATAATAAGAAATAAATAATTTTCAACCAACGAAAAAAATAATTAATTAATTAATTGATAATCAAATAAATCTATAGTCGGGGCACTGAGTATTTAAATATTTGATCGCCAGTGGTATCGAAAACAATATACCGAACCAAATTGTAGGGTATCGCGTCACTTGGCGTTCCGTTGAACAAAAGGCGCCAAAATTGCATATATGTGCATACAAACAGCAGCGGATAACGGAGGGAGGCGAAAACGATAAGTTCACCGCTGCATCTATTTGTATGTACCAATTATTTATGCACAAATATATAAAATAATTTTTTGGCTGCACTTTATCTATTTTATTGGCAAATATTTACAATATCGAAAACGAGGGGTAGGGGGCGACAGTGATTTTGGAATAATTTATGCGTCTTTATTTTTATCCACAGGCAATTGTTCATATGTATTGGCAATATCTAATAAATAACATTAGCTCTACTATTTTGAAAGTACGTATGCGCCAAGAATTGAAAGGAGGGTGCAATATTCCAGCACAAGACGAATATTATTTTGTCTTTTCTCGATTTTCAATTTTTTGCACAAATACCTGCAGTTCTGATTTTTGATCCTTTAATCCTGCGGCTACTTCCCTAGGACAGTCGATGGAGGTGCAGGACATGGGGATGACGATGACTCTAGTTGATAAAAATTTGTTTCGCGACGCGAACTTTAAATTGTTTTTTGTTTATCGTTTTTAAATGTTCGCAACACTACCGTCGCGAGCCACTTTTTATTTTGGTTTTTTAAATGTATTCTTTGGGCCAAAATTTTTATTGAGATTAGTTTACCTCACACTTTCGAAAAAACTAAAGGTGGCTGTTTACTATAATTTTAAACGACGACGAAAAACAATTCACAAGCGTTCGACTCAGCGTTATAATTCGCTATATTTTTACCAAAAGAACTTAAGCCTAGCTTATCTATTGCGGCAGAGCGGGGCAAATTCACGGGAGAGCGCAAGTGAGCTTTTCTTGCGCTCCCGCTCCGCCCTATGCTAACTTATACTAGACTTCAATACAATTCAAACTTCTACAAAATCTTCTACATTAATTCTACACATCTCGTTTAAACTCTTTGAGCCTCGTGGGTTCGGTTTCCTTTGCCGTTCTTGTTCCCTTGGCCCCTTGGCCCCTTGGCTCATCGGAAATCCTTCTAAGGCTCCTGATTAAGAGCATGGCCTTCTCTAGTGCATAATCAAGGTGCTCCAGGAAGGAAAGCCAGGTACCAATCCCAATGGGATGTGAATTTATGTCCACATATTGTCCTTTTTTTAATACTTTCAATATCATTTATTTCTCTTCACCAGTGGATACTGCTAATCTCTTTACCCCTTTCTTTCAATCCACTCTGCTGATCAATATAACTCTTGATCAATATAATTACCCGAACGTCTTACCATATATAAAGTTGTCAAATATGTCCTTTCCGGGTTTTTGCTCTTCATTCAATACTTTAAAAAAAATGAAACAGTGATTGGATTTAGCATTTCAAATATGCGCCGTTTTGTTCGATAATGTGTTCTTATTTAGACGGCAACTTCATAATCATAATAATAAGACGGCAACCCCCCTTGTGGTTACTTACCTTCGTGGTTGTCACTTGGAACTATATTCGGGCAAATTGGTGGATGCTTTAACTGTTGTGCCAAGCAGCCACCGACAAAACGATTTAAAAAAAATCATATTCATTCTGCTGCAGCGGTTGTTATCAGCATTTATTCGTGTCTGTCTATTTCCAAGTTTCGCATGGGCTTTGTTGTTATTTTTAGTACATGCGCTTTTGGGAGCTTTGGTAAAGCTTCTGCGCCTAAATTCTTTCTTATGCACTTGTATTTTTGGCATCTATTCGATTTATTCGTTTCTGAGCTTCATTAGCGACTGACTTTAATAAAATATGATAGACTGCACGCAGGCAGACGAACTTAGAAACATAAGTAAGCGACAATTAGTTTACAGTTAAGTACATAACCATCCACATAGTGCGTTGTACACTCATGTATAAATTTATAATTCCAACACTCCTTCTCAACGCATTATGTCTTCATTACAAAAGTCCTAGTAGACTAATACATTTCTCATGTTTTACTCTATTCAAATTCTTTGTTAATACATCAGCAATCATATTCTCAGTAGATACATATTCAATATTTATAATTTTACTTTTATACATATCCCTGACATGATGATACTTAATATCAATGTGTTTGCTTCTCGCATGGAACTTTGGATTTTTGGCTAAACATTGTGCACTTTGGTTGTCGCTAAAGACCTGTAACGTTTTAATGCCACCAAACCCCATTTCGGTAATCAGCTTCTTGATGTACATTGCCTCTTTAGCAGCGCCAGACAACGCAATATATTCTGCTTCGGTGCTGCTTAGTGCCACTACGCTCTGCTTCTTCGATTCCCAACTGAAAGCAGCGCCTGCAGCAAAGAACGCCCATCCAGTGTACGACTTCCGATCTGTCGAGTCGCCTGCCCAATCAGCATCCACGTAACAATGGATATCACGACCTGTGCGTTTGAAACAAAGTTGTAGCTCCGATGTGCCTCTCAGGTATCTCAGTCTACGCTTAGCAGCTGCCTCGTGCTCCCCATGCGGACTTGCATTTCGCTGAGCAAGTTTTACTGTAGAGTGTAGGATATCTGGCCGGGTAGTCATTGCCAGATACATAAGCGATCCAATAAGGGATTGGTACTTGACTTGGTCCACTTGGCTGCATCCTTCATTGTCACATTTGATTTGATGACCAACTTCTAGGGGTATACTATTAGGCTTACAGTCTTGCATTTTATACTCACTAAGCAGTGTCTCAATATATTGTTTGTGACCAATCCTTACTCCACCAGTGTCACCCTATCGCTCAATTTCCATACCCAGGAAATGTTTCAATGTGCCATTGTCGACCACATCAAACGACTGTGAGATTAGCACCTTGATCTCATTCAGGTCATCTTTGCTCGAACTGGATATGATCAAGTCGTCAACGTACACAACTACAATTCCCATGATGCCTTGGGTATTGCGTATGTACAAACATGGCTCACTCGGACACGGAGTAAAACCAATCTTCAATAGAACGGCATTGAGCTGCTCATTCCATTCTCGCCCACTCTGCTTAAGGCCGTACAACGATTTGTGAAGCTTCAGGACCCGTTTTGGAAACTGTTTGTCAACAAAGCCTTCAGGCTGCCGCATATATACCTCGTCTTGCAAGTAACTGTTGAGGTATGCTGACGAAACGTCCATCTGATGCAGAAACATTTTATATTCCACGGCCAGGACGATGACAAGTCTAATGGTTGAATATCGAGCAACTGGAGAAAAAGTTTCGAAATAATTAATACCTAGGCGCTGTGCGCACCCTTTAGCAACCAGTCGTGATTTAAACGTCTCGACGTTGCCAAACTTGTCTCGTTTAACTGCAAATACCCATTTGCATCCAATGGTCTTCTGGCCTTCGGGTAAGTCAACTAATGACCACGTACCATTGGCTTTCAAACTATTCATCTCCTTCTGAATCGATGCCTTCCATTTGTCTCCATGCTCTGAGCTTAGTGCCATGCTGTAACTACTCGGTACTGAGACATTCTCAGTTGTCAGGACATTTAGCATGGTATATTGCTTCTTCGGGCGTCCAGGTAGCCCAGTGAGTATCATCTTTGGTCGTCCTGGTCCTCTTCTAGCCTCAACATCTTGAGGTTGCTGTTCCGTAGACGATAAAAGGCTAGAACTCACCTCAGGTTCTACTTGCAAACACCCATCAACTGGAGTTTCACATTGGAGTTCAACGATCTGATGTTCAGACACCTTAGCCAAATCCTTTTTGGTAAAATCGTCTTCAATAAAAATTACGTCACGGGCTGTGATGACTCTTCTTTTCTCAAAATTATATAAGCGGTATGCCTTTGACAATTCTGCATATCCTACCAAAATATGCTCTTCACCCTTTGGAGAAAATTTCCTCTTTCGCATCTTGTTAAGAACAATGGTCTTCGCACCGAAAACTCGCAAGTGCCCTACGCAAGGTTTTCTGCCAGTCCATACTTCAAAAGGGGTCATACCATGTAAAGTTGACGTCTCTGCGCGATTTCTCAAGTAGGATGCAGTCTTGATAGCTTCTGCCCAGAAACTTTCATTGAGTCCAGCCTGTACCACCATACTACGCGCCATTTCATCCAAGGTTCTGTTTGCGCGCTCAGCTACACCATTCTGTTGCGGTGTGTATGGCACTGATAATTGTCTCTCAATTCCATTGTCAATCAAAAACTGCTCGAATGCCCCACTCAAGTACTCTCGGCCGTTATCGCTTCTCAAGACTTTCAACCTTTTACCGGTTTGATTCTCAGCAAGTGTCTTAAATTCTTTAAATTTTTCTAAAATCCCATCCCGTGATTTTAAGAAGTACACAAACACATATCTAGATTTATCATCAATAAATGTTGCAAAATATCGTGCACCTCCAATAGATGCTTGATTAACCGGACCACATATGTCTGTGTGCACCAAACCGAGGTTGTCTTTTGCGCGGCTCTCACTGGCCTTTGGAAATTTCTTTCCGCTGATTTTGCATTTCGCACATATTTCACACACATCATGGTTCTCAAGGTTCGACTTTAGGCCGTTCACCATATGTTCCTTAACCATTTTGTTAAGGCTCCCGAAATTTAAATGTCCAAATCTACTGTGCCATAATTGTGGTGTCGTCACCCGCGTAATATTAAAACACTTATTATTTTCGCTTTCAAATATAAACAAACCGTTTTGTCTCTTGGCAGTCAATATAACCGTGCCGTCGTTCTCAATTACACTTGCGTTATCTCTTGTAAATGTAACATTAAGTACATTGTCAGTCGCTTTTGACACCGACATAAAATTACACTGCACACGGGAGGTCATACACTTTTTCACTTGTGTCATTTGCGCCCCCGTCATGTTCATTACTATGTATGCTCGAGCCTTTTTATCAGTTTTAATCCATTTGACTAAATCGGCACCGTCTTCTGGTTTAACCAGATCACCACTGACCACATCCCAGAGGTCTGACGCTATCAGGAAACTCTCCATGGTCATGCACCATACATCATAGTTACTTTCATTTAATTTTTCAATTTGCCACGATACACTCATTTTTGCAAATTCGAGTCACTTTTCGGAATGTTCAGAAATTTTAGGTTACACGCAATTTATACGCACTCTGGGCCCATAACCTATTAGATTTATTCGTTTCTGAGCTTCATTAGCGACTGACTTCAATAAAATATAATAGACTGCACGCAGGCAGACGAACTTAAAAACATAAGTAAGCGACAATTAGTTTACAGTTAAGTACATAACCATCCACATAGTGCGTTGTACACTCATGTATAAATTTATAATTCCAACACTCCTTCTCAACGTATTATGTCTTCATTACAAAAGTCCTAGTAAACTAATACATTTCTCATGTTTTACTCTATTCAAATTCTTTGTTAATACATCAGCAATCATATTCTCAGTAGATACATATTCAATATTTATAATTTTACTTTTACTGTGCACTTTGGTTGTCGCTAAAGACCTGTAACGTTTTAATGCCACCAAACCCCATTTCGGTAATCAGCTTCTTGATGTACATTGCCTCTTTAGCAGCGCCAGACAACGCAATATATTCTGCTTCGGTGCTGCTTAGTGCCACTACGCTCTGCTTCTTCGATTCCCAACTGAAAGCAGCGCCTGCAGCAAAGAACGCCCATCCAGTGTACGACTTCCGATCTGTCGAGTCGCCTGCCCAATCAGCATCCACGTAACAATGGATATCTCGACCTGTGCGTTTGAAACAAAGTTGTAGCTCCGATGTGCCTCTCAGGTATCTCAGTAAACGCTTAGCAGCTGCCTCGTGCTCCCCATGCGGACTTGCATTTCGCTGAGCAAGTTTTACTGTAGAGTGTAGGATATCTGGCCGGGTAGTCATTGCCAGATACATAAGCGATCCAATAAGAGATTGGTACTTGACTTGGTCCACTTGGCTGCATCCTTCATTGTCACATTTGATTTGATGACCAACTTCTAGGGGTATACTATTAGGCTTACAGTCTTGCATTTTCATACTCACTAAGAAGTGTCTCAATATATTGTTTGTGACCAATCCTTACTCCACCAGTGTCACCCTCTCGCTCAATTTCCATACCCAGGAAATGTTTCAATGTGCCATTGTCGACCACATCAAACGACTGTGAGATTAGCACCTTGATCTCATTCAGGTCATCTTTGCTCGAACTGGATATGATCAAGTCGTCAACGTACACAACTACAATTCCCATGATGCCTTGGGTATTGCGTATGTACAAACATGGCTCACTCGGACACGGAGTAAAACCAATCTTCAATAGAACGGCATTGAGCTGCTCATTCCATTCTCGCCCACTCTGCTTAAGGCCGTACAACGATTTGTGAAGCTTCAGGACCCGTTTTGGAAACTGTTTGTCAACAAAGCCTTCAGGCTGCCGCATATATACCTCGTCTTGCACATAACTGTTGAGATATGCTGACGAAACGTCCATCTGATGCAGAAACATTTTATATTCCACGGCCAGGGCGATGACAAGTCTAATTGTTGAATATCTAGCAACTGGAGAAAAAGTTTCGAAGTAATTAATACCTAGGCGCTGTGCGCACCCTTTAGCAACCAGTCGTGATTTAAACGTCTCGACGTTGCCAAACTTGTCTCGTTTAACTGCAAATACCCATTTGCATCCAATGGTCTTCTGGCCTTCGGGTAAGTCAACTAATGACCACGTACCATTGGCTTTCAAACTATTCATCTCCTTCTGAATCGATGCCTTCCATTTGTCTCCATGCTCTGAGCTTAGTGCCATGCTGTAACTACTCGGTACTGAGACATCCTCAGTTGTCAGGATATTTAGCATGGTATATTGCTTCTTCGGGCGTCCAGGTAGCCCAGTGAGTATCATCTTTGGTCGTCCTGGTCCTCTTCTAGCCTCAACATCTTGAGGTTGCTGTTCCGTAGACGATAAAATGCTAGAACTCACCTCAGGTTCTACTTGCAAACACTCATCAACTGGAGTTTCACATTGGAGTTCAACGATCTGATATTCAGACACCTTAGCCAAATCCTTTTTGGTAAAATCGTCTTCAATAAAAATTACGTCACGGGCTGTGATGACTCTTCTTTTCTCAAAATTATATAAGCGGTATGCCTTTGACAATTCTGCATATCCTACCAAAATATGCTCCTCACCCTTTGGAGAAAATGTCCTCTTTCGCATCTTCTTAAGAACAATGGTCTTCGCACCGAAAACTCGCAAGTGCCCTACGCAAGGTTTTCTGCCAGTCCATACTTCAAAAGGGGTCATACCATGTAAAGTTGACGTCTCTGCGCGATTTCTCAAGTAGGATGCAGTCTTGATAGCTTCTGCCCAGAAACTTTCATTGAGTCCAGCCTGTACCACCATACTACGCGCCATTTCAACCAAGGTTCTGTTTGCGCGCTCAGCTACACCATTCTGTTGCTGTGTGTATGGCACTGATAATTGTCTCTCAATTCCGTTGTCAATCAAAAACTGCTCGAATGCCCCACTCAAGTACTCTCGGCCGTTATCGCTTCTCAAGACTTTCAACCTTTTACCGGTTTGATTCTCAGCAAGTGTCTTAAATTCTTTAAATTTTTCTAAAATCTCATCCCGTGATTTTAAGAAGTACACAAACACATATCTAGATTTATCATCAATAAATGTTGCAAAATATCGTGCACCTCCAATAGATGCTTGATTGACCGGACCACATATGTCTGTGTGCACCAAACCGAGAATGTCTTTTGCGCGGCTCTCACTGGCCTTTGGAAATTTCTTTCCGCTGATTTTGCATTTCGCACATATTTCACACAAATCATGGTTCTCAAAGTTCGACTTTAGGCCGTTCACCATATGTTCCTTAACCATTTTGTTAAGGCTCCCGAAATTTAAATGTCCAAATCTACTGTGCCATAATTGTGGTGTCGTCACCCGCGTAATATTAAAACACTTATTATTTTCGCTTTCAAATATAAACAAACCGTTTTGTCTCTTGGCAGTCAATATAACCGTGCCGTCGTTCTCAATTACACTTGCGTTATCTCTTGTAAATGTAACATTAAGTCCATTGTCAATCGCTTTTGACACCGACATAAAATTACACTGCAGGTGTTTCACGTACAGCACATCCATTAATGTAATACCGAAATTTTTCCAGATTACACGTACACTGCCACGGCCTTCTGACTCAACAAATTTATTGTCAGCTAAGAGTATACGCTCTTTATGTTCTTTAAAGTTAGTAAACCGCGATTTTTCACAACATAAATGAGCTGTGGCCCCACTGTCCAAACACCACATCTTTCGACTAATTTCGTTCGGCTGCGCACTTAGACAAACGCTGGAGTATGATCTCTCACTTCTCCCATTCTCTGTTTCTTTCTTAGAGTCATTTCGTTTTTTGCAGTTTGCAGCTTTGTGGCCGTATTGCCCGCACGACCAACACTCTAACGGCTTTCGCGCATTCGATTGGCGCCCGAAATTTTTTCTGTTCTTTGTGTTATCTCTGGTTTCTCATTTACGGTGCCCGCTGAATATGCAGTTTTTTCAACGGCTTCTTCATACACCTCGATTCCTTTATGCCGTTCACCTTCTTCTAGAAGCTTCGACTTCACTTGTTCAAACGAAGGCAGTTTATCACGCGTTTGCATAGCAACAACGAAAAGTTCGAATGATTTGGGCAAACTCGATAGAATCATTATTACTTTCACTGGATCAGATAGCACAATATCCAATTCACACAGTTTATTACATATCTCAACAAATTCGTTGACGAATTGTAACACACTCCCGGCTTGTTGCAATTTTAGCCCTAACAATCTTCTATAAAGTTGAAATTGTTGGACAGGGCCATCCGGCATATGCAACTCTTTTAGTTTAGTCCACATTTCGCGGGAGGTCATACACTTTTTCACTTGTGTCATTTGCGCCCCCGTCATGTTCATTACTATGTATGCTCGAGCCTTTTTATCAGTTTTAATCCATTTGACTAAATCGGCACCGTCTTCTGGTTTAACCAGATCACCACTGACCACATCCCAGAGGTCTGACGCTATCAAGAAACTCTCCATGGTCATGCACCATACATCATAGTTACTTTCATTTAATTTTTCATTTTGCCACGATACACTCATTTTTGCAAATTCGAGTCACTTTTCGGAATGTTCAGAAATTTTAGGTTACACGCAGTTTATACGCACTCTGGGCCCATAACCTATTCGATTTATTCGTTTCTGAGCTTCATTAGCGACTGACTTTAATAAAATATGATAGACTGCACGCAGGCAGACGAACTTAGAAACATAAGTAAGCGACAATTAGTTTACAGTTAAGTACATAACCATCCACATAGTGCGTTGTACACTCATGTATAAATTTATAATTCCAACAGCATCGATTTAAGCGGTTGCTATTTTTGGGTTAAATTTAACCAAAAATAAAATATGAAAAATCGGAAATGAAACTCGTCTATTTATTAGGCTGCTATTAAAAGCTATTAATAGAAAAAAATTAACATTAACAACATTTTAATAATTGTAATTGTAATAATGTATTGGTTTCTCTATCAAACCTTGAATATTCATATTCAGCGAGACCTGACAATGTAGCAAGCTGCCTACTAAAGTATTGTTGTTGCCCATTAGTATCCCACTGACTTAAATATTATGTCAATGAATCTTTTATAATTCCTCTCCATAAAATAGTTTCAAAAGATAATTTTGAAAACTAAATGTTGAGAAATTGATTACTTCCCAACTTCAACATTTCTCCACCGTCCATCGTGGATTTATGTAACTTACACAGATTTTAGCAAAGCTTTTGACTCTTTTTTTTTTTTTTAGAAGGAGTCACCTTCTCCTACAAAAACTGTCATTGTTGGATTTTCCTTCCAATATTTTAAAGTGGATTGGCTCCTTAGCTTACCGGGCGCTAAAACACCAAATTCAAGATAATTTCGGGTTTCTTCACGTGTCCCACAGGGTTGTCACCTAGGTCCGTTGTTTTTTTTAAATGATCTACAGAACGTCGTAAATTATGCTTTCACACCTATGCACGCGGATGATGTTACATTATGATTTTCCTTATCCGATCATTTTCTGCACAGACACCTACAGATGGACCTTGGTGATCTGCATTCATGGTGCTCCAAAAATCTACTTGTCGTAAACTGCTCAAAATGTATGGTTATGACTTTTGTTTTCTTCGTTCGAATTATTTAATAGCGTTAATAAAATCACTTTAAATTAAATTAAAAAATGGCATCTAGCAGTTACCATATCTTTGAAATACTCATCCAAAGTTGAAATCCCCGATTTTATACATATATTTTTATGCATCTATGATTTTTCCCCCACTGAATCTGCAAGAGATTTGTTTTGAACATGAAAACAGTTCTTGATTACCATGATTTTTTTAAAATATGAGATTAAAAAGTCGTATTTAATTCAAGAAAATATTGTGTAACTAACTATAAATAATTGTAATTAAAAAAAAAATGTTCGAGTGTTCCCTTAACTCCAAAATTATTAAATGGTATGATCTACTGATTAAAAAAAATCCATTCCATTCCCATGTTTGGGAAAAAATCATAAAAGCACAAAATTAAATGTAGAACATCTGAGATTTAAACTTTGGATGAGTAATCAAAAGATATCGTAGCTACTAGATGAAATTTTTTTATTTTAGTTGGTACACATATATTTCAAAAATGAAATTTACTAAAAACAATGATGGTCATCGCCATTACACGGCCTACATAATTCAATATATGGTAAAATTTGATCAATTTCTTCTCTTAGGTGTACCGCGGAAACTCGCACCAGCTCGAACACTTCCTGTAATTTTGCTGCATTTTCTAAGGGGGTGTCTTGTGCTTCTCCTGTCCCCAATGCCCCTTTGTCGAATATTGCTTTCGGCATTCTTGTACCCTGTGGAGTCCGACACGCTCGAGTTCACCGCCAGCATCAATTCTGGCCAGTGCTCGTCCCACGTCCTTTGGTCCTTTCCTGCAAACTGGGCGATCATCGTCTTTAACGTCCTGTTTGCCCTTTCCGTCGGGTTTTCCTGCGGCGTGTATGGTGCAGTGAACTGATTACGAACTCCGAGCCCCTTGAGGAATTTCTTGAAGCTCCTACTGGTGAACTGAACACCATTGTCCGTCACCATCACCTTTGGCACCCCATATCTAGCGATGATCCTTTCTCGGATTGCCTTCTGCAGCGTCTCTGTTGTGGCTTTTCGCATTGGGACCATTTCTGTCCATTTTGAGAACCAATCGATCATCACTAGTAGCATGGTGTTCCCATGCTTGGACCTCGGCAACGGTCCCATGAAGTCCGCACATACCGTCGCCCACAGCTCCTCTGGGACCTGTGTTAAAATTTTCCCTGCGGCCTGCATCTGGCTCGGTTTATACCGCATGCATGTCTCGCATTTCCTGACATAGTTCCTTACGTCCCTTTGCATCCCTGGCATCCAGAAGTACCGTGCTGCTACTTTCGAAATCGTTTTCCTTCCGCCTAGATGTCCCACTGTCGGTGCGTCGTGGTTCTCCTTCAGCACCAGTTGCCTCATGACGATGCCACTTCCTCGCTCCCGGCTCTGTGTGGAACATGTCGGTAAATCAGGCCTGCCTCCTCAACGTATTCCGGATATTTCTGCGGGGTTTCCTTTATCTTATTCTTCAGTGAGACTATCCAAATGCATTCCGTGTCTTCGATTGCTGTGGCACTCCTCAGCTTCACCACGATCGGCTGGCGGGAAAGTGCATCCGCGACTACGTTCAGCTTGCCTTTCCTGTAGCTGATAACGTAATCGTACTGCGACCACTCGCTCGCCCTTATCCGTGTCCTGCGTCAGCACTGCACCCACGCCGTAGTCGCTGGCATCTGTTTGCAGCACAAACTTCTTCGTGAAATCGGGGCATGCCAGCACTGGATCCACTGCTAAACGCGACTTTAACTTCTCAAACGCCCCTTGGTGTCTTGCCGTCCACTCCCACTTTGTTCCCTTTCTGTTGCTCCGGTGGTTTCTTGCGCCGTTCTTCTTTTGGCCACCCTCTGTCAACCGTGACGGCTTGCCTGTTAAAAACCTCTTCTTCCAAGGCCAACTCCTCGAATTCCTCGGCCAGACCCATCACCTCCTCGAGCGATGCGCATGCGTATGGCCTCATGAACATTTTCATGCGCGACATGCAGTTCTCTACTAGCCTTTCAATGACCTCCTTCGTGGACTTTCCTAAAGGCTTCATTAGCGTCTGGAGGTCCACCACTCCCTCGGAACTCCCTCCATGTGGACCACTCCTCATCGTTCATTAAGAACCACCTTTGCGCTCTGCCCTGGAGTAGTTCTGGCATCGCTCGCGGGATTGTGTTTATTTCCATCCCGTATGTTTTGGCAGACCATGCTACTCGGTCCACGAACTCGAGAGGATCTCCTGTTCCGTTGAATCGGAACGACCACTCTCGGACTTGTTTCGCCACTTTCGCATAGTCCACCTGTACCGGGGCTGGCTTCCGCACTTGTGGCTCCATGCTCCTTATGCTTTTCATTTCTGAGTGAGCTTTTCCGACTCGCTCAACGCTCTCTGCCTCGGCGTGGACCTCTGCGCGTATTTCTCCTCGAATCCACGCGCGACCACCATCCCTTCGTCGTCCTTCGTCCTTCGTCTCGTCGACCCACCTTGCAACAAGTGCCCTCATGATCTCCACGGTTCCATCCGCTGCGAGACCGAGCTCTCTGCACACTTCGCACAACTCCTTTTTGCGAAGCCCGTAAATCCAATTCTTCTTCCCCATCTTGAAGCTGTGTTACTCCTAGACTCTAAAGCAATCACGTAGTTTGGGCGCCAGGTGTAACGAACTGTTTTTGCTAATATTTCTTCGCAACAAATGCCGCGACTAGCTCACAGAGTTTGGGCGATGAGACGGCTCTCGGTTCCCTTCGTTTGGACTCACGGACTCTGGTTGCGGGGCCTGTGTTGTAGCTGTTGTCTTCTTCGCTGCCGCTGCTCGTCCGTCACCGCCGCTCCCTCGTCGCCGCTGCTCCTCTGACGTTGCTGCTCCCTCGTCGACGCTGCTGCTCTCTCGTCATCGCCGCTTCTGTTGCTGCTTCTCCTTTGAGGGTGCCGTGGACCTTCGGTATCTTTGGCTCACCGAGAATGCCCTTTCGCCGAGGCCGGCACCTAATCCCTGTTAACAGACCGATTGGCTCACCTCCCAGGCATACGCCGGGCAGGATATGCTTCTCGCTGCTTAGCGGCCGGATCAGGGCACGAAGGGCCTACCTATCCCGCAGGACACACCCGGTCGCGTTCGTCACTCGCCTCCAAACACCTGCGTGCATACGCCGGCAGGATCTATGGCAGGCCAGAGGTTTTGGCGTCGCGTCTCCTTTAACTCCAGGTGATACGCTGTGCATACGCCCCAGTACCTGGATCAGGATTCTCTTGACTTTCCCGGGGTGTCCCTGCGTGGTTTTACTGTTGGGCTTGAGTTGCCGAGCTGGCTATCCGTTGCTTCACAGGATCACACCTGGACTTATTGATCAGGAACCGTCAAGGCGTACGCCAGGCCGATCCGTCGCTATCGCCAAGATACCTTTCGTGTCCGGGAATAACCTAACCCGACTCTTTTTACCCTTGGGCTTCAGTTCCGCCGCGGATCCTTGATCCTGTTCCTACTTGCTGCTGACTTCTACTGTTTGACTGACTTCTACTGTTTTGTGAAGATGCACAAAGACCAGTGCAAGGGACCGTACTCGAGGCTTAGTGTGTATGCCGCATTCGTCCGGTCGAGGCTGGAGTACGCCTCTAATATTTTGAGCCCCGCTAATAAAAGCTCTAACAGAGTTGAGCGGCTGCAGAAGAAATTTTTAAAAATTGCACTTCTCCCTTTAAGGTAGGTGGATCCTCTACCCTCTTACCATAGCCGGTCCATATCTGTTCTCCTCCATATCTGTACACTCGATGATCGACGCACTGTGGTAGCATTGATATTTGTAAATAAAGTTTTCTCTTATTGCCCTATGTTATTGGGGCTTATCAACTTTAATGTGCCCACGAGGGTTTACTCCTTTTCGGCTTGCATATCGTAGGGCCAATTATTTTTTAAATGAGCCCATAGATTGAGCATTATCTTAGTTTAATTCGTTACAGCCAAGCCTCCAAAATAAGTGGGGCTCAGAAAAGCATGCTTTAAGGAGCTTACTGGTTAGTCATTTTTGAGTAGTACGTAAGTTAGATTGTATAGTAGCTATGTTAGAATAAGTCCAATGGCGAAATAAATTAATAAATAAGCTATTCACTCACTAATACGTAAAGGACCAAATCAGAGAAAACTATTCTCAAAGAACAATTATACAAAGTAACCTAAAATAAGCAGAAAAAGAATCTTAAATTAATTAGCCAGTATTTTTATTTTTATTTTATTAAAAATAACAAAGCATTAAGTAAATTAATCTATAGGTAAAAGTTATGAATATTGGCATTCAACACGCCAACGAGGTTTTAGTTTAAAATGCATATTTGACTTGAATAGGAGTATACATATTTTGATATTTTTTGAAGAATAATATAGCGTACAATTTTTAACCATAATAAACAGGGTAACATTTTTCCAACGATTATTAGAACTATTTAATCTTCCTTTGAAAGACTTCCCAAATCACTTAGAAAGATTTCAGGAGATAATACGTGTGAAGAGCCTACCAATACTTCCCAATTTCGAACCGAATTGGTTACTTCGTAAGCACATCTCATTTCTGACATACTTACACCGCCAACAACAAATACGATAAGTCTTGGAACATTTTTTACTTGTGTCTGACCCTTGTCTTTATGCCAGTGTCCGTATCGGGCACTCGTTGGAGCATGGTAATTCGTATTTTGTGCTCGGCCTTCAAGAAAAGGAAAATGACGCAAATCTAGCTTATCTTCTATGCAATCCTCCATAATGTCTTTTATTACTGGTGTCCAACGAGACATCTGATAGGTACTTTCCGTTATACGTTCCTTTCGTGGAACTGAGTACAACTTTTTTCGTGACTGAAAGAAATAAATTTAAGTGGTTTTTCTTTATAAAAAAAAATGTTTTTCTTACATCAGCAATCACATTTATTCCCAAATAACTCAGATTTCTGACCATATCCTGATCTTTAGCAGACAATTGAGCGTGTGTAAAAAGTTTTGTTAAGTTTTCCTCCGAAATTCCATTTTTAATCATCACATAAAGAGCAATGATACGAACTTTGTCGTAGTTGGACACATTCTATATAAAAATGCTATATACATACGATGTAACAAAAAATGTAGGTCAGCCTTACCGCATCTAACAAAATGGGAACAATATTTCGCATATGATCTTTAATCTTCTCCCCTTCAGCATCAGTGCCCATAGCTAAATCTTGCTCGACGCGACAGAGTTTATCGACATAATTTTGGTATGACTTCATGCAGTCCTCTGCCAAATGTAAGTGAGTAGAATACTTAGATAGCTCTTTCTGATACTGTGGCATCTTTTTTATCATTTGGGATAAATCTCGCATTGATGACTTATCAGCTGAGGAAAATAAATCGAAAAAGTTACAATTTATATGTTAAATACTAGTTTTTTTTACGAATATTGACATACTCGAGCTCATCCGCTTTGAATCAGTAAATTTTTTCAAATTTTGAGTAACCTGTGTGGAAACGACTGCAATGTGTTCGTGGCGTAACTCAACCCACAAATCATCGTTTTCATCCAACAACACCTCTTTGTCTGGCTGGTTAGGTCCTGGTGTATAACGGTAAACATCATTGACAATTGGAAGTAAATCATAAGCCATAGCTTGCAGAGTTAACTCATGGAGGAGCGGTGAAACGCAATCAAAACCACGGTCCAAAATTAGTAATTGTGACCGAGCTTTCTCTGGGCCTTCACCCATCGTTGGTTCATCCGCTTTATAGGCGTCCAACTTTTGCTGCACTGATGCAGCTAAATCTATGTTTCGGTCCCAGTCACTACGATAGCGTACATTGGGGTATTCACCCAAAGTAGCACATAAAGTTGCAATTTGTTCGGCAATGCGTTCAATATGTTTCCCACGTATAGAAGCAAATGCTGGTGAATATAAGCATTGGAATGTGTCCGGAGAATCCAACGAGTAGACCTAAATAATTTATTATATTATCAATAGTTATAATCATAGTTAAGTGTAGTATGAACCCTTTTAAATTCATTAGATTGGAAAAAAATTGTAATGCTAATCATACTAGGTCTCTTTGCCTCTCTTTGTTGGCATAAAATTGATTTTTATATACATATGTAAAATACATCCTCTTTTATTAATAGGAGAAAACTTAATTTGGATAAATTTGGGATACACTTCAGGAAAATGAATATATTCAGGGAATGTCAATTTGGCTTAGTTAATTTGTTAGTTTTTTTTTATATTTAATATAATATAATAATATTTAAATTTAGAAATATAATAATTTAAATAGGAATTAAGTAAAAATAAGAAACTTAAGTATATTTAATAAAAAAAAAAAATAAACCTTATATTAAGTAATTTTATGGACCTTAGCCAAGATCGTAAACACACGCTTGTACCAATGGTACTTATAGCTCTATTCATGGCCTAATGAGTATCCTCAAAAAGAACACTTAAAGTGTTGCATAGATTTCCCCGTGTCAAAACCTTTTTCTTTTTAATTTTAATTCCAATATTTTGTAACCAGCAAAAAAAAATTAATTCAAAAACGCATTCTAGTCTAGCACCCTTGTTACTCAAAACTTTAAACACCTTGGAAATTCTTAACTATACCTATATCCTTATAGGTGTCCGCATTTGATCTAGATGCTATGAAGGGAGAGTTTCCTGTACACACAAATGAAGCCGAAAGTACAATGAATTTTGAAATCGCAGTTTCACTAATGCTTAAATGCCGTAATTGCCTTATATCAAGACATTGTTTTTTAAAACAATCGACAATTTCGACAATTTTTTTTTTTTTTTAAATAATAAAGTCTCACATATTTAACCATTTTATTCTCATTTCAAATTAACCCAGCCACGATATGTATTTATGTTTAGCTATACACATATCTTTAGCTATACTGATCTATAGAGATTAGAGATCTCTTTTTTTATATGAACTGTATGTTTTAAGTAAATAGTTTTTAATTCTTTAAATCCATTTATAAATGTATTTCCAATTTCAATGGAATATAGATTTCTATATATTTTACTCGTATAATTACCTAATTATCGAATATTACTCAGAATTTAGTAAAAGAGAAAATGATTGAGAAAATAAAAAAGAAATGAGTTGTTTTTACAGGAAAATTACATTTCATAAATTCTATTTTTACTGTTAGTTTTTAAAATTTTGTATTTTATTATTTATTTATTATTTTTTTTATATTATTATTATATATATGAATTATATTCCGTGAATTTAGGCCTTTTCCAGGCCGAGTGGTACTGATGGGTAGTAATAGGCCACTTGCATTGGATTGGCTGTCAAACAAAAAAAAAAGTTGGCTTGGTCAGACTGTGGACAAACACAGAAAAAAAAAAAACTGAGAAAGAACTAAGTGCGGGTGTGCCAGCAAAGCTTACGCATGTGCCGAGCTCACACAGCTCCATAAGCCGTATTTGCATTTACAAAACTAACGAGCTAATAATATTTGAAAAGAAAAAACGATCAAATTTGTTTATATCTTCTAGGAATTCTTTTTTATAAAATGGATTTAGCAATTTTCCAAATATGAGGAATAACATTTTAGTTAAAATATTTTTTAGTTACTTTTTACAAGATTTTTTTTGATGTTTTTATAATATAGGTTTTTAACATATATAATTAATATCATTTGCAACGCACTCTGAGACTTGTTCAGTATATTACGTCGATGCTCTCACCAGCACACGTTCACTTTTGTGGGGATCTATTCGTGCACACCCCTAACGGAGATAATTTATTGTGTATACCAGTTTTTGAAGATAATAGCAATTGCAAATAATAGCATGTATTAAATTACATTAATATATTATTTCCATAACTTTCACATTACCATACAAGTTTTATACATTTACATCAGTAGTGGGCAAACTCTCATTTTTCAAAACACAGGACGTAAAAATCTGCTGCAGCGCATTACACGCATAGTGTAAGCAATCTTTCATTAGCCATTATTTTAAAAATTTTTAAAAATAATTAATATTTAACTAATTTAATAATATTTAAAATTTACTTAAAAACAGGGACCGTAAATAATAATTATTGTTATAATTTTTATTTTAAAAACCACCGCGAAGAAATAAAATCACAAATAATCATTATTCTTTGAGAGAATAAATTAAAAACCAAAAATAATCATTGTTTGTGATTTTTACTTTTTCGCTCAAAAATATCACTTAATTTATAATTTGGGGCTATGTATTAAATTTTTTGAACATATGAGTGCATATCTCCATAGAACAAATATATTGGTCCAAATTAACACTATGATTTTTGCGCGATCACTCCTCCAAGAAAATTAAAAAAATAATCATATTTTTAGCTTTAGCACAACGTTTTATACGTTTTTCAAAAATAAACCCTAAAGAAAATACAAATGAACAAAAAAAACTTAAATTTCTCATATGTTCGTAAGTTTTTTAACAAAATTTGTTTATGTCTATAAAATTCAACGAAAAAGACGAGAAAGGAAAGCGAACTTCGGGCGAAGCCGAAGTTGATATACCCTTGCCATTAAGTAGCAGCTTTCTTTATTATATATATATCGGATCGTTTATAGTCGGTCGATCCTTATGAAAATTGGCAGATCAGATTGGTTTCCCCAAAATAGAATCTGTACCAAATCCCATCTTTCTAACTTAAAAAACACCAAAGTTATGCCAATTTAGATCGTTCTATGACAGCTATAGCATATAGTCGGCCGATCCTTACGAAATTTTGTACGTAAGATATTTTGGTCAAATATAACATGTGTGGAAAGTCCCAACCCTCTAACTTAAAAAACACCAAAGTTATGGCATTTCCGATCAATCAGTTATATGGCAGCTATAGGATATAGTCGACCGATCCCGGCCGTTCCGACTTATATACTGCCTGCAAAGGAAAGAAGAATGTGTGCAAAGTTTCAACTCGATAGCTCTAAAACTGAGAGACTAGTTTGCGTAGAAACAGACAGACGGACAGACAGACAGACAGAAGGACAGACGGACTACGGACATGCTCATATCGACTCAGGAGGTGATCCTGATCAAGAATATATATACTTCATAGGGTCGGAGATGTCTCGTTCACTGCGTTGCACACTTTTGACAAAAATTATAATACCCTCTGCAAGGGTATAAAAACGGTTTTAGCAAATTTTTTCCACATATGTTATAATTGGCCAAAATATCGTATGTACAAAATTTCATAAGGATCAGCCGACTATATCCCATAGCTGTCATAGAACGATCGGAATTGGCATAACTTTGGTGTTTTTTAAGTTAGAAAGATGGGACTTGGTACAGATTACTCTTTGGGCAAAATAATTCCATATGCCAAATTTCATAAGGATCGTCCGACTGTATCTTATAGCTGTCATAGAACGATCGAAATTGGCATAACATTGGTGTTTTTTAAGTTAGAAAGATGGGATTTGGTACAGATTCTATTTTGGGAAAAACAATCTGATTTGTCGAATTTCATCGGCCGACAATATCCTATAGCTGCCATATAACTGATTGATCGGAAAAGCTATAACTTCGTTGTTTTTTAAGTAAGAAGGATGGGAGTTTCAATGGATTCCTCTTTTGGCAAAATAATTCGATATGCCAAATTTCATAAGGATCGATGAACTATATACGATTCGCTAAATATCTAATAATATAAGATGCGTGGCGCCACCTAGCGGGCTGCGACTGAACTGCAAGGGTATATCAACTTCGGCTCCGCCCAAATTTAGCTTTCCTTTCTTGTTTTTTAGTTGAAATGCGTGCGAATGTCGTGTTCGACATTAGAGAATTACTCATATGGCTGTGTGTGCTGTTTAATATTAGTCGCTTTTTGATTTTTGCTTCTACTGTATTTTTTTATAATCAGAATCAAATTCTTATCAAAGTTGATCAATCGTTTTAAAGAAAATATTTTTTATACTTTAATAGTTTACTTTCATATGAGACTTCAGTACTTTTTTTATTAATTTTTGTTAATTTGCAAGTCTTTTTTGATGAAAGTGTTACTTTTTTACATACATAAAAAAAGTTCACATTATAAAATTTTAATTTTTCTGTTTAGAAGTTGTTAGAAAGATGTTTTTTTAAAGGGGCAATATTATGTAAAATCAGAATGAAATTTATAATTTCTTCACCTTAAATTAATCAGTAATTACAAATTTTAAAGTTATTGAGCTTTTTAATAAATATATTTCAGTTTATTAAAGTATCATCTTTGACTTTATTGAAATAAATTATTCGGGAAATTTTTTTTTAAGTTTTTAACACATTAAATAGTGAAGGAAGTGCGGAATTTTTGACAAATTGACTCTTTAAGCGAAAATAGCAATGAATCAGGTCAAAATTGAAAACTTGATAAATTGCAACTATTTGTATACAAGTTTTAGGGATTTGTTTATTTAAAGCTTCAATTTTCCACATCTCATGTTTTTAAGGTCGGTGGTAGCAATCGTTCCTTCCAACTATCGAACCATATTTTTTTTAAATTTTAAACACAATATCTGTGTATACATTACCAAATAACGATGGAGAGTTTATTTTTTTTTCTTTTTATTTAAAAAATGTATTTATTTACAGAGAATCGTAAAAAGTATTCTTAAAAATCACAAGATCCCCCTAGTGTTTTGGCTTGGGGGGGATGGGCCAAAAGGCCATTGCGGAACCTTTAATATCCAATATTATCAAAACAAATAAAGTATATATATGTATATATAATATTTTATTTATGTATGTTTGTATACATAAATATTATTTTTTTGGTTCTATAGATTAAAAAAATTTAATAGATAAGACTACACATATTAACCATGGATTGGTTCGAACATTTGAGACCTTTTTACACCCATAAATATGTTTCAACAATACACTTTTTTTGTGCGTTTCATTTTTTATAATTATAATTAAATGTAAAAAATATTTATTAAAAAGGAAGTCATAAAAAAACTTCCGATTAGTTAAAATCAAGAATTACAAATTTATTATAAACTTATTTATTAATTTAAATCATTAATTATTCATTTAAATATTAAGTTATAGTTCGATTTGCTTTTGTGTATAATTGTTATACATTATGGCCCAGTTTCTCAATGTAAAGTTAAGGTCGTAATTATATTAACCAAAATTAGTAGATATATGTGGTTCTTGTGTAACTTTTATTTATATTGATTAAGGGGTTACATGGGGTTACCTAACTACATAATGTTAACTCCATATTGAGAAACTGATGTTAAATTGAACACCACAAAAAAAATGAAGCAAAACTTGAGGAGATGTTTTAAAAGTCAAACAGTTTTGTTGTATTTTTAAATGAAGAATGTACAACGTACATTTTTTTCTATTTTCCACGTAACAGTTATACATAAATCTGTCTAAGTAAAAACTATAACAGTCCATAATAATAACATGAATTAGCTTATGTGAAAATTAAAAAAAAAATTTTAATAAATCGACTGTCTATAAATATCGAAGTGTAAGATTTTGTTCAAATCTGTTTAATAAATTTTGTAAAAATAAATTAATAAATATAAAAAGAAAAGTTATCTTTTTACGGAGTCAATGCCATTATAGTCTTGCAGTTATTCATGCAGCTCTCCGCAACAGCCATTCGTTTATAATGTAAGATAAACTTAAATATGCATATACTTGGAGTACTGTGGCAAAAATATAGCAGAGGTTTATTAAATGATTTATTAAAATAATAAGTTCAGTTTCTTTAAAATATGTGTAATTTTTTTTGGCTATAAAAATTAAATTTTAATAACAATATTTATAGAAAATCAAATTGCCATGTTAATGTTATAGTTGTTCAAGAATTTTTTGGCATTGTTTTTTTTTATCTATTTAGGTCGTTGAAGGCAATATAATCTTAAGGTCCATCAGTTGATGTTAACCATAATCCTCAAATAAGTAATTTTCATGGGGAAAGAATCATAGGAATATAATAATGGGAAATGATAAAAAAGTAAATAGGAGGAAAAGAAATGTTATCTTCGGGCGGAGCCGATATACCCTTGCAGAGGTCAAGCAGGGATTTGAGCAAATGTGATGGGCAGGGAAGGGGGCAGGATGGTCTGAGACTTCAAAAAAATTTTTTTTTTTAATTTGTTATATAATAGAACATTATCTCTGGAATATCCTGTGAAATTTTCGATCGGACTAAAACTCGCTCAGATACCGATTTTCTATTTACTTTCTATCCATATACTTTCAATTGCTTTTAAAACTTTAGACGCGTTTTTTTCAAAACAACTATTTCAAGTCGGTGCGTAACGTAACTCAAAAAGTAATGCTCGGATCTAAATAAAATTTTTCACACATGTTTTATACAATAAATACGGATGAACGCACGCACAAGAAACTAATATTTTGAATAAATTAATTCAATTTTTTTATTTCCGATAACACTGTAAGGCCAGACTTTACGCACCGCAACATAACAATTTTTTGAAGCGACTCCAGCCGACTGCCCGTCACGGGATAAATAATACAATAAAACAAAAAAAATTGCTAGATACTCTCCAAATATAGCCATGTATTGTGTAAAAAAAATTAAATAATTATATTAAAAAATAAAAAAAATAAATTTTTTTTTAAATCACAAAAATCTGTTTTTTTTTTAGCCTCGGAAACCAACCTGCCCCCTTAAGGCAGTTTAGTCGCATGTTGAAAGTCCTTGTCAATGGAACTTTTCACATAATGAAATTTCATTACTGATATTAGGAAAAATACTGGACAGATTTTTATCTTCTTAATTGCAATTAAAGTTAAATTTGAGTGGAAGTGTGTTGTGTGTATATATATATATATATATAAATATATACTGCCTCTGCGTTTATAGTCGTTTACACTGTCGGTAAGCTGTCGGTTTAAGGGTCGTTAAGATTAAGGAAGAAGTCTTCCTTAAAAAGCAAGTCATATAGTAAATTTTTTTTTTTTTTTTGTGTGGGCACAAAATAATACAAAAAAAACTAAAAAATGCGCGAAAAAAAGTTTAAATTGAAAATATGTGTGACATCACAATTCAAACGACAAAATAAAACGGACACTATTCCTTCACCCTCCATAATAACCCCGGTCATGGTTAATAAGTCAATTAAAACTTTTTAAAAACCTTTCAAGCGTAAATGTAGAACAAAAAAATCCAATTTCCCCTTTTTTTTTACTGCAGCATTAATAAAAATAAGTGCGAAAATATACAACTATTGTTTATCAGTCAAGGCTTTGGCCAATGATGATAATAAGTATGCGATGCACAATAAGTATATTTTACTGCATATATGTACATATGTAGTTAATAAGACAGCTAAAAATCATTAAATTTCAAATTTTATATATATTAAATATACTTCGTATATTTAAGGGGGCAGGATGGTTTGAGACTTCAAAAAAATTTTTTTTTCAGAAATTTTTTATATAATAGAACATTATCTTAGGAATATCCTGTGAAAGTTTCATGTCGATCGGACTAACACTTGCTGAGATACCGATTTTCTAGTTTCTTTCTCTCCATATACTTTCCATTGCTTTTAAAACTTTAGACGCGTTTTTCTCAAAACAACTTTTTCAAGTCGGTGCGTAACGTAACTCAAAAAGTAATGCTCGGATCTAAATAAAATTTTGCACACATCTTTAATACAATAAATACTTGCGGATGAACGAATGCTTTTTTTTTTTTTAATTTTTTTCACCATTTTTACGGGCAATAATGGGCGGATTTTTATGTAAAAATGGTTCCTCCGACTTTACAACCGCGCCAAAAATTCAAAATCGCATATTTTTCAAAATGGTTTCGTTCATCCGCACAAGAAACTAATATTTTAAGTAAATCAATTCAATTTTTGTATTTCCGATAACACTGTAAGGCCAGACTTTACGCACCGCAAGAGACCAATTTTTGGAAGCGACTCCGGCCGACTGCCCGTTACGGGATAAATTATAATTATTTCTTAAAAATAAAAATTCCTAGACACTCTCCAAATATAGCCATTAATTGTGTAAAAAAATTGAATTGATATATTTACTCAGACATAACAAAAAAAAATCGCAAAAAACTGCTATTTTTCAGCCTCTGAAACCATCCTGCCCCCTTAATGTACTTCATATATTTAATATGCTTCCTATATTAATGGTTCAATTGATCTCACTTTATTAGATAAAATTATGTTACTAGAGTCGCACCTGGCATTCATAAGGAAGAAATGCGATATTTATCTCCTTTAGAGTTTTGATCTTTCTTGCAGCGCACGATTTACACAAATCGTTAAATAATTCCTCTGGGCAAACTATAATTATACGCACATTGAAATTTTATGTATCAATACAATTATGTTTAATATAATATAATATATTTACAACAGATTTTAAAGTAAATTTTGTTTATAAATGCTTATTCTAATATCTTTAATACATGAACTGATTATTTGGCAATCAGTCGAGTTTGTGTACATTTCAAATATTCTTTCGCTCCTGAAAAAGAATCGATTAAATAGTACTGAAACCTGAAATAAATTCATCTAAAAATTAAATTTAAAAAATTCGTTTTAAGATTGATACGTAACAAATTTTTGAACAAAATTTAAGGGGGCAGGATGGTTTGAGACTTCAAAAAATTTTTTTTTCTGAAATTTTTTATATAATAGAACATTATCTCAGGAATATCCTGTAAAAGTTTCATGTTGACCGGACTAAAACTTGCTGAGATACCGATTTTCTAGTTTCTATCCGTATACTTTGAAATGTTTTTAAAACTTTAGACGCGTTTTTCTCAAAACAACTTTTTCAAGTCGGTGCGTAACGTAACTCAAAAAGTAATGCTCGGATCTAAATAAAATTTTTAACACATCATAAATACTTGCGGATGAACGAACGCTTTTTTTTTTAAATTTTTTTTTACCATTTTTACGGCAATAATGGGCTAATTTTTATGTAAAAATGGTACCTCCGACTTTACAACCGCGCTAAAAATTCAAAATCGCGTATTTTTCAAAATGGTTTCGTTCATCCGCACAAGAAACTAATATTTTAAGTAAATCAATTCATTTTTTTTGTTTCCGATAACACTGTAAGGCCAGACGCACCGCAAGATAATAATTTTTTGAAGCGACTCCGGCCGACTGCCCGTCACGGGATAAATAATAATTATTTCTTAACAAAAAAATTCCTAGATACTCTCCAAATATAGCGATGTATCGTAGAAAAAAATTGAATAATTATATTCACTCAGAAATGAAAAAAAAAATCGCAAAAATCTGTTTTTTTCAGCCTCTGAAACCATCCTGCCCCCTTAAGAAAGGAAAGCTAAATTTAAGCTAATTTATACATGTTGCATATAAATTCAATTTTTAACAATTATTTTATGTATTCATTTTTATAAAAATGTCCTCCTAAACTCAAGACAGCCGAGACTAGACCTTCAAAAATTACTATTATTATAATTTTACTGACAAAGTTAAATAAAACAAGAAAGGAAAGAGCGGAGCCGAAGTTTATGTAGCCTTGCAGTTAAAAATAAGATTATTTATGTCAGATAGGATAACTATTTTAAGTAGAAACATTCGTATATCGAACAGTAGGTGATTCTGATCAATAATATATATTTTATACGGTCGGAGATGTTTCCTTCACTGCGTTGCACCACTAACCATACAACATATAGACTTCTCATTTCATACAACGAAAATGGACGCAAAAATTTCTTGCGACAGGCCCCAGAGAGAATCTTACTTTCATTCTTACGCTAATTTGTACGCTCATAATTTACAAACATGGTTTTATGTGTGTGCGTTTAACTTCGTTCTGAAGCCAGCTAAAATTTTGGATTTTATGTTGTATTGTGTATACCCTAAAAGGGTATAATAAATATAATACAATAGCATAAGCTGGCAAAACAAGCGGAGACCTTAAAAAATACATAAATATATTATATGTTTTAGAAGATTTACGTGTACAAAAATGTAAACCAAGGTGAAAAAAGAAATGGATGTCTGAAAACGTATACCCTGCAAAAATTGTAATTGCAAAATTAAAAAAAAAAATTTTTCAAAAATAGGATTAGAATTTATATTTCTATTAAAAAAACTTGAGTAGCTATCTAGTTGAGGTTTTTTGGTAGTTAGAAACCTAATAACAGAGAAAATTTATAACTACTACATACAGTTGACAAGGCAATGGGCTTTCACTCAAATATTTTTTTATTCATTCTTTGTTCATTGGTAAAAATAAATTGCAATTAAAATTGTTTTTAAATGTGTATTTGTAGTTGTCTCTGAATCTTTGTGTTCAACATAAACTTACGTGTACATGGGCTGGCCACCAATTTCAGTTTACCCATAACTTGCGGCATACCCACAACAGCACCCTGGCCTACAATCGTTTTATGACCATTGTTTTGTGCCTTTCTTTCCACTCATCCTTTTTTTATAGGTGCCTACGATCAAACTCACAAATTTTACCAAGTAAAAAATGGCAAATACCAGAAATGATGGACCTTTACAGACACCCGAACTTTGTTGCATGGTAATTATTCTTACCCAAAACTCTATGCACGAAAGTCAATAGGGTGCCTAAAATACCCAGTGTTTTTCGGATGAACTCATTGCGTGAGTTCGGTTCTCTGGTACCTTCTTCACATCGACATCTTGCTAGAATAATTTTCCTTTTTCTAAACAATAATCGAATATCTCAATTTCCATAATTTTTTGTTCTTAAGCTTTTGTTCTTTGGATTTTGAAAACTAAACACAAAAAACTACAATGATATACAAATTTTATATTTAAACTTAATGCAATTTAGCTTTCCTTTTTTGATTAATTTATAACTTAGACCATTATTTCATGTCTTAGACATGTCTTAGACATGAAATAATACATAGGTAATTTAATAGGTGTATACATAGGTAATTTAATATAAAATTTCTATAAGTGAGAGATGTTACATGGGTTTCACGTGCGAAAACAAAACGTCATTACATTAGATTGAAAATGGCTAGCAATTCATAAATTATTATTTGAAATATTCGCTGTGAGTTTACTCAAAATCAGTTTAAATCTCGTTAACCGAATCATTTTAATTTTGCATCAGTTAAACCCTTGCCTTTTGTGTTTTGTGCTTTATTTTATTGTCTAATATGTGTTGTGTAATATAGTTATAACATACATACTTTATTTTTATATATATTATAGGTTTACACTTACCTTATAAACCTTTTAAAAATAAGTGATATATTACTCATATATATGTGCATTATAAGTAAATTAAATTACTATCATACAATAAAGCCAGTTTCTCAAAACAAAACAAGAAAGGAAAGCTAACTTCGGGCGGAGCCGAAGTTGATATACCCTTGCAGTTGTGCCATTTCTGATCTTTCAGTTATATGGCGGCTATTGGATATAGTTGGCCCTATGAAATTTGGCAAATCAGATTATTTTGCCCAAAATGGAACCTGTACCAAGTCCCATCTTTCTAACTTAAAAAACAGCAAAGTTATGCCAATTCCGATCGTTCAGTTATATGGCAGCTATATGATATATTCGGCCGATCCTTATGAAATTTGGCAAATCAAATTATTTTGTCCAAAATAGAATCCGTACCAAGTCCCATCTTTCTAACTTAAAAAAAAATCAAAGTTATGCCAATTCCGATCGATTTATGACAGCTATAGGATATAGTCAGCCGATCCTTATGAAATTTTGTAGACAAGATATTTTGGCCAAAATATAACATGTGTGGAAAGTCTCAACCCTCAAACTTAAAAAACACCAATGTTATGGCATTTCCGATCAATCAGTTATATGACAGCTATAGGATATAGTCGACCGATCCCGGCCGTTCCGACTTATATACTACCTGCAAGGAAAAAAGGATGTGTGCAAAGTTTCAACTCGACTCCAAAACTGAGAGACTAGTTTGCTGGTGAGGTGATCCTGACCAAGAATATATATACTTTATAGGGTCGGAGATGTCTCCTTCACTGCGTTGCACACTTTTGACCAAAATTATAATACCCTCTGCAAGGGTATAAAGAAACAAGAAAGGAAAGCTAACTTCGGACGGAGCCGAAGTTGATATACCCTTGCCGTTAGGTAGCACCTTACATCTAATATATAATTATTATATATATATCGGATCGTATATAGTTGGCCGATCTGTGTGAGGATTTCACCATCGAATCCATTTTCTAACGAAATTGTTTAAAACCACCCCAAACGTCTTTAAAAATGGCAAGGTTATGCCATTTCCGATCGTTCAGTTAGATGGCAGCTATAGAATATAGTCGGCCGATCCTTATGAACAGATCGGACCTTTGACAGATTGGATTAAATTGCCCAAAATGGAATCCGTAGAAAGTCCCATCATTCTAGCTTAAAAAACATGAAAGTTATGCTAATTCCGATTGTTCAATTATATGGCAGGTATAGGATATAGTCGACCGATCCCGGCCGTTCCAACTTATTTACTGCCTGCTAGCAAAGGATATTTGGAAAGTTAAAACTCTATAGCTTTGAAATTTAGAGACTAGTTTGCGTAGAAACAGACAGACAAACAGACAGACAGACGGACCTGCTCATATCCACTCAGGAGGTGATACTGATTAAGAATATATATACTTCATAGGGTCGGAGATGTCTCCTTCACTGCGTTGCACACGTTGCAAGGGTATAAAAATACCAGACTTTACCAGTTAAGTATATGTTTTTTTACTTCAAATCTATTGTCTTTTAAAAAATATATGAGAAATTAACTTTTGAACGTCATCCATAAAAAATTAAACATTTAACAACAACCGAAATTGAAAACTAAGAAGTCGATAAAATTGCGAATTCGAATTGCGACGAATAATAATCAATTTTACAAAATTTTTTTTTTTAAGTTTAAAAACTGTAAACAATGTATTGTCTAAATTAAATTCCAGACAAACTGGAATTCCAGAAATAATATATGTGAAATTTTAGCTTAATAAAAAAAATTTAATTTAGATACAGAAAAACAATTTTTAGTTATTTAGTGACCGCAATCATACCCTCTGTGAAGAAAACGTGCGCATAGCGATACATAGGGCGCGCTGGGTTTTCAAAATCGCGTATTAAAGCACGTACACTCTCATCGGAGGGCGTTATCAGATAAATGGCATCCATAGTCGGTAACGGCTCACGTTTTTTGTTGATATCTTCTACCACTAAAATAAAAATGTACAGTAACATTCAAAAAAAAATTAAACAAAAACATACATGTTATTCCTTCAGCACTTATCTCATGCATTTTAGTGCAAGCAGAGACCATGCGCATACCAAGCTTATCTACCACCAGAACTCGCCATTCTATTCCACCAGGTCCCGTTTTAGGAGTTGACGTAGAGCCTTGTTTTTTTGGCGCTATTGGTTTATACTTCACAACCTCGTTCATTATCTCTAAAAAATGATTAGTAAAAATTAATGTATTAAAAATTTAAATTTTTTTTTATCATGCAGCAGATACTGAACGATAACAAAGACACTGATTTATAACAACGAACCAAAATTAATAAATATAAAAAGTTATACTTATATATACTTTATATATATATATATACTTTATAGGGTCGGTGATGTCTCCTGCATAGCTTTGCGCACTTTAAAAATAAGTTATTATACATGAGATGCAATAAAAGGAAACTGCAAACTGTATCTTTGATCCGTCTTCCTCCAAGACCAATAAGGTCAAAGGAAACTTGTATTAGGTTCGGTCAACTACATAGGATCCGATATATGTATATATAATAATATAACCTGCTGCATAACTGCAAGGGTGTATAAACTTCGGCTCCGCCCGAAGTTAGGTTTTCTTTATTGTTTTCAAATTTCGTTCACTGCAACGACTGCGTGTTTCCATTGTCTCTCTTCTAATAGAGCTATTCGTAGCTATTCGTAGCTCACTATTTAGAAGAGAAAAAAATAAATAGAAAAAATGAATTTAATGTATTTTATTTTAGTAAGATTTTCTTTGGATTTTCCTTCTGTCCACTGGCCGCGACCGCACTCGGAAAAAATACTTCCAAATAATTTTTAAAATATTTTTTTTTTCACTTGTGGATGGCCCCTTGCCCTTTGCCGCTACCGCACTCAAAAAAAAAATGCCCCAAACAATTTGCAGCTTTATTTTTTCACCATGGTGGGACGCTTCTCAAGTGTTGGAGTCCTACACAAAGGCGAAAGAGACAACGCAAAATTGCTAAAGGAAACGAGAGAACACGAGTCCTAAGATTGATGCAATTAAGGTTAAGCTGATTAAGTTGCATGTGGTGATGATTTTTATGTGATCAAACATATATAACCACGATTCGCGGACATCGTTGCAATTATCTTGGAACGGTATAAAAGGAAGTCGTTTTTGCATTGCATTGTCACTGGGGATGAAAAGTGGATCTATTTTCAAAACCCCAAACGAAAAAAATCCTATGTTAGCCAACGCCAGCCGGCCCAATCCTAATCTCGGCCAAACCATTTCGGCCGCAAAGCCATGCTGTGCGTTTTCTGGGATCAGGCCAGAACCGTTTGGTATGAGCTCCCAAAACCGGGTGAAACCGTTGATGGCGAACGCTACCAGCAACAATTGGAAGAATTGAAAGATTCCCTGCTCCAAAAACGCCAAGTATACGCAATAAGGCAACACAAAGCAATTCATTTGGACGACAACACGCCATCACACCGGGCAAGAGGCACCAAAGAATTGGTAGCCACGATTTTGTTTTTTTTTTTCCGTCGTTTTTATTTCTTGAATCTTCTCTTTTGGAGACTAACACGAGGTGTATCAAATCTTATATTTTTAACTTAACTAACAGTCATGTTGACTGATACAGAGTTAGACGGCCCTAAAAACCGATTGCTGGGTTGGAAGGTCGTAGCGTCGCAGGCGGGATGTGCTAGAAACCCGAGTCAATCCTTGGGTGCGAAGACAGTTTTTCTTTGTAGGACTCTTTTTGCTTCTGAATTTCGTCTTTCACTGCGAAGATGCCCAGATCCCGGTGGATGTTTTCGTTGCGAACATACCAAGGTGCCCCAGTGATAGTTCTCAAGATTTTTGATTGTGCGCGCTGTATGATGTCAATGTTGCTGCTGCTCGCGTTCCCCCACAGCTAGGACTGAATTGTAGAGTAGTAGCTTGTAGTCCAGGCACAGTGGCGATCGTGACTTTATGATCCAGTGGAGGCTGCTGGCTTTCAGTTTTAGGTGCTCCTTCTTGCATTCGATGTGCTTACGCCATGTTAGTCGTCTATCAAGGTGGACGCCAAGGTACGTTACATCGTTAGCTTGAGGCATCTGCATACCGTTTAGTGAAAGTGGAGGGCATGTTTGTCTATTAAGAGTAAACGGTACAGGTTTACACTTTTGTTCGCTTATTTTAATGCGCCAGTCGGACAGCCACCTTTCCACTACTATTAGATTATTAGCCAATTGGTTTGTTGATTGCGTTGGGCATCTGAAGCGACTAAGGATAGCGGTATCGTCGGCGAATGTTGACGTTGTTAGTTGTGCGTTCGTAGGAATATCCGCAGTATACAAAACATATACACACGGGCCGAGTGCGCTTCCTTGTGGAACTCCAGCTTCGATGATGTTGTCGCCCGAAGTAGCTGCGTTGCATCTCAGGGAGAATACCCTGTTGTAGAAGTATGATTCCCGTAGCAACATACACCCACATGTTGGCAAATACGTTTTAATTTTGTGCATGGGTCCATTAAGCCAAACTCGGTCGAAAGCTTGAGATACGTCGAAAAAAATAGGTTCGATCAGCATCTTTGGCGTCAGTAAAGCACCACCGGGAGCCTTTTTTGGTTTTAGCTCTCTTATGACTTTTTCGATTTCGTTCGGCCGGAATGAAGGTGCAATTGACTGAGGGGTAGCCTCTGGCTGAATGACTGGCAGAAGGAATGAATTTGAGGTAGGGTTTGGCTGGAAGACATTTTCGAAATGTGTAGCGAATGTTTCAGCTCGGTCTTCGCCGCTGCGAGCCCAGCATCCCGAAGAGTTTCTTATCGGGGTGGTCGTTTCGATTGGGGGGCTGAGATTTGGGTAGGCCCTCCAAAGAGGATACTTTGTGCTTGTTGGTGAAAGATTCTGGATGTACCTCAGCTGTGAGCTGGATTTTCTTCCTGTTGTTGAAGAGTCTGGTCGAGTGATCGTGTTGCTTCCTTAAGGCGTTGCTTTGAAGCTGGTGATCTGCTGATTTGCCAATCACGACGCGTGCGCCTCTTTTCTCGCACGAGCTGTTCAATTTGCTAAATAGATTTGTGGCATTTGTTTCGGTCTACTTCCTTCCCTTGAGGAGTAGAGATTTTGGCTGCCGTAACCAGTACTTCTTCCAGGGCGCTCGTAGTGTAATCGATGTCCGATTCCATTTTAAACTCCGGGGCGAGTTCTATGTGAGCACTCACGTACTTTTTGTACTTAAGCCATTTCGTTCTTGGCGATGTCAGGCTGAGGGGGTGTTCAGTTATTTCTGGGCTTTGAAGAAACGTTAAAAGCACAGGCGAGTGGTCTGATGATAAGTTCGGGACTGCCTTGGCACTTATCAGATTGCAAGGTATGTTTTTTGTCACCGCAAAATCAATAAGGTCTGGGAGCTTGCGTGGGTCGGTTGGCCAGTATGTGGGACTTCCAGGGGAAACATAGTCCAGTTTATTTCTCTCATTAATAATTGCATTGTACAATTGCCTTCCTCTGTGAGTCACTAGACGTGATCCCCAGTACGAGTGTTTGGCGTTAAAAAAAGTGAACAAGATATTTAAAAAACCTTATTTTCAACGTATAGCTTTTCAAGATTAGTGCATTGGTTGTAAAGTTACCAGTTTTTGAAGTTTAAGAGTCTTTTTAATTTTAAGGTATCCTTAAGTAGTTTAAACAAATCTTCTGAATGAATTCGTCGAATTCGAATTCGTAGAATCTGTTGAAAGAAACTTCAGAATGAGATGATGGAGGTACCAATCGACGCGTATTTTCGAGCAGAATCTGTGTATTCAAAAATACAAATTTTTCGGAGACACCAATGTTTCCCCTATCTCCAATTTATTAAATCAAAAGCGTTTTACATTTACGAAAATTTCTCCCAAGCCAAAGTACTTTTAGCAAATGTTTCCATAAAATCCATCTAATGCAAACAATACCTTTCATTTGGTATACTCTTATTCAGATCACTCAATCAGATTGAACGCACACAGAAAATGTTTAATTCACTAGGGCATGCGTGTCGCCACCTAGCTGACTACCGTCTGCTGTGATAATAATTTTAATAAAGTACTAACTGTTAAACATTGCTCAATTTTTTATGCACAAATATTATTTTAATAAAAAACTTGTGTTTTTAAATTGGGTTTTTAGAAAAAATAACTCGCTGCTACCAAACAAAATAGCACCGCCACCAAAAAAATTTTCCAATAGTCACCATAATCACCATGATTTTTATCTTCAAGAAACGTTTTTAACGTTTTTCAAAACCGAAGACCCTTAAGAAAATAAGAATGGATTTTAAATGATAATAATGACTAAAATGTACGAGATTCATTAGTAATCAATATGGATACATTAAAAATCTGTCTTTATGCGTGTTTAATATTTGGTAGCGCATCCTTTTTGGCTAAAACAGCAGCACAGCGTCTTGGCATTGAATAAATCCTGGAAGCGTTTTTTGGGTATATTAGTTCAGGATTGATTGATAACACTCCAAAGGCAATATATATTCGTTGGCAATATAGCAACTGCCTTCTTAACGTTTGACCAAAGATTCTCTATTGGATTTAGATCCGGCGACTGCGCAGGCCACTCAAAAACGCTCACCGAATATTTGGAAATCCACTCCTTTGCCTTTTTGCTGGTATGTTTTGGGTCATTATCCTGCTGGAAGACCCAAAAAAGAGGCATTTCATCTTCTGCGAGTTGATCATGGTTTGATCCATAATAGTTTTTATCAGGCCCATTCCACGACACTGCATCCTCTATGGTTAATTACACAGTGTAACAGTGATTCTGAACTTTTGATGTGACATAGTAGGAATTGTTTATTGGGTCGAGTATATCACAAAACCATATTTGAAATATTTGTAACACCCTCAAAATCTTGATTTATGGTTAAAAAAACGTTTTTCGGGACTTTTTTGCGCTTTAAAATTCCTGAACGCGTTTTTTCAACCGATTTCAAAATTTTCGGTGTTTTTCAATAGTTAAATGTTGTAGCTTTTGAAAAAAAAATATATCCACTATATATGACAACCTTGCTCTCATCGGACTATAAAATATTTCTCCATTGCTGGGGGTCCAATTTTTACGCTCCTTAGCAAACTTGATACGGTTATCAATATGTCTTGCATTTAAAAGTGGGACTTTTCTTGGACTGCATGATTTCTGATTATGTTGTCTGAGATATGTGCGGCTTGTTTAATCCGTTGCCGGAATATTCTAGTCCTGTTTCAGGTCTATAGCAGGCTTGATAGGTTCCCTTCTGCTGTGCCGCACCAACCTTTTGACCTCTAGAGGGGTCATAGAACGCTTTCTGCCACGTGTTTCCTTATTTTTGTTGTAGGTTGTGGCGTTTCTTATTATCTTATTTGAACATCAAACAAGTCAACCACTTCTCACAAGGATTTTCTATCTTTTATCAACTTTTTGATGAGATCAAGCTTTTTATCACTGCAGTGGACCATTTGACCCATTTCCAGGACCCATTTGAACGTTTTTTTTTTTCAGTTTAATAGCACTGCAGGGGTATTATAATTTCAGCTACAAGTGTGCAACGCAGTGAAGGAGACATCTCCGACACTATAAAGTATATAAATATATTCTTGATCAGGATCACCTCCTGAGTCGATATGAGCATCTCCGTCTGCCTGTCTATTTCTACGCAAATTAGTCTCTCAGTTTGGCGCATGATGCATGAACAAGCAAGCTGAGTCAGCAGACTCAGAGGTGGGTGACCATGGCATTAACCTTCTTTTTAGCACGTCCATAACATTGACCTTCCTTATATTTGATTATGTATAATTTAGCATCTTATATAAGAATTGTTCTTCTGAAATAAAGACAGTTGCGAATACAGAGTAGATCGGTTCGTTGCTCAGTGTCAAGGTACGGGCACTTAAAATTAACCTACTTAGAGTGATCCTGTGTAAAACGGTTTACAAGTTAGGACTCTCTTAACAGGTATCTACTTCGCGTGGCTCCAGTGTAAACGGACCACAAGTAGAGCTTCATCATCTAATCTACTTCGAGTGGTGCTCCTGCGAAACGGACCACAAGTAGAACCCGCGGTACCCAACCTATTTCGAGTGTTGCTCCCGTGAAACGGACCACAAATAGGACCGGCCGATAAGGAATCAGCCGAACCACCATACCATCTGTACTTGAGGAGAACCAGCCCAGGACTTCAAGTACCCCACATAAACTCCAGCCTGATCACAGCAAGCGCCGGGTCAACCCGATCAGTCCTTTTCAGAATCCAGGTACATTTAGTCAGAACCTTTATACGTTCGTTGACTACGACTCCGGGACCTACCGTTATGCCCGCGAGTTCAAATTCGACGTAGTGGCCGCACAACGCTCTACGGACGAACACTATCAAGGTGGAACTTTTCACACATTTTTCTTTTGCTTGCAGTATATAAGGAATATAAGGTATCGGAAGGCAGTATATAAGTATTTTTACGCAACTGTATGTGCGTCAAATTAACCTAATACGCAACGGTCACACAGGTGGTCGCATTGGATTATTATTGTGAAATGGTAAGTTTATTGCTGTTTTTATTTTGTTATTAATATTTTATTTATTTTATAATGATGAACAAAACATTGTTTATTAAAAAATATTTTTAGTTCTGGCAGTAGTAGAATTTTTGGATGTCTTGAGGAAAATCAGCCTCGTGTTGCGTGCGTTTTCTGGCATAATATGCAAAAATTTATCAATTCTATAAAAGATTGGAATGTAATGAGTATTAATTTAAAAATAAATCATTTTTAGGTTTTAAGAATCCAATTGAAATTTTATGTTTAAATATAATAATTGATTTATTTTTAATTTATTTTATTCCCCATTGTTTTGGCGAAAGAGGCGTGAGAGTTTGCACATTTGCAATGGAAAACAAATACTACTCCTAATATCCAGCAGCACAGAAAATGTTGATTTTAAAAGTATACTCAAACACACAACTTACAACAGTTACTACATTATATAAAAGAACATTTTTTTGCTCACATGTTGTCATTCTGTGGTTTAAATATTTTAAATATTTTCTTGATATTCTTGATCAGCATCAACAGGAGAGTCGATATGTTACCATGTCGTCTGTATTTCAAACAAGAAAGGAAAGCTAACTCCGGGCGTAGCCGAAGTTGTTATGCCCATGCAGTTAAGGTTGTGCCATTTCCGATCGTTCAGTTATAGTTTATTTAAATCTGGAAATTTCAGCTAATTCAGCCGATTTTTAGAGGAGTTCCCATATTGGCTTGCAGTATTTTTGTTATCTATAATAAAGCTATAAGATAAAGCCAACAATTTTTCAAAGTTGACCTGCCAGCAGACAAGTTTTTCAGGACTCAGAAAAAGTTAACACTGTAGCCTTTAAACTGAACGGACAGAATTTCTTTAAACAGAAGTGGCACAACTAATATTGAATTGAATGTTTAATCTTAACGAAACTTTTAGTCATATTTGCTAAAAAAAACACATACGATACATTGGCGAAAATGAGTCGATATGTATACATACATACGTATGTATGTATGTACAAACCAATATATACATGAAGGTACATACAAACATACATATGTAAGCAGAGGCTCTTAGGAAATAAAAGGGTTCCTTAGAATTTAAAGATATTTAAGCTGTATTTTTATTTTGTGACATTCATATATTATTGGTCAATTTAACTTTTTTCTAAACTGTCTGATGTTTTCTTTTATCTGAGTCATATCAATTACTGACATACACAAAAATATGTACACATTTGTTTAAAACATCATTTTTTGTTATGATTAATCATACTATGATTAATCAATTAACAGTTTTTTTTATTAAATTTTATGCCGACTTTTTGTAAGCCACTATCTAAATTAAAATCAAGGTGTAATCTATATCAATTGTATGTAAAATTCAGTTAATTATTGGTATGTTAAGTCTGAAAAAATCAATTTTTTCAGCTGGGTATATTTACATTGCTGTAATTGTTTTTAGTAGTAGTTTAATATTAAACCGCAGAATACTTACTTTGACCCACCAAAACTTTTAACGCCATTTTAAATTGAAAATAATTATGTTAAACAATGAAATTTTTTTTTCTTTTTCGATGAAAATCAATGTTTGGGATAAATCTTTAAAAATACACTGGTTAAAAGTAATAGTGTGACCACAACTATATTATAAAAATATACCGAATGTTATTTACATCAATTTAACTTATTTAAGAATTGAACACATTTTTTTTTTTGCGGAGGAGGATGTATTTGTTTTAGAAATTGTTTAATTTTTAAGTTCTATTTATGAGTAGTGTCACGGACGGATAGGTTAGCCTGCTAAATTATCGATTGTAAATGACGCCGATCTAGATCCCAGGGATTGCCCCTAACCACTAACCATACAACATATAGACTTCTCATTTCATACAACGAAAATGGACGCAAAAATTTCTTGCGACAGGCCCCCGGAGGCCCCAGAGAGAATCATACTCTCATTCTTACGCTCATTTTTACGCTCATAACCTCATTTAACTTTTTTGGTTGTTCAGTCGCAGAGAGGCGCATCATCAAGAAGGTTCTTCCGCGGTTTAACCGATCTTTATATGTATGCGTGCTCACACATTCACATACACGGTTTCATGTGTGCGTTGGATTTCGTTTTGAAACCAGCTAAAATTTTTGATTTTTGTAACTTAACAGGCATGCTACCCTAAGAAAATGGGAGTTATCATTATTATATACCTATGAAAAAATTGTATTATATTTTATTTTATATATTTTTATATATCATACTTTTTATACATATTTAGGAATACGATTAGATGGCAGCAGTAAAATGCTTCACATATATATTACGTATGTATATATTTACGAACAATTAAAAATCATTGTACTTAGATAGGAACAGGGTATCTTTCAGTCGCTTTTATTTAAAACCCAAATTTCACTGTTGTTATTTTCGAACGGATGGTTCTTGCATACCCTACTGATGCCCACGGAAACAAAAAATCAGCTGTTTTTGTTTATTCTCACTGCACAAAAGTCATCCATCAGAAGGGTATGGAACACCATCCGCTGGCAGAACTACAACAACTTAAAAGCAATCGACTGAAATATACCCTGTTTCTACCTTAATATATAAATTTTAATGCATTCGTTGACATATGCATATATATATGTGAAAAACATTTTACAGCTACCACTTAATCGTATTCCATAACAAATACAAAATATAGATTGAAATATTAATATATAAAACATATTTTTTTCATCATTAGCGTATAATGTATACCCCAATTTTCTTAGGGTAGCATGCCTGTAAAGTTACAAAAATCAAAAATTTTAGCTGGTTTCAAAACGAAATCCAACGCACACATGAAACCGTGTATGTGAATGTGTGAGCACGCATACATATAAAGATCGGTTAAACCGCGGAAGAACCTTCTTGATGATGCGCCTCTCTGCGACTGAACAACCGAAAAAAGTTAAATGAGATTATGAGCGTAAAAATGAGCGTAAGAATGAGAGTATGATTCTCTCTGGGGCCTCCGGGAGCCTGTCGCAAGAAATTTTTGCGTCCATTTTCGTTGTATGAAATGAGAAGTCTATATGTTGTATGGTTAGTGCCCTAACACTCTGGACTCGTACTGAGCAACTATATGAGCGTTTTATTCTGTTGAAAAAAAACAAACTTAGATTTAACCTCAACCTAATTTCTTCTACATACCGCAGTATCTTCTTCCTTCTCTTATGGGATCGCCGATTGGAGTAATCGTGGCGCCAAACTTAACTTACCTTCTGACCGTAAACAGTGTGGTCAGTTACAAACATAGTACGAATCACACTTAACGAAAGCGCACCCTAGTGGCGCGAAATTCAAACTGACTGACAATCGATACTCTATCCGATTAGCTTATCCGTTCCGCGACATCCCCACCCCCGTGAAGCAGCCGCATTCACCACATCCAGGACAGCTAACTTCGAAGCGGGACGAATCATCTTGGCTCGATCGTCAGTCCGTACCGCCGCTCGTCTGGGTACTCCAGTGATCTACTCCAGTGAACACCTCCTCCACGATGCCTCGTTTCTATTCCCGACGTGGTATGGCAGGATCGCAGATGAACACTAGGTCACTTTGGCGCAGGTGCTCGACATGCTCGCACCATTTCTCCCTGCGCACAAGGGTAGGCAGATACTAATGCACCCATCGCTTCCAGAAGCGGTCTCTCATCATCCTGGCCAGACGCCACTGCTTTTTCGTGGCGCACCTCTCCAACGGCTGTCCATTGTCTTCCGGTAGGTCCGGCAGATTGGGTACTCCCTTTAGCAAGTCGTTGGGAGTCAGTGGAGCCTCCTGGTCCACTGTGACTGGCAGATGCGTTAGTGGGCGGGAATTAACTATGTTCTCCGCCTCGATCAACAGGTTCGATCCAGAACGTGTTCCATGGGAGCCAGCTCCCTGCCCTGGATCCTTTCTGGCTCGAAAACCTCGTTGAATCTTCTGGCTTCTCGATGAGCTCCAACGAAGTTTTTCCCATTGTCGCTTCCCATCTTCACCACCGGTCCTCGCCGGCTCATGAAGTTCCTCATGGCGATGACGCAGGAATCTGTAGATAAATCATGGGCCATCTCCAAGTGGATGGCTCTCGTGGTTAAACAGGTGAACAGTGTGACCCACCTTTTCTCGACGCGACGTCCAACTGTCTCGTGCAACGGTCCAAAATAATCCAGGCCCGTGTACTTGAATGGCCATCCATTCCAGTCGGTCCTCTGGCAAGGGACCCATTATTGGCTGCATCGGTTGGACCTTCCGCAACTTGCAAATGCGGTAGTCAGTCACCACCTTTCGTAGCAACCTTCGAAAGCTCGTTATCCAGAAGTTCTTCCGTATCTCGCCTATGGTCGCATCCTGGTTCTGATGCTCCATCTTCTCATGATAGAGGTGTACTACCATCGCCGCCAGCGTGTGTCGATGGGATAGTATTATAGGGCGCCGGGCGCTATATGGCACACATGCAGCGGCGTCGCTTCTTCCCCTTGCACGCATGACTCCGTAGTCGTCGAAATACGGGAAGAGCCCTCGCAGTTGGCTGCCTTCTTTCGGAATCTTTCCTGTCCTGTCCCTCTCCTCTCCAGAGAACGCTTCACTTTGCGCTTGCCGGATCAATATGCGCTCCGCGTTGGCGCATTCGTTAGCCGTGAGTCCATACTTCTCGCTGTCGCTATCCTGGCCGCGACATCGTCGGACGAATCTAAGGACCCAAGCCGTGGTCCTTACCAGCCGGTTGTTGTTCGAGAATCTCTTGAAAGATATAACGGATCCGTTTGTAGTCATTAACGCAAACACGCATGGCATCTCTTCCTCGTGGGTGGCTCTGGTGTAGCCACTACTGCTCGGGGAACTCTTCGGCCAATTCTCTTCCGGTTCCCGTAGGACCGTCGGCCCGCGTAGCCATCGTGACCCTTGACTGAGGTCCACATGGCGTTGCGGCCTGGTTGCATCGTCGGCCACGTTTTCGGCAGTTGGTAGCCATCTCCATTGGGATACTACTACTACAAATTGCTTATACCGTCGGTGAGCGCTGCTTATCCAGTGCAGCACTATTTTGGAATCCGTCCAAAGAACGTATTTGCTTATTTCCACGCTGTGTTCCCGTTTCACATCGTTCATCAGTCGTGTTCCCAACACGGCCGCCTGTAGTTCCAATGTCGGGACTGACATTGTCCTCATCGGAGCACATTTCGTCTTGGAATATACGCCGTCGCAGCGAACGCCGTCTGGCTGGAGTCCACGAAAACGTGCAGCTGAAGTGCTCGTACTCGCCCAGTACCAAAGTAGTAACGTGACATCGGAACTCTCTCACGTAGCTCATCTCTTGCCGCCAGCTCTCGAACGTCGTGGCTAGCTCGCCTGGCAACGGCTCGTCCCATGTGACTCCTTTCCGCCAAATCTCTCGCATAAGTAGCTTGCCGGTTACCATGTAACAGCTCAGGAACCCAATCGGGTCAAACGTGGACATCACTAAGCTGAGGAACTCCCTCTTGGTAGGGACGCGTTCCCCGGTCATCACGCTGATGGATGGACCCGATGGTACTTGACGCTGAATCTAAAGTCATCTGTGGCCGGATGCCAATACATGCCCAATACTTTCTGCTCGTATTCGGTCCACTCGACGTTCTCGTTGGTGCCTAGCGGATTTAAGGCTCTGACCAATTTCGCCGAGCTGGAGGAAAACCGACACAGGTCAAAACCGGCACTTGCATGTATCTCTCTTACTCGTTTTGAGACGGCAATAGCTTCATCCTCGTCTGCGAAGCTGTCTACGTAGTCATCCACGTAGTGGTACTCGTTAATGGCCAGGACCGCCCGGGGATCAGTGTGCCTTGTGCCTTGTAGCATTTACGGTCTTCACGTGTTGCCCTGAGCATGGCGAACAAGCTGCTTCGAACGTCATCACTGTCATCTCGTAGATCTCCGGGTTCCTTTGGTCGTCTCCATGTCTCCACAAGAATCTCTGTGCGCATCTATCTTGTGGCTGTATCAATACCTGGTGGAACATCTCCTTGATGTCCGCACAGACTCCCACGACTCCTTCCCTAAAATGGAAAAGGACGGCCGGGAGTGACTTGTAGTTCTGGGGGCCTTTCAGTAGTGCTGAGTTTAGAGATACGCCGTTCACTTTGGCTGCTGCATCGAAGACTACGCGGATCTTCCCAGGTTTGTTTGGGTTCTCGACCCCGAAGTGCGGCAGGTACCACAACTTGCCACTGCTGCCGTAGGTGGCCTCCTGCTGCTCTCGTTGTAGTGCCATGTTGTAACTGTCTGGCAGTCTCATCTCGTCATCCTTCCAAAGCAGCACAGTCTGGTATCGTTGGCCGATCCGTTTAGTCGTCCTCTCCAAGATGCCCAGTGCCCGTTCATCGTCGCTGGCTGTGACCGGTGGCGCTGGCCTCACTCCAAAGTTCTCTTCTTCGAAATAATCGCTGACTATCTTCTCCAGAGCGTCATCCTGAGTAACGGCTAGAAGGCACGATCTCTCCAACAGTGGGCTCGCTTGACGCCTCACTGGTCCATATACTACTACGTATGGTCCTCCAGTATCGAAGCTTCTGGTCTGCAGAGGTTTTCCTAGGTGCGCGTGATCCAGTCCAATAAGGATTCTTGGCGCTGCGTTGCTGTACGGCTTCACTGGTAGGCGTGAGCTCGCCCTTACCGTCTTGACATCTTCCCGACGTAGGCTCGGTAGACTTAGGTTGCTCACTGCGTACACGTTCCCTAAACCGTGTCGCTTCGGTTTGCCTGCTCCGTTGATCTGCAGACTAACCATCCTCGTTGGTTCTCTGGGGGACCGCCAAACCACTGTACGTTTAGTTGTCGATTCACGCCCTTTAGGTGTAGGCTTCGAACGAGTTCGTCATCTATGAGCGTCACAGACGATCCCTCGTCGAGCAGAGCGTACGTGTCCACCTGTTGTTTCTCCCCGTACAGCGTCACGGGCAGAACCCGGAACAGCAGGTCTCCTCCATCCGAATCGACACAGCTAAGGTTTCGATGTGGCACCTCCTGGCCGCATTGGTTTTCATTGTCCATACGTCCGGCGCTTCTCAGGCTTGTTGCAGGGCCCATGGAAATGTTGCTCGCTGTTGGATCTGTTGACTGCGGCATCCCCTTACGTAGACTGATGGCCTCGTGCAGTTCCCGTCTGTGGCTGCTCCGTAGCTCCCTCCTATGGCCACCATCGGTCTGTTGTGACTGTCTGGGGCTATCGGCTTCGTCATGCAGCAAGTAGTGATGCTTCCTCTGGCATCCGTAGACGTTGCATTCGCGGCTCCTCTTGCAGAACCGCGCCATGTGTCCGGTTTCCAGGCACGCGAAACAGATCCGATGCTTCTTGACTAACTCCATCCGCATCCTGGCAGGGGCATTATTGAACTCCTTGCAATCCTTGATGGCGTGTTGCCCTTTACACATGAGGCAACCCTCATGTGTCATCATTCCCTTGTCCTGGCGCTTCTGCCTGGGTAGTTCTAGTGTGCGTTTTACCCCACTGCCTTGTTTTGGAGTCCTTGGCCGCTGTCGTCCACCGTCTGCATTCACCAAGCCGGCTGGTGTGCCGGATGCTGCAGATGTGGTTGTAGCTGCGGTAGCCTCAGATTGATTAAGCCTGGGGCTCCGTCTGGGCGAATGTGTAGTCGGCATGTCGCGCGTTTAGCTATGTACGTGCGTTTCCAGTTGCCGTTAGAGTTCCAACTCTAAGTGCGAATAAAAGAAATGACGCCGATCTAGATCCCAGGGATTGCCTCTAACACTCTGGACTCGTACTGAGCAACTATATGAGCGTTTTATTCTTTTGAAAATATAAACTTAGATTTAACCTCAACCTATTTTCTTTTACATACCGCAGTATCTTCTACCTTCTCTTATGGGATCGCCGATCGGAGTAACCGTGGCGCCAAACTTAACATAACTTCTGACCGTAAACAGTGTGGCTAGTTAACGAAAGTGCACCCTAGTGGCGCGTAATTCAAACTGACTGGCAATCGATACTCTATCCGATTAGCTTATCCGTTCCGCGACAGTCAGTTTGTTTAAGTTACGGTCCACTAAGGGTGCACTTTCGTTAAGTGTTTATAACTTAATAATATATAATATAATATAATAATAAATAATTTGTTTATAATCTTTATAATTGGGCACACTCTTAATGCTTAAAAGTTAAGTTAAATTTTTCGAGAAATTTGAATTTTTATAACTCGGGCTTCGTTAGTTTTTATTGGTTGAATTTTTCACGACACGAAAAAAGATACGTTGATTTAATGTTGTAAAACTTTTGGTTAGTTCAATTTTTTTCACTGCTCACGTTTTGGTTACTTCAGCTCTTGACCTTCTTGTTCACAGTTTCTTTGCCTTTAAAGGAGCGCCTCGATGCTATTTCTACATTTGCTCTTGCTTTAGCATCCTTTGCCTTCATAGCTATTTCTTTCACTGCCTTGGTTATTTCAACTTATTCTATAGCTGCTTCTGCTTTGGTTCTCAGTTCCATCTTCTCCATCTCTGGCTTCTACTCACTTGCTGCCACCGTACTTCTGTTCCACCATCGCTGCTCATGGTCTGGAACTTGGCTTCATTAACCAACTTCATTTAAATGCAAGTATTTTATTTCCTTTTGTTCAACAAACGAAAATGTTTGCGACCTTATGTTCGCCTTCTGACCACAGGACATATTCGCACAAGAGCATCAATAGAGTACGGTCAAGAAAAAAAATTTAGCCTGATGTATTTAAGCTCCCAACATATGTCCAATTTGATTCTTCAAAAAAATAACAAAATCTTTCAATCTTACCTATCAAAATCGTAGGTGCTTACGAGTAAGCTTCCCAGACTCTATTCTGATAGTATTTCTTTTGCATCCCATGTCATTGTGTTTACCGAAACCTGGATAAAGTCGGATGTCCGAAGTTTTTCCAGGTCTTTAAATCTATTGACTTCAATTTCGCTTCTGAAGAGATAAAATTACCAAATTTCAATTCAATCCGTTTTTGAGATACGATGGAGGAAAGTTTGTAAATCATTGTTTAAAGAAAATCACTTTTTAAGTTTAATGACTGCACACGCAGCGTATGAACATCTCCACCCTCTAGCTACTGTCTATAGAACTACTTAGAATTTTTGAAAATCACTTTATCATCTTTGTAAATATATATTTTCAATTGAATTTTGTTTGATTTTGGAGTTTTGTTTGAAGTTTGATTTTAAAGTTTAGAAGTATTTGAATTGTACGGTGGTATACGGAAGAGCGGGAGCGTAAGAAAAGCTTATATTCGCTCTTGTGCGAATTCGCCCCGCTTCGCCGCAATAGATAAGCTTGACTTATGTTTGGATAAGAAAAAATTAGTTAAATCCTTTGTATGTGTTCGTCCGTAGAGCGTTATGCGGCAACTACGTCAAACTTGAACTCGCGGGAGTAGCGGTAGGTCCCGGAGTCGTAGTCAAAGACCGTTAATAGTCTGACTAAATTTTCCTGGATTCTGCAAGGAACTGCTCGGGTTGACCAGGCTGCTGTGATCAGGCTGGGGTTGATGTGGGGTGCTTGAAGTCCTGGGCTGGTTATTCTCAAGTACCGGTGGTATGGTGGTTCGGCTGATTTCTTATCGGCCGGTCCTACTGTTCTTCTGCTGATAATGCTGATTTCTGCTTCTGGCGCCGTCTACTAGTGCTGGGTTATTAGGTTGGATATTGTTTATGTTTATTGCTAATAGGTTAGTGGGTTTGTATATTGCAACATGCTGATGCATATTGATTGGATCAAATTACTAAGTGTGCATATAGGGTAGTAGGTCTTGGCACTAGGTGCGAACAGTATTTATACCAGCCATCAATTAGTTTGTTACAAAGCGATAAAATAATCTCATTTAACATCATACAAATCATACAAAAAAAATTGTGAAAAAAGGATCATTCTCTTCATATTTAGGATAAATCATCATTTATCGTCGCATCCCCATACCCTGCACCGGCATCGACTGAAAAAAGGAAAGTGGCAGTAGCATTAAAGAATCCAAACGCAGAACAGCAGGAATTTCAGTAAAAAAAAAAAAGTCGATAGAAGACAATTGCGAGTCGTTTTAGAGTAAAACAATCTGTGGCGGAGAAGAAACAGAGAAGCCGACGAGAGGAAGCAGCAGGATAAAAAGGCGCGAGCGGATATAGCTCTCTCGGCTTGCTCATTGGAACTGTCACTGTTGGACGGAGGCTCCTTCAAACCCAGTTCGAAAAAACTACAAGAGCCATTTCAGTCAAAAGGTCTGGTACGTAACGCAGGATTACTGAAAAGTATAGAACTGTCGCGTATGTCCTAGGACCACACAAAATATCTATGATTTCTTTAATGCAGTCAAAAAACAAAAGAAAATCGGGGTCATAAACGTAAAGGTCTCGTTAGATATTCTAGTTAGCTAAGAATTTAATTGGTCACCAACTAGTATTTAAAACTAAAAATGCTAGTACGGCTATCGAAACAAAAATGGTACGTCTCATAGACAACGGATGCGCATAACGGTTTGGGGAGGATTATTTGAAGTCCTTCTTTCCAGAGGTGCGACCTCAATGGCGGCGTTTGTCGACATATGAAATGCTGATCCACCAAATGGATGTTTTTATGGAAGAAACAGTATAGATTTCCCTGAAGACTTAATGAAATTTGCACTGCGAGTGCAGAAAAGGACGTCAATCTTATCGGTTTCATATATGACAATGAAGCAGGTTTCATAACATGCGAGATAATTATGTAAATTGGAAAGGAATCTGAAAAAGTCAGTATGCCTCATAAGAAAGGCACTACATGGACTAAAACAGTCAGGGTTGCTTTGGTACAGTAAACTAACAAAGGAACTTCAAAAACCTTAATTGGAACCTACGAAACAGAAACCATGCTTCATCGTTAAGCGACAAAAAAAATAATTTCATTAATCGCAATTTACGTTAAAGATTTATTGATAGCATCAAATCATTTGGAATGGCTTCAACAAACAATTTATCACCTAAGACTCTTTTGAGATGAAAGTCATCAGACCAGTTTATGAAATACCTGAAAAGCCAAAGAGTTTTTATATTACAAACATGAAAGGAAAGTTAACTTCGGCCGATCCCGGCCGTTCCGACTTATATACTACCTGCAAGGAAAAAAAGGATGTGTGCAAAGTTTCATCTCGATAGCTCCAAAACTGAGAGACTAGTTTGCGTAGAAATCGACAGACAGACGGACAGACAGACAGACGGACAGGCTTATATCGACTCAAGAGGTGATCCTGATCAAGAATATATATACTTTGTAGGATCGGAGATGTCTCCTTCACTGCGTTGCACACTTTTAACCAAAATTATAATACCCTCTACAAGGGTAAAAAAAACGTCATCGACCACATTTTGAATACATTTGGCATGACAGGATGCAATGGTGTCGTCCATCAACGACACCAATGAAATTCAAATGCCCATTCAAACCGACGAATCATTCAGAGAAAACCGAAGCAAATAGGGATCCATATCGAAATCTAATCTGACCGAACTTAGCATACGCAGTCAGTTTTTTGATTCAATTCAAAACGAAATACCATAGAGAGCACAGAAAGGCAGCTAATCGAGTCCATCGGTATCTGAGCGGAACAAAGATTCGAGGCATTCTATTCAAGTAAACAAGCGATTCAAGTAAACAAGCATAATTGACGTGGACTGGGGCGCAAACCTTATTAATAGACGATCAAATTCTGGACACACGTTTATACCAGCAGGGAACCCACAAGTAGCGGACCATGGTTCTATCACATAGTCTATTATGCGATTTCTGAAACACCCAGGGAAGCAATTTATCTGAGGGCGCTTCTAAACTCAATCGGAATCACCTTCAAGACAGTCAAAATCTTTAACGACAACCATTGCGCGCAGCGATTAGTAAAAGGTTTCGGATTTCATCCGCGCATAAAACATATCTCTAAGACATCACTTCATCCAGGACTTCATCCTAAACTGTTGTTGTTACTTTGAGGGATTATGTTATGTTGGAATAATATATAATTCAGATAATTCAAAACTCGTAGGTTGCAAAGTAAAAACTCGTAGGTTGCTTTATTTAGTGTTAAACTAGCGTATATGAGAAATTTCCTTTCAGTTTCTTGATGAGTTAATTTATTAAAAACAAATCACATTAAAATTTTAAAATTGGTGGTTTCCTGGTATTGGTAATTGGTACAAAATGGTAATAGTACGGCACAGAAATTTAATTCCACGAACCTTAATGATTTAAGAAAAAAATTAAATGGTAGAGTAAAAAGCAAAAAGCAAAGACCGAGGTAGAGTGCAGGCTTCAGGTTTTAAATGCGACCAATTCTAAGGCAAATGAGATAAAAACAAGAAAGGAAAGCTAACTTCGGGCGGAGCCGAAGTTGATATACCCTTGCAGTTCAGTCGCAGTCCGCTAGGTGGCGCCACCCATCTTATTTTATTAGATATATGGCGGATCGTTTATAGTCGGCCGATCCTTATGAAAATTGGCAGATCAGATTGTTTTCCCCAAAATAGAATCTGTACCAAATCCCATCTTTCTAACTTAAAAAACACCAAAGTTATGCCAATTTCGATCGTTCTATGACAGCTATAGGATATAGTCGGCCGATCCTTATGAAATTTTGTACATAAGATATTTTGGTCAAATATAACATGTGTAGAAACTCCCAACCCTCTAACTTAAAAAACACCAAAGTTATGGCATTTCCGATCAATCAGTTATATGGCAGCTATAGGATATAGTCGACCGATCCCGGCCGTTCCGACTTATATACAGCCTGCAAAGGAAAGAAGGGTGTGTGCAAAGTTTCAACTCGATAGCTTTAAAACTGAGAGACTAGTTTGCGTAGAAACAGACAGACGGACAGACGGACAGACGGACATGCTCATATCGACTCAGGAGGTGATCCTGATCAAGAATATATATACTTTATAGGGTCGGAGATGTCTCCTTCACTGCGTTGCACACTTTTGACCAAAATTATAATACCCTCTGCAAGGGTATAACAACATTGAGCAATTAGATGGAGAGGATAAATATGGAGCTGAGTTGAAAGAATTGGCCACTACGACCTAGGCAAGAGTTATATCGTAAAAAACGATATATTTTATGCCACCCATACAGATGAAGACTTCAGTCCAGCTATTGCATTTTCTGCAGCCCTACTCCTGCTCGAATTCCCACTTTGACATTGCCAAAATTCAGGGTAAATTATCGATTTATGGATCATTATTATCCATAGGAGATCACACGTAAACTGCAAAACCAATGATTATTCATTTATTTATATTACTCCTGCATCGATTAACTGTGACTGAAATAACCTAGCGTTACCACCACCAAACGAAAATCCTTTACCAGCGCTAACGAATAATGACCCTTCTTCGTCACAAGTTTTTCATGTGTCATTCTTAGAAATGGTTATATTAGTGATGTCGATCGTAAGCGTTCGAACCAAAATGGTAAACACATATTGGCCCGACAATTATTGGCCTGCGTCTATTTGTTGCAAATCTTCAGAAGGTATTAAAGTTTATTGACCGAAAAGTCTAAAGTAGCTCGAGACAATGACCCTCCCCCGAATTAAGATATGAGTCACTCACTTTTCGCAGATCTTTGCCGTAAGATCAAGGCTCTTTTCTAAGTAACGCTCAAACGAAGTGTATATTGGTCGGATTCAGAAGTTACTCTTCATTGGATTCATTCGCATCCATCGTTGTTGTCACAAATAAAGTTGATTAAAAAGTAATCAGATGATAGCACGTAGCGGCATGGACCAACTAAAGAGAATCTGGCAGATATAGTGTGGCAGATAAAAGGTGGATACGTGAAGAAGACAATTGAATCCTTCTGGTTTACTGGTCCATCGGTTTTAGAGGAACCGAAAGATAAGTGGCCAACGAGTCCCCGGTTTGATCTGTCACCAGAACTTCTATAGATTAAAACAAAAAAGAACGCGGTCGGATAAACCGCAATGGTCTCTACCTTATATTTATTGGAGGTGACATAAGGATTTTTCTCTCACATACAACTGCTGCAAGGGTTCGTTTATATGTTCCGTTTTATAAGTAAACGAAACGTAAAAGATTACTCGAAAATTCTGATAGTGTACCTTTCGAATAAATGAAGCCTTTAAGTAAATTGTCGAGAGAGAGTTCAAGACCGCAAGTGTCAAGAAGAAATTTTAAAGATCCGAAAAAGCCTGATTATTAGCCCACGTCTACAAAATCTAAGTTCAATTTTAGGTTACCCTTTCGTTGTTTCGGCTCGTAAATCGTACGAAGCCAAGTTTCCAGTATTTTTAACAAATCGCTCTCAATTTGTTCAGAGTGGTTCATGTGGGCCCACGAGCACTTCTGCGTCTCATACATAAGAAATCACGCTGCTTTAAATGAAAGCCTCATCTGATGGCTCAAATCATGGAAGATTTACCCTTACCCGAGTATGTGGTTTTGATTTTTGTGACCCTATTAATACAGTCAAAATTTGGGTAGGACACCCTACATGTCTTTCATTGCTCAATTGCGCACTCAACGTCGAACTTAAACTCGCGGGCATAACGATAGGTCCCGGAGTCGTAGTCAAAGAACGTATAAAAGTTCTGACTTAATGTACCTGGATTCTGCAAGGGACCGCTCGGTTGACCAGGCGCTTGCTGTGATCAGGCTGGAGTTGATGTGAGATACTTGAAGTCTTGGGTTGGTTCTCCTCAAGTACAGATGGTACGGGGTTTCGGCTGATTCCTTATCGGCCGATCCTACTTGTGGTCCGTTTCACGGGAGCAACACTCGAAGTAGGTTGGGTAACGCGAGTTCTACTTGAGGTCCGTTTCACGGGAGCAACACTCGAAGTAGGTTGGGTACCGCGGGTTCAACTTGCGGTCCGGTTCACGGGAGCAACACTCGAAGTAGATTAGATAATGAAGATAATGAAAGTTCTACTTATGGTCCGTTTACACTGGAGCCACGCGAAGTAGACAGCTTTAAGAGAGTCCTACTTGTGGTCCGTTTTACATAGGATCATTCGAAGTAGGTTGGTTTTAAGTGCCGTACCTTGACACTGAGTAACGAACCGATCTACTCTATATTCGCAAATGTCTTTATTTCAGAAGAACAATTCTTATATAAGATGCTAAAATATACATAAACTAAGTGTAGGGAAGGTTAATGTTATGGACGTATTCCCCCAATGTTAATGCCAATGTCACCAGCCAATGTCACCTGAGTGTGCTGACTCTGATTGCTTGTTCATGCATTTCGGCTCAGCTAGTTGGCTTTGCTTGCTTCGGTCAGTCGGTCATTCTTCCCGCTAGTACTGCTGATTTCTGCTTCTGGCGCCGTCTAGTAGTGCTGGTTTATTAAATTGAATACTGTTTCATGCTTATTGCAAATTATTACTAGGTCTGCCAATAAGTTTGTGGGTCTGATTATTGTGTATTGTAACATGCTGTAATAGGTATTGGCACTAGATGCATTCTCCCCCCCATTGAGGTACTGAATAAAATAGATAAAATAGAAGAGGATCAAATGGGCCGAAATGGATCAAATGGTCCGAAATGGGTCGCACATGATCGGGACTCTAGCTTACTGGAGTTTATGGACGAATATCGTCGCACCCTCCGGTTACATCTCTCCGATGTCCACTTTTGGTACAGTGGCCGCATCATCCCTCGCCACGGTACTCTTGCTTCTATTGAGATGGAGGACTGCGAAATGATTATTATAAATTGAATTTTGTTTGAGTTTGGAGTTTTTTATATTAGTCGGAATTAAGAGAATCAGTTAGTATAGGAGCGAAGTGGGAGCGTAAGAAAACCTTATATTCGCTCTTGTGCTAATTTGTCCCGCTGGCCGCAATATATAAGCTAGGCTTTAGCTTAGAGAAAAAAAAAGTAAAGTGAATTATAACTTCGAATCGAGTGCAGGTTTTTTTATACCCTCGCAGAGGGTATTATAATGTTGATCAAAGGTGTGCAACGCAGTGAAGCAAACATCTCCGACCCTACAAAGTGTACATATTCTTGATCAGGATCACCTCCAGAGTCGATATAAGCATGTCCGTCTGTCTGTCTGTTTCTACGCAAACTAGTGTTTCAGTTTTAAAGCAATCGAGTTGAAACTTTCAATACATCCTTCATTTGGTTGTATATAAGTCGGAACGGCCGGGATCGGCCGACTATATCCTATAGCTGTCATACAACGATCGGAATTGGCATAACTTTGGTGTTTTTTAAGTTAGAAAGATGGGACTTGGTACATATTCTATTTTGGACAAAATAATCTGATTTCCCAAATTTCATAAACCGACGGCCGATATCGGCCGACTATATACGTTACGCTATATATCTAATAATATATATAATATAATATAAGATGCGTGGCGCCACCTAGCGGACTGCGACTGAACTGCAAGGGTATATCAACTTCGGCTCCGCCCGAAGTTGGCTTTCTTTTCTTGTTTTATATAAATTAGTAAGAATTAATTTTATTTAAAACTACTTTAACAAGTTGTTAAAAAACAACGAAGTTATGGCATTTTCGATCAATCAGTTATATGGCAGCTATAGGATATAGTCGACCGATCCCGGCCGTTCCGACTTATATACTGCCTGCAAAGGAAAAAAGGGATGTGTGAAAAGTTTCAACTTGATAGCTTTAAAACTGAGAGACTAGTTTGCGTAGAAACGGACAGACGGACAGACGGACATGCTCATATCGACTCAGGAGGTGATCCTGATCAAGAATATATATACTTTATAGGGTCGGAGATATCTCCTTCACTGCGTTGCACACTTTTGACCAAAATTATAAAACCCTCTGCAAGGGTATAAAAACAAATCGGTTTCTTGAGCACGCCACACGAGGTGACCTCCTGAAATGTGTTACTTTCTCCGGGCTATTAAATTCGCTGATATCCGACTCTGAGCGTCTCAGTGCGTCATCATTAACTTTTAAAGATTGTCGACTCGAGGTGGTCCATAAATCGTCGATGTTTTTAATGTAATCTACGTTAGTGGAAAGTTTTTGGGAGGACCTTCCTAAGTCAGAAATCCTCAAAATTTTCTTTAAAACCAAAGCTGATGTTGCCCTTTATTTCAGGAGTTCTAAAAGTTCATTTCTGGTTTTTTCTGGTGCAATGTTGTCAAAAATGATAAATAACTTCAAATAGCTATGGGGTTTTATAAGAAACATTCTATCTGGTGATGAATTCGTCTAGTGGGTTGGAATATAACTATCCTTCTTCCATCAGACAACGATACTACAGGTGAACCAACATGCGAGTAATCGTGGGTCGAGTTGTGTACTCTGATAGTTCAACTATTTTCTCTACGTAATGGCGGGTAGAAACAGGTCCCTGTACGGTCATGTCTCCGCAGTGGATGCTGGCGTGGATTCCTTTCTGAAAGAGGCCAATATGCCACTGTGATGGTAAAATTTCCAAGCGACGATACCGTGAAGCTGCTAGAGGGTAACGGTTACCGAATTAAATACAATAGATTCTCAGCTCTGGAGCTAAAGACAGACGTACACTCGGCGGACGTGGAGGAGTCTTCTGAAGGGCAGCTCCCTGTAGAGATGTCGGATGGGAAGGAAAACATCCTAGAGGGGTCGGAAGAAAGCCCATTTGTAAAGGCTCTGAAAGACTTTGACATAAGGAAGGACGTGCACTTAAGATTTGATGTGAAAAGCCTACCGGTTAAATTTTTGTTCTAATAATCTTTCTAATAAGCTCCATAATCTTTAAGCTACCCTGAACTAAAGTCCAGAACAAACATAAGTTCTATCGCCCACAGTTTCCGCGGTACATCTGAGAGAAGCAATTTAATAAATTTTACCATATATTGAATTATGTAGGCCGGGTAATGACGATGACCATCATTGTTTCACAAGTTCTATCGCCCACAGTTTCCGCGGTACATCTAAGAGAAGCAATTTAATATATTTTACCATATATTGAATTATGTCGGCCGGGTAATGGCGATGACCATCATTGTTTCTAGTACATATCATTTTTGAAATATATGTGTACCAAGTAAAATTAAAAAATGGTATCTAGCAGTTACCATATCTTTGGAATACTCATCCAAAGATGAAATCTTCGATTTTCTAACTATATTTTAGAGCTTCTTCAGAAGATAATGCCATGTTTCAATTCGAAAATAAAAGGAAAACTGGAACTTATTTTATTGAATTTATTATAGTTAGTTAAACAATGTTTTTTTTCAATTAAATATGAGATTTTAATCTCATATATCCAATGACATGGCTATCTAGAACTGTTTCCATGTTCAAAACAAATCTGTTGCATGTTCAGTAAAGTTTTACAGATTTTGTAGATAGCCAAAAAAAAAATCATACATAGGAAAATTTTTGGGAAAAAATCTTTTTTTTTTCATTCTTTTATCTTTTATTTGTTGGATCTTCTCTTATTAAGAGACTAACAACAATTTTAAAAATCTTAATCTAATACATAATTAGTTTATCTTTGTAAACATCTATACTATGAGGCCTCCGATGTCAACGGGCTGGAAGGTCATTTCTTCTTAATCGGGATTGTTGATTCACTTGGTTTAGCGATCTGGCTAGAGAATTTTGGTGCGTGGAGAGTTTCCTTTTGTATTTTTCCTGGAGTTGAGAAATTTCGACTTTGACGAGAGGTATACCTAGGTCTCTATGGATATCTTCATTGCGAATATGCCATGGAGCTCCTGTGATGGTTCTGAGCACTTTAGATTGTGCTCTTTGGATAACGTCTATATTGCTACTGCTTGCATTGCCCCAAAGTTCGGAGCCATACTTCCAGATAGGCTTTATGACTGAATTGTAGAGTAGTACTTTATATTCCAGTCGAAGTGGGGAACGAGGATTGATAAGCCAGTGTAGTCCTCTGGATTTATGTCTTAATTGGTCCCGTTTCGCTTCAATATGTTTTTTCCACGTAAGACGCCTGTGCAGGTGGACGCCGAGATATGTGACCTCATTCACAGAGGGGACTATGGTATTGTTTAGAGTTGGAGCGGGGCAGTTTTGTCTCTTGAGAGTAAAGGTAATGTGTTTAGATTTTTCACCGTTTATCTTTATACGCCAGCCCGCCATCCACTTTTCTATTGATGCAAGGTAAGAGGAGAGGCTTCTGGATGCCTCCAGCGGGCATTTAGATCTTTTTAGTATGGCTGTATAATCGGCAAATGTTGACATTGTTAGACGCTGGTCTGTTGGGATATCTGCTATATATAGAAGATATAGGGTGGGGCCGAGGACGCTTCCTTGGGGTACGCCCGCCTTAATTTCGAACTCTTCTGTTGTAAAGTTTTTTTTTTTACAGTGACCACTCGATTAAGCAGGTATGTTTTGAGCAGCTCATGACAGTTTTGTGGGAGTAATAGTTTTATTTTATACATAAGTCCTTGCAGCCAGACTCGGTCAAATGCCTGGGATATGTCCAGAAATATAGCAGAACAGTATTTTCGCTGCTCATAGGCGGTTCGAATATCAGATGTGATACGGTTCACCTGCTCTATGGTGCCATGCTTTTCTCAGAAGACAAATTGATGTTTAGGGATTATATTATTCGAAGTCATATGAGGCGTGATACGGAGCAGTAGAAGTTTCTCAAAAAGCTTTGATAAGCATGAAAGTAGACTTATTGGTCTATATGAAGAGGCCAAAGCTTTGTCTTTCCTTGGTTTCAGTATCATTATTATAATGGATTTTTTCCATTGTTGGGGGAAGTGGCCAAGCTTTGTAATAGAGTTAAATAGAATTTTTATATAATTGATAGCGCACGCAGGGAGCTCCATAATCATTTTCGGCGCAATGAGGTCATACCCTGGAGACTTATTTGGCTTGAGGTGCTCTTTGATGACCTTAGTGATTTCAGTTGTTTGAAATTCTATAGCTGGAATTGGATCTGGAATTGGTAGCTCTGGAAGAATGAAAGGAGAGGCTGCTTGATTTGGAGTAAAAACTTTACAAAGGTGACTAGCGAAGACGCTTGCTTTTTCTTTATCGCTGCGCGGCCAAGATTCATCTGGTTTTCGAAGGGGCATATCTGCTTCTATGGGCGTCTTTAAGTTAGGATGGGCTTTCCATAGAGGACACCTGGTACTTTTTGGGGAAAGCTGTTCTATGTATGATTTTTGAGCAAGTTCTTCTCTGCTCTGTAGGACCTTTGTGAGCCTTCGTGTCACTGTTTTTAGCCTTTCCTTTGAAGAAGGGGATCTGTGTGCCTGCCATTCACGGCGGAGCTGCCGATTTTCCCGGACTAGATTTTCTATATAGGAATTTGTGGCGGAGTGTGGAGGTTTTTCTGTGGTCGCAGGAGTCGAGAGCTTTGCTGCTGAGGTCATCATGTATTCCAGGTGGTTGACTGCATCTTGAATGTTCTTGCTAGTTAGTTGACGGTCTTATGTTTATGTGAAAGCTTATGTACTTTTTGTACCTAAGCCAATTTGTCCTTTTTGATGTGAGATAAATTTGATTATTTTGAAATTCGGCATGTTGAAATAGGTGAAGAAGGACAACTGAATGGTCAGACGATAGGTCATCCAAAGGTTCGGGTCGAATGATGCTTCGTGGAATTTTTCTAGTGATCGCAAAGTCAATTAGGTCTGGCTTCTTCCGTGGGTCCGCTGGCCAGTATGTAGGCTTTCCCGGTGTAAGAAAGTCTAGTTTATTTCCGGGCTGTATCAAAGCGTTGTATAGTTGTCTACCCTTTGGTTTGGTTAAGCGAGAACCCCAGTGAGGGTACTTGGCATTGTAGTCGCCGCCTGCTATAAAGCAATCGCCTAGTGTATCAAAGAATTGCATAAACTCCATATCAGATATGCAGAAACGTGGTGGGCAGTATATTGCAGCTAGGTTTAGATGACCTCCCACGGTCTGAATTCGTATTGAAGTTGACTGCAAGGAATTTGTAGCAACTCGTTGGAGGGAATGGTGCTTTATGCGCTGCTTTATGAGGATCCCAGTTCCTCCATGAGTCTTCCCATCTGGATGATTTGTTGCATAAAATATATATCTCGTCAGATAGAAGTTGTTTTTGTTCGTTAGATGAGTTTCAGAGAGGAGCATAATTATTATTAATGAGGAGCGATATTATTATCATCAAGAAATGTCTTAAGTTCATTTTTGCGTTTTAAAATGCCGTTAGCATTCCATAGACAGATTCTCAAATAAGCCATCTAATTTGATTTTTGTTTGACTAAAATCTCCATTAGTCGATTTTGGTTTCGCATGAGCTCCTGCATATTATTTTGCATTGTGACCATTAGACTTATAAGTGTGGACAACATTCCTTCGATACCCTTTATTTCGGGGGTTGCAGATTCTTGGCCTACTCTTTCCCTCGTAGTACCCGTAGGCGGAGGTGGATATCCTATAGTTTCAGGTTCCAGTGGTGCTGAACCTACACTATTTAGTAGTCCTGGCCATCGTAAAGCGCTAGCGAAAGAAACTCCAGGTGTAGTCAAAAATGCCGTGGTGGTTTGGTGGTTAGTGTGAGTGGCAAACGGACGTTGTTGTAAGGGTTTCTTTTGGTATTCATACGATTTTTAAGCTCTTTATAAACTGGGCATCCCTTGTAATTGGCAGTTTGATTTCCACCGCAGTTGCCACATTTTTTAGAGTTATGGTCGGTTTTATTTAAGGTACAGAAGGCAGTGTTATGGAGGCCGCCACAAGCCACACAGACTGCACGCAAGGTGCAGTACGACTTTGAGTGTCCATATTCTTGGCAGTTTGAACATTATAGAGGTTGGTTGCGCTTATGAGGTTCCTCTACCGTGATTCTTCTATGCAGAAGATACTGTAGTTTGTATATGGGATGAATCATATTTTTAGGAGTTGTTTTCGTTTCAGGTTGCAGCTCAACTTTGAACATAGGCTGGGGGACTTTTTGTCTGTTGATGATATTAATGGCTCCCTTAACTTTAAAACCTGCGCTTGAAAGGGCTTCGATGATTTCATTTATTGGTACCGACGATTCAATACCCTTTATGACCACTTGAAGGCCTTTGCTGCTCTTCAATTGGTAGGTGTAATATTTTGTCTGGTTGTCGTATAGGTATTTCGTGGCTAAGCAATGATTTTCCTCCGTGTAGACTTGGAGCTTGGTCTCCCGTATATTGCCCTTGGTCAGTGGCATTATATGAAAATTTTTATTTCCAATTAGCTTAGCAAAACAGTTTACCATATCGCTGCAGTTTTGATTACGTATGTAAATGGGTGGGGGCTTTTGCTTGGCTTTGGGAACTTCCGTATTCTCTTCTTATTACTGTCTTCGCTTAATATAGAAAATCTGTCTTGCCGTCTTGATTGTTGACTTTCATTGCTTTTGCAGCGTTAGCAGTTTTTTTCGGCTGAGGACTGAGCTTTCGTTTTACTTGGATATATCGGTCAATGCCAGTTTGGATTGTTGCCCCGGGGGGCTGAGAGACAGCTACCGATGTTGCTGTTGTGGTTGATGTACACGATGTGGTAATCGATGTAGTAGTGCTCGTTGTAGCCAAATATAACGGAGTTGATAGACCAGAGGGTGATAGTGCTGGTGAGGTGCACTGCGCACTCCAGGTTACTGCACTGCTTGTACCTGGGATAGCGGGAGAGCATGATCTTGCACGCTCTTTGTTTGCGACGAATGAGAAATTGGCATTGGAAGATCGTCTACGCTCTGTTTCTGGGACAGAGAGCTTACTTTCGTTCATGTTTTTGTTGTTTATGTTAGGTAGTGCAGGCAGAGGGGCCGCTCTTATTTCTTTAAATGAATGTGCACAAGCTGTTGGTTTAATTTGTCGTGATGGCATTTCAATTTTTGAATTTAATAAATTTTGATTTTGTGTTAGTTATTGGACACTATAAGCTCGAGACTTATGTGTGTCCAGAAGCGTCCTTTCGCGATTTCTAGAGCACACCACTTCTTTTGCTTTTTCACTGAGTTTTCTTGTATTTGCATAGAAAAAATCATAGAAGCATAAAAATAAATGCATACATTTTGGGATTAAAATTCCAAAGATATGGTAACTGCCAGATGCCAGTCTTATTCTTTGAAACTTCGAACGCAATTACACAGCCTCATAATTCAATATATGGTACACTATTTGTGGGTGAGGGAACCTGGACTTTGATTCATGGGAGCCTAAAGGTTAGGGAGCCGGTAAAATGTTGCGTGGAGAAAAAAAAATTGGAAACTGTCTGTGTTATTTGGCAAAAAAAAATGGATTTGAATTTTAATCTTTAATTATATCCCAAAAATACAATATTTTATTAAATTATTTTATTATAAGAAATCTATGTTTTAGCTCGCTGCGAACAAACGGACAATCGACTGAGCCATAAGGAAACATTGAGTGTCCCTATTTTAATTGGTCGCACATTTTAGTCTGTCTGATAAATTAATGTATTTTGTATTATATATAATATTTTAAAGAGATTATAATTCTTTTGAATTTGAATGATATATTTTCTTATGAATTTTCTTGCGTTATGTTCACTCAATATAATGTGTTGTTACGGATGTAGAAATTTTCAAAGTAGTTTTGGTATATGAAAATTTATATTCAAAAACTTGAATCGGTGCATATCTAATTTTAATAGTTCTTTTCATGTGTTAAATAGAAATAAAATTTATATTATTATGAAACAATCTTGTTATAAAAAAAATGATTCTTTTCCCCTGGTCCAAAAACGATCAAAATAATCTTAATCAATTTACATATGTACATATAAAATATTTTCGATAATAAATTAATTATCGACGCCAGAAATTATTATTGAACAGTTAGAAAATGAAAATAGTTTAAAAATGTTCATGAAGCTTGATGAGGATGTCGATGAAACAAGTGTCAAATATTCATGAAAAAGACCCAATGAGTAACCTAGTTAATGTTAGCAACATAAAAGAATATCTTGATTATACTGAAAGTGATGCGTCCTATCCATTATTTCGCGTAGATCGACTCTATAGTGGTGAACTGATCCAGTGTTTGACGTGTAAATTTCAAGTCAAAAGTAATTCCTTTAGTGATATATACGCACATTACACTCATTTCCAGAATTGCGAAAGTTCTGGCACTATACATTTTTATAAGTGCCTATATTGGCGTGACGTTCATTTTTATGTACGATCAGCTTAGAGAAACCCAGACATTTTTCACTTTTGTACACCCATAGGAAAAACTAATTAAACCAAAATATGGATATAAGAAATGAAAATTTGGACCTTCTAGAGTGTGATCGAAATTCTAATAACTCTGAGGAATCCGAGTACTTCAAGAATATTAATCTGGGATCGCAAGAAATGGTTTCAGAATCTCAAGCTACCAGTGAATTATCTGAAATGGTTTCAATAAACATTGAAAATTATTCCGAACCTCTTCAATACTCTATAGAACATACAAAATCCTCGAACACAAATGCTTCAGATCAGTTTATAACAAAGAAAGATTTAAAAAGTACTAATGCTGGATCATGTAATTCTAATTATGGGTTTGGCAAACGGTGGTCAAAGTCGGAAGATGTCTTACTTAAATCTTTAGTTGAGGAGCATGGAGAAAATTGGGAGATTATAGCACCAAACTTTAAAGATAGACTCGAACAACAGGTACAGCAGCGTTGGGCCAAAGTTTTAAATCCGGAGCTTATAAAAGGTCCATGGACTCGTGACGAAGACGAAAAAGTTATTGAACTTGTACGAAGCTTTGGACCCAAAAAATGGACCTTGATAGCGAGATATCTTAATGGGCGTATTGGAAAACAATGTCGTGAAAGATGGCACAACCATCTGAATCCGAATATTAAAAAATCAGCATGGACTGAGAAGGAGGACCAAATTATCTATCAAGCTCACACTCAACTTGGAAATCAATGGGCAAAAATAGCAAAATTGCTGCCGGGACGTACGGATAATGCTATAAAAAATCATTGGAACTCAACAATGCGTCGAAAATATGATGCGGACCGTAGGTCTAATAATTCCTCAGAAAATGACTTAAGGAGTTCAAGAACCCATCTTATTACTTTAATCAAATCTGGTGGCATCAGTAAAGTACAATCTCATTTTCAGCAGAAAAAAAATGCTGAAGATTTATCTGACAATAAATCAAATTTAAAATCTGAAGATAGTAAGACCTTATTAAATTTCATTAAACAAAAATCTGGCCTAACTGAACCACATAGTAGGATTCTGTCGAGCGCTAATCGAGGAAAACTGCCACTTCCCCGCCATACTCCCAACATACTAAAACGTTCCCGGATAAACATTCCTGGACCAGAACTTCATACATTGGGTGTGAACTGCAAAAATGATAATACACCAATAAAGTTATTACCGTTCTCCCCTAGCCATTTTCTTAAATCCCCATGTCTGACAACTTTTGAAGATATGAATATTTGTGCTAGCACTCCAGTAATTAAGATTTATAATGGATGTGGTAAAGAGGTCAAGAAAGAATTGGGGAGCCCTTCCATTCAATCGCCTCTTAAGGGTAAGTATATTAAAATACATATATAAGAGCTCAAAATATGACGGGCCGACAAAATATAACTTATTTTTGCTCAACGAACCATTCCAACTTTTCCATAACCTTTGCTCTACTGAACCATGATCATAACCCAAGTACATAGGTTCCAGAAAGCTAAGGGTACGAAACTAAGAGTATTTCATCTACCAAATGAAAAAATAGCATATCTAAGAAAATACATGCTTCAAATTTTATACGGCATTCAATTTGGGATGGCCGATCCTATAACACGTTGTGGATCGGCTCAGTTGAATATAAATAAATCACTGAAAGTCCCTTCCTTCTTATATAAAAATATATACGTTATGTAAAGTTATTTCTGATCAATCAGTTATATGGTAGCTATTGAATATAGCCGCCCGATCTTGGACTTTCCGGCTTGTATACTACGTGGAAAGGAATGAAGGATGCTTTAAGAAAAGGGGGAAGTCAGACAGATGGTCATGCTTATATTGACTCAGGAGGTGATACTGATCAAAAATCCACACATACATGGTACATGATCATATTAATAGGAACTATTTAAAACTCGTTAATTTGAAGTAGTTTTTATCAAAACCAAGCGTTTAATATACTTTTTTGTTTTGGTCCATTTTAATGTCAATGTACAGTAAGCTACTCTGTGACAAAAATGTGACTTAGGAATCTCACCGTATATCAGATATTTTACTGAATTTTTGAGGCATTATATTTAGATTGCTGAAAATGTATGTGCCAGTATGTATTGTGCCAGTTTCTTTTAAATATAAAGGAAATTATGTTTATAATGGTGATTTATTGGCTTTATCACTAAATATATCAACAAAGCCTTATTGTCTTTTAGATTTCATAAACTAGTTCAAGAATATGATGAGCCAAAGGAAACAAAAAAGTTTGTATTTCAATTTTTGAGGACCCACAAATAGACTTTAATTAGTGTTAGAATCACAAAAATGCCATAGATAACTTGTGTGGAGGTGTAAAAAAGAAATTAAAAATGTTTCCATTTTCGAATAATGTCGGGTGTCTTGAACTTGTTGTAATTAAAGCCTATTACACAGTTCATAAATTTATGTTAATAATAGAAATATTAAAAATGATGGTGCATACACATAATAATAAACGGACAATTAAAAAGTTTAATTAAAACAAAAAAAAAGTAAAGCTAACAACAGGCGGAGCCGAAGTTACTCTTACAGTTAGGTAGAAGCTTACATTTTTATGTACACTACTGGCCAAAATAATAAGTAAACGCCCATAAGATTTCTTCTACGTCTCGTAAATCTTTTTTTAGTACCGTAACGAACCAATTCTAATTTCTTTTACTTTTTTGGCTTAATGTTGATTATAAAAATAGTTACCAAAAGAATATTTCATAAAATTTATAGAATTTATTGTCGATTAAACCTAAAAAACATAAAAAAGGGTTGGTAAAAAAATAAGTACAGAAATTCTACAAAGCCTCTAATTTAAAAAAAAAAAAAAACATTTTCTCAATCCTCTTTTTTTTTTTTTATTAATCGTATGCTAATACCGAGTATATCCCCTTTAATTTCTATAACTTTTGTTTTCCGTTTCGGCATGCTGGGCATTTAATTTACTGCACGTCTCCAAAGGACTCTCGTACCTTGTCTTCTCTTCGAATTGCAGCAATTCTTCATTATTTTGAAATGTGTTTGTGCCAATTCGACGTTAAAGCTCTCCCCATAGGTTTTCTATAGGGTTTAAGTCTGCAGTTTGACTTGGCCACATAATGTCCACCTTGTTTTCGGTGAACCAAGCCTTGTCCAGCTTTGATGTGTGTTTTGGGTCGTTGTCCTGTAGAAAGACCCATCTCAAGGGCATGTCTTCCTCAGCATATGGCAGCATTATGTTAGACAATATATTTTTATACCCAAATCGGGTCATAGTATCGGTAATCCGATGAATTGGGCCAACTCCGTGCCTAGAAAAACACCCCCAAATCATAATGTCTTCGCTTCCGTGTTTAACGGTCTATTTCGAGTACCGGGCGTCGAACTCTTTGCCTTTGGGTCGTCGTACATTGTTTCTGGAGTCGTTACCAAAAAGATTTGTTTTTGTTTCGTCGCTCCATAGGACATTATTCCACTTTTTGGAACCCTCTGGTCCAGATCATGCCAAATGATTTTGGGCTAACTGTTTCCTCATTTTTAAATCATTCCCTCGAAGGAGAGGAACTTTTCTGGCTATGCGTTCTTGTAAGCCAGCATTAGTAACTCTACGACGAACTGATCTAGACTATATTTCATGGTCAATATGAGCAGCAATGGACTTGGGAGACATTAAGGGATCCTTCTTTGCAAGACTTAGGAGTCGGGTGTCCGTCGTTTGACAGGATATCTTCTTCCGACCTCGAGTTTCGATTTGAACCTTGACTTCTTAAGTCTTTTAGCGATTTCCCGAAGACTTTATCCTTCCTTTTGCAAAATTAAAGCAATTTTTCTTTTTTTTGTAGTACAATACTTTTTTTTGCCCAACTATAGAATTTTAAATATACTAGCAAATAATAAAAACCAACATATCTTAACCCGAATCTAGCTTTAATCCTTTAAAATTTATCTAATACACAGGTATATACACTTATTATTTTGGCCAGACCAAAATCGCCCACTCAGAAGAAAATAAAACCATATTTCATTCTTGTTTTAGAAATTGTGTAACATTATAACTTATCAATATAAAAAAATTGACGGGTGTGCATTGCATGAAAATGGAGTTATATCGAAATAAATAAACACTATATCTGTGTACTTATTATTTTGGCCAGTAGTGTATTTATCGGATCGTATATATTTGGCCGATCCTTATGAGAATTTCACCGTCAAATCAATTTTTTTAATAAAAATGTTGGAAGCAGTCCAAAGAACTTCATATAGCATTTCCGATTGTGCCAGCTATAAAATATAGTCAGGGCCGATCCCGGCCGTTCCGACTTCCATACAAGGTGCGTTTCAAAGTAAACCGGACTTTTTGAATCTAGCGCCCTCTAGAGGCGGCATCTATATGTCAACTGGTGCGTTAGAATCTTGTATCCGTTATCGACTTCCATTAAAAATTGCATGACATTTCATCTATTGGAAGTGAGGTTATTGCGTTTTAAGTGTCAGAAAGTTTTTGTCATCGGTACGAAAATGAGCTTTGAACAAAGAGCCAACATTAAATTTTGTTTTAAAATTGGTAAAACTTTTACCGAAACGTTTCAATTGATGAAACAAGTTTATGGCGATGATTGCCTATCCCGTAGCAGTGGTTTCAAAGTTTTCGAAGTGGTCGTGACGAATTCGTGAATTCATAAAAAATCACCCGAAATTATCATTGAAATTAATGAAAATAGAATTGAAAATCTCCAAAACATCGGTTTATCGCATTTTGACCGAACATTTGGGCTTACAAAAGGTGTGTGCACGGTTTTTACCGCAAAAATTGACTGACGTCCAAAAATTCCTCAGAATTCAACATTCGATTTAAGAGGAAAAAAAAGACCCGAACTTCCTTTACAAGATTGTGACTGGTGACGAAACGTGGTGTTTTCAATATAGAATTTGTTCCACCCGGCCAAAACGTTAATGCGGTATTCTACCTTGGAGTTTTGAAGCGTTTGGTGCGCCGTATTTGACGTGTTTGTTGCACGATAATGCGCCGTCTTTGACCAAAAATCACATTTTAAGCATCAACCACTCCCCGTATTCACCTGATATGGCACCGCGCGACTTCTACCTTTTCGCATTGCCGATGCATTTGCATTTGCCGATGAAAAGAAAGCGTTATGTAGACGTAGAGGTCATTCAAAAGGCTTGAACCGGCATACTGGCGGCCATACCGGGCAACGAGCTAAACCACTCGTTCGACATGATTTTGGACCGTGCAAAAAGCTGTATTAAAGCAGAAGGAGACTATGTTGAATAAAAGGAATTGATTTTGCCGAAAAAAATATTTGTTCCTTCTTTTTTTGTAAAGTCCTGTTTACTTTGGAACGCCCCTTGTATATACTGCCTGCGATCTATACGGCCATTCCGATTTATACTTATAATACCCTCTGCAAGGGTATAAAAATTATTGAAAAAAGTTTTAAATTGTTTTCGTAGAAACAAATAAAGTGAACTTATTATTAAGGCTATAGGATAATGTCATTAGTAATGTGTAATGCATATAATACTAATTAATATCCTGTCTTTTATTAAATTATTTAATATGAATAAAAACAAGAAAGGAAAGCTAACTTCGGGCGGAGCCGAAGTTAATATACCCTTGCAGTTCAGTCGCAGTCCGCTAGGTGGCGCCACGCATCTTATATTATTAGATATATAGCGGATCGTATATAGTTGGCCGATCCTTATGAAATTTGGCAAATCGAATTATTTTGCCAAAAGAGGAATCCATTGAAACTCCCATCCTTATAACTTGAAAAACAACAAAGTTAAAGCATTTCCGATCAATCAGTTATATGACAGCTATAGAATAGACGGCCGATCCTTATGAAATTTTGCAGATTATGTAAGTTGGCCCAAATTAGAATGCACAGAAAGTCCCATCATTCTAACTTGAAAAACGCCGAAGTTATAGCATTTCCGATCAATCAGTTATATGGCAGCTATAGGATATAGTCGGCCGATCCTTATTAAATTCGACAAATCAGATTGTTTTTCCCAAAATAGAATCTGTACCAAATCCCATCTTTCTAACTTAAAAAACACCAAAGTTATGCCAATTTCGATCGTTCTATGACAGCTAGAGGATATAGTCGGCCGATCCTTATGAAATTTTGTACACAAGATATTTTGGTCAAATATAACATGTGTGGAAAGTCCCAACCCTCTAACCTAAAAAACACCAAAGTTATGGCATTTCCGATCAATCAGTTATATGGCAGCTATAGGATATAGTCGACCGATCCCGGCCGTTCCGACTTACCTACTGCCTGCAAAGAAAAGAAGGATGTGTGCAAAGTTTCAACTCGATAGCTTTAAAAGTGAGAGACTAGTTTGCGTAGAAACGGACAGACGGACAAACGGACATGCTCATATCGACTCAGGAGGTGATCCTGATCAAGAATATATATACTTTATAGGGTCAGAGATGTCTCTTTCACTGCGTTGCACACTTTTGACCAAAATTATAATACCCTCTGCAAGGGTATAATTGTATATTTTTTTTTAACAAATAGTACCCTATAATAAGGCCAAATTTTATCTTTAATATTATAAATTAAATGGCCTTTTTATTATTTAAAAGTTTCAGTAGGGTGAGCGTATGTACATATAATATTAAATTATGTATTAACATAATCATGTGTGTATAGAGTCGCACATGTTTTCTTCAGTGCGTTGCAGTGTAAGAATATTATTAGGAACAATTAACACATAAAATTATAATGAATGTACGTAGTTACTTCGTTAAAGTGGCTCCAATCCGTATCTCGTACAAATATCAAATACACATAACAACATTTTTTTGTGAATATATTGTAAGCAAAATCAATCTTAGCACCAATTATAGCGCGTTTGATACGCTATAAGTTTCGTTATTTGTAAAAATTAAATAAAAAGGGTGCTACTGAATGTTTTCGGAAGTGTTCTTCCACTTAAATTTCGCTTCAATTTCACTTTAGACCTAAAAAAAAACCCCTCCTGCTTTGATTTCAAATACACCGATAATATTGCCGTTTGTTCTAAAATCAGTAATAAAAATTCACTTCACTTTATGTTATATTCCATTGATCTAGGAGTGTTCGCTTTAAAATAAAACTGCGTTTAAAAAAAATAAAAAATTGCATGGACTTAATTGGTAAAATGTGCATTTTTGTAAATCACTAGAAGGCAAAATGTGTCAGAGTTTTGAAGCTGATTTTCAAATTCATCCTCCCTCTTCAATGTGGTGGTTTCTGTTCGTTTGTCTGTTTCTGTGAAAACTGGTTTTTCAATCTTAACCTTCGACAATCAAATTTGCTTAGAGATAGAAAATATCAAACATATCGTGTTTTTGATTTTAGAGCTTCTTGAAAGAGTCCATCAATTCCTATAAGGAGATCGATCGGCTACATCCAATATAAATTAACGAACGTATAACTGATGGTGTATATAAGCTTCGGGTCCGCTCGATGTTAACTATTTTTTCTCATCAGATTAAAACATATCCATTTTATAATCATAGGAACACTTGGACCAAGAACCCCAACGCCATTTAAGAATGCGCTTGCAGCTATAGGCAAAAAACGACACGGTCGACGGTATGAACCGTCTAGTCCGTCAAGTCTAGTGGAAGATCTTGCTGAAATTATCAATGAAGAAGAACAACTAAACCATTCAAAAACTTCACAAAAAAACAACAATATTAATCAAAACACAAAGCACAATGTATTGCTCAATGTAGAAAAAAACCTAAGATCACGGTCTCCACATCTTACGCGTGCAAGGAAGTCTTTACTTTCAACTTGGACTACCAACCAAATTTCCAATGTGGTATACGGCAAAAAAATACAACCCTTTGAAGCAGAAACTCCAAGTAAGATTCTAACATCTCCAAGCAACATTATGAAAGACCCCCTATGTAGTGAGCAAGATTTACCGTTCGATGAAGGCAGAAAAGAAAACAGACCATACTATAAGCCTCGGGGCCTATCAAGTGACAACATCATTGATCCGAAATGGGCTCAAGTAGCTTGTGGAAAAACCAAAGATCAGCTGTTTATGGAAGAGCAAGCATATGCGTGTCTTAAAAATTTTTCTTGTTTGCCACGTTCTCTGAAATTTGAAAAACACAAGTGTAACTATATTTTGAATGAACAGTTTTTGCAAATGTGAAAGATTTATAACTTTTATTTGAATATGTATTGTATATAATTAATAATTCACTATGCATATATAATAAACGAAAGCCCAATAAAAATACGAGTTATAAGAGTATTCTGAAAATTTGTGTCTTCTTATTTTAAATATACTTCTTTAAAGAATTTTGTAAATTTATATAATATATTATATACTACATTTTATTATCTATATATGTACATCTAACATTTAAGAATTAAATGATAACCGACCAAAATTGATTTAGATTCTCTAATTAGATCAAATAAAAACAAGAAAGGAAAGCTAACTTCGGGCGGAGCCGATGTTTATATACCCTTGCAGTTGAGTCGCAGTCCGCTAGGTGGCGCCACGCATCTTATATTATTAGATACATAGCGGATCGTATATAGTTGGCCGATCCTTATGAAATTTGGCAAATCGAATTATTTTGCCAAAAGAGGAATCCATTGAAACTCCCATCCTTCTAACTTGAAAAACAACGAAGTTATAGCATTTCCGATCAATCAGTTATATGACAGCTATAGGATATAGTCGGCCGATCCTTATGAAATTCGACAAATCAGATTGTTTTTCCCAAAATAGAATCTGTACCAAATCTGTACCCATCTTTCTAATTTAAAAAACACCAAAGTTATGCCCATTTCGATCGTTCTATGACAGGTATAGGATATAGTCGGCCGATCCTTATACAATTTTGTACATAAGATATTTTGGTCAAAAAGTCCCAACTTAACTTAAAAAACTTAACTCTCTCCAACTCTAACTTAAAAAACACCAAAGTTATGGCATTTCCGATCAATCAGTTATATGGCAGCTATAGGATATAGTCGACCGATCCCGGCCGTTCCGACTTATATACTGCCTGCAAAGAAAAGAAGGATGTGTGCAAAGTTTCAACTCGATAGCTCTAAAACTGAGAGACTAGTTTGCGTAGAAACAGACAGACGGACATGCTTATATCGACTCAGGAGGTGATCCTGATCAAGAATATATATACTTTATAGGGTCGGAGATGTCTCCTTCACTGCTTTGCACACTTTTGACCAAAATTATAATACCCTCTGCAAGGGTATAACAAGAAAGGAAAGCTAATTTCGGGCGGAGGTCAAGTTGATGTAGCAGTTGATTGTTTTGATTGTCGATATTACACAAGTTTACAAATTTAGGGGTAATCGAGTGAACCTTGAAACTGATGGTTGTTTTATAGTAATTTAGGGTCGGAAAACACGAAAATTGCATCCGTTTATTTTTCCTAAGAACTTTTTTAGAGATCTTTTTAAAAATCGTGTTTTGTGGTGCTTTTTCAGATTTTTTTTTAGTAAAATCTCATGTTTGTGAAAAAGTTTTACAAACAAAAAAGGATATTGATCGAAAGGTATTGAAGTGATGTTTACGGGGATATATAATATGTGCAGTTTGAATAAAATCTTTGGAATTCACAAGCGACCAAAGTACAAAAATAGTTTTCAAATCATTTTCAAAAATTGATTTTTCCTCAATATCTAGTTGCGTATCATAATTACCTTCCCGTATCATAATTACCTTGGTATATCGTCGAATTCGGCTGAAACAGTGAGAAGTAACATATTCAAGCAGAATCATAAACAAAACCCGTTTTATACCCGGACACTCCCCTATTTTATATTATGTAATATTTCACGATACATTTAGATCGTGTTATCGTTTATTCTCCTCTTATTTTGCCAATATCACATGACTTAATTTGCCATAAGTCAATCTTCATTTTATTCATTTAACAAAGGCTTAAAAAGTATAAATTTCTTAAATAACTATCGACTCTATTATCTTCATCAGGTTTCATATAAATATATACTATATATAATATAATATATAATACATAATATAAAAATAAAAATTTTAAAATCTCTAATACCAATTACATTATTCAGCCTGATACTTACATCATAAGATTTAATATTAATATAGTTTTTCGTTTATTTTTTCTTTTATTTTTTGCATTCTGTGTATTTTCTATAATGCGTTTTTTTTTCATTTTGTGTAATGCCTTTAACAAGTTTTTCATCATTGCAATTCTATTGCTTATTGCGGGTCGAATATAGACAACACTTTAGCCTGCATTAAAACGGTTATAATTTTAATTCGAATTTGCTTATCTTCCTGACGCCAAACAAAATCTACGTTTTCTTCGAAGTGAGGCTTAAGCGTCTGCGAGAATTTTTAAACAAACTGTCTGAAGTATGACACCAGTCTTATGATTTATCTTAATTGGGACACAGATTGTGGTGGCGGTACATCCCACAATATTTTTACTTTACGTGCTTTTACTTTACGTAATTTTTCAAGCCAAAAGGCATGGTCAAAAACTCGTACACTGGCGTTACAAACGCGGTTCGCTCAATTGAATCTTCATTTACTTGAACTTTGAAAAAACCACTAGCCATATCTAAGCACGAGAAATACTTTGCGCCACGCAATCTGTTCTGTGATCAGATGTAGCGCATACCTATTAGCATCAGTATTATCATTCAACATCCTATAGTCCACACAAAGGCGATCAGTTACATTTTTCTCTTTCACTAACATCATAGGGATGTATAAGGGTAAACAACTTACGCGAATTATATTTTCTTTCAACAATTCATCAATTTTACAAAGCTCAAGTTTTTTTTCTACCTCGTCTAGGGGACCAAGTCTATAGGGACGTCGTTGAACTGTCTTTCGTGGATCTATTGACTTAACCACCTTGTCTAGACTAGAGTATTTGGTTTCCCGCTGATAAACCAATCAGAGTAGTATTTTAAGATTTTTGTTAAATCCAAATTATCACAATCATTTAAACCAGTATCAGAATTGACAGAATTTTCCTAATCTATAAAAGTCGCTACATCTACGCTGTTTGTTTTGAAAATTTAAAATTTATCTGCATCGATAGTTACGCCGAAGCCCGAAAAATTTCATGACCGACCAACATTGCAAATAATTGTCTAAGATTACATGTTTTTATACCCTTGCAGAGGGTATTATAATTTTGGTCAAAAGTGTGCAACGCAGTGAAGGAGACATCTCCGACCCTATAAAGTATATATATTCTTGATCAGGATCACCTCCTGAGTCGATATGAGCATGTCCGTCTGTCCGTCTGTCTGTTTCTACGCAAACTAGTCTCTCAGTTTTAGAGCTATCGAGTTGAAACTTTGCACACATCCTTCATTCCTTTGCAGGCAGTATATAAGTCGGTATGGCCGGGATCGGTCGACTATATCCTATAGCTGCCATATAACTGATTGATCGGAAATGCCATAACTTTGGTGTTTTTTAAGTTAGAGGGTTGGGACTTTTTGACCAAAATATCTTATGTACAAAATTTTATAAGGTTCGGCCGACTATATCCTATAGCTGTCATAGAACGATCGAAATGGGCATAACTTTGGTGTTTTTTAAATTAGAAAGATGGGTACAGATTCTATTTTGGGAAAAACAATCTGATTTGTCGAATTTCATAAGGATCGGCCGACTATATCCTATAGCTGTCATATAACTGATTGATCGGAAATGCTATAACTTCGTTGTTTTTCAAGTTAGAAGGATGGGAGTTTCAATGGATTCCTCTTTTGGCAAAATAATTCGATTTGCCAAATTTCATAAGGATCGGCCAACTATATACGATCCGCTATATATCTGATAATATAAGATGCGTGGCGCCACCTAGCGGATTGCGACTCAACTGCGAGGGTATATAAACATCGGCTCCGCTCGAAGTTAGCTTTCCTTTCTTGTTTTTTATATTATAACTGTTGGGACACTCCCAGGTCCCTAGAGCCTTCCACGTAAATCAAGCCGACTTTTATGAACGAAACGCTGAAATCTTTATTTAAATTTAAAAATTATAAATGTAGAAAATTATAAAATAGAAGCTTTTCTTGCTTACACTTGTGAAACTTTTCTTACACTATTTTCCTATTTAGTGTTGGGCATGACTGCATTCAAATTAAATTATACAACACCGACAAATTCAAATTGGCCTGTTACTTCGTGGCTACATCGTACGCCTCGTAACATTCCCCACCTCGTAATTCTTCTGAGTGTCCACGCCGAGAATTACCATCTCTCACGATGTCCAATTTGGCCAACTTTACTGCAGGTCGAGTAACGAGTCCATCAGGAGTACGTACTACAGCACTCCGAACTTGGCCATCCTTAGCACAATTAACATACATAATGACTCCTTTTGGCCCAGTGTTCCGCTTGCTCGTCTCATCCACGACCAAAACTAGGTCACCTTCTGCAAGCGGAGTTGGGTTCGGATGAAACCATTTCGTCCTTCTTGTTAACGTGGGTAGATATTCTCGAATCCATCTTTTCCAGAAGCGATCCGCCAATTGCCCTGCGATTCGAAACTGCTTTGCTAATCCATGTCCAGTGACTTCCATCATTCCACGTTCACGCAAACCGCTTGAGTTTCCAACTAAGAAATGATTCGGCGTCAAGGCTTCGGAGTTTTCAGATTCCAAGGGAATATATGTCAACGGTCTTGAGTTCAACGTGTTTTCAACATCCGCAAATGCCCCGCGTAGTACTTCCTCTCTCAGAACGACTTTAGACAGAATCTCCGACAAGATTGACTTAGTTGAACGCACCATGCGTTCCCAAGCGCCGCCCATGTGGGGTGATCCAGGTGGAATAAATGCAAAGGTCATTTGCGGATACTTACTTTCCACATCCAAAGTCGATATGTGCTCGATCTCCTTTGCCAATACTCTGCTAGCGCCGCGAAAATTTGTTCCATTATCTGATAGCATTTTAATAGGTACCCCTCGCCGCGCAGTAAATAGTTTCAGAGCCAGTAGAAATGAATCCGTAGACAGAGAAGGGACCAATTCCAAATGTACTGCACGAACTGTCATACACGTGAATAATACTCCCCATCTTTTCTCTCGTCGTCTTCCAACAGCGATTTCTATTGGTCCGAAGTAATCGACTCCGGTGTACGTGAAGGGCAGGGTATATGGTGATATACGTTCCTTTGGTAGATATCCCATTTCCGGTGGCAGTGGTTGTGCTCGTCGGATGGAACAACTTACACATTTTTTTACAGTTTCCTTGACGAGTGCTCTCAGGCCTGGTATCCAAAAACGTTGCCTAACTTCGTTTACGACTATTTCTCCATGCAGATGGTGAAACTTGCGATGATAATATTCGACTATTAGATACGTTACTTGGTGATGACGTGGAAGTAAAATCGGTCGCTTCACGTCTACTTCTACATTGTCGATAGCTTCAATTCGACCTTTCATCCGAATCACTCCTGACTCGTCAAGATACGGCGAACATTTGAATATGCTGCTTTTCCGGTTTGAGACACGACCATCTTTCTTTAAGCAGCGAATTTCATCTATAAACGTTTCCTCTTGGCAAGCTCGTATGAAAACCGTGTCCATCTCAACATTTCGTTTTAGTTCGAGTATTCTTTACAATTCAGGTCCAGGCTGTCGAACTTGAATATATCGTATGAAATCCAGCACTCGCCTTTGGGCTCCGCGTAGACGTTCCAGCCTACTGAAGCGTAACGGATTTGGCATAATAGAGGCAATAGGTGACGGGTCCGTCCGCACCATATCGGCGTGATAAAGCAGTGTATCATCGGAGCTCACAGGGGTTCCGATTTGTGACGGCCATCTTGACTCATTCTGCGATAAGAATTCGGGGCCAGTAAACCACCTTATCGAGCTGGTCATCTCACAGTTTTTTGTCCATTTGGTTCCTTCGTCCGCCACATTAAGCTCCGAAGGTATCCAGCGCCAATCGATAACCTCCGATCCTTCTAGGATTTCTCCGACTCGTACGGCCACGAACTGAGGAAACTTACGAACGTCCGACTTTATCCAAAATAAAACATCTTGAGCGTCTGTCCAAAAGATCCGCCTTTCAATCCTGATTGATAGCTCTGCCTCCAGAAACTTTGAAAGTCGCAAACCCAAAATGGCTGCCATCAATTCCATTCTTGGCACCGATATGGGTTTCAAAGGGGCGACTCTGTTCTTCGACGCGACAAGGGAGCATCTGATTTCGCCGCCGCGTTCAACCCGCAAGTATGCTACAGCAGCATAGGCATCCAAGCTCGCGTCAACAAATATGTGCAGTTGGACATTTTCAGCAGCCTTTGAGCCATACATGTATCGTGGGATACGCAAATTACTCAGCTTGGACAACGACGATTGCCAAGCCCGCCAGTCATTCTCATCCGAATCTTTAATTGTGTCATCCCAGCTCACACCGGATCTCCAAATGTTCTGAAGAATTATTTTGGCACGAATGTTAAAGAATCCGAGTAGTCCGAGGGGGTCGAAAATTGACATTACTATACTCAGTACCCTAAGCTTCGTGTGGGTGCTGGTTACGGACTTCTGCAGCAACTCAGGTCGAATTACGAATGTTAGCATGTCTGACTCGGGAAGCCACCACATGCCCAGAACTTTCTCCTGAAGTTCTTGTTCTGAACCCAGGTATTTCGGGGACGCTGCTGGGGAACTGTTGAGAGATTGAAGGACGCTCTTGGAATTTGATAACCAATTTCTCATTTCAAATCCGCCTTTCGCGTGGATCATCTTGACATTGTTAGCCAGTTGAATCATTTCATCGTCAGTATCCACCGACTCCAGCCAATCGTCGACAAACGTATTCTGACAAATTGTCCTTATAGCATCTGGACAATTGTCACCGAATTGCTCTGCATTTTTCTTCAGTATAAAATTGGCCAGGGATGGGGAACAGGAAGCGCCAAAGGTCATCACTTGCATTACAAAGGTATCCGGAGGGCGATCGTTCTCTCCATTTCGCCATAAGAACTTCTGTACGGACTGGTCGGAGGCACGAACTTTAATTTGGTGAAACATCTCTCGAATATCTCCTGTTACAGCGACAGGGCGTTCTCTGAATCGCAACAGTACTCCTGGCAGGGACACCAACAAATCCGGTCCTTTCATGAGGGTATCATTCAGCGATAGTCCATTCACTTGTGCAGCCGCGTCCCAGACTAGACGTTTCTTTTTCTTGTTGGGGTTAGTTACTACGAATACAGGAATGTACCAAGAACATCGGCTAGTGGCTAACTCACCCCTTTGTAGTTTTCGAATGTAACCCTTTTCAGCGTATTTTTGCATGGTTTCGATCAGGAAATTGCTTAGATCTGGGTCCTTGATCATTTTTGATTCGAGACACTTAAGACGTTTAAGAGCCATAGGGTAAGAATCAGGCAAGTTTACATTCTCATATCTCAACAGCAGACCGGTCTCCCAACGACGTTCATTGGCAATGTATTTTGTAGTGTCGTTCATAATTTTCAGCGACCGCTCGTCTTCCTTGGATCTCAGTGGTTTTAGAGGAACGCTTACGCCGATTGAGTCCAACGAAAAGTACGCCTTTACAGCTTCATCAAGGGTTCGAGTACCACCTGAACACTGGCAAATATGCAGTACTCGTGGAGGAATGATCTCGTCCAGTCCATATCGCCCATAGACAGACCATCCCAGTTTGCATCGCACAGCAACAAGTTCATCATTTTCGGCTTCTCGAACCTCTAGTGGTACGCAAATCTTTATATGGTCCAGTCCAATGATCATTTGAGCTTTGACACCTATATACGTTGACACAGGAACCGATTTAAGGTGTTGATGGTTGTTGAGCATTTGGTCGTCTATACTTTGCACTGGCAGGTCCAGATTGCCCACAGTGCGCACACCTTTTAGCACATACCTTAAGTGCGGGTGATCACCGGAGGAAACACTGGTACAGACAACCTTTGATTTGGTTTCAGTCTGTGTCAAATCACCGGTCCATTTCAAACAGAGCTGCTCTTCAGGTCCGTCCAAGCCTAACTCATCAGCTAATTGTCGCTCCATCAGAGTACAGGAGGATCCTTCGTCCAGGAGAGCAAAAATATTCACTCTTTTAGTTTTACTATACAAGGTTATGGGTATATAACGGAACAGTACCCGTTTTGTCGATCTGCCATGAAAGAACAGTGCCGACTCTTTTGTTTCTTCCTTTTTGAGTTCCTCCGAATCGACGTCGAGCTTTATCGTAGGGCAGAAGTGCAGAAGCTCATTGTGCATTAATTTACATCCATCAAAATTACACGGCTTCTTCACTCTGCAGTTTCGAGCAGTATGGTTTCCAAAACAGCAGAAACATAGTCGTTTAGCCTTAATGACTTCAAGTCTAGTCCTGATTGTCATACTCAAAAATCCTTCACATTCAGACAGATCGTGCTCGCCGTCACATACCGGGCACAATGATTTTGTTGGATCTTCAATTTTCTGCTTGTCCTTGCTCGAGCCTTCCGCTATATTGTGCACTAGCAAGCGCTCCTTAATATGTCTGCTTCCTTTATCTTTTTCCGTTGTTTGGTAATCGTACGGCGTCACCATTGTAGCACACATTGCTACGCCAAAGAGCCAATTGTCGAAGGTAACTAGATTGCCCCCACCTGCTGCTAAACGATGTCTGCCCCAATCCAGCTTTAGATCACTGGACAGCTTAGCAACAAGTTCACTTAATAGGGTAGAGTCGTTTAGGTACTCCTGTAGCCCCACTGAAAGCATTGTGGCACAATAATTCTGCACAGCGAGTACTAGTCGTATTACAGACTCCAGGTTGTTTGGTTTGATTGCTGGCTCATCTTTCAGCTTACGTTGTAAGCTAGCATGTACGATTTCTGAACGTCCATACAACATTCTTAGAGTACCGATCGCATATGGTACCATGGCTGGAACCATGAGTTTTCCTCGTACCGCTTCGAGAGCAGCTCCTTTAAGGCACTTTTGAAGTCTGATAAGATTTTCTTCATTGCTAAATCCACATCTTTCCGTCGATTGTTCGTAGTTACTTATAAAAAGCAGCCACTCTTCCGGCTTTCCAGTAAATACGGGTAATTCTCGCGATATGACTTGTCGCGCCGCTACTTGGGCTGGCGTCAACATTGTAGTACATGACCCTGCATGAACGAACTATGTATTCGAAAACGGCGGCATGTGACCGCCTATTCCACCAGTATTAAATGCTGCACTGTAAGGGTTTGAACCCGCCGTGTTGGGATTGACATTCGGTGTAAGACCTATTCTAGCAGCTGACGGTACAAATCCTGCTGAATTTCCTTGGAATCCAAATTTGGTTGCGTTGTTTTCCATCCATATAGCGGCATTCTGAGGTGGCGCCGTCTGCGCAGCACTATACGATATGCATACAGCCGCGCCCTTGGGTGGTGCAGTGTGTACAACATCATTTTCCATGTATCCAGCCGTATTCCACATTGGAACTGTTTGTGTTGCATTGTTGGTGCTGCTTGCACTGCATCGATACTTTGACCGATAACCCTGGTCGGGATTGGACTTCGCGCAGTTCTTTCCTGCATATTAGGAGCTGTTACCCAATGAACATTTCGAGCTATACCCGTGTTCGTGTGATGCTCGAACATCTGTGTAGCTATTTTACCATGTGGTTGAGACACAACGTGATTTGTTGGGTTCGTGCTTATTGGCGTGCTTGTACCTTCAAGCGACACGAACTGACCTGAGTTTGTCACTGTTTGTCCTGACAATGTTCCATTGTCGAATCCTGCGAATGGTCCAGTGAGACTACACCCAGAGCTTCTCCATGAACCGTCTTCAAATCCAATATTTAAATCGCCAGACTCGTTTCTAATTTCATCATCCATTTCAGAAATTTGACGCCACTCTTCACTGGCTGGTAATGCGTCAACAGATCTTGATTCAGATAGTCCTGTATACTACGTCCTCACTCCTTTCACACCCTTGGTAAAGGAATGCTTTCCAGAAGCCGTGCACTCTTGCAGCGTGCTTTTCCGGATGGCAAAGTATTTCAGAATGTTGAAATCAAGTAAATCAAGCCTTCCACGTAAATCAAGCCGACTTTTATGAACGAAACGCTGAAATCTTTATTTAAATTTAAAAATTATAAATGTAGAAAATTATAAAATAGAAGCTTTTCTTGCTTACACTTGTGGTTTGCCGCTCTTCACATTTACTAATGGCATTTGAAACTTTTCTTACACTATTTTCCTATTTAGTGTTGGGCATGACTGCATTCAAATTAAATTATACAACACCGACAAATTCAAATTGGCCCGTTACTTCGTGGCTACATCGTACGCCTCGTAACAATAACATTTATTCTTTTTCCTTTGAATTTATCGGCGACGCTCTGCTTCATCAGCAAACATCCTGCCCCAAAATAAAAAAAAAATGGAATTGACTCACCGGGTACCCTTATTATACCAGATGGTGGTCCTACGGTGCAGATGTCTACAAGCTTCTCGTAACTTTGTTCGTTTCCACCTGAAAGGTGGGAGGGTCAATTGGCACCAACCCAGAACAATGACCGGGAAACAACGGGAGGACAAGCGTTCGACCGCAGAGCCGAGCAGAAGCGACCGGAGGAACAGCGAGGATCCGTTGGAGGAGCCAACTCCGGTGAGACTCACGATTGTAACCCTTAAATTTGTAAACAAACCAATACCTACAATAAAATAGGCATAATTATAAAAGAAGCTATCGGTGTTATTTCTGGGTTCGGGCAATCACGTCGAATATATAAATTCGGTGGAACGATCCACAACTTCTGTGAAGCAGAAGCGACCGGAGGAACAGCGAGGATCCGTTGGAGGAGTCAACTCCCGTGAGACTCACGATTGTAACCCTTAAATTTGTAAACAAACCAATACCTAGAATAAAGTAGGCATAATTATAAAAGAAGCTATCGGTGTTAGTTCTGGGCTCGGGCAATCACGTCGAATATATAAATTCGGTGGAACGATCCACAACCTCTGTGAAGCCGCGTCAAGCCCCCAGACAACAACAGCCGTATCAGCAATGGGCAACCTAGGAAAGAACAAATGGGCAAAAACGGCTACTGAGAAGGGGTGCTTAGCCATAATATGGGCAATTCGGCCAATGAGACCCTACCTGGAGGGGTATCAATTCGACATGATCACGGACCATATTGCGAAATTAGTACCACGATACGTTTTTTACGGCATTTTGGCACGAAGAAAGAGGAGAGGGCACGTCAGGGTGAGCTCAACGCAGAGGAAGCGGCGCCTTGCCGCGGAGGACTTCGACGGTCTTTTTCTGGCAGAATCGTAGCTCGAAATCCAGATAAGGATATCAGTTGGGAATCCAAGAAGACTGAGTTTACCGAACCGAATGGTTAATAGGGTCAAATGCTTTACTGAAGTCAGTGAAAATGAAGTCTGTTTGTAAGCCATTCAGGAACCCATCCGTGACAAAAGATGTCAGCTCCAATAAGTTGGAAGCCATCCTGGTTCATGAAGCCATCCTGGCACGGAGATATTATGGAACTACATAGGTGTTGCAAATGTGGAGTGATAAGTTTTTCAAAATGCTTTGGATTGGCTGAAAAATTAGAGGTGCCTGTATAATTTGCGGCGTCTGATTTTTTTCCTTTTTTATGCAGCGGAATAATGTAAGACTCCTTACATAAAAGGGCAAACATCACAGTCTCCAACAATAGATTAAAGAGTTTGAGGCGCGGTTTACACAGTGCGTCGGCGCAGTTCTTCAGGACACAGCCTAAAACTCCATCGGGGCCTGGCGAATACCCGGGCTTAACCTTAAGAAGATCCGGTAACACATCAATTTGATCGAAAGATGGGCAAAATATAAGGTTGGCTGATTGGATATTATAAGTGTAAGGCTGAGCTGAACTGTTGCTAGGTGAATACGTAGTTTGAAAAAACTGTGCAAAGAGATCGGCCATTGCCTGATCATTGTTCGCATAAGAGTTCCCAAACGTAAGCAGTGCGGGAAAAGATACATGTTTACTCTTAGTGTTTACAAAGTTATAAAACTGCTTCGGATCCTGAGTAAACTGAATCCTGCAGCGGCGAATATAACTCCTATAACATTCTGCGTTATATACGGTGAAATTGGACCGAGCTACTAAGTATCTTGAATAGCTAACTGTACAGCCAGATACTCTATGTTTATTTAAAAGTCTACTCGGACTGTTCTTTAAATTTATAAGATGACTTGTATACCAAGGCGGATTCGTTGAAGCGGACAGATATTTCCACGGCACACAAGCGTCAAAAAATGAGTTTAAAGTGAAATAAAATTTTTGTAATGCTATGTTTATATCATCGCATGCCAGTAAATCACACCAATCAAATTCCGAAATTAACTTATTTAATTTCATAAAGTCAGACATACGAAGGAAACGAACTTTATGAGATTTAAGTGTAGACTTAAGGTCAATTAAGGAGTTGTTTTTAATTGAAAGCTCAAGAGTGGGATGATATGGATCCTCAGGGTCAGAAAGGGGCAAAGTTCTGGAAAGAGTAATTCCATCAGGATCAGAAACGAAACATAAGTCCAGCAGTCGACCTAAAGAATTTCTAACGTGGTTAATTTGCCCGAGTGACATGTCAAACATGTTCACAGGGAAGTCGTGGTGGGAGTTAAGCTGTAAAGACGGTGAATTTTCAACATTTGACCATATATGTTCTGGGATATTAAAGTCACCCAGAGCTACCAGATGGTCACCATCAGACAGACGATCAAAAACCAAACGAATAGCGGACAAATGTTGCCAGTATGTTGGCGGTTCAGGCGAAGGTGGTATGTACGAACAGGTGACTTACAAAGATTGATCGGACAAAGTGATTTTCATGCAAAGAAATTCAATGTCACCAAACTCTTGTGATTTTACCTCTTTAGAAGCGAATTTGGAGTCTACAGAAATTAACAATCTTCCTCCCTTTCGCAGAGTTCTATCACATCTAAAAGTGATGTACCTACTAGGAAAAACTTCGGGGCTTAAGACCAAGTTTCTGTAAATAAAATAATGTGAGATGCAAAGAAAGAACTATCAGAATACAGTTTGGGAAGTTTACTATGTAACCCTCTAGTATTCTGATAGGTAAGTGTTAGTGAAGACATTAGTTTTTTGAAACTGAGGAAGATTAGGTGAAAGGTAGGTCAGTGGCCGGAACATGTGGGAGTTTTACACCCACAGGTTTGGTTATCTTTTTTTTCACCGTACTTGGCTGATGTTCTTGGTCTGGCTGGCGGAACAAATCGTCTTGAACATCTGCGCACACGTATTTTGAAAGATGACGTGTGCCTGGTGTATGAATATTTAAATTTTGTAATGTCCGCCCCCTTTATGTCGGCTTTTGTTTTGGCTTTGATGTAAGCCGAGATATCAATCTCAAAAGTATCAGGGGCAAGTCGAGAAACAAAAAATGGTTTCGATGGTGGAATCACCTGCAACGGTTTTGAGGCTGCCGGAACTAATACTGCGGCATCAGTACGTACCGGGGGTCCGGACGGTTGATTACCTTGTTTGGTGACTGTTACGGGTGTTTGAATTATTGGGTCTGGGATCACTTGAAGCGATGCCACAGAGCACATATCGGACAATTGCTCATTAATTCTGAGATATTCGGAAGCCGAATTTTTCTTAGGTCCGGCCCTTGGGGTGGCCAGAGATATAAGCGGCTGCATAGTTGTTGGCTGAGCAGACTGAAGATTATTCACCACAAGCACATCACTAAAAGAGGATTTTTTTCGCTTTGGAGACTCATTTAGTAGTTTAAGACTACTAAATTGTGTATCGAGCGCACAGAGTTGGTCATTGATTTTACGAAAACCACTGATCAACTCCTTGAATCCGCTTTTAGTCTGCCTCATGAACGATCTCATTTCGTCCTGAACAGCACGACAACCGTCACAGCAAAAGTGGAGACCAGACGTACGTGAGATTTCATCCAAAACTGAGGCAGTGAACCCGGCTCACTTAGCGTGCATAACGTTTTCACAAAGCCAGCAGTGGATGGTAGGCTGAGAGTAGGAGATTGTCTCATTACAAGACATCAACGCACATACAAGTTAAAATTCCATAATTATTAAAAATTAAAAAATTAATTATTAATTTTATTTGTTTTTATTATTGAGGAACCTTGGACCACTGTATAAAGGGGAGATTAAAAAGAGCGGTTTGTGTGAGTTAGTAAAATGCAAAGAATAGAGATTAGAATCTCTATTGAGCGAGAAATAGGAGCAATAGAATAGAAGCAACACCGTAAGAGATGAAGAAGCAGAGCAGGGCTATATTTGGAAGAAAAGTTAATAACATTATTATTTTACCTCCAAATATATCACTGCACACGCGAAGCGATAAGGATCTTTGAATTGCAATTTGTTTATTTTTATTTTTTTATGTGAATAGAAATAAACACCGATTGTTTATGGGAAGCTAATAAGCATATTTTATGAAAACGCAGTGCGCACAAAAAAAACACGTCCGTCCGCTTTGAGATAAAGATAGGAAGTTTGGAACCGCTTCAATAGTTGCGGTCCTGCCTTCGTGAATCTGCCTTGGAGAGTGTTTGATCGTTGGAGCTCACGGACAAAAATTATGAAGTCGCATTGGAGCTTCTAAACGAAAGGTTTAGTAATCGAAGGCTTATTTTTCAAGCTCATGTTAATGAGATAATGAATCTGAGGGCCGTAGAAGCTGCATCGTCGACGAGGCTTCGCGAGCTTTCGGATAAATTTAATTCGCATATGCGAGCCCGGTCCAGCATGGACACAACGAAGCAGATTGCTAGCTGCATCATAATCCAATTGTTGTTGCAGAAGGTTGATGATGCCACGCAGTCTAAGTGGAAGGAAATGCAAGCTGACTCGGATGCCTTGGATTCTATTCCAACGTGGGAGTCCATCACCAGTTTTCTTGAACAAAGATGCCGGACTTTGGAGAGCATGGATGTGCCGACGACATCACATGCACCAAACTCTGCTCTGCTAGTCTGCTGCATTTTGGTGGCAATTCGCCAGCTCAAGGCCAACACCCCTCTCCCGAGGTTTCTGCATCTAGCGACGCTGTTTCTGGTTCAGCGTCCGCCGCCGTCAATTCTCTCGTCGCTAAGGATCGGTTGGGTGATGTGGTGTAGCTAACCACTGCCAATATTCTGGTTAAGAAGCGCTCCAGAGATCTACTGCCTTGCCAAGCGCTGCTCGATTCTGGCTCGCAGGTGCATCTAGTCACTTCAAGGCTGGCGGACCAGCTGCAGCTGCGGAAGATAAGGACTCCGGTGACTATATCCGGTATAGGAGGCGCAGGGTTCTCTACAGATGGGTTTTCTGTGGAAGTCAGCTTGCAATCCCAATGCTCAGACTACTCTGCGCAATTAACCGCGACCGTAGCCTCCAACATAACTGACCTTCAGCCCAATTTTGCATTGGACGTCACCTCTTGGAAAATTCCCGCCAACGTAGAGCTAGCTGATCCTCATTTTCACCAGCCTCAGCCAGTTGATTTGCTAATTGGTGATCGGTCGCTCCGCAGCATCAAGCGTTTAGCCGCGCTCCCGCGACATTATTCTAATTCGGTCGTCAACCCTACTAAGTCGCATATGTAAATATATCATTTGTAGAAACGCCAAAACAATTAAGGGGGCAGGATGGTTTGAGACTTCAAAAAAATTTTTTTTTTCAGAAATTTTTTATATAATATAACATTATTTCAGGAATATTTTGTAAAAGTTTCATGTTGATCGGACTAAAACTTGCTGAGATACCGATTTTTTAGTTTCTTTTTTTTTTTATTTTTTTTTTTAACCATTTTTACGGGCAATAATGGGCTAATTATACCCTTGTAGAGGGTATTATAATTTTGGTCAAAAATGTGCAACGCAGTGAAGGAGACATCTCCGACCCTATAAAGTATATATATTCTTGATCAGGATCACCTCCTGAGTCGATATGAGCATGTCCGTCTGTCCGCTTCTACGCAAACTAGTCTCTCACTTTTAAAGCTATCGAGTTGAAACTTTGCACACATCCTTCTTTCCTTTGCAGGCAGTAGGTAAGTCGGAACGGCCGGGATCGGTCGACTATATCCTATAGCTGCCATACAACTGATTGATCGGCCATAACTTTGGTTTTTTAAGTTAGAGGGTTGGGACTTGGTTGGGACTCCACACATGTTATATTTGACCAAAATATCTTATGTTCAAAATTGCATAAGGATCGGCCGTCTATATCCTATAGCTGTCATAGAACGTTCGAAATTGGCATAACTTTGGTGTTTTTTAAGTTAGAAAGATGGGATTTGGTAAAGATTCTATTTTGGGAAAAACAATCTGATTTGTCGAATTTCATAAGGATCGGCCAACTATATACGATCCGCTATATATCTAATAATATAAGATGCGTGGCGCCACCTAGCGGACTGCGACTCAACTGCAAGGGTATATAAACATCGGCTCCGCCCGAAGTTAGCTTTCCTTTCTTGTTTTTTATATTATAACATTTATTCTTTTTCCTTTGAATTTATCGGCGACGCTCTCCTTCATCAGCAAACATTCTGCCCCAAAATAAAAAAAAATGGAATTGACTCACCGGGTGCCCTTATTATACCAGATGGTGTTCCTACGGTGCAGATGTCTACAAGCTTCTCGTAACTTTGTTCGTTTCCACCTGAAAGGTGGGAGGGTCAATTGGCACCAACCCGGAACAATGACCGGGAAACAACGGGAGGACAAGCGTTCGACCGCAGAGCCGAGCAGAAGCGACCGGAGGAACAGCGAGGATCCGTTGGAGGAGCCAACTCCGGTGAGACTCACGACTGTAACCCTTAAATTTGTAAACAAACCAATACCTACAATAAAATAGGCATAATTATAAAAGAAGCTATCGGTGTTATTTCTGGGTTCGGGCAATCACGTCGAATATATAAATTCGGTGAAACGATCCACAACTTCTGTGAAGCAGAAGTGACCGGAGGAACAGCGAGGATCCGTCGGAGGAGTCAACTCCCGTGAGACTCACGATTGTAACACTTAAATTTGTAAACAAACCAATACCTAGAATAAAGTAGGCATAATTATAAAAGAAGCTATCGGTGTTAGTTCTGGGCTCGGGCAATCACGTCGAATATATAAATTCGGTGGAACGATCCACAACCTCTGTGAAGCCGCGTCAAGCCCCCAGACAACAACAGCCGTATCAGCAATGGGCAACCTAGGAAAGAACAAATGGGCAAAAACGGCTACTGAGAAGGGGTGCTTAGCCATAATATGGGCAATTCGGCCAATGAGACCCTACCTGGAGGGGTATCAATTCGACATGATCACGGACCATATTGCGAAATTAGTACCACGATACGTTTTTTACGGCATTTTGGCACGAAGAAAGAGGAGAGGGCACGTCAGGGTGAGCTCAACGCAGAGGAAGCGGCGCCTTGCCGCGGAGGACTTCGACGGTCTTTTTCTGGCAGAATCGTAGCTCGAAATCCAGATAAGGATATCAGTTGGGAATCCAAGAAGACTGAGTTTACTTATAAGAACCGAATGGTTAATAGGGTCAAATGCTTTACTGAAGTCAGTGAAAATGAAGTCTGTTTGTAAGCCATTCAGGAACCCATCCGTGACAAAAGATGTCAGCTCCAATAAGTTGGAAGCCATCCTGGTTCATGAAGCCATCCTGGCACGGAGATATTATGGAACTACATAGGTGTTGCAAATGTGGAGTGATAAGTTTTTCAAAATGCTTTGGATTGGCTGAAAAATTAGAGGTGCCTGTATAATTTGCGGCGTCTGATTTTTTTCCTTTTTTATGCAGCGGAATAATGTAAGACTCCTTACATAAAAGGGCAAACATCACAGTCTCCAACAATAGATTAAAGAGTTTGAGGCGCGGTTTACACAGTGCGTCGGCGCAGTTCTTCAGGACACAGCCTAAAACTCCATCGGGGCCTGGCGAATACCCGGGCTTAACCTTAAGAAGATCCGGTAACACATCAATTTGATCGAAAGATGGGCAAAATATAAGGTTGGCTGATTGGATATTATAAGTGTAAGGCTGAGCTGAACTGTTGCTAGGTGAATACGTAGTTTGAAAAAACTGTGCAAAGAGATCGGCCATTGCCTGATCATTGTTCGCATAAGAGTTCCCAAACGTAAGCAGTGCGGGAAAAGATACATGTTTACTCTTAGTGTTTACAAAGTTATAAAACTGCTTCGGATCCTGAGTAAACTGAATCCTGCAGCGGCGAATATAACTCCTATAACATTCTGCGTTATATACGGTGAAATTGGACCGAGCTACTAAGTATCTTGAATAGCTAACTGTACAGCCAGATACTCTATGTTTATTTAAAAGTCTACTCGGACTGTTCTTTAAATTTATAAGATGACTTGTATACCAAGGCGGATTCGTTGAAGCGGACAGATATTTCCACGGCACACAAGCGTCAAAAAATGAGTTTAAAGTGAAATAAAATTTTTGTAATGCTATGTTTATATCATCGCATGCCAGTAAATCACACCAATCAAATTCCGAAATTAACTTATTTAATTTCATAAAGTCAGACATACGAAGGAAACGAACTTTATGAGATTTAAGTGTAGACTTAAGGTCAATTAAGGAGTTGTTTTTAATTGAAAGCTCAAGAGTGGGATGATATGGATCCTCAGGGTCAGAAAGGGGCAAAGTTCTGGAAAGAGTAATTCCATCAGGATCAGAAACGAAACATAAGTCCAGCAGTCGACCTAAAGAATTTCTAACGTGGTTAATTTGCCCGAGTGACATGTCAAACATGTTCACAGGGAAGTCGTGGTGGGAGTTAAGCTGTAAAGACGGTGAATTTTCAACATTTGACCATATATGTTCTGGGATATTAAAGTCACCCAGAGCTACCAGATGGTCACCATCAGACAGACGATCAAAAACCAAACGAATAGCGGACAAATGTTGCCAGTATGTTGGCGGTTCAGGCGAAGGTGGTATGTACGAACAGGTGACTTACAAAGATTGATCGGACAAAGTGATTTTCATGCAAAGAAATTCAATGTCACCAAACTCTTGTGATTTTACCTCTTCAGAAGCGAATTTGGAGTCTACAGAAATTAACAATCTTCCTCCCCTTCGCAGAGTTCCCTACTAAGTCGCATATGTAAATATATCATTTGTAGAAACGCCAAAACAATTAAGGGGGCAGGATGGTTTGAGACTTCAAAAAAATTTTTTTTTTCAGAAATTTTTTATATAATATAACATTATTTCAGGAATATTTTGTAAAAGTTTCATGTTGATCGGACTAAAACTTGCTGAGATACCGATTTTTTAGTTTCTTTTTTTTTTATTTTTTTTTAACCATTTTTACGGGCAATAATGGGCTAATTATACCCTTGTAGAGGGTATTATAATTTTGGTCAAAAATGTGCAACGCAGTGAAGGAGACATCTCCGACCCTATAAAGTATATATATTCTTGATCAGGATCACCTCCTGAGTCGATATGAGCATGTCCGTCTGTCCGCTTCTACGCAAACTAGTCTCTCACTTTTAAAGCTATCGAGTTGAAACTTTGCACACATCCTTCTTTCCTTTGCAGGCAGTAGGTAAGTCGGAACGGCCGGGATCGGTCGACTATATCCTATAGCTGCCATACAACTGATTGATCGGCCATAACTTTGGTGTTTTTTAAGTTAGAGGGTTGGGACTTGGTTGGGACTCCACACATGTTATATTTGACCAAAATATCTTATGTTCAAAATTGCATAAGGATCGGCCGACTATATCCTATAGCTGTCATAGAACGTTCGAAATTGGCATAACTTTGGTGTTTTTTAAGTTAGAAAGATGGGATTTGGTAAAGATTCTATTTTGGGAAAAACAATCTGATTTGTCGAATTTCATAAGGATCGGCCAACTATATACGATCCGCTATATATCTAATAATATAAGATGCGTGGCGCCACCTAGCGGACTGCGACTCAACTGCAAGGGTATATAAACATCGGCTCCGCCCGAAGTTAGCTTTCCTTTCTTGTTTTTTATATTATAACATTTATTCTTTTTCCTTTGAATTTATCGGCGACGCTCTCCTTCATCAGCAAACATTCTGCCCCAAAATAAAAAAAAATGGAATTGACTCACCGGGTGCCCTTATTATACCAGATGGTGGTCCTACGGTGCAGATGTCTACAAGCTTCTCGTAACTTTGTTCGTTTCCACCTGAAAGGTGGGAGGGTCAATTGGCACCAACCCGGAACAATGACCGGGAAACAACGGGAGGACAAGCGTTCGACCGCAGAGCCGAGCAGAAGCGACCGGAGGAACAGCGAGGATCCGTTGCAGGAGCCAACTCCGGTGAGACTCACGACTGTAACCCTTAAATTTGTAAACAAACCAATACCTACAATAAAATAGGCATAATTATAAAAGAAGCTATCGGTGTTATTTCTGGGTTCGGGCAATCACGTCGAATATATAAATTCGGTGGAACGATCCACAACTTCTGTGAAGCAGAAGTGACCGGAGGAACAGCGAGGATCCGTCGGAGGAGTCAACTCCCGTGAGACTCACGATTGTAACACTTAAATTTGTAAACAAACCAATACCTAGAATAAAGTAGGCATAATTATAAAAGAAGCTATCGGTGTTAGTTCTGGGCTCGGGCAATCACGTCGAATATATAAATTCGGTGGAACGATCCACAACCTCTGTGAAGCCGCGTCAAGCCCCCAGACAACAACAGCCGTATCAGCAATGGGCAACCTAGGAAAGAACAAATGGGCAAAAACGGCTACTGAGAAGGGGTGCTTAGCCATAATATGGGCAATTCGGCCAATGAGACCCTACCTGGAGGGGTATCAATTCGACATGATCACGGACCATATTGCGAAATTAGTACCACGATACGTTTTTTACGGCATTTTGGCACGAAGAAAGAGGAGAGGGCACGTCAGGGTGAGCTCAACGCAGAGGAAGCGGCGCCTTGCCGCGGAGGACTTCGACGGTCTTTTTCTGGCAGAATCGTAGCTCGAAATCCAGATAAGGATATCAGTTGGGAATCCAAGAAGACTGAGTTTACTTATAAGAACCGAATGGTTAATAGGGTCAAATGCTTTACTGAAGTCAGTGAAAATGAAGTCTGTTTGTAAGCCATTCAGGAACCCATCCGTGACAAAAGATGTCAGCTCCAATAAGTTGGAAGCCATCCTGGTTCATGAAGCCATCCTGGCACGGAGATATTATGGAACTACATAGGTGTTGCAAATGTGGAGTGATAAGTTTTTCAAAATGCTTTGGATTGGCTGAAAAATTAGAGGTGCCTGTATAATTTGCGGCGTCTGATTTTTTTCCTTTTTTATGCAGCGGAATAATGTAAGACTCCTTACATAAAAGGGCAAACATCACAGTCTCCAACAATAGATTAAAGAGTTTGAGGCGCGGTTTACACAGTGCGTCAGCGCAGTTCTTCAGGACACAGCCTAAAACTCCATCGGGGCCTGGCGAATACCCGGGCTTAACCTTAAGAAGATCCGGTAACACATCAATTTGATCGAAAGATGGGCAAAATATAAGGTTGGCTGATTGGATATTATAAGTGTAAGGCTGAGCTGAACTGTTGCTAGGTGAATACGTAGTTTGAAAAAACTGTGCAAAGAGATCGGCCATTGCCTGATCATTGTTCGCATAAGAGTTCTCAAACGTAAGCAGTGCGGGAAAAGATACATGTTTACTCTTAGTGTTTACAAAGTTATAAAACTGCTTCGGATCCTGAGTAAACTGAATCCTGCAGCGGCGAATATAACTCCTATAACATTCTGCGTTATATACGGTGAAATTGGACCGAGCTACTAAGTATCTTGAATAGCTAACTGTACAGCCAGATACTCTATGTTTATTTAAAAGTCTACTCGGACTGTTCTTTAAATTTATAAGATGACTTGTATACCAAGGCGGATTCGTTGAAGCGGACAGATATTTCCACGGCACACAAGCGTCAAAAAATGAGTTTAAAGTGAAATAAAATTTTTGTAATGCTATGTTTATATCATCGCATGCCAGTAAATCACACCAATCAAATTCCGAAATTAACTTATTTAATTTTATAAAGTCAGACATACGAAGGAAACGAACTTTATGAGATTTAAGTGTAGACTTAAGGTCAATTAAGGAGTTGTTTTTAATTGAAAGCTCAAGAGTGGGATGATATGGATCCTCAGGGTCAGAAAGGGGCAAAGTTCTGGAAAGAGTAATTCCATCAGGATCAGAAACGAAACATAAGTCCAGCAGTCGACCTAAAGAATTTCTAACGTGGTTAATTTGCCCGAGTGACATGTCAAACATGTCCACAGGGAAGTCGTGGTGGGAGTTAAGCTGTAAAGACGGTGAATTTTCAACATTTGACCATATATGTTCTGGGATATTAAAGTCACCCAGAGCTACCAGATGGTCACCATCAGACAGACGATCAAAAACCAAACGAATAGCGGACAAATGTTGCCAGTATGTTGGCGGTTCAGGCGAAGGTGGTATGTACGAACAGGTGACTTACAAAGATTGATCGGACAAAGTGATTTTCATGCAAAGAAATTCAATGTCACCAAACTCTTGTGATTTTACCTCTTCAGAAGCGAATTTGGAGTCTACAGAAATTAACAATCTTCCTCCCCTTCGCAGAGTTCTATCACATCTAAAAGTGATGTACCTACTAGGAAAAACTTCGGGGCTTAAGACCAAGTTTCTGTAAATAAAATAATGTGAGATGCAAAGAAAGAACTATCAGAATACAGTTTGGGAAGTTTACTATGTAACCCTCTAGTATTCTGATAGGTAAGTGTTAGTGAAGACATTAGTTTTTTGAAACTGAGGAAGATTAGGTGAAAGGTAGGTCAGTGGCCGGAACATGTGGGAGTTTTACACCCACAGGTTTGGTTATCTTTTTTTTCACCGTACTTGGCTGATGTTCTTGGTCTGGCTGGCGGAACAAATCGTCTTGAACATCTGCGCACACGTATTTTGAAAGATGACGTGTGCCTGGTGTATGAATATTTAAATTTTGTAATGTCCGCCCCCTTTATGTCGGCTTTTGTTTTGGCTTTGATGTAAGCCGAGATATCAATCTCAAAAGTATCAGGGGCAAGTCGAGAAACAAAAAATGGTTTCGATGGTGGAATCACCTGCAACGGTTTTGAGGCTGCCGGAACTAATACTGCGGCATCAGTACGTACCGGGGGTCCGGACGGTTGATTACCTTGTTTGGTGACTGTTACGGGTGTTTGAATTATTGGGTCTGGGATCACTTGAAGCGATGCCACAGAGCACATATCGGACAATTGCTCATTAATTCTGAGATATTCGGAAGCCGAATTTTTCTTAGGTCCGGCCCTTGGGGTGGCCAGAGATATAAGCGGCTGCATAGTTGTTGGCTGAGCAGACTGAAGATTATTCACCACAAGCACATCACTAAAAGAGGATTTTTTTCGCTTTGGAGACTCATTTAGTAGTTTAAGACTACTAAATTGTGTATCGAGCGCACAGAGTTGGTCATTGATTTTACGAAAACCACTGATCAACTCCTTGAATCCGCTTTTAGTCTGCCTCATGAACGATCTCATTTCGTCCTGAACAGCACGACAACCGTCACAGCAAAAGTGGAGACCAGACGTACGTGAGATTTCATCCAAAACTGAGGCAGTGAACCCGGCTCACTTAGCGTGCATAACGTTTTCACAAAGCCAGCAGTGGATGGTAGGCTGAGAGTAGGAGATTGTCTCATTACAAGACATCAACGCACATACAAGTTAAAATTCCATAATTATTAAAAATTAAAAAATTAATTATTAATTTTATTTGTTTTTATTATTGAGGAACCTTGGACCACTGTATAAAGGGGAGATTAAAAAGAGCGGTTTGTGTGAGTTAGTAAAATGCAAAGAATAGAGATTAGAATCTCTATTGAGCGAGAAATAGGAGCAATAGAATAGAAGCAACACCGTAAGAGATGAAGAACCATAGCAGGGCTATATTTGGAAGAAAAGTTAATAACATTATTATTTTACCTCCAAATATATCACTGCACACGCGAAGCGATAAGGATCTTTGAATTGCAATTTGTTTATTTTTATTTTTTTATGTGAATAGAAATAAACACCGATTGTTTATGGGAAGCTAATAAGCATATTTTATGAAAACGCAGTGCGCACAAAAAAAACACGTCCGTCCGCTTTGAGATAAAGATAGGAAGTTTGGAACCGCTTCAATAGTTGCGGTCCTGCCTTCGTGAATCTGCCTTGGAGAGTGTTTGATCGTTGGAGCTCACGGACAAAAATTATGAAGTCGCATTGGAGCTTCTAAACGAAAGGTTTAGTAATCGAAGGCTTATTTTTCAAGCTCATGTTAATGAGATAATGAATCTGAGGGCCGTAGAAGCTGCATCGTCGACGAGGCTTCGCGAGCTTTCGGATAAATTTAATTCGCATATGCGAGCCCGGTCCAGCATGGACACAACGAAGCAGATTGCTAGCTGCATCATAATCCAATTGCTGTTGCAGAAGGTTGATGATGCCACGCAGTCTAAGTGGAAGGAAATGCAAGCTGACTCGGATGCCTTGGATTCTATTCCAACGTGGGAGTCCATCACCAGTTTTCTTGAACAAAGATGCCGGACTTTGGAGAGCATGGATGTGCCGACGACATCACATGCACCAAACTCTGCTCTGCTAGTCTGCTGCATTTTGGTGGCAATTCGCCAGCTCAAGGCCAACACCCCTCTCCCGAGGTTTCTGCATCTAGCGACGCTGTTTCTGGTTCAGCGTCCGCCGCCGTCAATTCTCTCGTCGCTAAGGATCGGTTTGGTGATGTGGTGTAGCTAACCACTGCCAATATTCTGGTTAAGAAGCGCTCCAGAGATCTACTGCCTTGCCAAGCGCTGCTCGATTCTGGCTCGCAGGTGCATCTAGTCACTTCAAGGCTGGCGGACCAGCTGCAGCTGCGGAAGATAAGGACTCCGGTGACTATATCCGGTATAGGAGGCGCAGGGTTCTCTACAGATGGGTTTTCTGTGGAAGTCAGCTTGCAATCCCAATGCTCAGACTACTCTGCGCAATTAACCGCGACCGTAGCCTCCAACATAACTGACCTTCAGCCCAATTTTGCATTGGACGTCACCTCTTGGAAAATTCCCGCCAACGTAGAGCTAGCTGATCCTCATTTTCACCAGCCTCAGCCAGTTGATTTGCTAATTGGTGATCGGTCGCTCCGCAGCATCAAGCGTTTAGCCGCGCTCCCGCGACATTATTCTAATTCGGTCGTCAACCCTACTAAGTCGCATATGTAAATATATCATTTGTAGAAACGCCAAAACAATTAAGGGGGCAGGATGGTTTGAGACTTCAAAAAAATTTTTTTTTTCAGAAATTTTTTATATAATATAACATTATTTCAGGAATATTTTGTAAAAGTTTCATGTTGATCGGACTAAAACTTGCTGAGATACCGATTTTTTAGTTTCTTTTTTTTTTTATTTTTTTTTAACCATGTTTACGGGCAATAATGGGCTAATTATACCCTTGTAGAGGGTATTATAATTTTGGTCAAAAATGTGCAACGCAGTGAAGGAGACATCTCCGACCCTATAAAGTATATATATTCTTGATCAGGATCACCTCCTGAGTCGATATGAGCATGTCCGTCTGTCCGCTTCTACGCAAACTAGTCTCTCACTTTTAAAGCTATCGAGTTGAAACTTTGCACACATCCTTCTTTCCTTTGCAGGCAGTAGGTAAGTCGGAACGGCCGGGATCGGTCGACTATATCCTATAGCTGCCATACAACTGATTGATCGGCCATAACTTTGGTGTTTTTTAAGTTAGAGGGTTGGGACTTGGTTGGGACTCCACACATGTTATATTTGACCAAAATATCTTATGTTCAAAATTGCATAAGGATCGGCCGACTATATCCTATAGCTGTCATAGAACGTTCGAAATTGGCATAACTTTGGTGTTTTTTAAGTTAGAAAGATGGGATTTGGTAAAGATTCTATTTTGGGAAAAACAATCTGATTTGTCGAATTTCATAAGGATCGGCCAACTATATACGATCCGCTATATATCTAATAATATAAGATGCGTGGCGCCACCTAGCGGACTGCGACTCAACTGCAAGGGTATATAAACATCGGCTCCGCCCGAAGTTAGCTTTCCTTTCTTGTTTTTTATATTATAACATTTATTCTTTTTCCTTTGAATTTATCGGCGACGCTCTCCTTCATCAGCAAACATTCTGCCCCAAAATAAAAAAAAATGGAATTGACTCACCGGGTGCCCTTATTATACCAGATGGTGATCCTACGGTGCAGATGTCTACAAGCTTCTCGTAACTTTGTTCGTATCCACCTGAAAGGTGGGAGGGTCAATTGGCACCAACCCGGAACAATGACCGGGAAACAACGGGAGGACAAGCGTTCGACCGCAGAGCCGAGCAGAAGCGACCGGAGGAACAGCGAGGATCCGTCGGAGGAGTCAACTCCCGTGAGACTCACGATTGTAACACTTAAATTTGTAAACAAACCAATACCTAGAATAAAGTAGGCATAATTATAAAAGAAGCTATCGGTGTTAGTTCTGGGCTCGGGCAATCACGTCGAATATATAAATTCGGTGGAACGATCCACAACCTCTGTGAAGCCGCGTCAAGCCCCCAGACAACAACAGCCGTATCAGCAATGGGCAACCTAGGAAAGAACAAATGGGCAAAAACGGCTACTGAGAAGGGGTGCTTAGCCATAATATGGGCAATTCGGCCAATGAGACCCTACCTGGAGGGGTATCAATTCGACATGATCACGGACCATATTGCGAAATTAGTACCACGATACGTTTTTTACGGCATTTTGGCACGAAGAAAGAGGAGAGGGCACGTCAGGGTGAGCTCAACGCAGAGGAAGCGGCGCCTTGCCGCGGAGGACTTCGACGGTCTTTTTCTGGCAGAATCGTAGCTCGAAATCCAGATAAGGATATCAGTTGGGAATCCAAGAAGACTGAGTTTACTTATAAGAACCGAATGGTTAATTGGGTCAAATGCTTTACTGAAGTCAGTGAAAATGAAGTCTGTTTGTAAGCCATTCAGGAACCCATCCGTGACAAAAGATGTCAGCTCCAATAAGTTGGAAGCCATCCTGGTTCATGAAGCCATCCTGGCACGGAGATATTATGGAACTACATAGGTGTTGCAAATGTGGAGTGATAAGTTTTTCAAAATGCTTTGGATTGGCTGAAAAATTAGAGGTGCCTGTATAATTTGCGGCGTCTGATTTTTTTCCTTTTTTATGCAGCGGAATAATGTAAGACTCCTTACATAAAAGGGCAAACATCACAGTCTCCAACAATAGATTAAAGAGTTTGAGGCGCGGTTTACACAGTGCGTCGGCGCAGTTCTTCAGGACACAGCCTAAAACTCCATCGGGGCCTGGCGAATACCCGGGCTTAACCTTAAGAAGATCCGGTAACACATCAATTTGATCGAAAGATGGGCAAAATATAAGGTTGGCTGATTGGATATTATAAGTGCTGTGCAAACTGTGCAAAGAGATCGGCCATTGCCTGATCATTGTTCGCATAAGAGTTCTCAAACGTAAGCAGTGCGGGAAAAGATACATGTTTACTCTTAGTGTTTACAAAGTTATAAAACTGCTTCGGATCCTGAGTAAACTGAATCCTGCAGCGGCGAATATAACTCCTATAACATTCTGCGTTATATACGGTGAAATTGGACCGAGCTACTAAGTATCTTGAATAGCTAACTGTACAGCCAGATACTCTATGTTTATTTAAAAGTCTACTCGGACTGTTCTTTTAATTTATAAGATGACTTGTATACCAAGGCGGATTCGTTGAAGCGGACAGATATTTCCACGGCACACAAGCGTCAAAAAATGAGTTTAAAGTGAAATAAAATTTTTGTAATGCTATGTTTATATCATCGCATGCCAGTAAATCACACCAATCAAATTCCGAAATTAACTTATTTAATTTCATAAAGTCAGACATACGAAGGAAACGAACTTTATGAGATTTAAGTGTAGACTTAAGGTCAATTAAGGAGTTGTTTTTAATTGAAAGCTCAAGAGTGGGATGATATGGATCCTCAGGGTCAGAAAGGGGCAAAGTTCTGGAAAGAGTAATTCCATCAGGATCAGAAACGAAACATAAGTCCAGCAGTCGACCTAAAGAATTTCTAACGTGGTTAATTTGCCCGAGTGACATGTCAAACATGTCCACAGGGAAGTCGTGGTGGGAGTTAAGCTGTAAAGACGGTGAATTTTCAACATTTGACCATATATGTTCTGGGATATTAAAGTCACCCAGGGCTACCAGATGGTCACCATCAGACAGACGATCGAAAACCAAACGAATAGCGGACAAATGTTGCCAGTATGTTGGCGGTTCAGGCGAAGGTGGTATGTACGAACAGGTGACTTACAAAGATTGATCGGACAAAGTGATTTTCATGCAAAGAAATTCAATGTCACCAAACTCTTGTGATTTTACCTCTTCAGAAGCAAATTTGGAGTCTACAGAAATTAACAATCTTCCTCCCCTTCGCAGAGTTCTATCACATCTAAAAGTGATGTACCTACTAGGAAAAACTTCGGGGCTTAAGATCTCCGGCTTTAACCAAGTTTCTGTAAATAAAATAATGTGAGATGCAAAGAAAGAACTATCAGAATAAAGTTTGGGAAGTTTACTATGTAACCCTCTAGTATTCTGATAGGTAAGTGTTAGTGAAGACATTAGTTTTTTGAAACTGAGGAAGATTAGGTGAAAGGTAGGTCAGTGGCCGGAACATGTGGGAGTTTTACACCCACAGGTTTGGTTATCTTTTTTTTCACCGTACTTGGCTGATGTTCTTGGTCTGGCTGGCGGAACAAATCGTCTTGAACATCTGCGCACACGTATTTTGAAAGATGACGTGTGCCTGGTGTATGAATATTTAAATTTTGTAATGTCCGCCCCCTTTATGTCGGCTTTTGTTTTGGCTTTGATGTAAGCCGAGATATCAATCTCAAAAGTATCAGGGGCAAGTCGAGAAACAAAAAATTGTTTCGATGGTGGAATCACCTGCAACGGTTTTGAGGCTGCCGGAACTAATACTGCGGCATCAGTACGTACCGGGGGTCCGGACGGTTGATTACCTTGTTTGGTGACTGATACGGGTGTTCGAATTATTGGGTCTGGGATCACTTGAAGCGATGCCACAGAGCCGAATTTTTCTTAGGTCCGGCCCTTGGGGTGGCCAGAGATATAAGCGGCTGCATAGTTGTTGGCTGAGCAGACTGAAGATTATTCACCACAAGCACATCACTAAAAGAGGATTTTTTTCGCTTTGGAGACTCATTTAGTAGTTTAAGACTACTAAACTGTGTATTGATTTTACGAAAACCACTGATCAACTCCTTGAATCCGCTTTTAGTCTGCCTCATGAACGATCTTATTTCGTCCTGAACAGCACGACAACCGTCACAGCAAAAGTGGAGACCAGACGTACGTGAGATTTCATCCAAAACTGAGGCAGTGAACCCGGCACACTTAGCGTGCAAAACGTTTTCACAAAGCCAGCAGTGGATGGTAGGCTGAGAGTAGGAGATTGTCTTATTACAAGACATCAACGCACATACAAGTTAAAATTCCATAATTATTAAAAATTAAAAAATTAATTATTAATATTATTTGTTTTTATTATTGAGGAACCTTGGACCACTGTATAAAGGGGAGATTAAAAAGAGCGGTTTGTGTGAGTTAGTAAAATGCAAAGAATAGAGATTAGAATCTCTATTGAGCGAGAAATAGGAGCAATAGAATAGAAGCAACACCGTAAGAGATGAAGAAGCATAGCAGGGCTATATTTGGAAGAAAAGTTAATAACATTATTATTTTACCTCCAAATATATCACTGCACACGCGAAGCGATAAGGATCTTTGAATTGCAATTTGCTTATTTTTATTTTTTTATGTGAATAGAAATAAACACCGATTGTTTATGGGAAGCTAATAAGCAAATTTTATGAAAACGCAGTGCGCACAAAAAAAACACGTCCGTCCGCTTTGAGATAAAGAGAGGAAGTTTGGAACCGCTTCAATAGTTGCGGTCCTGCCTTCGTGAATCTGCCTTGGAGAGTGTTTGAAGTCGCATTGGAGCTTCTAAACGAAAGGTTTAGTAATCGAAGGCTTATTTTTCAAGCTCATGTTTATGAGATAATGCATCTGAGGGCCGTAGAAGCTGCATCGTCGACGAGGCTTCGCGAGCTTTCGGATAAATTTAATTCGCATATGCGAGCCCGGTCCAGCATGGACACAACGAAGCAGATTGCTAGCTGCATCATAATCCAATTGCTGTTGCAGAAGGTTGATGATGCCACGCAGTCTAAGTGGAAGGAAATGCAAGCTGACTCGGATGCCTTGGATTCTATTCCAACGTGGGAGTCCATCACCAGTTTTCTTGAACAAAGATGCCGGACTTTGGAGAGCATGGATGTGCCGACGACATCACATGCACCAAACTCTGCTCTGCTAGTCTGCTGCATTTTGGTGGCAATTCGCCAGCTCAAGGCCAACACCCCTCTCCCGAGGTTTCTGCATCTAGCGACGCTGTTTCTGGTTCAGCGTCCGCCGCCGTCAATTCTCTCGTCGCTAAGGATCGGTTTGGTGATGTGGTGTAGCTAACCACTGCCAATATTCTGGATAAGAAGCGCTCCGGAGATCTACTGCCTTGCCAAGCGCTGCTCGATTCTGGCTCGCAGGTGCATCTAGTCACTTCAAGGCTGTCGGACCAGCTGCAGCTGCGAAAGATAAGGACTCCGGTGACTATATCCGGTATAGGAGGCGCAGGGTTCTCTACAGATGGGTTTTCTGTGCAAGTCAGCTTGCAATCCCAATACTCTGACTACTCTGCGCAATTAACCGCGATCGTAGCCTCCAACACAACTGACCTTCAGCCCAATTTTGCATTTGACGTCACCTCTTGGAAAATTCCCGCCAACGTAGAGCTAGCTGATCCTCATTTTCACCAGCCTCAGCCAGTTGATTTGCTAATTGGTGATCGGTCGCTCCGCAGCATCAAGCGTTTAGCCGCGCTCCCGCGACATTATTCTAATTCGGTCGTCAACCCTACTAAGTCGCATATGTAAATATATCATTTGTAGAAACGCCAAAACAATTAAGGGGGCAGGATGGTTTGAGACTTCAAAAAAATTTTTTTTTCAGAAATTTTTTATATAATATAACATTATTTCAGGAATATTCTGTAAAAGTTTCATGTTGATCGGACTAAAACTTGCTGAGATACCGATTTTTTAGTTTCTTTTTTTTAATTTTTTTTTAACCATTTTTACGGGCAATAATGGGCTAATTATACCCTTGTAGAGGGTATTATAATTTTGGTCAAAAATGTGCAACGCAGTGAAGGAGACATCTCCAACCCTATAAAGTATATATATTCTTGATCAGGATCACCTCCTGAGTCGATATGAGCATGTCCGTCTGTCCGCTTCTACGCAAACTAGTCTCTCACTTTTAAAGCTATCGAGTTGAAACTTTGCACACATCCTTCTTTCCTTTGCAGGCAGTAGGTAAGTCGGAACGGCCGGGATCGGTCGACTATATCCTATAGCTGCCATACAACTGATTGATCGGCCATAACTTTGGTGTTTTTTAAGTTAGAGGGTTGGGACTCCACACATGTTATATTTGACCAAAATATCTTATGTACAAAATTTCATAAGGATCGGCCGACTATATCCTATAGCTGTCATAGAACGATCGAAATTGGTATAACTTTGGTGTTTTTTAATTTAGAAAGATGGGATTTGGTACAGATTCTATTTTGGGAAAAACAATCTGATTTATCGAATTTCATAAGGATCCGCCGACTATATCCTATGCTGCCATATAACTGATTGATCAGAACTCGCTATAACTTCGTTGTTTTTGAAGTTAGAAGGATGGGAGTTTCAATGGATTCCTCTTTTGGCAAAATAATTCGATATGCCAAATTTCATAAGGATCGGCCAACTATATACGATCCGCTATGTATCTAATAATATAAGATGCGTGGCGCCACCTAGCGGACTGCGCTTCAACAACAAGGGTATATAAACTTCGGCTCCGCCCGAAGTAAGCTTTCCTTACTTGTTTTTCCTTATTTCATTTTTTCCTTTTCAACTAGTCTCTCAGTTTTGGACTATCGAGTTGAAACTTGAAACTCATCCTTTTTTCCTTGCAGGTAGTATATAAGTCGGAACGGCCGGGATCGGTCGACTATATCCTATAGCTGTCATAAAACTGATTGATCGGAAATGCCATAACATTGGTGTTTTTTAAGTTGGAGGGTTCAAAATTTCAAAAGTTAGAAAGATGGGACTTGGTACGGATTCTGTTTTGGACAAAGTAATTTGATTTGCCAAATTTCATAAGGATCGGCCGAATATATCATATAGCTGCCATATAACTGAACGATCGGAATTGGCATAACTTTGCTGTTTTTAAGTTAGAAAGATGGGGCTTGGTACAGATTCCATTTTGGGCAAAATAATCTGATTTGCCGAATTTCATAGGGATCGGCCAACTATATCCAATAGCGAAAATATGCTATAAAGGTGTACAAAATTGCATATAAAAATATTCTTGTTCGGCGCGTGACTGCATTTTTTTTTGTTTTTCTTGCACGTGCCGAACAAGAATATTTTTTATATGCAATTTTGTACACCTATATAGCATATTTTCGTCACTAAAACTGATATCAGAAATTGGGGCCGTCAAGAGGTTTTTTTTATATGATTTTAATAAGTTTTAATATTTGACATGTCTTTTGGCCAATTTTATTTGCGGCCAAATTATATGGCCAAATTATCACTTTTATTTGCGTGCAAAACGAGCCAATTTCGGCCGGACAAGAAATAGCTTAAAAAACCAATTCAATCAATTCAATTCAGACAGTCAAGAAAAAAAAAAATAGTAATCCCACGCTACACACCCCTATATGAAAATGGGGTGTATTTAGCCCACCCTACCATGGCCAGTATGTTTCCTACGCTATCCTGCATCAGGCCTCTTTTTATTGAAGAGCCTACAGCGGCTCTTGGGTCGGCTTGGAGTTAAAACAGGGTATTTTACTCTGTCATTATAATGTTATCGTATTTATTAAACATAGAAAAGACATAAATTTTTAGAGTCAAAGCCTAGCAAAATAATCCGATTTGCCAAATTTCATAGGGATCGGCCAACTATATCCAATAGCCGCCATATAACTGAACGATCAGAAATGGCACAACTGCAAGGGTATATCAACTTCGGCTCCGCCCTAAGTTAGCTTTCCTTTCTTGTTTTTTTTTTATTTTTTTTTTGTTTATTTTTTCTTCTATTATATATTTATTTTCATTTTTATATTTCTGTGGTTTATGTCTGAACCGACTCCTGTGCTTGGGCTTTCAGCTCACTCAGGTGGGCCCTCTTTTCCTTCCTTGTGCCCGCGCTAACTTCGCCGCAAAACCTTCGATTGCTTTTGACAACTGGTGCTCCTTTGCCCACACCGTGTCGCCGATCTTCGGGCTCCACTCCCGCCTCCTCAGTTTGTAGTGCCGAGCTTGCTCCTGCGCCGCGCGCTCCATGTTTCTTCGCACCAGCTCGAACACTTCCTGTAACTTTGCTGCATTTTCTGAGGGGGTGGCTTGTGCTCCTCTCTGGTGCCCAATGCCCCTTTGTCGAATATCGCTTTCGGCATTTTTGGCTCTCTGCCTTGAGTGATGAAGCATGGTGAGTATCCCGTGGAGTCTGACACGCTCGAGTTCACCGCCAGCATTAATTCTGGCATGTATTCATCCCATGTCCTTTGGTCATTGCCTGCAAACTGGCCGATCATTGACTTCACCGTCCTGTTTGCCCTTTCTGTAGGGTTTTCCTGCGGCGTGTATGGTGCGGTAAACTGATGACGAACTTCAAGCTCCTCGAGAAATTTTTTGAAGCTCCTACTGGTGAACTGGACACCATTGTCTGTCACCATCACCTTTGTCACCCGGTATCTAGCGTTGATCCTTTCGCGGACTGCCTTCTGCAGGGTGTCCGTTGTGGCTTTCCTCATTGGGACCATTTCTGTCCATTTTGAAGACCGATCGATCATCACTAATAGCATGGTGTTTCCATGCTTCCATGCCTACGAAGTCCGCACATACCGTCGCCCACGGCTCCTCTGGGACCTGTGTCAACATTTTCCCTGCGGCCTGCATCTGGCTTGGTTTATATCGCATGCATGTCTCGCACTTCCTGACATAATTCCATACATCCCTTTGCATCCTTGGCCAGAAGTACCTTGCTGCTACTTTCGCGATTGTTTTCCTTCCGCCTAGATGTCCCGCTGTCGGTGCGTCGTGGTTCTCCTTCAGCACCTGTTGCCTCATGTCCATCGGCCCACACAGCTTCCATGATGCTACTTCCTCTCTCCCGGCTCTATGTGGAAAATGTCGGTAAATTAGGCTTGCCTCCTCAACGTATTCCGGATATTTCTGTGGGTTTTCCTGCATCTTCTTTTTCAGTGAGCCTATCCAAATGCATTCCGTGTCTTCGATTGATGTGGCACTCCTCAGCTTCTCCACAATCGGCTGGCGGGAAAGTGCATCCGCGACTACGTTCAGCTTGCCTTTCCTGTAGCTGATTACGTAATCGTATTGCTGCAACTCGAAGACCCATCTCGCGATCCTTCCCAGTGGGCTCTCTATGTTGTTTAACCACTTCAGCGCCATGTGATCCGTTATCACGTCGAACTGGTATCCCTCCAGGTATGGCCTCATTTGCCGAATTGCCCAGATTATTGCTAGACACTCTTTCTCTGTTGCCGAGTAGTTCTTCTCCGCGCCTATTAGCGTTCGGCTGGCGTAAGCGACCACTCGCTCGCCCTCATCCGCCCTCATCAGCGCCTACGCCGTAATCGCTGGCGTCCGTTTGCAGTACAAACTTCTTCGTGAAGTCTGGGCATGCCAGCACCGGGTCCTCTGCTAAACGTGACTTTAACTTCTCGAACGCTTCTTGTTGTCTCGACGTCGATACCACGACGCCATCCCTATGAACTGCCGTACTGCTTTCACGTTTGTCGGTGGTTCCAATTCCGTGATCGCTGCAACTTTTCCCGGATCCATACCAATTCCTTGACTCGTTATCCGATGGCCCAGGTACAACAGCTCTTCCCTGAAGAAGTGGCACTTATCTGTGTTTATCCTTAAGCTTGCCGCCTTCAGTCTTCGGAAAACTTCCCTTAAATTTGCCATGTGGTCCTCCCTCGTGCGCCCGATCACTATTATATCGTCCTGGTTGGTACGCGAATGCGTGGGGAGCCATGTCCGGGCCTATGACCTGGTCTAAAGCCCTTTGAAAAGTTGCCGAAGCCGAGTGTAGTCCGAACAGCATCACCTTCCACTGGTACAGGCCTTTCCCTGGTACAGTAAAGGCCGTGTATTTCCGGCTCTCTTCCTCAAGTCGGATTTGCCAATAGCCGTCCTTCAGGTCGAGGCTGCTGAAAAATTTTGCCTCCCTCAATTGCTCCAAAATGATGTTTATTCTTGGCATCGGGTACGCATCCTTCACTGACTTTGCGTTTATCTGCCGAAACTCTACGCACATCCTCCACTGGCCCGTCTTTTTCTTCACCATGACAATGGGTGAGCTGTAGGCGCTGTTTGAAGGTTCGATGCATCCCTTCTCCAGCAGTTCTTTCACCTTTTCATTGATTTCCCCCTGTATTTTGGGGTTCTTTGGGTAATATCTTTGTTTAATTGGGATGTCGTCCTTCATCGTGATTTTATGCTGGGTTATGTTTGAACAACCCTTCTGATTCCTGAACTCCGCCAGCTCTTCTTCGATGAACCTTTTGTCCCGCTCGCGCTCCCATTCCTCCGAGGGTCCCGCTATGGCTATGGACAGCCTATCCTCCAGGCATCCGCTCCATCTTTCTCTTCTCGGAATCGTGACTTGGTGGCCTGCGCAGTTGATTGTTGTGCCGAATTCTGCGAGGAAATCCCATCCAAGCACCCATGCCTGGCAACACTATCATATTCAAATCCTTTTTCTTGTTGCCAAAGCTTACAGTTGTTAGGAGTACCATTTGAGTTTCTATGTGGCTCCCGTTGGCCAACTTTACTAGTCTCCTTGTCGCTTTCCGTTCTCCGGCGATTCCCGGGTCCTCTGCTAGCTTTTCTGAAATGAAGCTAGCCGTTGCCCCGGTGTCCACCATGGCCCTCACTTCTGCTCCTCCGACCTTGATGACCGCCGCCAATTGCTGATCGTCTCCGGTTAATCCTCCAACTATCTCTGAGAGGCAGCACCTCGCGATCTCCGCCTTCCTCTCTATGGCTGGGATCGCTGCACGTTTCCCACTCTTTGGCAGCATTCCGTGCTTCTCACCCCCACTGCGCCGCACATCCTGCAGAACAAAATTCTGGGGTTCCTGCACCCGCTGGCCCAATGGCCCATGCCTCCGCATCTGTTGCACGCCTGTGCTGGGTTTTCTACATGTCCCTGTCCAGGCGTCGCGTCCCACTGAATGTTCGGCTGCCTTTGGCTTTGGTTTGCTGTTCATCGTTGATTCGGCTGCTGTTGCCTTGGGCCTGTCCATTGCTGGCTCGGCTGCTGTTGCTGTGGCATTTGGCGATGCTCCTCAGGCTGCCATCTCAGCTCCCACCCCTGTCCTGGATGGCTCTGCTGCTCCGGTGCGGTTCCTCTTTTGGCCATCTTCTGTCTACCGCTGAGGTTTGTCTATTGAAGACCTCCTTTTCCAAAGCCAGCTCCTCGAACTCCTCGGCTAGACCCATGACCTCCTCGAGTGATGCACATGCGTATGGTCTCATGAACATTTTCATGCGCGGCATGCAGTTTTTCACTAGCCTATCAATGACCTCTTTTGTGGACTTTCCTAAAGGCTTCATTAGCGCCTGAAGGTCCACCATGTACTCTTTAAACGGCTCTCCTCGTTGTTGTTTCCGCTGCTTTACCTGGTCTGCCAGTTTCTCGAAGTATCCTTTTGGCAGGAAAAAGGCCTCGAAGCTCCTTCTGAACTCCTTCCATGTGGGCCACTCCTCGTCGTTCATTAGGAACCATTGTTGCGCTCCGCCCTGGAGCATCGCTCGGGCATCGCTCGCGGGATTGTGTTTATATCCATCCCGTATGTTTTGGCAGACCATACCACTCGGTCCACGAACTCAAGAGGATCCCCTGTTCCGTCGAATCGGAACGACCACTCTCGGACTTGTCTCGCCACTTTCGCATAGTGCACCTGTACCGGGACTGGCTTCCGCACTTGTGGCTCCATGCTCCTCATGCTCTTCATTTCTGGCACTGCCAGACTTTGAATGAGCTTTTCCGATTCACTCACCGCTCTCTGCCTCGGCGTGGTCCTCTGCGCGAACTCTTCCTCGAATCCCCGCGCGACCACCATCACTTCATCGTCCTTTATTTCATCGACCCACCTTGCCACCAGTGCCCTCATGATCCACGGTTCCATCCGCTGCGAGACCGAGCTCTCTGCATACTTCGCACAACTCCTCTTTGCGAAGAGCGTAGATCCAATTTTTCCTCCCCATCTTGAAGCTGTGTTACTCCTAGACTCTAAAGCAATCACGAAGTTTGGGCGCCAGGTGTAACGAACTGTTTTTGCTATATTTTGTTCGCAACAAATGCCGCGACTAGCTCACAGAGGTTGAGGGTACGTTCCACCGAATTTATAGATTCGACGTGATTGCCCGAGCCCAGAAATAACACGGAATGCTTCGTTTCAATCAAATCCCCTTTATTGTCTTTACTTTACAACGAATAAGAGAATCTCACCGGCTGTTTGGCTCAGCCGACCGACCGCTCGCCCTCCCGACGATCCCCGATCCCCGCTCCGGGTTGGTGCCAATACACACGCCCTCCCAAAGCTTGCGCCCGGCAGGTCGTGTGGTCTTGGTGCCTGGCACCGAAACGGCTCACGGTTCCCTTCGTTCGGACTCACGGACTCTGGTTGCGGGGCCTGTGTTGTTGCTGCCGTCTTCTGCGCTGATCTTCCGCTTCCGCTGCTTGTTCGTCGCCGCCGCTCCTTCGTCGTCGCTGCTCCTCTGACGCTGATGCTCCCTCGTCGATGCTGCTGCTTCCTTGTTGTCGCCGTCGCTCCCTCGTCGTCGCCTCTGTTGTTGCTGCTCCTCCTTTATGGGTGCCGTGGACCTCCGGAAACTCCGGCTCGCTGCACTTGCCCTTTCGCCGTGGCCGGCACCTAATCCGTGTTAACAGGCCGAGTGGCTCACCTCCCCGGCATACGCCGGGCAGGATATGCTCCTCGATGCTTTGCGACCGGATCAGGGCACGAAGGGCCTACCTACCGCACAGGACACGCCCCCGGTCGCGTTCGCCACTCGCCTCCAAACACCTGCGTGCCTACGCCCCGCAGGATCTATGGTAGGCCAGAGGTTTGGGCGTCGCGTCTCCTTTGACTCCAGGTGATACGCTGTGCATACGCTCCAGCGCCTGGATCAGGATTCTCTTGACTTTCCCGGGGTATCCCTGCGTGGTTTTACTGTTGGGCTTGAGTTCCCGAGCTGGCTATCCCCCGCGTTACAGGATCACACCTGGATCGAACGATCAGGAGCAGGCAAGGCGTACGCCAGGCTGATCCGTCGTTGCCGCTACTACACCAGTATACCTGTTGTGTCCGGGATTAACTCCACCCGACTCGTTTACCCTTGTGCCTCAGTTTGCCGCTGATCCTTGATCCTTTCCCCTTACTCCTTGCTTGTTTCGCGTACCGCCGCCGGACTTACCCACAGGGGGTACTTGAGCTATTGATCGAATATCCTTGCTCACTCGCTTAAAAGCCCGCACTTAAGACTGTCGGACTTACCCACGGGGGGTCCTTCAACCTGTACTCCTAATTCCTCTAAGGCAACTTTCCCGCTTGAATGTCAGACTTACCCACGGGGGGTATTTCACTACACTCTTCCAGCTTCCCTAGAAGACTCGGTCTCGATTTGCTCCAGGGGCCCTCCTTATATAGTGCCAGAGGCGCCCGTTAATCCTTGCAAATCTACTTCCTGCCGTTAATCCTCTGCTCATTTACTTTATCCGTTAGCTTTCTCCAATCCCGCCGTCTTTCTATCGGCGGGGTTTCTTTATTTTCCCACCCCCGATCACCTTGGGCCTCCGATCCGCATTGTTTTTGTGCCGGTCATCGGACTTCGTCCCGATACCCCGCGATCCCCCCCTGGACATGCACTTCTGTGTTTTGTGCATTTTGTAAACACAGCTGCGCAGTCGCCGGCCGCTTCGTTCCCCGCCGTCCCCGCTGTTTCCTATGACCTTCGAGCGCGGCCGCGGAGGCCCGGCCGAGACCGTTACGTTCCACGGTGATTCCTCCTCCTCCTTCTTTAGTGCGCGACGCCGTGCGAGTTCTTCTTGCCCCCGCTGCTGCCCCCGCATGCCGTCTGTGCTCGACGCATTTCTCCCTTTCCGTTTTTCTAAACACAGCAGCGCTGGCCCTTCCGACGCTGCCGTGCTGACTAGCTTGTTCCCCCAACGAATAGCGGACAAATGTTGCCAGTATGTTGGCGGTTCAGGCGAAGGTGGTATGTACGAACAGGTGACTTACAAAGATTGATCGGACAAAGTGATTTTGATGCAAAGAAATTCAATGTCACCAAACTCTTGTGATTTTACCTCTTCAGAAGCGAATTTGGAGTCTACAGAAATTAACAATCTTCCTCCCCTTCGCAGAGTTCTATCACATCTAAAAGTGATGTACCTATTAGGAAAAACTTAGGGGCGTAAGATCTCCGGCTTTAACCAAGTTTCTGTAAATAAAATAATGTGAGATGCAAAGAAAGAACTATCAGAATACAGTTTGGGAAGTTTACTATGTAACCCTCTAGTATTCTGATAGGTAAGTGTTAGTGAAGACATTAGTTTTTTGAAACTGAGGAAGATTAGGTGAAAGGTAGGTCAGTGGCCGTAACATGTGGGAGTTTTACACCCACAGGTTTGGTTATCTTTTTTTTTCACCGTACTTGGCTGATGTTCTTGGTCTGGCTGGCGGAACATATCGTCTTGAACATCTGCGCACACGTATTTTGAAAGATGACGTGTGCCTGGTGTATGAATATTTAAATTTTGTAATGTCCGCCCCCTTTATGTCGGCTTTTGTTTTGGCTTTGATTTAAGCCGAGTCAATCTCAGAAGTATCAGGGGCAAGTCGAGAAACAAAAAATTGTTTCGATGGTGGAATCACCTGCAACGGTTTTGGGGCTGCAGTAACTAATACTGCGGCATCAGTACGTACCGGGGGTCCGGACGGTTGATTACCCTGTTTGGTGACTGTTACGGGTGTTTGAATTATTGGGTCTGGGATCACTTGAAGCGATGCCACAGAGCACATATCGGACAATTGCTCATTAATTCTGAGATATTCGGAAGCCGAATTTTTCTCAGGTCCGGCCCTTGGGGTGGCCAGAGATATAAGCGGCTGCATAGTTGTTGGCTGAGCAGACTGAAGATTATTCACCACAAGTACATCACTAAAAGAGGATTTTTTTCGCTTTGGAGACTCATTTAGTAGTTTAAGACTACTAAACTGTGTATCGAGCGCACAGAGTTGGTCATTGATTTTACGAATACCACTGATCAACTCCTTGAATCCGCTTTTAGTCTGCCTCATGAACGATCTCATTTCGTCCTGAACAGCACGACAACCGTCACAGCAAAAGTGGAGACCAGACGTACGTTGAGCGAGAAATAGGAGCAATAGAATAGAAGCAACACCGTAAGAGATGAAGAAGCAGAGCAGGGCTATATTTGGAAGAAAAGTTAATAACATTATTATTTTACCTCCAAATATATCACTGCACACGCGAAGCGATAAGGATCTTTGAATTGCAATTTGTTTATTTTTATTTTTTTATGTGAATAGAAATAAACACCGATTGTTTATGGGAAGCTAATAAGCAAATTTTATGAAAACGCAGTGCGCACAAAAAAAACACGTCCGTCCGCTTTGAGATAAAGAGAGGAAGTTTGGAACCGCTTCAATAGTTGCGGTCCTGCCTTCGTGAATCTGCCTTGGAGAGTGTTTGATCGTTGGAGCTCACGGACAAAAATTATGAAGTCGCATTGGAGCTTCTAAACGAAAGGTTTAGTAATCGCAAGCTTATTTTTCAAGCTCATGTTAATGAGATAATGAATCTGAGGGCCGTAGAAGCTGCATCGGCGACGAGGCTTCGCGAGCTTTCGGATAAATTTAATTCGCATATGCGAGCCCGGTCCAGCATGGGCACAACGAAGCAGATTGCTAGCTGCATCATAATCCAATTGCTGTTGCAGAAGGTTGATGATGCCACGCAGTCTAAGTGGAAGGAAATGCAAGCTGACTCGGATGCCTTGGATTCCATTCCAACGTGGGAGTCCATCACCAGTTTTCTTGAACAAAGATGCCGGACTTTGGAGAGCATGGATGTGCCGACGACATCACATGCACCAAACTTTGCGGTAGGACGACGTAGACCCTTTCATCCAGGTAACTCTGCATTTGTGATCACAAACTCTTCCGCATGCATGATCTGTGATGGCCATTCTCGCGTGATAAACTCCTGCCCAAGGTTTTTAAGCTTGTCGCCTGAGGATCGTTTAGGCGAAGTTAGGCGATTGGATTTATGCCGAAAGTGCCTTGGATCTGGGCACCTATCTCGGCAATGCAATGCGTCAAGCTGCCGTGCGTGTGGACGCAGACATCATAGTCTGCTGCATTTTGGTGGCAATTCGCCAGCTCAAGGCCAACACCCCTCTCCCGAGGTTTCTGCATCTAGCGACGCTGTTTCTGGTTCAGCGTCCGCCGCCGTCAATTCTCTCGTCGCTAAGGTTCGGTTTGGTGATGTGGTGTAGCTAACCACTGCCAATATTCTGGTTAGGAAGCGCTCCGGAGATCTACTGCCCTGCCAAGCGCTGCTCGATTCTGGCTCGCAGGTGCATCTAGTCACTTCAAGGCTGTCGGACCAGCTGCAGCTGCGAAAGATAAGGACTCCGGTGACTATATCCGGTATAGGAGGCGCAGGGTTCTCTACAGATGGGTTTTCTGTGCAAGTCAGCTTGCAATCCCAATACTCTGACTACTCTGCGCAATTAACCGCGATCGTAGCCTCCAACACAACTGACCTTCAGCCCAATTTTGCATTTGACGTCACCTCTTGGAAAATTCCCGCCAACGTAGAGCTAGCTGATCCTCATTTTCACCAGCATCAGCCAGTTGATTTGCTATTTGGGGCTGGATTATTTTACGAGCTGCTTTGTGTGGGGCAAATTCATGTCTCCTGGTTTGCCCTCCATCCAAAAAACTCGGCTCGGTTGGATTTTTTGTGGAGGCGGAGGCCCTGTCGATGGTAAGGTCCTGGCAGCTGAGCAGTCAGAGTTGCTCGTCCAGCCTCAAACGGAGCCGGTCGGGTGCGCTGCTGAGGACGGTGTCCGGAGCTACAAGGCGGGCAGTCAACAAATTGTGCCTGCTGCCCCTTCATGATGCTGTTGAAAGCTTATCTTCCAACGGGGGGAGTATGTCGGGTCAAGCAGCCGCCGGAAAGTTTGACCGGCAATATTTTATTGAATTTCCTTTCTTGTTTTAGTTTTAGATAAACACTGTATTGTATGTTATACAAACTAATAATAAACAAATTTTTATTATATATTATAAAATTTTCTCATTATACAAATTTATGAATTTATACAAAATATGTATTAAATGATCACAAACTGGACAAAAAGCTAGATAAAAAATGAATTTACCCCAAATTTGTCATTTAACAGAGTTTCTCTAAGGTAAAATAATGTACCACTGATCAACTCCTTGAATCCGCTTTTAGTCTGCCTCATGAACGATCTCATTTCGTCCTGAACAGCACGACAACCGTCACAGCAAAAGTGGAGACCAGACGTGAGTACGTGAGATTTCATCCGAAACTGAGGCCGTGAACCCGGCACACTTAGCGTGCAAAACGTTTTCACAAAGCCAGCAGTGGATGGTAGGCTGAGAGTAGGAGATTGTCTTATTACAAGACATCAACGCACATACAAGTTAAAATTCCATAATTATTAAAAATTAAAAAATTAATTATTAATATTATTTGTTTTTATTATTGAGGAACCTTGGACCACTGTATAAAAGGGAGATTAAAAAGAGCGGTTTGTGTGAGTTAGTAAAATGCAAAGAATAGAGATAAGAATCTCTATTGAGCGAGAAATAGGAGCAATAGAATAGAAGCAACACCGTAAGAGATGAAGAAGCAGAGCAGGGCTATATTTGGAAGAAAAGTTAATAACATTATTATTTTACCTCCAAATATATCACTGCACACGCGAAGCGATAAGGATCTTTGAATTGCAATTTGTTTATTTTTATTTTTTTATGTGAATAGAAATAAACACCGATTGTTTATGGGAAGCTAATAAGCAAATTTTATGAAAACGCAGTGCGCACAAAAAAAACACGTCCGTCCGCTTTGAGATAAAGGGAGGAAGTTTGGAACCGCTTCAATAGTTGCGGTCCTGCCTTCGTGAATCTGCCTTGGAGAGTGTTTGATCGTTGGAGCTCACGGACAAAAATTATGAAGTCGCATTGGAGCTTCTAAACGAAAGGTTTAGTAATCGCAAGCTTATTTTTCAAGCTCATGTTAATGAGATAATGAATCTGAGGGCCGTAGAAGCTGCATCGGCGACGAGGCTTCGCGAGCTTTCGGATAAATTTAATTCGCATATGCGAGCCCGGTCCAGCATGGGCACAACGAAGCAGATTGCTAGCTGCATCATAATCCAATTGCTGTTGCAGAAGGTTGATGATGCCACGCAGTCTAAGTGGAAGGAAATGCAAGCTGACTCGGATGCCTTGGATTCCATTCCAACGTGGGAGTCCATCACCAGTTTTCTTGAACAAAGATGCCGGACTTTGGAGAGCATGGATGTGCCGACGACATCACATGCACCAAACTTTGCGGTAGGACGACGTAGACCCTTTCATCCAGGTAACTCTGCATTTGTGATCACAAACTCTTCCGCATGCATGATCTGTGATGGCCACTCTCGCGTGATAAACTCCTGCCCAAGGTTTTTAAGCTTGTCGCCTGAGGATCGTTTAGGCGAAGTTAGGCGATTGGATTTATGCCGAAAGTGCCTTGGATCTGGGCACCTATCTCGGCAATGCAATGCGTCAAGCTGCCGTGCGTGTGGACGCAGACATCATAGTCTGCTGCATTTTGGTGGCAATTCGCCAGCTCAAGGACAACACCCCTCTCCCGAGGTTTCTGCATCTAGCGACGCTGTTTCTGGTTCAGCGTCCGCCGCCGTCAATTCTCTCGTCGCTAAGGATCGGTTTGGTGATGTGGTGTAGCTAACCACTGCCAATATTCTGGTTAGGAAGCGCTCCGGAGATCTACTGCCCTGCTACTGCCCATCTAGTCACTTCAAGGCTGTCGGACCAGCTGCAGCTGCGAAAGATAAGGACTCCGGTGACTATATCCGGTATAAGAGGCGCAGGGTTCTCTACAGATGGGTTTTCTGTGCAAGTCAGCTTGCAATCCCAATACTCTGACTACTCTGCGCAATTAACCGCGATCGTAGCCTCCAACATAACTGACCTTCAGCCCAATTTTGCATTTGACGTCACCTCTTGGAAAATTCCCGCCAACGTAGAGCTAGCTGATCCTCATTTTCACCAGCCTTAGCCAGTTGATTTGCTATTTGGGGCTGGATTATTTTACGAGCTGCTTTATGTGTGGCAAATTCATGTCTTCTGGTTTGCCCTCCATCCAAAAAACTCGGCTCGGTTGGATTGTTTGTGGTGGCGGAGGCCCTGTCGATGGTAAGGTCCTGGCAGCTGAGCAGTCAGAGTTGCTCGTCCAGCCTCAAACGGAGCCGGTCGGGTGCGCTGCTGAGGACGGTGTCCGGAGCTACAAGGCGGGCAGTCAACAAATTGTGCCTGCTGCCCCTTCATGATGCTGTTGAAAGCTTATCTTCCAACGGGGGGAGTATGTCGGGTCAAGCAGCCGCCGGAAAGTTTGACCGGCAATATTTTATTGAATTTCCTTCCTTGTTTTAGTTTTAGATAAACACTGTATTGTATGTTATACAAACTAAAAATAAACAAATTTTTATTATATATTATAAAATTTTCTCATTATACAAATTTATGAATTTATACAAAATATGTATTAAATGACCACAAACTGGACAAAAAGCTAGATAAAAAATGAATTTACCCCAAATTTGTCATTTAACAGAGTTTCTCTAAGGTAAAATAATGTACCACTGATCAACTCCTTGAATCCGCTTTTAGTCTGCCTCATGAACGATCTCATTTCGTCCTGAACAGCACGACAACCGTCACAGCAAAAGTGGAGACCAGACGTACGTGAGATTTCATCCGAAACTGAGGCCGTGAACCCGGCACACTTAGCGTGCAAAACGTTTTCACAAAGCCAGCAGTGGATGGTAGGCTGAGAGTAGGAGATTGTCTTATTACAAGACATCAACGCACATACAAGTTAAAATTCCATAATTATTAAAAATTAAAAAATTAATTATTAATATTATTTGTTTTTATTATTGAGGAACCTTGGACCACTGTATAAAGGGGAGATTAAAAAGAGCGGTTTGTGTGAGTTAGTAAAATGCAAAGAATAGAGATAAGAATCTCTATTGAGCGAGAAATAGGAGCAATAGAATAGAAGCAACACCGTAAGAGATGAAGAAGCAGAGCAGGGCTATATTTGGAAGAAAAGTTAATAACATTATTATTTTACCTCCAAATATATCACTGCACACGCGAAGCGATAAGGATCTTTGAATTGCAATTTGTTTATTTTTATTTTTTTATGTGAATAGAAATAAACACCGATTGTTTATGGGAAGCTAATAAGCAAATTTTATGAAAACGCAGTGCGCACAAAAAAAACACGTCCGTCCGCTTTGAGATAAAGGGAGGAAGTTTGGAACCGCTTCAATAGTTGCGGTCCTGCCTTCGTGAATCTGCCTTGGAGAGTGTTTGATCGTTGGAGCTCACGGACAAAAATTATGAAGTCGCATTGGAGCTTCTAAACGAAAGGTTTAGTAATCGCAAGCTTATTTTTCAAGCTCATGTTAATGAGATAATGAATCTGAGGGCCGTAGAAGCTGCATCGGCGACGAGGCTTCGCGAGCTTTCGGATAAATTTAATTCGCATATGCGAGCCCGGTCCAGCATGGGCACAACGAAGCAGATTGCTAGCTGCATCATAATCCAATTGCTGTTGCAGAAGGTTGATGATGCCACGCAGTCTAAGTGGAAGGAAATGCAAGCTGACTCGGATGCCTTGGATTCCATTCCAACGTGGGAGTCCATCACCAGTTTTCTTGAACAAAGATGCCGGACTTTGGAGAGCATGGATGTGCCGACGACATCACATGCACCAAACTTTGCGGTAGGACGACGTAGACCCTTTCATCCAGGTAACTCTGCATTTGTGATCACAAACTCTTCCGCATGCATGATCTGTGATGGCCACTCTCGCGTGATAAACTCCTGCCCAAGGTTTTTAAGCTTGTCGCCTGAGGATCGTTTAGGCGAAGTTAGGCGATTGGATTTATGCCGAAAGTGCCTTGGATCTGGGCACCTATCTCGGCAATGCAATGCGTCAAGCTGCCGTGCGTGTGGACGCAGACATCATAGTCTGCTGCATTTTGGTGGCAATTCGCCAGCTCAAGGCCAACACCCCTCTCCCGAGGTTTCTGCATCTAGCGACGCTGTTTCTGGTTCAGCGTCCGCCGCCGTCAATTCTCTCGTCGCTAAGGATCGGTTTGGTGATGTGGTGTAGCTAACCACTGCCAATATTCTGGTTAGGAAGCGCTCCGGAGATCTACTGCCCTGCTACTGCCCATCTAGTCACTTCAAGGCTGTCGGACCAGCTGCAGCTGCGAAAGATAAGGACTCCGGTGACTATATCCGGTATAAGAGGCGCAGGGTTCTCTACAGATGGGTTTTCTGTGCAAGTCAGCTTGCAATCCCAATACTCTGACTACTCTGCGCAATTAACCGCGATCGTAGCCTCCAACATAACTGACCTTCAGCCCAATTTTGCATTTGACGTCACCTCTTGGAAAATTCCCGCCAACGTAGAGCTAGCTGATCCTCATTTTCACCAGCCTTAGCCAGTTGATTTGCTATTTGGGGCTGGATTATTTTACGAGCTGCTTTATGTGTGGCAAATTCATGTCTTCTGGTTTGCCCTCCATCCAAAAAACTCGGCTCGGTTGGATTGTTTGTGGTGGCGGAGGCCCTGTCGATGGTAAGGTCCTGGCAGCTGAGCAGTCAGAGTTGCTCGTCCAGCCTCAAACGGAGCCGGTCGGGTGCGCTGCTGAGGACGGTGTCCGGAGCTACAAGGCGGGCAGTCAACAAATTGTGCCTGCTGCCCCTTCATGATGCTGTTGAAAGCTTATCTTCCAACGGGGGGAGTATGTCGGGTCAAGCAGCCGCCGGAAAGTTTGACCGGCAATATTTTATTGAATTTCCTTCCTTGTTTTAGTTTTAGATAAACACTGTATTGTATGTTATACAAACTAAAAATAAACAAATTTTTATTATATATTATAAAATTTTCTCATTATACAAATTTATGAATTTATACAAAATATGTATTAAATGACCACAAACTGGACAAAAAGCTAGATAAAAAATGAATTTACCCCAAATTTGTCATTTAACAGAGTTTCTCTAAGGTAAAATAATGTACCACTGATCAACTCCTTGAATCCGCTTTTAGTCTGCCTCATGAACGATCTCATTTCGTCCTGAACAGCACGACAACCGTCACAGCAAAAGTGGAGACCAGACGTACGTGAGATTTCATCCGAAACTGAGGCCGTGAACCCGGCACACTTAGCGTGCAAAACGTTTTCACAAAGCCAGCAGTGGATGGTAGGCTGAGAGTAGGAGATTGTCTTATTACAAGACATCAACGCACATACAAGTTAAAATTCCATAATTATTAAAAATTAAAAAATTAATTATTAATATTATTTGTTTTTATTATTGAGGAACCTTGGACCACTGTATAAAGGGGAGATTAAAAAGAGCGGTTTGTGTGAGTTAGTAAAATGCAAAGAATAGAGATAAGAATCTCTATTGAGCGAGAAATAGGAGCAATAGAATAGAAGCAACACCGTAAGAGATGAAGAAGCAGAGCAGGGCTATATTTGGAAGAAAAGTTAATAACATTATTATTTTACCTCCAAATATATCACTGCACACGCGAAGCGATAAGGATCTTTGAATTGCAATTTGTTTATTTTTATTTTTTTATGTGAATAGAAATAAACACCGATTGTTTATGGGAAGCTAATAAGCAAATTTTATGAAAACGCAGTGCGCACAAAAAAAACACGTCCGTCCGCTTTGAGATAAAGGGAGGAAGTTTGGAACCGCTTCAATAGTTGCGGTCCTGCCTTCGTGAATCTGCCTTGGAGAGTGTTTGATCGTTGGAGCTCACGGACAAAAATTATGAAGTCGCATTGGAGCTTCTAAACGAAAGGTTTAGTAATCGCAAGCTTATTTTTCAAGCTCATGTTAATGAGATAATGAATCTGAGGGCCGTAGAAGCTGCATCGGCGACGAGGCTTCGCGAGCTTTCGGATAAATTTAATTCGCATATGCGAGCCCGGTCCAGCATGGGCACAACGAAGCAGATTGCTAGCTGCATCATAATCCAATTGCTGTTGCAGAAGGTTGATGATGCCACGCAGTCTAAGTGGAAGGAAATGCAAGCTGACTCGGATGCCTTGGATTCCATTCCAACGTGGGAGTCCATCACCAGTTTTCTTGAACAAAGATGCCGGACTTTGGAGAGCATGGATGTGCCGACGACATCACATGCACCAAACTTTGCGGTAGGACGACGTAGACCCTTTCATCCAGGTAACTCTGCATTTGTGATCACAAACTCTTCCGCATGCATGATCTGTGATGGCCACTCTCGCGTGATAAACTCCTGCCCAAGGTTTTTAAGCTTGTCGCCTGAGGATCGTTTAGGCGAAGTTAGGCGATTGGATTTATGCCGAAAGTGCCTTGGATCTGGGCACCTATCTCGGCAATGCAATGCGTCAAGCTGCCGTGCGTGTGGACGCAGACATCATAGTCTGCTGCATTTTGGTGGCAATTCGCCAGCTCAAGGCCAACACCCCTCTCCAGAGGTTTCTGCATCTAGCGACGCTGTTTCTGGTTCAGCGTCCGCCGCCGTCAATTCTCTCGTCGCTAAGGATCGGTTTGGTGATGTGGTGTAGCTAACCACTGCCAATATTCTGGTTAGGAAGCGCTCCGGAGATCTACTGCCCTGCTACTGCCCATCTAGTCACTTCAAGGCTGTCGGACCAGCTGCAGCTGCGAAAGATAAGGACTCCGGTGACTATATCCGGTATAAGAGGCGCAGGGTTCTCTACAGATGGGTTTTCTGTGCAAGTCAGCTTGCAATCCCAATACTCTGACTACTCTGCGCAATTAACCGCGATCGTAGCCTCCAACATAACTGACCTTCAGCCCAATTTTGCATTTGACGTCACCTCTTGGAAAATTCCCGCCAACGTAGAGCTAGCTGATCCTCATTTTCACCAGCCTTAGCCAGTTGATTTGCTATTTGGGGCTGGATTATTTTACGAGCTGCTTTATGTGGGGCAAATTCATGTCTTCTGGTTTGCCCTCCATCCAAAAAACTCGGCTCGGTTGGATTGTTTGTGGTGGCGGAGGCCCTGTCGATGGTAAGGTCCTGGCAGCTGAGCAGTCAGAGTTGCTCGTCCAGCCTCAAACGGAGCCGGTCGGGTGCGCTGCTGAGGACGGTGTCCGGAGCTACAAGGCGGGCAGTCAACAAATTGTGCCTGCTGCCCCTTCATGATGCTGTTGAAAGCTTATCTTCCAACGGGGGGAGTATGTCGGGTCAAGCAGCCGCCGGAAAGTTTGACCGGCAATATTTTATTGAATTTCCTTCCTTGTTTTAGTTTTAGATAAACACTGTATTGTATGTTATACAAACTAAAAATAAACAAATTTTTATTATATATTATAAAATTTTCTCATTATACAAATTTATGAATTTATACAAAATATGTATTAAATGACCACAAACTGGACAAAAAGCTAGATAAAAAATGAATTTACCCCAAATTTGTCATTTAACAGAGTTTCTCTAAGGTAAAATAATGTACCACTGATCAACTCCTTGAATCCGCTTTTAGTCTGCCTCATGAACGATCTCATTTCGTCCTGAACAGCACGACAACCGTCACAGCAAAAGTGGAGACCAGACGTACGTGAGATTTCATCCGAAACTGAGGCCGTGAACCCGGCACACTTAGCGTGCAAAACGTTTTCACAAAGCCAGCAGTGGATGGTAGGCTGAGAGTAGGAGATTGTCTTATTACAAGACATCAACGCACATACAAGTTAAAATTCCATAATTATTAAAAATTAAAAAATTAATTATTAATATTATTTGTTTTTATTATTGAGGAACCTTGGACCACTGTATAAAGGGGAGATTAAAAAGAGCGGTTTGTGTGAGTTAGTAAAATGCAAAGAATAGAGATAAGAATCTCTATTGAGCGAGAAATAGGAGCAATAGAATAGAAGCAACACCGTAAGAGATGAAGAAGCAGAGCAGGGCTATATTTGGAAGAAAAGTTAATAACATTATTATTTTACCTCCAAATATATCACTGCACACGCGAAGCGATAAGGATCTTTGAATTGCAATTTGTTTATTTTTATTTTTTTATGTGAATAGAAATAAACACCGATTGTTTATGGGAAGCTAATAAGCAAATTTTATGAAAACGCAGTGCGCACAAAAAAAACACGTCCGTCCGCTTTGAGATAAAGGGAGGAAGTTTGGAACCGCTTCAATAGTTGCGGTCCTGCCTTCGTGAATCTGCCTTGGAGATTGTTTGATCGTTGGAGCTCACGGACAAAAATTATGAAGTCGCATTGGAGCTTCTAGACGAAAGGTTTAGTAATCGCAAGCTTATTTTTCAAGCTCATGTTAATGAGATAATGAATCTGAGGGCCGTAGAAGCTGCATCGGCGACGAGGCTTCGCGAGCTTTCGGATAAATTTAATTCGCATATGCGAGCCCGGTCCAGCATGGGCACAACGAAGCAGATTGCTAGCTGCATCATAATCCAATTGCTGTTGCAGAAGGTTGATGATGCCACGCAGTCTAAGTGGAAGGAAATGCAAGCTGACTCGGATGCCTTGGATTCCATTCCAACGTGGGAGTCCATCACCAGTTTTCTTGAACAAAGATGCCGGACTTTGGAGAGCATGGATGTGCCGACGACATCACATGCACCAAACTTTGCGGTAGGACGACGTAGACCCTTTCATCCAGGTAACTCACAAACTCTTCCGCATGCATGATCTGTGATGGCCACTCTCGCGTGATAAACTCCTGCCCAAGGTTTTTAAGCTTGTCGCCTGAGGATCGTTTAGGCGAAGTTAGGCGATTGGATTTATGCCGAAAGTGCCTTGGATCTGGGCACCTATCTCGGCAATGCAATGCGTCAAGCTGCCGTGCGTGGGGACGCAGACATCATAGTCTGCTGCATTTTGGTGGCAATTCGCCAGCTCAAGGCCAACACCCCTCTCCCGAGGTTTCTGCATCTAGCGACGCTGTTTCTGGTTCAGCGTCCGCCGCCGTCAATTCTCTCGTCGCTAAGGATCGGTTTGGTGATGTGGTGTAGCTAACCACTGCCAATATTCTGGTTAGGAAGCGCTCCGGAGATCTACTGCCCTGCCAAGCGCTGCTCGATTCTGGCTCGCAGGTGCATCTAGTCACTTCAAGGCTGTCGGACCAGCTGCAGCTGCGGAAGATAAGGACTCCGGTGACTATATCCGGTGTAGGAGGCGCAGGGTTCTCTACAGATGGGTTTTCTGTGCAAGTCAGCTTGCAATCCCAATACTCTGACTACTCTGCGCAATTAACCGCGATCGTAGCCTCCAACATAACTGACCTTCAGCCCAATTTTGCATTTGACGTCACCTCTTGGAAAATTCCCGCCAACGTAGAGCTAGCTGATCCTCATTTTCACCAGCATCAGCCAGTTGATTTGCTATTTGGGGCTGGATTATTTTACGAGCTGCTTTGTGTGGGGCAAATTCATGTCTCCTGGTTTGCTCTCCATCCAAAAAACTCGGCTCGGTTGGATTTTTTGTGGAGGCGGAGGCCCTGTCGATGGTAAGGTCCTGGCAGCTGAGCAGTCAGAGTTGCTCGTCCAGCCTCAGACGGAGCCGGTCGGATGCGCTGCTGAGGACGGTGTCCGGAGCTACAAGGCGGGCAGTCAACAAATTGTGCCTGCTGCCCCTTCATGATGCTGTTCATGATCTTCCAACGGGGGGAGTATGTCGGGTCAAGCAGCCGCCGGAAAGTTTGGCCGGCAATATTTTATTGAATTTATTTATGTTTTCTTTATCTATGTCTCTATTCGCGTCGCCCGCTCTCGTGCATTCGATCGGCCACCTGCATCTGCAGTCATGCGCTAGCGTTTGTCTCGCTCTCTCGCGGGATTTTTCGGTCGCTCCGCAGCCTCAAGCGTTGAGCCGCGCTCCCGCGACATTATTCTAATTCGGTCGTCAACCCTACTAAGTCGCATATGTAAATATATCATTTGTAGCAACGCCAAAACAATTAAGGGGGCAGGATGGTTTGAGACTTCAATAAAATTTTTTTTTTCAGAAATTTGTATATAATATAACATTATCTCAGGAATATCCTGTAAAAGTTTCATGTTGATCGGACTAAAACTTGCTGAGATACCGATTTTTTAGTTTCTTTTTTTTAATTTTTTTTTAACCATTTTTACGGGCAATAATGGGCTAATTATACCCTTGTAGAGGGTATTATAATTTTGGTCAAAAGTGTGCAACGCAGTGAAGGAGACATCTCCGACCCTATAAAGTATTTATATTCTTGATCAGGATCACCTCCTGAGTCGATATGAGCATGTCCGTCTGCCCGTCTGTCTGTCTGTCCGTCAGTCCGTCTGTCCGTCAGTCTGTCTGTCTGTCGGTTTCTACGCAAACTAGTCTCTCAGTTTTGGAGCTATCGAGTTAAAACTTTGCACACATCCGTTTTTTCCTTGCAGGTAGTATATAAGTCGGAACGGCCGGGATCGGCCGACTATATCCTATAGCTGCCATATAACTGATTGATCGGAAATGCTATAACTTTGGTGTTTTTTAAGTTTGTGGGTTGAGACTTTCCACACATGTTATATTTGGCCAAAATATCTTGTCTACAAAATTTCATAAGCTGTCATAGATCGATCGGAATTGGCATAACTTTGATGTTTTTTAAGTTAGAAAGATGGGACTTCGTACGGACGGATTCTATTTTGGACAAAATAATTTGATTTGCCAAATTTCATAAGGATCGGCCGAATATATCATATAGCTGCCATATAACTGAATGATCGGAATTGGCACAACTGCAAGGGTATATCAACTTCGGCTCCGCCCGAAGTTAGCTTTCCTTTCTTGGTTTAGTTTTAGATAAACCCTGTATTGTATGTTATACAAACTAAAAATAAACAAATTTTTATTATATATTATAAAATTTTCTCTTTATACAAATTTATGAATTTATACAAAATATGTATTAAATGATCACAAAATGGACAAAAAGCTAGATAAAAAATGAATTTACCCCAAATTTGTCATTTAACAGAGTTTCTCTAAGGTAAAATAATGTACGGTGGCTATTTAAACTTTGCGTGTGCTTTATGCATATATGTATTGTTTAAAATATATGTCTCACAATCCAAATAAACTTAATCTTAAATTTCAATGCCATTCTTTAGTTTGCTAATTATTCAGAGTACTTACCGATAAAGAAAAGATTTTACTGTAAAATGTATTTTGATAGGAAATGCCATAACATTTGTGTTTTTGAAGTTAGGATGGGACTTTCTTGGGATTCGCTTTTAGTTACTTTATATAGATCGGAAATAACACAGCTTAGCTTTTTTTTTAAATTCAAGGTTGGGACTTTTTTTTAATATATAAATTGCTACCTCACTGCAAAGGTATATAAACTTCTGATCCAAAGCTTGCTTTCCTTACTTTTGTTATCCTTATTTCCACGATTGAAGTGCTTTAATCATTATTTTTTGATTAAGTAAAATTATAATCTCCTAAAAATGTCAAAAGCCCACCTGTTCTCGATACGGAAATCAGAAATCATACAAAAGAAAATTCCATGGGTATCCACGCTAAGGAAAATCGCTACTTTTCTACTACTACTACTATCGCTACTAAGTCATTAACCGACTATACTTGCTCATGACTCTACTCAACTACCATCTGAATCATTGACCAGGACAATGATGCCTTTTTGCGGAGGTGTTTTTGCCAATAGATGGTGGGCTACCTTTTTATGTTTAGATTTTATGGCCTACATTTCTAAAAACGTAAAATAATTAGCACGGTGATTATTTGAACATTAATTGTATTATTGAGTTTTTCCAGCTATATATGTATGTATACTGCGAGCAAAGGAAAGAATATGCGAAAAGTTTAAAGTCGTCAACACTGAAATAGATCGACTTAGATGATCCTGATGAAGAATATACAGGGTCGGAGATGTTTCCACTTGTCCCACTTTTGACCATAATATATTTATATGTATGTAAAAAATTATGTGCATACATACAGAAAATTAAAAACCAAACTTGCCTGAGAAAAGTCTGATCATAAATATATTACCCTGCCAGTGTACACAAATAAAATAGGATAGCTCTTTAAAGTTTTATTGCAAAATTATGTAGTACATTAAGTAAAACACTGCATACGTATATTCCAAGGATATTGGTTTACCCATTGATTCAATTTAATTCGGAGAGATGTTCTTTTTAGCGTACGCTGAAATGAAAAGTAGTAAACTCATAAATTTCATTTTTAATAAAAAAAAATGTATGAATGTGTTATTCAATCTCAGTAACAACTTTTTAGCATCACTTTTTCAGTCGAAAGATGGTTTAGTTAGTTCATCACATGATTTTTTGGTATCTGATATTGATGTTAAATTATACACACCTCTTTATTAAATCTTGGAATAATTTGGACGAATCATAACTGTTTCACTCAATATACACAATTTTAAACAATTTTTTTTGCTTATTCAAAGAGAGCGAAACCCATGTCGTCGTCCTCAGACTCAGATTCCTCTTTCTTTTCCTCCTTCTTAGATTCCTTTTTGTCGCCGGAACCTGTAGGAGCAGTAGCACCAGGAGCCGGAGAGGCAACTGCAGCACTACCAACGGGCATAGTAGAAAGCTTCTCACGCCCCTCCTTAACCAATTCTTCAATACTTTTACCGCTGAGCTCTTTGATGACTTTCGTCAAACGTTCCGAATCGACTTCAACACCAACAGAACTAAGAATTTTCTCCAGGTCAGCGATGGCGGGACTATCCTTTCCTCCAAGAACCGCCAACAAATATGCAGCCACGTAACGCATGCTATGAAAAACAAGTTCAAAAGATTTAGATAATTCGAAAAAGCAAACAAAATTTGAAGTTTATCCTATATAATTTAATATTCCAGTAAAAAAATAACGATATAAAAATTACAATTTATTTAGGCAAAATAGGCAAAGCTTATAACCGTATGGTTTGGCTGAAGCATTGATCAACCTTTTTTACCCTTATGTATGTTTTATTCTAGCAATCCAAATAAATCATAAGAAAGCACACCAAGTAACATTTATAATATTATAAAAACGAATAGATAATCTTAAACTGTAACCAAATTTTACTTACTTTAAGTCTTTAGTTTTTGACACGAAACGCGAAATACACAAAATGAACAACTTCCTTGTACGAGTTGTTGAAAGAAAAGAAACTTAATTTCGTCTGTCGATATATTGTCACTTCCTGTTGTCAAATTGACAGACAATCAGCTGACTCAAATGCAACCCTAATGGATTTTTAAATAGGTGGCGCTTTTTAATTCGATAAATTTTATATTTCGATAATTTTTTGTCGACTTGGGTATGACTCTTCCCTATGTTTAGTCAAAAGAAAACTATTGGTGGACAGTCAGTTTACATACAAAGACTGAAATACATATTCCAGTCGTATCCACTCCTTGTTTTTAAATGTTTGTGCAAAAAATCAATGATTTCGTTTTGAAGATTCGTTTTTACATATGCAGTATTAATTTTTTTTTGTGATCTATTCCATAGTATACACACATATGTGCGGTTGCTGTTGTCACCTAGAGTTTCAACCCTCATATATCCCGCTCGAGTGAATTCTTTGAGTTTCATTAAAAAAAAAACGCAGCACAAAAAAACTAACGTTTACGTGCGGTTTATATTAAAAAAGTAGCTTATATAGAAGCTCTGGTTTGGTTCATTATTATATAAACTGACTGGTATATAATTGTCAACTTGTATACAGAAAAAGTATTTGGAGAAAAAAAATACGTATAAAAATCCAGTCTATAATCCTCTACATACAAAAGGGGTAGGCGGCGACATTTCCGTTGCGCAGTGCCACAGGAGCTAATTGGAAATTTCTACCGACGAGAAACTCTCAAATCAATTCTGGTTTTCAAAAAATACATATTTAGCACCATGGACAACTTAATAAATATTGTTAACAAGTTGCAAGATGCGTTTACATCGCTTGGTGTTCATATGCAATTGGATTTGCCACAGATCGCTGTTGTTGGTGGTCAATCGGCTGGAAAAAGTTCAGTTTTGGAAAATTTTGTTGGAAAGTGAGTAAACGCAATGACTCTTTTTATGATGAAAACAGAAAAATAAATTGTTTTTCGAAAAATAATTGTTTTAAGAGTCCAAACAAGATTCCATTTATTTTGTATGTATAATTGCACAAGTATCGTGTCATTTTGAAGGGTGAAGTTTTATTGAAATGCAAAAAAATATTTCTACATTATTTTTTTAGTAAATTTACCTATTTTTTTTCTTTTTGAAAGTTTTGGGACTACAAAAATTATTAAAGTAAAGTATCGCAATATTTTCTATGAAAACCCCTTTCATACTTGTGGCATAACTCTCATTTGTATCTATCAACCTGCGCGTACTCTCATTCTCTGTTACAGTACCTCTCTCTGTTTTTAAAATGATTAACACAGAAACTTACGCCCAATAAAAATCAATATATTGTTCTCCAATTTATGCATCAATTATTCGTAAATTCTTTATTTTTTGTAATTTTGAAAGTGGTTCAAAATAATTTTAGCAAAAATACTTTAATTTGCTTTGGCCGAACAACAATTAGGTTGTAAACAATATTAACAGAAAAGTTTAGTTTAAACACATTAAAAACATAAAAAATAAGTGTTGGAGTATCTGGGTTTAGAGGCAATAATGTGCGTATCCAGATAAAATAAAAAAATTGTGGTTACATAATGTCCTTGAATGTCCATCGTTCAATTTCGCATGCGCCGGCATTTCTTCACTACTAAATTTCCCCATTTTCTAGGAACTTGCTGACAATTTTATTTTACTAAACTAAGAAAGGACATTTTTAAATATACTACATGTATTTAAGATAGAAATAAAAATTAATTTATTCATAATGAATTAGAAATTTATAACCAATAATTTCGGTAGCTCACAAAGAGCAAGGAAAGTTGTTGATATTCCATTACATTTACAGGTGACAGGTGTAGGTGACAGTTTTTATTATATGATACATATACACAGCTGGCCAAAATAATAAGTACACAGATATAGTGTTTTTTTGTTTCGATATAACTCGATTTTTATTGATAAGTATATGTTACATATTGATAAGTTACAATGTTACACAATTTCTAAAACAAGAATGAAATATGGGAACCTCGTGTATTCAATACTAAGCTTAATTTTCTGCTGGGTGGGCGATTTTGGTCTGGTCAAAATAATAAGTACACCTGTGCATTTGATAAATTTTAAAGGATTAAAGCTAGATTCGAGTTAAGATATGTTGGTTTTTATTATTTCCTAGCATATTTAAGTGTATCCCAGAAAAAAAAAATTCTCTAGTTGGGCAAAAAAAAGATTTGTACTACAGAAAAAAGAAAAATTGCTTTAATTCTGCAAAAGGAAGGAAATCGCGAAATCGCTAAAAGACTTGGGCAGTCATTATGTTTGGTCCAGAATGCCCTAAAATTCAAGGTTAAATTTGAAACTCGAGGTCGGAAAAGAAATCCTGTCAAACGACCGACACCCGAATCCTAAGTTTTTACTGCTCATCCATTGCTGCTCATATTGACCATGAAATATAATCTAGATCAGTTCGTCGAAGACTTACTAATGCTGGCTTACAAGGACGCATAGCCAGAAAAGTTACTCTCTTTCGAGGGAATAATTTAAAGATGAGGAAACAGTTAGCCCAAAATCATTTGGCATGATCTGGAACAGAGGGTTCCAAAAAGTGGAATAATGTCCTATGGAGCGACGAAACAAAAATAAATCTATTTGGTAACGACTCCAGAAAGAATGTACGACTTGTTTCGTCGACCCAAAGGCAAAGAATTCGACGCCCGGTACTCGAAATAGACCGTTAAACACGGAAGCGGAAACATTATGATTTGGGACTGTTTTTCTCGGCATGAAGTCGTCCCGATTCATCGGATTACCGATACTATGATCCGATTTGGGTATAAAAATATATTGTCTGACATAATGCTGAGGAAGACATGCCCTTGAGATGGGTCTTTCTACAGGACAACGACCCAAAACACACATCAAAGCTAGTCAAGGCTTAGTTCACCGAAAACAAGGTGGACATTATGAAGTGGCCAAGTCAAACTGCAGACTTAAACCCAATAGAAAACCTATGGGGAGAGCTTAATCGTCGGATTGGCACAAACACATTTCAAAATATAGAAGAATTGCAGCAAAGACAAGGTACGAGAGTTGTTTGGAGACGTGCCGTAAATTAAATGCCCAGAATGCCGAAACGGATAACAAAAGTTATACAAAATATGGGGGGATATACTGGGTATTAGCATAAGATTACTATAAAAAGGAAAAAATTGAGAAAATGTTTTTTATTTTTAAGTTACAGGCTTTGAAGAATTGCTGTACTTATTTTTTTGACCAACCCTTTTTTATGTTTTTTTAGGTTTAATCGACAATAAATTCTACAGATTTCGTGAAATATTCTTATGTTAAGTATTTTTATAATCAACATTATGCCAGAAAACTAAAAGAAATTAAAATTGGTTAGTTACGGTTATCAAAAAAGATTTACGTGACATAGAAGAAATCTTATGAGCGTGTACTTATTATTTTGGCCAGCTGTGTATGTATACAAATATTGCAAATATGGTTGGCGTTATTCAAAAGTTACAAAGTCATTACAAAAGTTTCATTACATATTTTGTTTAAAAAAAATTCTGAGCTTCTCTTTTAAAAAAAAAAATTTATGGGATTCCGAACAATCACTTGGCAACCATAGCATATAGTCGACTGATAGACTAAGCCATTCCGACTCATATACTGTGTTCAAGGGAAAGAAGGACTTTGGATTTGAAAGCTTTGAACCGTTAAAACACAAACGAATATGCCTTTATTGTCTCATGAGGTAATCGTATTAAGAATACACCCAGCAGTACCGATCTCCCACGAATCACCCCGGATTCACCCGTGATCCCCCCGCATCACCTCAGAATCCACCCGGAAATCTAGAACAAGCGGCCGGAATTTTGTACTGAAATTTTTAAAAATGTCCTCTCGGTCCGGAATTCGATTACAGGCATAAATCAGCCCAAAATCCGCCCGGATTTCGAATCTGGATTCCTGCGTGAAAATTGTCTCGAAATCGCCCCTGATTCAGACCTGATTTTCAGAGAGGCATCAGGCCCGAAATGAAAGCATGATTTGCGCTGAAAATCGTGGCTAAATCAGGTCGCATTCATGACCCAAAAATTAAAAAAAAAAATTTCCCCTTACAATCTTCTAATTTGATAATCATTATTTTTTATGTATTCCTTAAAAATTGCTGTTAATTTATGTTGTAAACGAAATGAATATGTTAAGTAACATTATATTAATAATATTGCAAACTATATTTAATAATTACTCGCCCTGGGGTTCGAACCTTAGTACTTTTGTATACTGGACCGACATGCAAGCCTCTAAGCTATCAAGGAACCGCGCGTACTTTGTGACAGACTATAATACACCTCTACAAATTTGCATGTTTAAAACAATCTTAATTATTAAGAATCCCCATTTAAAACAAAAATATTGAATATAACCGTTTATTTTGAGACTGCGATATGAAAAAAAAAATTAAAGTAAATAAAAATCAACTCATAATAAAGATTTTGTCGCTTGGAATCGAACCCCCGACCTTACGATTAACAGGCAGATACCTTAACCATTGAACCATGGGGTCAAAGTTTTCCGCGCAATATATTTAGAATGCCAAGAATATATTAGTGATTAATAACTAATATCGAATATGCGTAATTTTGAACTCTAGCAGCAACAGAGGGCCGGCAGAATTACTTCGCCTACTTTGTTTTGACGTTCGAAGAACAAACCTTATTGAATTGATATTGTTTTTCGAACGAAGTTTGACATTCGGGCCGGAAAAGTCGGGGCCAGGAATTTCAGTACTGCTGGGCATGTACTTTCTATGTTCTGGGCGGAGACATTTTCGTTACCGAGTGCCGCAGGAGCTAATTGGAAATTTCTAGCGCCAAGAAATTTTCAAATCAATTTTGATTTAAAAACCAAATTTCATACAGATTGGCCGACTATATCCTATAGCTGCCATATAACTGAACGATCGGAAATGGCACAACTGCAAGGGTATATCAACTTCGGCTCCGCCCGAAGTTAGCTTTCCTTTCTTGTTTTTTTCCTTGTTTAGTTTCTAGTTTCCTTTCTTTAGTTTCTAGAATAAACTAAATATTTTCCTTTAGTACAGACCTAAAGTACAGACCTAAAGTACTAAAGGAAAATATTTAGTTTTTTCATTTCAGATGATTCTGTCAGGAATTGTGCTGTCAATGCGAAAGCACATTTTTTCCAAGGGGTCATGGGAAAATGAAGTCTCAATGGCTGACTGTTTTTTTTTTTCTGAAAATTTTCGTACATGAAAATTTTTCTGAAAATTTTCTTAAATGAAAATTTTTTTCTGAAAATTTTCCAAATTCTTCTCTAAATAAGTATATTTAAGAAACTTAAAAGTTCAAATAAAATTTTTTATACTTTATATAAAAAAAAATTGTTTTTAAATAGTAAATTTTTTGGCCCCGCAAACCCACGTAACCCCTTAAAAATACTGCACTCATTTTTTACTGTACAGTATATTCTATAGACCGCAATAAGAAAGCACAACATTTTCAGTGTATTCACTTCTAGTGAGACAGTATATTATTGTACTTTTCGAGAGTTTAATTAGTTTTAAGGGGGCAGGATGGTTTCAGAGACTCAGAGACTGAAAAAAGGCAGATTTTTGCGATTTTTTTTTTCATTTCTGAGTGAATAGAATAGAATTTTTTTACACGATATATGGCTATATTTGGAGAGTATAGACAAATTTTTTTGTTAAGAAATAATTATTATTTATCCCGTGACGGGCAGTCGGCCGGAGTCGCTTCAAAAAATTATTATCTTGTGGTGCATAAAGTCTGGACTTACAGTGTTATCGGAAATAAAAAAATTGAATTGATTTACTTAAAATATTAGATTCTTGTGCGGATGAACCATTTTGAAAAATATGCAATTTTGAATTTTTGGCGCGGTTGTAAAGTCAGAGGTACCATTTTTACATAAAAATTATCCCATTATGGTAAAAATGGTAAAAAAAATTAAAAAAAAAAAAAAAAAGGGTTTGTTCATTCGCAAGTATTTATTGTATTAAAGATGTGTGAAAAATTTTATTTAGATCCGAGCATTACTTTTTGAGTTACGTTACGCACCGACTTGAAAAAGTTGTTTTGAGAAAATCTCGTCTAAAGTTTTAAAAGCAATTAAAAGTATATGGAGAGATAGAAACTAGAAAATCGGTATCTCAGCGAGCGTTAGTCCGATCGACATGAAACTTGCACAGGATATTCCTGAGATAATGTTCTATTATATAAAAAATTTCTGAAAAAAATTGTTTTTTCAGCCTCGCAAACCATCCTGCCCCCTTAACTAAAACATTAAAAATTTCTAACTTATTATCCTTATTTTAATCGTATTCTTTCAATGACCTACATACAATACCAGAACTACATATGTATTTATGTACCAGTCATAAAGATTCACTTACAGTACAGTAATTCATTCGAATTCTAATCTTATTTCCGATAGTTACCTGATGTAAAGTGGTTTATTTTCGGATCTTCTGAAGGTTAAAGCCAGGCCCCGATGGAGAACCACGCTGTGTTCTGAAGCCAAGGCAATTAGAAAAGCAACAATTGTTTTTTTCAGTCACATCTTTTTTAATAAGTAAACTTTTTTCTTTTTCTGGTCATTAAATCCGTTTTGAATATTTTTTAGGGAATGTAAATAATGATTATTGTTATAATTGTTATTTTTTAAAGCCCAAAATAATCATTATTTTCTAAGCGAAAAAATCAAAAATAATCATTATCTGAGCGAAAAAAATAAAAAATTATTAATAACAGGCCGACAATTTTCAATGTTTATATATATTCACACTTCGTAATTTGATCCAATCAATATGCATCAGCATGTCGCAACATACAAACCCATTAACCTATTAGCAATAAGCAAAAACAATATCCCACGACGCAAGAAGCAGAAATCAGCATTATCAGCGGGAAGAATGACCGACTGACCGAAGCAAGCAAAAACCAGCTAGCTAAGCCGAAATGCATGTACAAGCAGTACATGAACAAACAATCTGAGTCAGCAGACTCAGAGGTGGGTGACCCTGGCATTAACATTAGTTTTAGCACGTCCATAACATTGACCTTTCTTAGATTTAATGATGTATGATTTAGCATCTTATATAAGAACTGTTCTTCTGAAATAAAGATAGTTGCGAAATCAGAGTGAATCGTCTCGTTACTCAGTGTTTGAACTACGGCACTTAAAATTAATCTACTTCGAGTGATCCTGTGTAAAACGGTTCACAAGTTAGGACTCTCTAAAAAAAGCTATCTACTTCGCGTGGCTCCAGTGTAAACGGACCACCAGTAGAACTTTCATCATCAAACCCTCTTTCGAGTGTTGCTCCCGTGAAACGGACCACAAGTAGAACCCGCGGTATCCAATCTACTTCGAGTGTTGCTCCCGTGAAACGGACCACAAGTAGGTCCGGCCGATAAGGAATCAGCCGAACCACCATCTGTACTTGAGGAAAACCAGCCCAGGACCGTACCCCACATCATCTCCAGCCTGATCACAGCAAGGACCTGGTCAACTCGAGCAGAATTCAGGTAAATTTAGTCAGACTTTATACATTCTTTGACTACGACTCCGAGACCTACCGTTATTGATGCGAGTTCAAGTTCGACGTAGTGGCCGCATATTGCTCTACGGACTAACATTTGGTGACGTGATCCTATTCTATAGGATCGCACCCTGAACACAAGCCTCACGGCAGTTCATCTTTCAAACCATGGGATCAGAATCAGACTCCGTAACCCAAATGGTCATTGATGAGCAAATTGAAAGCAACATAGCCATTCAAAGGCTAATAAGAAACTTCACTAAGGACTCCGCAGAGCGAAAGCTCAAGGAAGAATACTTCGAGGAGAGACTCAAACAACTCACTCACGCATGGACCCAGTTTAAAAAGAATGATGCCAAGCTCCATGAGCTGGCACTAAGTCCGTAAAATGAGTATTTCACAAAGGCTAAAGCGCTACTTGTAAAAAAATGCAAAGCCATATATTCCGATGGAATCCCATCAGGAGAAACAGGAAAAAATCTTGAGCCAAAGGCACAATCACGATGAAACGAGGAAGAGGACCCCCAATTAACATCATTAAAACGAAGACATGAAGGACGGTCAGACGATATGGACGGCTTTCTGTGCAACCGCACCGAAGGACGAGAATTGTCCACACACATCAGACAACACATGAAGGAGCTATGGAGGGAAATTGTCACGGGATACCAGGATCTCATCGATCTGGAACCTACCTTAAAAAATGGTGGACATACCGATGAAAGATTTCAGGTTTTACGAGCAGAATAGGTTGTACGAACAATCAACTTCAGCATCAACTTAAAAATCCGCGATAGCATCTCCATTTGTAATACCACCAGTCGACATTTCAAAATTTGACGGGGATTATCTGAAGTGGTCCCGGTTCTGCGACATCTTCACGGAATTGGTCCACAATCAAGAGTATAGCGATGCGGTAAAATTCCAGTATTTGGAGAACCATGTGGTTGGAGAGGCCAAGAATTTAATCTCCACCTGGCAGCGACTTAAGTCACGGTATCAGAATGAACGAATCCTCATCAAAACGACACTGGCAACCTTGTTTGCACATCCAAAAACAAATGGATCATCAAATGGATTTGTTATTTTTATGTTTTTTCGGTAAATTTGAGGATTTGAGGTATCTATCGATAAAGACCTCAAATGTTAAGTTTTCTTAACATTTGGTATGTTGAAAACAAACGTGTGGACACATCGAGCACTGGTTGTGGGAGAGATTTATTTTCTACTATATACCTATTGAAAAAATGGAGTCAAATAATTATAATTTGACTTATATGGGAGAAGAAAAGAAGTATGACCTGTATGTCGGTGTCCGTAATATTTTGATTACTTTGCGTGATTTATCCAAAACCTCTGAGGATTTTATGCTTTGCGTGTAATCTTTAATTGCGAGCTTACGCACTTTTTTTGTTTAAAATGATTGCTAGATTTTCTGTTTTTTCTAATTTTTAATGGTTTGGAGGAGTGATCGCGGAAAAATCATTGTGTTAATTTGGACCTATATACTTGGTCTATGAAGACATACACTCATATGTCAAAAAAGTTTAATACTTAGCCCGGAATCATAAATTGAGTGATAATTATGAGCGAAAAAATCTTAGATAATGATTATAATTATTTTATTTTTAAAATAAAACTCATGAATACAATCCGTGATATTTTCATAAGGATCAGCTGACTATGTTCTATCACTAATCAAACAAGATATAGACTTCTCATTTCATACAACGAAAATGGACGCAAAAATTTCTTGCGACAGGCCCCCGGAGGCCCCAGAGAGATTCTTACTCTCATTCTTACGCTCAAATAACTCTGAACGTTTTTGGTTGTTCAGTCGCTGAGAGGCGCATCATCAAGAAGGTTGCTCCGCTGTTAAACTGATGTTTATATGTATGCGTGCTCACGCATTCACATACACGGTTTCATGTGGGTGCGTTAGACTTCGTTTTGAAGCCAGCTAAAATTTTTAAATTTTTGTAACTTTTCGGGCATGCTACCCTAAGAAAATGGGAGTATTCATTATTATTTAACTATGAAAAAATTGTATTACATATTAATATTTCATACTTTTTATACATATAATATTTGGGAATACGATTAGATGGGAGCTGTAAAATGCTTTACATATATATTTACGAAATTACTGTAGCTGTAAAATGTTTTTCATATATATATATACATATGTCAACGAATGCATTAAAATCTATATATTAAGGTAGAAACATGGTATATTTCAGTCGATTGCTTTTAAGTTTTTGTGTTCCATACGGATGGTGTTCCATACCCTTCTGATGGATAAGTTTTGTGGAGTGAGAATAAACAAAAACAGCTGATTTTTTGTTCTGTGGGCATCAGTAGGGTATGCAAGTACCATCCGTTTGAAAATAAGAACAGTGATGTTGGGTTTTAAGTAAAACCGACTGAAAGATACCCTGTTCCTATCTTAGTACAATGATTTTTAATTGTTTGTAAATATATAAATACGTAATTTCGTACATGTACACTGCTGGCCAAAATAATAAGTACAGGCTCATAAGATTTCTTCTATGTCACGTAAATCTTTTTTTATTACTGTAACGAACCAATTTTAATTTCTTTTATTTTTCTGGCATAATGTTGATTATAAAAATACTAAACATAAGAATATTTCACGAAATCTGTAGAATTTATTGTCGATTAAACCTAAAAAACATAAAAAAGGGTTGGTCAAAAAAATAAGTACAGCAATTCTTCAAAGCCTCTAACTTAAAAATAAAAAACATTTTCTCAATTTTTTTCGTTTTATAGTATTCTTATGCTAATACCCAGTATATCCCCGCCTTTTTTTTTAAACTTTTGTTATCCGTTTCGGCATGCTGGGCATTTAATTTACGGCACGTCTCCAAAGGACTTTCGTACCTTGTCTTTGCTGCAATTCTTCATTATTTTGAAATGTGTTTGTGCCAATCCGACGATTAAGCTCTCCCCATAGGTTTTCTATTGGGTTTAAGTCTGCAGTTTGACTTGGCCACTTCATAATGTCCACCTTGTTTTCGGTGAACTAAGCCTTGACCAGCTTTGATGTGTGTTTTGGGTCGTTGTCCTGTAGAAAGACCCATCTCAAGGGCATGTCTTCCTCAGCATTATGGCAGACAATATATTTTTATACCCAAATCGGGTCATTGTATAGGTAATCCGATGATCCGGGACGACTCCATGCCAAGAAAAACAGTCCCAAATCATAATGTTTTCGCTTCCGTGTTTAACGGTCTATTTCGAGTACTGGGCGCGAATTCTTTGCCTTTGGGTCGACGAAACAAGTCGTACATTCTTTCTGGAGTCGTTACCAAATAGATTTATTTTTGTTTCGTCGCTCCATAGGACATTATTCCACTTTTTGGAACCCTCTGTTCCAGATCATGCCAAATGATTTTGGGCTAACTGTTTCCTCATCTTTAAATTATTCCCTCGAAGGAGAGTAACTTTTCTGGCTATGCGTCCTTGTAAGCCAGCATTAGTAAGTCTACGACGAACTGATCTAGACGATATTTCATGGTCAATATGAGCAACAATGGATGAGCAGCACAAACTTAGGATTCGGCTGTCGGTCGTTTGACAGGATTTCTTCTTCCGACCTCGAGTTTCGAATTGAACCTTGAATTTTAGGGCATTCCGGACCAAACATAATGACTGCCCAAGTCTTTTAGCGATTTCCCGAAGATTTTATCCTTCCTTTTGCAGAATTAAAGCAATTTTTCTTTTTTCTGTAGTACAACTCTTTTTTTTGCCCAACTATAGAACTTTTTTTCCCTGGGATATACTTTACTTTGCTTTAATCCTTTAAAATTTATCAAATACACAGGTGTACTTATTATTTTGACCAGACCAAAATCGCCCACCCTGCAGAAAATTAAGCTTAACTTATCAATATAAAAAAATTGGCGGGTGTGCATTGCATAAAAATCGAGTTATATCGAAACAAATAAACACTATATCTGTGTACTTATTATTTTGGCCAGCTGTGTATGTATGTGAAGCATTTTACAGCTGCCATCTAATCGTATTCCCAAATATTATATGTATAAAAAGTATGAAATATTAATATGTAATACAATTTTTTCATAGTTAAATAATAATGAATACTTTCTTAGGGTAGCATGCCTGAAAAGTTACAAAAATCAAAAATTTTAGCTGGCTTCAAAACGAAGTCGAACCCACACACATGAAACCGTGTATGTGAATGCGTGAGCACGCATACATATAAAGATCAGTTTAACCGCGGAGCAACCTTCTTGATGATGCGCCTCTCAACGACTGAACAACCAAAAACGTTCAGAGTTATTTGAGCGTAAGAATGAGAGTAAGAATCTCTCTGGGGCCTCCGGGGGCCTGTCGCAAGAAATTTTTGCGTCCATTTTCGTTGTATGAAATGAGAAGTCTATATGTTGTATGGTTAGTGGTTCTTTACATTGCTGTCTAGTCATATTTTCACAATTTTTACAGATGCAATTTCAAAATTATTTTATTCAAATTTATTTTCGAGCTCAGCATTTTTAGGTAAGTTCCACCGAATTTAAAGACTTGCGAGCCCAGAAATAATATTGAAAGCTTTCTAATTCCAATAATAGCTTTTTAAAAGAGCACAAACTTTTCCGCTTCCTTAGCTACCTCAGCATCCTCGTGGAACGCTTTCATTGCTTGGTTATCATGTTCTTCCTTGACCTTCTGGTCGCTTGCTCCTCAGGCCTACGCCAGAAGGAATCTGTCGACTTAACGCTGAGACTTGACGTCGCGCCTTCTTCACACCAGGAAACCACTGTGCATACGCCTGGGCGGCTCTGGAGCAGGAGTCTCTTGACTGTACCCGTGTGTTAACTTTTTACGGCTTCTTCCGTCGATTCGAGTTCAGGAGCCGGCCACTGCTTGCTTTTGCTGGTTCACCCCTGTTTATCGCGTTCGGGAATTGTGAAGGCCAGGCCGATCCGTTTTCCGCTTTGTGGCAAGGTCTTACCGAACCCGACTCTTACTCTGGGTTTTTTTTTCTTAATCTCGCTGACGCTTTCCCTTTTTTTTCTCCTCTCTCTTTGACTCCAATTTTCCACCTGCGCGGACTCTTCGTACTTCGTACTTCCTACCTCAGTCTCACCTTGCTGTACGAGTGTCTTTGGAATCTCTACAGTTTCACGGACAAATTCCCCGGGCCCATTCCATTCTCCTTGAAGCGTCCTTCATAGACTGCTACTTTCCAATCTGTCATCATTCTCCGGTCCTTTTTTGTTGCTACGGAAGATCTTTTCTTTCAATCCACTTTACCAGATTTAATGCTTTGTAATGCCCCTAATTGTTCTCTTCTCCATGGTGCCCGACATTTTATATCCTTATATATTTTCTACTAGCTAACCCGGCGGACATCGTACTCTGCCAGCTGTTGTTTTTTTTTTTTGTTGCGTTCAGAAACTTCTTTTGTGACAAAATTTAAAATTTTTCAAACTTAAAAAAATTATCTGATACAGTAAGAACTGAAGATACCTAAAATTAAGTTTCGCGGAGCTGACCAAATAAATTAATTAACAGTATTAAAAAACAGTACTACTAATGACTTATTACAATTTGTGACTCTGAAATTTTTTCGAGATCGCGATTCACTTTTGTTTAATTTCGAAACGCGACATTAGATCCCACAAAGCGCACGCGAAGAATAATTTGATTGGAATTGAACTTTGTGGAGCGGTAAAAAATTTAAAATTGACCCTTTGTCGTTAGAAACACACCGAAATTGATTTGACAACATTGAGTGATTAAAATTTAATATGAACTGCATTGAATAGCAATAGATAATTAATAATCATTTTCAATCCCAAAAATTAAAGAGTACCCTCTTATTTTATTCAACTTCATTTATTGAATAAAACATGAAGTTTTATGATTATTTTCGATACATCATGTTGCTTACTTACAAAACAGAGTTTTCCTAAAATACTGGTTATTTATAAGATTTAAATTTGATATTCACAGACACACACTATTAAAATACAGTCTGTTAATTTAAAGCTTTCTCATAAACTATATTTTGTTTAATTATTTCCGATATATATATATTTTAGTACAAACTTGAATATTTTTATATAATACCTTAAAAGTGGGCATGAAATTGTCTTGTCTAATATGTGTAGCACCAAATGATGTCATCTGGAAACAGTTGTTATATTTCTGAATGTTGGTCAATAAATGCTTAGAATCATTTTTAATCCCAGAAACTAAAGAACGTAAAGGATCTGGTGGTGGGACCAATTGTGGCAATTTTACCTTGCCTTCAGCACAACATGATCCAGTAGATTCACCAGTGTACTTTAACGCCTTACAATATTTAAAAATTGTTTTCATTTCCAATCAATTGCCGGATCATAGTGGAATGCAGCTCGTTCAAGAATCACAGGAGCACTGCGTCTGTGGATTCGCTTAATTTCATTATGTCTAGCTTGCTGTTGATGTGTTTGATGTGCACGAACTCGTTGCATTCTAAGCCTATCTCCTACATTGTCACTCAATTAAGAACTGTAATTCTGACATAGCAATACGACTATTTTCTTGATCTGTCTGTCTCTGGTCATCAGTGCGGTTTAATAATTTCCACAATGCACGTGATTGATTTGATGGTTTCAAATTAAAATTTTTTCCAATTTTTTTCATAATTTTTCAGTGAACACAATATCGGTTTGTCACATAAAATTTACTGAGCAGAGAACAATGAGTAGCTGTCAAACAATGTATCACATACCGGCGCCTATTACACAGGCCAACAGCAAAAAATCTCCACGCATAATTTTACCTGCTCCATAATCTTTAGGCTCCCCTGAACCAAAGTCCAGAACAAACATAGGTTCTATCACCCACCGTTTCCGCGGTACACCTAAGAGAAGAAATTGATCAGATTTTACCATATATTGAATTATGTAGGCCGTGAAATGGCTACGACCATTATTGTTTCCAGTACATATCATTTTTGAAATGTATGTGTACCAACTAAAATTAAAAAATGGTATCTAGCAGTTACCATATCTTTGGAATACTCATCCAAAGTTGAAATCTCAGATTTTCTACGTTAATTTTTGCTCTTCTATGATTTTTCCCCAAACATTTTTCTATGGAAGATTTTTATTTTCTTATTGAAATCAGTAGATCATACCATGTTTTAATTTTGGATTTAAGGAAAAACTCGGAATAATTTTATTGAATTTAATGGTTCAACAATATTTTCTTAAATTAAATTGGAGTTTTTAATCTCATATTTTCAAAAAGTCATGGCTATCTACAACTTCTGTAAAGGTTTACTAAACAAGCTGAACCTGCAATAGATACGTTTTGAATATAGAAACAGTTTTAGATAGCCATGACTTTTTGAAAATATGAGATTAAAAACTCCAATTTAATTTAAGAAAATATTGTTGAACCACCTATATTAAATTCAATAAAATTATTCCGAGTTAAATTATGCGGTAAATTAGGTAAAATTATGCGTGGAGGAAAAAAAAAGTTGGAAATTGTCGGCCTGTGTTATTGTAGTCTCCATTTTATTTAGAAAACGTTTGTATGGGAAATAGAAAAATACTGTTTGAGGATGTTCCCGGGAATTATTCGAATTTTTCTCACCTTTTAAACGTACCCTAGATCTACACGAATAATTCAAGACCAAGATAATATAAATCCGTTCAGCCGTTCTCGAGTTTTAGCGAGACTAACGAACAGCAAATCATTTTTATATATATAGAGATTACAAATTGCTACTTAATTACAAGGGTATATAAACATGTGCTACACCCGAAGTTAATTTTTTAAAGTTTTGATGCCAAATTACTCTATAAAGCAATGAATAGTCATCAATAAAAATATAATGTTAATGTGTAATTTTAACAAAGTTGATAAATAATAATGTTCAATAGTGTATGTTCTCTTTGTATAACTTTAAAAAACGTATTATTTTTACCGCGCAACTGCAGGTTTAAGGCGGCATGCGCACTTGTTAATTTCAAAAAATCGAATTTTTTTTTTTGCATTTTCTTAAAGTGCATATATTTAGAAATGTGTTCACAAAATTTTGAAATGATCCGTTGAAAATTCATTAAGATACACATGTTTCAAGGTAGGGACGTCCGGTTTATCTAATAGTGAATTGAAACTTTAAACACGTTGTTCTCAAAACTACGTTTTTGAAGTCTCTTACTCGAAAACTAGTGACCCGATTGTCTTGAAATTTAGCATGCTTTTTTAATACATAATAATTTAGTACTTAATCGAAGGATTGATTTTTTTATGCAAAACTTTTTTTTTTGCAGCTGAAAAACTACCGCTTTTTTTAACGAAAAACGATTGTTCAACTTTGATAGGTCGCCATTTTGTCGAATATTTTTTTTTAATATGCATCGATTAAGTACTAGATAAACTTTCAATAAATGTAAATCCGTTCAATTTTTTGATTTCAAACCATCCAGATTTCCACAGTCTTGGTCACCGCGACCCGTTTTTTTCAGACGGACCTCACTTCGACGAGGCATAACTTTGAAAATGGTCAATATTTTCTACTTTTTTTTCCAAATTTAAGTTAAAATGATATACTTTCACATAATAAAGCGATATTTCAAAAAAATTCAATAGTATACGAGAAAAAAATTCGGAAAAAATATCTATTTTTTGGCACTCTAACTGCGCATGCCCCCTTAAGGGATCCTTGAATACAAAAAATAGATAATAATCTGTTACTCTTAGAAGTATTCATTGATTTCTGCATCTATTAATAATTAATATATTGTAATATTGAATTATGTGTTCATCTTCGCAGAGATTTCTTGCCACGCGGTTCTGGTATTGTCACCCGTAGACCACTCATTTTGCAATTGATTAATGGAGTGACTGGTAAGTTAGCTTTAAACTGTTTTCAAATGGTTTCATTTTATATTGATTAATCTTTATGATCAGAATACGGAGAATTTTTGCATTGCAAGGGTAAAAAGTTTTCCAGCTTTGATGAGATTCGAAAGGAAATAGAGGATGAAACGGATCGCGTGACTGGTAGTAATAAAGGCATATCCAACATTCCGATAAATTTGCGCGTTTACTCCCCTCATGTTCTTAATTTAACCTTAATAGATTTACCAGGCCTTACTAAAGTGGCAATTGGTGATCAACCTGCAGATATTGAGCAACAAATAAAGCAAATGATTTTTCAGTTTATTCGAAAAGAGACATGTTTAATACTTGCCGTTACACCAGCAAATACGGATTTAGCTAATTCAGATGCGTTGAAACTAGCGAAAGAGGTGGATCCTCAAGGAGTGCGTACCATCGGAGTTATTACAAAACTGGATCTCATGGACGAAGGTACTGATGCTCGAGATATTCTAGAGAACAAGTTGCTACCTTTACGGCGCGGATATATTGGTGTTGTAAATCGATCACAAAAGGATATTGAGGGACGCAAAGACATTCATCAGGCATTGGCCGCTGAACGAAAATTTTTTCTAAGTCATCCATCATATCGTCACATGGCCGATCGCCTTGGTACTCCTTACTTGCAAAGAGTCCTGAACCAACAATTGACTAATCATATTCGAGATACACTACCCGGATTGCGCGATAAATTGCAGAAGCAAATGTTGACCTTGGAAAAGGAGGTAGAAGAGTTTAAGCACTTTCAGCCAGGGGATGCCAGTATTAAGACAAAAGCTATGCTTCAGTAAGTATAGGCATACAAAAAAATATAATAAATATTTTGTATTTTTGACATTTATATTTTAATTCCAAAAAATAATAATTACTCATTTTTTATTATTTTTGATTTATTATTTTTTTATTTTTAGAATAAATCTAAATGATAAAAGTTTCTAATAAATATCAAATAGAAAAAGATATCTTCAAACCTGTGGTAAACACAGGTTTGATGTTTTTTTTTTTAAATTAATTTTTATACCCTTGCAGAGGGTCATAAAACATATAATGTCCTATAATTGAAGGATCAGAATGGGCATAGCTTTGTTTTTTTTTAACTAGATGTATGGACCTTTTACGGATTCCATTTGGGGCAACGTAATCCGATTTTTATAAGTATCGTCCGTTTATTTCCTATAGGTGCCATGTAAATTAACGATCGGAAAGAGTCTGTTTAAACATTTTAATTAGAAAATTGATTTTATAGTGAAATTTTCGTAAGGATCGATTAAAATTAGTTTATTTAAATCAATATAATACAAACGACTTTTCAAATATGTTTATTTTATGAGAAAGGACCAAAAACAAGAAAGGAAAGCTAACTTCGGGCGGAGCCGAAGTTGATATACCCTTGCAGTTGAGTCGCATTCCGCTAGGTGGCGCCACGCATCTTATATTATTAGATATATAGCGGATCGTATATAGTCGGCCGATCCTTATGAAATTTGGCATATCGAATTATTTTGCCAAAAGAGGAATCCATTGAAACTCCCATGCTTCTAACTTGAAAAACAACGAAGTTATAGCATTTCCGATCAATCAGTTATATGACAGCTATAGGATATAGTTGGCCGATCCTTATGAAATTCGACAAGATTGGTTTTCCCAAAATAGAATCTGTACCAAATCCCATCTTTCTAACTTAAAAAACAACAAAGTTATGCCAATTTCGATCGTTCTATGACACCTATAGGATATAGTCGGCCGATCCTTATGAAATTTTGTACACAAGATATTTTGGTCAAATATAATATGTGTGGAAAGTCTCAACCCTCCAACTTAAAAAACACCAAAGTTATGGCATTTCCGATCAATCAGTTATATGGCAGCTATAGGATATAGTCGACCGATCCCGGCCGTTCCGACTTATATACTGCCTGCAAAGAAGGGTGTGTGCAAAGTTTCAACTCGATAGCTTTAAAACTGAGAGACTAGTTTGCGTAGAAACAGACGGACAGACGAACATGCTCATATCGACTCAGGAGGTGATCCTGATCAAGAATATATATACTTTATAGGGTCGGAGATGTCTCCTTCACTGCGTTGCACACTTTTGACCAAAATTATAATACCCTCTGCAAGGGTATAAAAATGTACCAAATTCGCAAAACAGAAACAGGCTAGATTATTGATTATTGAGTATTAAGGGTGAAAATCACTATAAGTGTAGATAAATTAGTAGATGTCTAATTGTAGATAAATTGTAGATGTTAATGGACGAGAACAGGTTTTTTTTTTAATTTTAAAGTGAGCATTTTAAATAATTTCATGTAATCATATCACCATACACATTTAACATTATTTAAAGCATATTTGCAAAATACCTTGTTTATGAAATATATATACAAAAGCAAACCTCAAATGACATTTAAAAATTTTTATATTTAGTATTATTATAAATCATTAAATATTATTTTCATTTAATTATTTATGGCATTATTGTCTTAAAAAATTAAAAGGAGATAACCATGAAGCCATAACGCGCAAAGATAGTAGACAATATTTCTCTATCTTTGCACTTAAATTCAAACGACCGATGTAAAAGAGAAAGAGTAAGAGTAAGAGAATTGATGCGAAAAAAGACGCATGAAGTAAAGAAATAACGTTGCAAAAAAATAAATCAATTGTTTTTTCCTTTCATTATCACATGGGTCTAATGTTTAGCCGTGGGAACCCATTTACGTATGTATATATTTTTATAGCGGGTGAAACTACAAAACCTCACAAGCTTCTGCTATTAAGATAATAAATATTTTTTAATTTTTGTGATTTTCATAGGTACGAAATCATTTTTACAAAACTAAAAATAATAATGTCCCACAGCTAACAATCATCACTCTTAATTTCGACATGCTCGATAACGTTTAGGCTCCAATGAACCAAAAATCAAAACAAGCAAAACATAGATTCCATCACCCTCAGATTCAGATCACCCTCTGATAAATTCTTTCTACCCAATAGAATGCATTTATTGAATATAACTATATGTTGTTACTATTTACATATTATAAAGCTAGTGTAATTGTGTACACCATACTTTTTTTTTAGTTCATAACATTTTTTACGTGCATACGTACCAACTTAAATTAAACAAGACAAGAAAGGAAAGCTAACTTCGGGCAGAGCCGAAGTTAATATACCCTTGCATTTCCGATCGTTCATGAAACGTTATGATCGTTATGAAATTTAGCAGAACAGATTAGATTGCCCAAAATGTCCCATCATTCTAGCTTAAAAAACACCAAAGTTATCGCATTTCCGACCAATCAGTTATATGCAGCTATAGAATATTGTCAACCGAACCCGGCCGTTCCGACTTATATACTGCCTGCAAAAGAAGGATGTGTGCAAAGTTTTAACTCGATAGCTCTAAAACTGAGAGACTAGTTTGCGTAGAAAAGGACATAAGGACATGCATATCTCGACTCAGGAGGTGACCCTGATCAGGAATATATATACTTTATAGGGTCGGAGATGTCTCCTTCACTGCGTTGCAAAAATAAATTTAACTACGGCGCTAAGGTTGATAAATCCTAACATATATGTAGTAGTTTATATTAAATATATTTCTGATTGGTTATATATGCAAATATCGGATATAGTTTTTCGATCGCCTTGGGAATATCATTATCAAAGCATTTTTTAAGAAAGTCAAGTTTTTATCTTAAGGGGGCATGCGCAGTTGGAGCGCCAAAAAATAGAAATTTTTCCCGAATTTTTTTCTCGTAAACTATTGAATTTTTTTTTAAATACATATCGCTTTAATATGTGAAAGTATATCATTCTAACTTAAATTTGAAAAAAAAAGTAGAAAATATTGAGCAGTTTCAAAGTTATGCCCCGTCGAAGTGAGGTCCGTCTAAAAAACACGGGTCGCGGTGACCAAGACTGTGGAAATCTGGAAGGTTTGAAATCAAAAAATGGAACGGATTTACATTTATTGAAAGTTTATCTAGTACTTAATCGATGGATATTAAAAAAAAAAAATATTTGACAAAATGGCGACCTATCAAAGTTGAACAATCGTTTTTCGTTAAAAAAAGCGGTAGTTTTTCAGCTGTAAAAAAAAAATTTTAAATAAAAAAATCAATCTTTCGATTAAGTACTAGATTATTATGTATTAAAAAAGCATGCTAAATTTAAAGACAATCGGGTCACTAGTTTTCGAGTAAGAGTGGTCACCGATTTCAAAAACGTAGTTTTGAGAAAAACGTGTTTAAAGTTGCAACTCACTATTACATAAACCGGACGTCCCTCCTTTTATACATGTGTATCTCAATGAATTTTCACGGCGGAATGCCAGTAACAGCAGTGTGGACATAATGCAAAGAACACAGTCAAAAATTCTCAGAACCATCACCGGGGCACCGTGGTACGTTCGGAATGCAAACATTCACAGGGACCTTGACATACCACTCGTCAGAGAAGAGATAGCAAAAATTACAACAACGTACTACAACAGGCTATCAGTACATCCAAATCATCTCGCGAGAGCCCTCACGCGAATTTGTAGCTGTGGTCCTAGACCTCATGGTCCTAATCCAGCTTTAATTATTAGGACCATGTAGGCTCTATCCAGTTAAATTAAACTGTTAGTTAACGTATTATTTTAAGATTTGCAACCTTATTGTTAGACTCATAAAGAGAAGATCCAATAAGAACTTCCAATAAGATCCAACTTTAAGAAAAAGCCAAAAAAATTAGATTTTTTGAAAGTTACAAGTGCGCATGCCCCCTTAAACGCCAAATTTGTTTAATTTCCGATTGGTTGGTTATATGGCAGCTAAAACTATAGGTGACATTTTGTAGATCGGATAAGTTGAGATAATTGGCTTTCTTCATGTTCTTAATTTAACATGTATAGATTTACTAAGTCTTATTAAAGTGGCAATTGGCGATCAATCAACAGATATTGAGCAAAAAATAAAGTAATGGATATCCCACTTTATTACTGGAATATAGGATATCAAAGTATCCCCTAAAACTATCAAATAAAATACAACATGAACATGAAAAAGATTTCAATTTTTCATATCACTTAAATGAGATCATTTTAAAACATATATAAAAGACACATTTTACGTTTGGTCAGAATATATATAATAAAGGATTGCTAAGGTCGATAGTACCGACTTTACTTTGTGCGTCTCAAAATAAACAATCAATTTATTTTATTCAAAGTAGTCTCCTTCTGCGACAATACAGCTTTTTGCACGGTCCAAAATCATGTCGAACGAGTATTTTAGTTCGTTGGTTGGTAGGGCCGCCAATATGGCGGACTTTTGAATGGGCTCTACGTCTGCATAACGTTTTCCTTTTATAACGATGCATTTTCCTGAAAAGTTAGAAAAATAAATGATTTATGGTTAAATAATTGGTCACAAGCATGGATCGATAAGAAGGCGTCAGTCACAATATTGTAAAGGAAGTTTTTTTCCTTATAGACCTGTTAAATTATATCCTTTGAATGTTTGATTCAGAGCAATTTTCGGCCCTCAGTCAATTTTTGCGGAACAAGCCGTGCACACAATTTTCTGCCATACTGTCTTAAAAAATTTAATGAAATTCTGACAGAAAAAGATAGTAGATTCAAATGCATCAGTCGACATATAGATGGTGCCACCAATGGGCGCTAGATTCAAAAAGTCTTGTTTACTTTTGAACATACCATGCATAATACTCTTCTCTCTTTTCATTTCACTTTAATAAGAGCTGTCGTTTTGTTAAATATGAAAGTAATAACCGGAACGGTAATTTTAAGTTTTGTAAGATAATAATAATAAAAATTTTAATTTAATCAAAGATTTAATTAAAAATAATAAACTTAAATACAAGAGTATATTAATTTCGTCTCTGCCTGAAGTTTGCTTTCCTTTCTTGTTTATTCTTAATTTTTTTCAAATACATTTCCAGCCGATTTTGAGAATTTGTTAAATTTCATATATATATCAACCCCTTTTTATACCCTAGGAAATGCCATAACTTCGTTGTTTTACGTTGTTTTAAGTATGGGAGCTTCAATGGATTCCTCTTTTGGAAAAATAATTCGATATATCAAATTTCATAAGGATCGGCCGACTATATACGATCTGCTTTATATCTAATAATATAAGATGCGTGTCGCCACCTAGCGGACTACGACTCAACTGCAAGGGTATATAAACTTCGGCCCCGGCCGAAGTTAGCTTTCCTTTCTTGTTGCGAAATGATTTTATCTGACATCTGAAGTTGCCCGATAAAACTACTTTTTAAATAAATATCTGTTATCATTTAAATTTAAAATGAAATCTCTCAGTGGTACTTGTTAAAGCTGTATTATGAAGTCACCTGATAATCAAAATGTGTTTCTGTAGAATGATTCAGCAATTGCAGTCTGACTTTGAAAGAACTATTGAGGGAAGCGGCTCTGCATTGGTCAATACCAATGAGCTCTCAGGTGGTGCCAAGATTAATCGGATCTTTCATGAACGGTAAGTTTCACTAAGTATTGGAAACTAGAATACAACTTTGATTTACATTTTCAGTCTACGATTTGAAATAGTTAAAATGGCGTGCGATGAGAAAGAATTGCGTAGAGAGATCTCTTTTGCAATTCGCAATATTCATGGTATTCGTGTCGGTCTTTTTACGCCTGATATGGCTTTTGAAGCAATTGTAAAACGACAGATAGCCCTATTGAAGGAACCCGTTATTAAATGCGTTGACCTAGTTGTTCAGGAACTGTCTGTAGTTGTTCGTATGTGCACGGCTAAGGTAATATAGAAGTTTATACAAAAAATGTCTTATGAATTTCATTTATTTGTGTTAACAGATGAGCCGATATCCCCGTTTGCGTGAAGAAACTGAAAGAATAATTACAACTCATGTGCGCCAAAGGGAACATAGTTGCAAAGAGCAAATTCTTTTGCTTATTGATTTTGAGTTGGCTTACATGAATACAAATCATGAGGATTTTATTGGTTTTGCCAAGTATGTATAAGTAGTAGTTAATAAAAAATAAACATTAAATAAATAATACATACAAATTTAATAAATAATACATACATAGTAAATATTGCAATGACCCGGGGCAACATTGAAAAATGGTCTAAAGTATTTGAACGTCCGTCGGTCTAGATTGGTTACCAATACTTTTGAAACATTAAAGTGCTATCCTGAAAAGTGTCATTCGAGAAAATCTACTGTTCTAGTCTTCACATTTTACACAGTCCTAACTTATTAAATATTTTTGTATGTTGAGGTCGGTTTCTATTTTTTAATTTTTTTTTTTTTTGGCAATGACACAGACCACCAAAAGCCAATTTTTATTTTTATAGACGCATACTTTTAGTCTTCTCAGAACCAAAGCCCAGAAACTAAGGGTGGTGTTTGTTCTAGTACATGTGTTTGTTCTAGACTTTAGTTTACGAGCCTAAAGGTTATGAAGCCGGTAAAATTATGCGTCGACACTTTTGAGGCGATGTCGTGGTTTTGGTTTGTAAGTGCTATTGAAAAAAAAATTAAAAAATTAACAATTGATTAATTAATTAAATAAGTAACAAATATTAGACGCCTGCGGAGATTTCCTGTAACTTGTTCATTTTTTCAGTCTTTGCAAAATTTACAAAAGAATATTCTTCGAATATATTATTATTAAATGGAGACTCAATGAACCTTAAACACTGATACCCTCATACTTTAAACTCATTTAATACATTTGTGTCAATTTTTTTTTTGTAATATGTGTTATTAAAAAATTTCTTTTTATAGCGCTCAAAATAAATCAGAAAATGCAAATAAAACTGGAACTCGTCAGCTTGGCAACCAAGTTATACGAAAGGGTCACATGGTTATTCAAAATCTGGGAATTATGAAAGGTATGAAAAAATTCAACAATATAAATTATCTTACCTAATATATAATATATTTTATTCTACAATAATTGGTTCATTTGTAGGTAATAGTTGAATTTGTTTAATGTTTACTCCCAAATAATTTCTATATGGTATATTTCTTCGGTACTATGGTTCTCAATTGTTCTCAATCAATTGAACTATAACTTTAATATTATATATTCGTCATTTAAATATGTTCGATTCAATTCGATAACACAGCCACACAAAAAAAAATATTTTTTCGGGTCTGGAGGTCAGACCATGTTTACTACATGTTTTCGGGGTCGCTGAATCCGAATCCGAGGTACAAAAAACCCCAGAACGTCAGGGTTCTGACATAACCTCAAAAAACCTCATACAAAATTATATTCGAGTCCGTGGGTCAGACGACGGATTCGGATTCAGTGACTCCAAAAACATATGGTAAACATGATCTGAGCCCAGAACTCGGAAAATAAAAATTTTATCAAGTTTTTGAGGTTATGTCGTAACCCTGACATTCTGGAATTTTTTAGACCTCGGATGCGGATTCAGCGACCCTAAAAAAATATAATAAACGTGGTCTGACCCACGGACTCGAATATAATTTTGTATGAGGTTTTTTGAGGTTATGTCAGAACCCTGACGTGCTGGGGTTTTTTGGACCTCGGATTCGGATTCAGCGACCCCGAAAACATATAGTAAACATGGTCTGACCTCCAGATCCGAAAAAATATTATTTTTTGTGTGGCTGTGTTATTAATTTTTTAATAAAAAGTGATGTAAAGTAAAAGTTTCTTTGAAATATGTATTTTATAATGCCGATGTTTTGTATTCATAGCTCAGATTTATATAGCGTAATTCATTGTGTTGATGTTACAAAATTATATGAAAAAACAAGGACATTTTATTTTAGAACTAAGGATCCTACCAAAAAAAAAATATATATATACACCACTGGCCAAAATAATAAGTACACAGATATAGTGTTTATTTGTTTCGATATAACTCGATTTTTATGCAATGCACACCCGTCAATTTTTTTATATTGATAAGTTAAAATGTTACATCTAAATGTAATTTCTAAAACAAGAATGAAATATGGGCACCTCGTGTATTCAATACTAAGCTTAATTTTCTGCTGGGTGGGCGATTTTGGTCTGGTCAAAATAATAAGTACACCTGTGTATTTGATAAATTTTAAACGATTAAAGCTAGATTTGAGTTAAGATATGTTGGTTTTTATTATTTCCTAGCATATTTAAGTATATCCCAGGAAAAAAAAGTTCTATAGTTGGGCAAAAAAAAGAGTTGTACTACAGAAAAAAGAAAAATTGCTTTAATTCTGCAAAAGGAAGGATAAAATCTTCGGGAAATCGCTAAAAGACTTGGGCAGTCATTATGTTTGGTCCAGAATGCCCTAAAATTCAAGGTTCAATTCGAAACTCGAGTTCGGAAGAAGAAATCCTGTCAAACGACCGACACCCGAATCCTATGTCTTTGCTGCTCATCCATTGCTGCTCATATTGACCATGAAATATCGTCTAGATCAGTTCGTCGTAGACTTACTAATGCTGGCTTACAAGGACGCATAGCCAGAAAAGTTCCTCTCCTTCGAGGGAATAATTTAAAGATAAGGAAACAGTTAGCCCAAAATCATTTGGCATGATCTGGACCAGAGGGTTCCAAAAAGTGGAATAATGTCCTATGGAGCGACGAAACAAAAATAAATCTATTCGGTAACGACTACAGAAAGAATGTACGACTTGTTTCGTCGACCCAAAGGCAAAGAATTCGACGCCCAGTACTCGAAATAGACCGTTAAACACGGAAGCGAAAACATTATGATTTGGGACTGTTTTTCTTGGCATGGTGTTGTCCCGATTCATCGGATTTCCGATACTATGACCCGATTTGGGTATAAAAATATATTGTCTGACATAATGCTGAGGAAGACATGCCCTTGAGATGGGTCTTTCTACAGAACAACGACCCAAAACACACATCAAAGCTGGTCAAGGCTTAGTTCACCGAAAACAAGGTGGACATTATGAAGTGGCCAAGTCAAACTGCAGACTTAAACCCAATAGAAAACCTATGGAGAGAGCTTAATCGTCGGATTGGCACAAACACATTTCAAAATAATGAAGAATTGCAGCAAAGACAAGGTACGAAAGTCCTTTGGAGATGTGCCATAAATTAAATGCCCAGCATGCCGAAACGGATAACAAAAGTTTTAAAAAAAAAGTCGGGGATATACTGGGTATTAGCATAAGAATACTATAAAACGAAAAAAATTGAGAAAATGTTTTTTATTTTTAAGTTAGAGGCTTTGAAGAATTGCTGTACTTATTTTTTTGACCCACCCTTTTTTATGTTTTTTAGGTTTAATCGATAATAAATTCTATAAATTTTATGAAATATTCTTATGATAAGTATTTTTATAATCAACATTATGCCAGAAAACTAAATGAAATTGGAATTGGTTCGTTGAGGTAATAAAAAAAGATTTACGTGACATAGAAGAAATCTTATGAGCGTGTACTTATTGTTTTAGCAGTGTATATAATAGTTATAAGTCACCGCCATGACAAATAAGAGTCAGTCTTGAGAGGGATAAAAAACGACGCATTTAAGCGATCATCACCTAGCGATCCGATCGGACAAGATTCAACGTTAAAATGTATTCTGTAAATGTATTTGGATAAAAAGAAAACATTCACATTGACTTTTTAAAACTTCTAAACCAAGGCTGAGAAAAAATCATTTCGTTGAAATCAGCAAAGCGCTAGGTTGAGTGAGCACGTCGATTAGCACGTTAAGGGATAAAACAGAGCAAAAGGTGTCTCGTCCCTAGAAACAAGAAGAGTCAGCAAGCAAATTAAAGTGCGTAGTAAAATAAAATGTAGTAAAACACCGTCACGTCGCTAGCAATACACGCAGATCGCAAGAAATACACACGTATACAATCGCGTCAAAGCACGTACGCAGGTCAAAGCAGAGCATAGACATAGAGGTGTGTCGAATTTGTGATTTTCGTTTGTGGATATTGCTACCATTTCGGGTGGGTCGTCGTCGAAGACGGCATTGGGAGCATTGACTGGAGTTACAAAAACTGCCTCGTGGGCTGTAGCTATAAAATAATCCACTGCAGTTTGCAAAGAATATGGTTACAACGATTATCTTAAACTCGTGCAGACGCAATGCCTGCTCGGGAACTCCACGATAAAAGCGGTAGCAGTCGGAATAATTTTCTATTCATTCCCGAAATACCTTAAACGATTTGAAAATCGATTCCCATTATTCTGCACCAAGAAGTCGATAAAGCAGTCGATATTGACTGTAGCGGAAATCCTGGCTTGCCCATGAATCAACTTCGGTTGGAGGTGGAAAGGGCGTCGGAAGCAAGGGTCATAAAAGAAAAATACAAAATTCGAATGCAGATGAACTTCATTGACATACTGGAAACTAAATTTCTTCAACCTACAGATGCACTAAAGAGCATTCAAGTAGCGGCCCAGCAAGTCATACTCGAGGAGCTTCCGTTAATCATCAGCACGTTTATACATAGCACCACAGCAGCCGTATATAGCAACGTGAAGAAATGCAGCATGTTGAAAGACACTAAGAGGAAAGGCCACCGACCTGGGTAAATATAAACTTCTTCTTTTTAACACTGTCCCTGATTTTTTTCGACAGATCAAAGGTGCGATGATTAGCACCTAACAAGGTGGCAAAGAAAGATTGGAAGCGTTAATTTCTACGCGGCAATGAATGGAAGTGGAAGTGTGCGATGTGAAGGCGCATCTTAATAACCCAGACTTGTCAAGGTGCATTCCAATTAAGTTGCATAACGGCAACATTGTGACCGAAATCTACGGAAAAGAGTTAACAGTGCACCCACTGTTAACTTAGCATGATCGAGAGATGAATGAGATATACAGCATTCAAGTATATAGAGATTTACCGCTACAGTCCTATTCTGTCCCGCCGACGCAATCCCTTAAAGGTTCCGCAAAAAAACAAAGTACAAACCAAACTGCAGATTAGAATGGAGTACCCAAGGATCAGCGAACCCATAACGGTTCATATTCATTCACTACTGACTGCGATTGGCGAGAGGTGAAGCTCTCTTTATCAAGAAACACTTCAACCTTAAAAAGATCATACCGCATAAACTATACTCAGCCGAAGATAAGTTAGCATTAAAAATATTAAGATACAACGGAATTACGGAATATTAAGAAACACTTCAAGCTTGAAAAGATCATACCACATAAGCCATATCCAGCCAAAGATATTTTAGCATTAAAAATATATATACAGCGCACCTGCCGAGAGAAGTCCGCAAATATCCGCAGTAACGCACTGAAGCGTCTTACATGTCCAAATAAGGCGGCAGAGATACGGATAGTTTGGGATGCCAAACTCTAGATTGCCAAAGCAACGAGTACGGATGCCAAAGTGGACGTTTATTTGGTGATAGCGAAATCCAAAAGGGCACCTTTAAAACCCCCAAAGGTTCCGTGTATGAAGCTGCAGGCATCAGTTATAGGAGGACGCTTAGCTCACACAATAATGAGCATCTGCTGCGAATCGACAAAGTAACAAATCATGTTTCTTCTTTCATTCATTAACGGGTTACTGGCTTTAACGAAAATTTGTACATTCTTACAGAGGGTATTATAATTTTGGTCAAAAGTGTGCAACGCAGTGAAAGAGAAACATTTCAGACCCAAAAAAGTGTACATATTTTTTATCAGTATCACCTCCTGAGTCGAAATAAATAGAATCACAGTGTGGCATAAGTTTGGTTGCCCAAAAATATAATATTATACTTAGAAGCTCCCAACCTTATAGCTTATAAATCACCGAAGTTATGGCAATCAAGCAGTTATATGGCGGCTATAGGATGTAATTGGACGACCCAGTTCGTTCCTACTCCTACAGGGTGAAAATAAACGAGAGTCAGAAGTTTCAGAGCGCTTTCTGCAGCTTAATAATAAACGGACCTAAAACGAAGATTATTTCAAGAAATCAGAACACCATTCCAGTATTTTTATTTAAGATATTTAATTACCAAAAAATCGTTTGTTCACCAGTTCTATATTCTTTTCAAAAAACATGAGGCCACTGATACACAAGACACAAGAAATTATAGCACTTTACAAGTTGTCTGCATCACCTGTGAATATATATGTACATTCTAACGTACAGTCCAAAGGATGCTCCATCAGCAATAACAGAGGCAGCCCTTTTATCAAAGAACTAAAAAGTACCAGAAACCTTGAACCCAGTTCTTCAAAATAAGCAAGCTAGACTTTCAACTTGAGCCGAAACAAAACAGTTTTCAAAACATGCCATTTACCTTGCACAAAAGTCTCACGGATTTTATATCATTCATGCGGATAACTATACGATACTCATTGCGTAACCAGAATCTTTTGGTATAAATTCTGGTTTCTCAGAAATCAAAATAATTAGTGTCCCCCCTAAAAATTTTCAACTGGAATTCTAATACAACATAAACTCGAGTTATCTCATTCCTATCACTTCGACGTAATGCTCCTCTCAGAAACGCACCTCACAAACAAATATAATTTAGTTCCCAGAGGCTCTACATTCTACGAAATAAATCATCTCGACGGCAAAGCTTATGGCGAGATAGAAATTCTGGTAAGATCAGATCTTCAAACAAAACAGTCCGTCCCTGTCCCCTACCAATACCACAAGCAGCTAGGCCCGTAACGTCGAAGATAGAGACAGCACATTTTTTGAAAATCTTCAAAAAGTGTTTCAACCTAATTCCATCATCTCAAAACGAAATTTCACATATTATCAAAAACCAACTGAATCTAAAGAAATCCACTGTATGTGACCAAATACCACAAAATATGTGCTTTAGAGTTGTAAAAAAATCTATATTTTCTAGAATTTTTTTTGGGAAGAAGAGAAATGTCTGATTAAAATGAAACTTTTAGGGTTTATTCTCATATTTCCAAGAGTCTTCTCAAATTTTTTTAACATCATCCATAATATATTCTTAATTTTTTACGAAATCTACGGAGGCGCCTCCAGCGTGCACTTTCTGTGTGGCGGGTAAGATGCTGGTTGCAATTTTCATCTGAAACATAAAAACTAGATAAATTTTTAATTTTCAATAGTGTAATTCCTAGGTGAACCAAGAAAATTCAACAAAAAGTGAAAAAACAAGAAAGGAAAGCTAACTTCGGGCGGAGCCGAAGTTGATATACCCTTGCAGTTCAGTCGCAGTCCGCTAAGTGGCGCCACGCATCTTATATGATTAGATATATAGCGGATCGTATATAGTCGGCCAATCCTTATGAAAATTAGCAGATCAGATTGTTTTTCACAAAATAAAATCTGTACCAAATCCCATCTTTCTAACTTAAAAAACACCAAAGTTATGCCAATTTCGATCGTTCTATGACACCTATAGGATATAGTCGGCCGATCCTTATGAAATTTTGTACATAAGATATTTTGGTCAAACATAACATGTGTGGAAAGTCCCAACCCTCTAACTTAAAAAACACCAAAGTTATGGCATTTCCGATCAATCAGTTATATGGCAGCTATAGGATATATAGCATATACTATAGGATATAGTTCCGACTTATATACTGCCTGCAAAGGAAAGAAGGGTGTGTGCAAAGTTTCAACTCGATAGCTTTAAAACTGAGAGACTAGTTTGCGTAGAAACAGACAGACAGACAGACGGACAGACGGACATGCTCATATCAACTCAGGAGGTGATCCTGATCAAGAATATATATACTTTATAGGGTCGGAGATGTCTCCTTCACTGCGTTGCACACTTTTGACCAAAATTATAATACCCTCTGCAAGGGTATAAAAACAAGAAAGGAAAGCTAACTTCGGGCGGAGCCGAAGTTGATATACGAAGTTGAGTTATGCCAATTCCGATCGATCTATGTCAGCTATAGGATATAGTCGGCCGGTAGTGCAGAGGGTATTATATTTTGCCAAAAGTGTGCAACGCAGTGAAGGAGACATCTCCGACCCTATAAAGTATATATATTCTTGATCAGGATCACCTCCTGAGTCGATATGAGCATGTCCGTCTGTCCGTCTGTCTGTTTCTACGCAAACTAGTCTCTCAGTTTTAAAGCTATCGAGTTGAATCTTTGCACACACCCTTCTTTCCTTTACAGGCAGTATATAAGTCGGAACGGGATCGGTCGACTATATCCTATAGCTGCCATATAACTGATTGATCGGAAATGCCATAACTTTGGTATTTTTTAAGTTAGAGGGTTGGGACTTTCCACATTTGACCAAAATATCTTATGTACAAAATTTCATAAGGATGGGCCGACTATATCCTATAGCTGTCATAGAACGATCGAAATTGGCATAACTTTGGTGTTTTTTAAGTTAGAAAGATGGGATTTGGTACAGATTCTATTTTTGGAAAATTTGTTGAATTTCATAAGGATCGGCCGACTATATCCTATAGCTGCCATATAACTGATTGATCGGAAATGGCATAACTCAACTTCGTATATCAACTTTGGCTCCGCCCGAAGTTAGCTTTCCTTTCTTGTTTGTCTTTGGGCAAAATAATTCGATATGCCAAATTTTAAAAGGATCGGCCAACTATATACGATTTGCTTTATATCTAATAATATAAGATGCGTGGCGCCACCTAGCTGACTACGACTCAACTCCAAGGGTATGTAAACTTCGGCTCCGCCCGAAGTTAGCTTTCCTTTCTTGTTTTTTTTTTTTTTAAATTCACTTTAGATGGTTAAAAAATATTGTTAATATTAACTTTCTTACGGTATTCTCTTCACCTAGAAGAAATTTTAATCCCGAATACAACGCATTTTGAATTGTTTGGAAAAAACGTTTTTTTTTATTTCTTATCTTGTCCGCAAATTTAAAAAAACCATCAAATAGAAATCCGAGAAATTGCGAGTCAAAGTTTTCGTTCACCGGATATCTGATCGACGCTTGTTCACTACTTCTTTTGTATCTCCGAAAATATTCCGAATTTTGTTGTGAAATTTTAGGGACATATTCTTGGATAGTTTATGAAGAGATTTGGACAAAAAAAACGCGTTTTTGAAGTCTCTAAAGCAGGCTCCCCCCTTAACTCACTAAACTTGGACATATTTCATGGATAGATAAGGTCGACTATTATAATAAAACCGAAGCCAGCCCAAAACCACATATTGCTATCGTTTTACTGACCCATAAGTCTTCTATGATGCCTATCCAAACTCTGCAAGAAATGGTTGATGACCAGAATAAATCTATTCCTCTCGGCCAACAACAAAATTCCATCTCATCAATACCGATTTCGCGAATGCTACGGCTTGAATTGCGCGGATAGCTTCGAGATAAAGTAGAGTAGGATGTAGGATAGTGGAGTGGAATAGAGTAAAATATATTACGACAAATAATTTTGCTCAGATAAAGCGTTAAGAATATAAGATTTAAGATTATAATCTCCAGCTTATTGTATTTAAAATATAACAACCTAAAGGGATCGTGTTTAGCATATGTCGATGGCTAACTACAATGGCTAAGGAGTAGAGAACGAAATCTAATCTAGTCCGTCTTCTAGGAACAATGGCTGGTAGATTAGACTTCTGCATGAATGTATCCAAAACGGCAAAGGAATTACTTATTCTAGAAGTGGGTGGAATTTTTTTCTGTACAGTATATTTGGGACTACAGTATATTTTCTGCAAATGTTGCCGCTCGTTTGTACTGAGTGCAGTGGTGAAGCTTCTGTTACGTGGGTCTGAGACCGTTCGGTGCTCATCGATTTGCCGCCGTGCCTACCATACCGCCTGTGTTGCTATAAAACTTCTAGTGAACTTTGGATCTGAAATCCCTTTACTTGAGCTTTAAGACGCAATTGGATCATGCTCTTGTAAGTTCGTCTGGACTCATGGCTACTTCAGAGGGGTCAAAGGTTGCCGCACCTCATACTCATTCTACTAGTGCTGAAAATAAAAAGACTACACTGGCCCAGGCCCCCACTGCGTCAAATGTGGCTGTCCCAAAGCAGAAGCGAAACAACCCTAACAAGCGCATTGTTGGTCATGCACCCAGCTGTGCTTGGCACATAGTTCTTCCCACCTACAAATACCTGCACATTGGTAAATTTGCAACGGCTACCCCACCGGAGGCACTGTGCAAATTTGTCGCTGATAAGTTTCACCTAGACCCCAGTGATTTAGTCTGTGCTAGACTGGTTAAAAAAGATGCTGATATCAACGCTCTCAAATTCGTCAATTTTACCATGGTTAATAAAGCTATTGGTGTGCTTGGTTTTATCAAAAGATGGTCAAAAGAATTTAATGGTCCGTCCGATTCTTGAGTATGGATCGTGTGTCTGGAGTCTTTAATACGGACTACACCAATATCGCATAGAATCTGTACAAAAAAACTCTCTTACTTTATATTTTAGTTCGACATATGCCCAACACGATCCGTTCAGGGTATTATGTTCGGACTACAATGGTCTCTACCACATCGTGTCACTTTGCTCCACTAACAATCTTAAATCGCTTATATTAACTGCCTTATCTGTGCAACACTCTTCCTCGTGATATCTTTCTCCTACTCTTCGCTTAAACTATATCGGATCTATTCCCTGACAAAACTGACAAACTATATTAAGAATACATATAGTGAAAAATTCCTTGACGCTTTTTCCTTCTTTATCGCGCGCCGTGGTTGCCTCACGATGTTCATTGACAAAGGTAAAACATTCGTTGAAGCCTCTTTAGACCTGCCTGTACAGCTTTTCCTGACACTTTAACTCTCCGGGTGCTCCCTATATGGGGGAAGTGTGAGCTGTTGACCGTCCCCGCCAAAATTGAAGCGGGCCTAAATTTCAGACCACTTTTCCCTATGTCGGAGGATCCATGTGACTTAACGGCATCCATTCCGGGCATTTCTAGGAGGCGTTCCAGAAACCGCTGTAGTAAAAATGGTCCCACACTTTATTCAATCTTACAGGCCTTACAGGTGTACAGGTGTACCGTGAAACTTTTAAACATCCGCGTGTTGGTCGACCAGTGCTGTCCGATTGGGCGGATCTGTGCCTTCATCGCAATGATCTTGGACTGTGGAACTGCGTTCCGAGAGGTCGAAGTGGAGCTGGGGCACCCTAATGATGGTGGACGATCAACTGATCGCTGAAAACTTCTAGTGTCGTGGTTGATAGTGTATATGGTGATTTTCAGTGAACGACTGGGTTCAGAGCTACATTTAGTGCAACTTGCGGATTACACCGGATATATGCAGTTTATAGATAGGATTTTGTTCATGTTTACTACTGGCTAGGCTGCCCTGTACCTGTTTCACCTTGAAAAATAGTTGAGGTATTTTGTTTCTACTCATTATGTTCATAACCAATGTGAAATGTGTTGTTTAAATGTGAAAACCTTTTTGTTTAGTCCCTCAATAACTTCATTCATGGGGACTGTTGGTTTAGTTCCATTAATGACACCGTGTAGTCTTTTGCTGCTCAAAATCATTGAGGATGTCATTAATAGCGAATCCGTTTTATGCCTAATATTTTTTTACTTTCATATAACGATCAAGCTCAGTCTGTATCAGTGTATTTTTTTTATCCGGTATTTTTATATGGCGTGGACAATATCAGGCCTTCAGAGTCTAAGAGGCACTGCAATTGTTTTTTGGAGATGGAAATTACCGTTTTAATTGAAGTGCTCTGTTGGAGTGTTGCAATTATTGTTGGTTCTCTTAACTCGGTGAACGCAAACAGTGAAATAAACACAGTGAATGTCGGTTTCAAAAATTTTTTATTAAGAAAAAGTGTCTGCATGGACGTTACAGATCAATCTAATACCATTTTAATTTAATTTAAATAATTCAATTAAAATTTTTTGGCTTTAAGATTTTTGCAATTTTCTGATATATAGAAGAGGAAATCATCTACAGAAGGAAGCTCCAATAAGACGATCGGGCGGGAACTCATCCTATGGTTTCTTTAGGAGGGGAATAGAATGAAGAGAATAAAATTTTCGGCCGATCAAGGAAAGCGGATTTTGCAACCTCGTGGTTGGTGAAATTATAAGAGCGAAGATAATAAGAAAAACGACCTGGTGGAATCGTCGACAGATGCCATGAAAAGTTTAAAGACAGTTCAAACTTGGACTCCCAAGAGCACCAGATCTAGACCGTAGACCGTAGTCGGCATCAACTTGAGTACGACATGATTTCACAAGATCATGTGTATCTAATTAAGATGCAGTTATAAGTGCACCATCAACCAGGGCCGTCGAGAAGCCATGTCGGGCCCCGGGGCATGGATTCGTCACGGGCCCTTTTCCGTTTTCGTCCCGATGACCCCCCGGTCATTAGACCCCGCTGCCGGGCCCCTGTCCATTGCGAGCCCCGGGAAATTACCCGGCTGACCCCCCCTCTCAACGGCCCTGCCATCAACATACATAAGAACGACTGGATAAAGCCACTGATAAACAAACCGAAAACCTGCAGGGTATGTGGTGCAATACCAAGATAATACATTTCTTCAAGTTTGAGACCAATTGTATCTTTAAAAGATATATTATATATATATATAAGATATATTTCGTATTCCGATACGAAAGCAAAAATTATTGAACAAGGCTGTCCAAGAATGTGAATGGGTCAAATGAAAAAATAGATGAAATACACACTCTTTAATGAAGACCCCCCGTTGGAGAATCCCCAATTGGAAATGCATACATTCAGTTCTAAAACAAAAATTCATCGCCCGCGAGGAGTTCTTCTCGAAGCAATGTTTTTCTAGACAGTGAAGCTTTCACTAAGCATGATGCTAATTTTAAATGTCACATTGTATGCTCTAATCCTGCCAGTGTTGCCAACTTTTTCTTACAAAAAAAAAGGAGTTTTGGACGTGAAAAACCATAAAATAAAAAAAAATAAAAACAAGAAAGTAAAGCTAACTTCGGGCGGAGCCGAAGTTGATATACCCTTGCAGTTCAGTCGCTTTCCGCTAGGTGGCGCCACGCATCTTATATTATTAGATATATAGCGGATCGTATATAGTTGGCCGATCCTTATGAAATTTGGCATCAACCATAAGTAAAAATTCCCCACTTCCCGCAATGATGGAACATGTTTTGATTGGCAAAGTCACAAAATCTAATTTGTTGGATTGTTAAAATCCGCCTGAAGCACTTTTGTGTTTTTTTGTCACGCAAGGGCGCGCAAATCGGAAAGTTTCGCGGTAATTGCGCATTTGCAGTAACTGCACCTCGCCTTTCGTCGGTGTCGTCTCTACGAGCCCAAGCCTTGAACTCTTCGCTTTTGAGCCACGCATCTCGAACTTTCTGTTTATAGTCTTTTGGCATTCTTAAAATTTTTTTAACGATTCTTTTAAGCTGACGTGTTGCTCGCTAGATCTATTAAAAGTGACCAGAGTCAGATGTTTGGTATATTTAGGAATTTTGAAAGGTAATCTTAAAAATATACTTAATGTAACGATCATACGCAAAAAAATCATTTATCAAAAATAAAAAGCCAGAATTCCCGCTGCACGGCGTTTTAAAATTTTTCAAGCTAAATCGCCTTTGTAAAAAGCCAGATTTGTAGGGAAAAAAGCGAAATTGTCAACAGCAGAGGATACAGCAAAATTCGATCAGTCTGCGCTGTGAACAAGTAACAAAAAATGTTAAAACTGCGGAGGAAAGATAGAGATTTTAATAAAAGATTGCATCAAGCACCATTTTCACAACAGTCTTGCAACACACTACCTGCACGCAGAATCGATGACTCTTTAGTCTCGCAGCGGCAACACGACTATTGCAGCAGTTTACTCTCCGCTTCGTTTTACAATCTCGGAAGCACAATTCATAGACTTTTGAAATCTCTTGGTGTGACCAAACACATTCCACGCAACCTAATAACTAGATCCCCCCGGGATCTCTTATTTAACCACTCCAATATACAAATAACGCTTTATCATAGCCCCGTAATAGTCAACCCCCCCAAAGGTTGACGTCCCACACAACAAACTGGCTAAAATTCATGAGGAATACAATATCCACATGCTAGCCTCGTAGGAACATTGACAGCCCCACCATGGTTTTGGAATCAGTACTTGTCACAGCAGCAAAAATTTCATCTCCAAGGAAAACATGTGAGCCGAAAAACCCGCACCCAACCAGGACGCTGAAAATGCACAGCCAGAGTACATAGAAAAGGAAGGTACATAGAAAGAAATTAATCCTCATCTAGCTTTCTTTGCGTTCGGACGTTGTATTTTCTGCTTATATCGCCGCTCATTTGTACTGAATGCAGTGGTGAGGCCGTTCGGTGCTCATCGATTGCCGCCGCGCCTACCATACAGCCTGTGTTGATTTGCCCTCTGAGGCTGTAAAACTTCTAATAAACATTCCAAACTAACTGTGGCAATGTGATAGTCATTGGGAACGACTCTCACTCAAATATTGATTAGTTTAATCATAAGGTTCTGGATCTGGAATCCCTTTACTTGAGCCTTAAGACTAAATTGGATCATGCTCTTGAGACTTGTCTGGACTCATGGCTACTTTAGAGGTTGCGGCACCCCCTACTAATTCTACTAGTGCTAGAAATAAAAATACTTCACTGACCCAGGCTCCCACTGCGTCAAATGTGCCTGTCCCAAAAAAAAAAGGACCAACCACCCTAACAAGCAGTATGTTGGACATGCACCAAGCTGTGCTCAGCTCCAAGTTCTTCCCACCTTAAAATACCTGCACATTGGTAAATTTTCAACGGCTACCCAACCGGAAGCACTGTGCAAATTTGTCGCTGATAAGTTTCATCTGGACCCTAGTGATTTAGTCTGTGCTAGACTGGTTAAAAAAGGTGCTGATATCAATTTAGAAACATTTCCCCGCTATCTTCAATGATGATTTTTGGCCCATGTCGGTAAAAGTTACTCGTTTTCTTCATAAAGAGCCTACTTAGGTTATTGATCTCCCTGCGAGACTCCCTCCATCAAATCATGGAACGTCAAAAAACCCCCAGTAAACGGCGCCGTTGGAGCCGTTATTTCTTTCTCTTCACTCTTCCTCTTCTTTTATTGGGTTCATATTCTCTCTTTGCGCGGCCACCAACAAAGATTGGGGCTTGCATTTATGGCAACTGGTGACGTTTATTTCACTTCCTCTTATATTCTGCTTCTATCATTGCATTATTTGATCCAACAACAACAGCTGATTCCAAGATGGGTTGTTATACCCTTGCAGAGGGTATTATAATTTTGGTCAAAAGTGTGCAACGCAGTGAAGGAGACATCTCCGACCCTATAAAGTATATATATTCTTGATCAGGATCACCTCCTGAGTCGATATGAGCATGTCCGTCTGTCCGTCGGTCCGTCTGTCCGTCTGTCCGTCTGTCTGTTTCTACGCAAACTAGTCTCTCAGTTTTAGAGCTATCGAGTTGAAACTTTGCACACACCCTTCTTTCCTTTGCAGGCAGTATATAAGTCGGAACGGCCGGGATCGGTCGACTATATCCTATAGCTGCCATATAACTGATTGATCGGAAATGCCATAACTTTGGTGTTTTTTAAGTTGGAGGGTTGAGACATTCTACACATGTTATATTTGACCAAAATATCTTGTGTACAAAATTTCATAAGGATCGGCCGACTATATCCTATAGGTGTCATAGAACGATCGAAATTGGCATAACTTTGTTGTTTTTTAAGTTAGAAAGATGGGATTTGGTACAGATTCTATTTTGGGAAAAACAATCTGATTTGTCGAATTTCATAAGGATCGGCCAACTATATCCTATAGCTGTCATATAACTGATTGATCGGAAATGCTATAACTTCGTTGTTTTTTAAGTTAGAAGCATGGGAGTTTCAATGGATTCCTCTTTTGGCAAAATAATTTGATATGCCAAATTTCATAAGGATCGGCCGACTATATACGATCCGCTATATATCTAATAATATAAGATGCGTGGCGCTTCGCTTCTGGATCGCCATCAACAAAAAATGGTTCGAAATCGCGATTTTGGGAGCCCTTCTTAGTTTATCTTCTTCTTTTTTGTCGATAGGCTGTCCACTGGGAGACTGACCGCTCGCGCTCAGTTTTTGGCGAATGGAGAAATTGTTTCTAACTCTAGGTCCTCAGAGTTCTTTGAGCCAAACTTGTTTTTGGAAGTATTTTGGAAAGACCGTGATGCATCCAGCACCCAATGTAGAACGGGGAGGTGGTGTGATCATCGCTATCCGCCGATCCCTGCAGGCAACGTTGGTTAGCCTTCTGGGTGGCGATTCTCTACTGGATAAACTAGCCGCTTCAATCCAGGGCATTCAGGGCCCTTTCACCATCATTGCATCGTATATCCCACCAAATACCGCATTCAGTACCTATCATGCGCATATGGAAAACATCGCCAGTGTCTATGCTAGAATGGAGGGCCCGAGCGCTCTGATCGTAGCTGGCGACTTAAACCTGAGCTCTATTGTTTGGTCTCGGGACCCGAAGTCCCTTGGCATGTTACCCAACAATGTTCGCTAATCCCATGAACCCCATAAACCCCATGAATCCCATGAAATCGAGGTCTTGGATGATATTTTTAGTATGGGTTTCTCCCAAGTAAACAATATTTTCAATGATAAATTGAATATTCTGGATCTTATATTATTAAACAATGTCGTAAATAGTAAAGTAGAAATATGCAATGTACCACTAAGTCCGTGTGATATGCACCATAAGCCACTGTTGATATCGCATCGCTCAATTAGTTTCCGGCCCGACATATTTATTAATTTTTTTTTTATTAGATTATCGACTATGGCTAATCAGCACATTTCTTGCATCGTACATAAAATTAATTGGCGCAAACAAGTTCAAGTCACATTTTATTGCAATTGCATAGATTGATAAGTTTTCTAGGCAAATAAATCAAATAATTATACTTATGTACACGAATGCAGAAGCACAGATGCTCTAGTTTAAGTAAGTGATCTTCGGAATTTTCAGTCAACTAGCAAGTTTAATTTTTGAATTTAAAACTATGGTGTGGAATATCTAAATGCTAGGTAAACGTTAAGATGAGATTGACTTTACCCATCGAGTTAAATAAAACAATAAGTGTTAATATATATTTTTAATAAGTAAAGTTATGCAATTACCCGAAAATAAATGCACACAGAATTGAGCTTCCAATTTACAAGTACATATTCTACCATCCTTTTTGTTTACTAACAATTACAGAATCTAATAAGCTTTGTCATTATCATTGTCTTACAATTCCGGAAAGCACTATCTTAGCAATACTTGCGCCTTGCGTATACATTCGATTAACTGAATATATTATCTTTAGTGCGTATACATTGGACTGGCATTCATTTTCACACCGACTTGAGAAGTGAGAGGTACGGATAGGGAAATCAAAAAAAGGAGAACGCCCAACTGGAGCCAAAAATATAAAACACGCACAGAACTAAAACGCTACTCAATAAATACAAGTGTAAATCGTTTTGGATGATATACAGATCTGGGACAGGGAGCGGGGTGCATAAAGTCACAGGACTCTTAGTCTATTTTCACATTGGAATAGATTTTGCGCACGAAGAGATTCGAGCCCACATAGCCTACGGTGCCGCAGATGATGCCCAAGGCGCCGCTGAATAAAGCCATGTAGCAAAAAGTAGAAGGCCGTTTGGAAGAGACCAAACATTTTGGTCTTAAAGAAAAAGTAGTAGAATGAGTATGCATAAACGTAAATGGAGGTGGAGCCTGCCGCCATGAAACTCGTCCACTGCCATCGGTAGTCCTCGGCATTCAGCAGGAAGTTATTGCACACAATGGTCACACAGACAGTGACCACTGTCAGAATGGTGAACACCAGCAACATGAAGCCGTAGACATAGTAGATCTTGTAGGCCCAGAAGGAGGTGAAAATAAAGTGAAATATAAGGAGCAGCAGTAAGCAAATATAGATATTTTTTTTATCGAAAGTGTCGGTTATCATAAGCTCTGTGTAAAAATTCTACAACTCTTTGACCACGTGCTTTTAAGTTACAAATTTTTAAGTGTTACAACCTTTGAATTTTTTCACAATATGAAAAAAAAGGAGTTTCGTGTCCTGATTAAGCACTGTTTTTTTGATCGGAAAAAATACAGTAGAAGCAAAAACTTGGCTTGATGAACATTACCCAGATTCTTCTCCGGGAAAATCAACCATCAACCATTGGTACAATGAATTTAAACGTGGTCGTGTGGACACCGAAAACGCTGAACGCAGTGGTCGCACAAAAACAGCACTTACGCCAGAAAATGTGGCAAAAATCGGAAAAATGGTATTGGCCGATCGCAACTTGAAATTTAAGGAGATAGCTGATGCCTCAAAGATATCGGAAGGCAGTGTGTTTACGATATTACATGAACATTTGGATATGAGAAAGCTCGGCTCAAAGTGGGTGCCGCGATTGCTAGGTTAGGTTAGGTTAGGGCGGTGATGCTAGGGGGACATAGAAGACCCCCCGCTTCCACTTGAGCCGCTAGGGCTCCTTGTGCTATCAGCCAGTGCCCAGTAATTGCCGCAATCGCTAGGCTGCAGTCCTGTCTGGTGAGAAAAAATAAGTCTCGCCGATCTTTTCTGAGAGCGTGTCAGCCAGATCAGACGCGAAGTTCTACAGGTCTGGAGACTCCATTTCCTATTGGCTGCCAGGTCAAAAAACTCCCCGCACTTTAGCCTGCAAGTAGCCAAGGGAATGCCTACAAGTTCTTTCTCCGGTTGGAGAGGATTGGTAGTCCCTGCCCTAGATAGTTCATCTGCAGCGCAGTTTCCCTCGTGATCCCTGTGACCGGGAACCCAAATGAGGTAGATGTCATGCTGTTCAGCCATCTCGTTGAGAGATCTGCGACAATCTTTGACTGTCCTGGAGTTGGACGAGAATCCATCAAGTGCCTTGAGCGCTGCCTGACTATCTGAGAAGATGCATATTGTACCTCGATTGCCCCTTAGTGCTGGGGATTCCAGTGCTTCCCTAATGGCTACTACTTCAGCCTGGAAAACACTGCAGTGGTCAGGGAGTCTGAAGGACTCCTTTACGCTCAAATGTTCACAAAAGTGATATGAATGGAGCCCTCCGGTCCGGTGTCCGGGCGTCCCATTCCTCCCTCGAGGGGATGATGATTCTGTAATTATTGGTGGGTTGGTCGATGGGCACGCAGTAGTCCGTGCCCCCTTCAGGCATGAAGTGATGTAGGTTCAGTCTGGTATGACCAAAACTATTCTTGCTCCATAGATTTGCCTCTCGCAGTCTTATTGCCGCCAGTGTGGCTATCTTTACCCCCATCAGTTCTACTGGTAGTAGGTCAAGGGCGTCGTTAGGCGTAGTGCGTAGACTGCCTGTTATACAGACTTCCGCCATACGCTGCGTCTTCCTGAACCTCTCCCTGCATAAGGAGTTGTCAAGGGCTAGCCACCAGACCACAACTCCATAGAATAAGATTGGTCTGATGATCGCTGTGTATAACCATCTGACTATCTTGGGGGACATTCCCCATTTCAGGCCTACCGCCTTGCGGCAGGTATAGAGTGCTATTGCCGCTTTCTTAGTCCTATCTGCGGTGTTCAGCTTCCAGTCCAGTTTCCTGTCTAGAGTGATGCCTAGGTACTCCGCACTATCGCTAAGAACTAGTGATTCCCCTAGAAGTTTCGGAAGCCTTAGATTTGGTATTTTGTACTTCCTGGTAAACAGCACGAGCTCTGTCTTGGACGGATTGACTCCCAGCCCGTTTCTTTGCGACTAGGCCGACAGAACTTCGAGCTTACCTGTCATTAGGTCGCATAGCGTTTGTGGGTATTTCCCTACGAAGGCAATAGCAACATCGTCCGCGTACGCAATGATCTTACAGCCGCCACCCTCTAAGGATCGTAGTAGGCTATTAACCGCCACCTTCCAGAGTAGTGGTGAGAGTACACCTCCTTGCGGGGTGCCCCTCTTGACGTATCTTCGAATAGTCGAACCTCCAAGAGTAGCCTCGACACTCCTGTTGACCAGGATCTGCCGTATTAGGTCAACTGATCGGTCGTCTATTCCATGTCCCGTCAGTGCATCAATGATTGAGCACGGAAAGATGTTGTTGAAGGCCCCTTCTATGTCTAGAAAAGCAACAAGTGCGTATTCCTTAAAGTTGATCGCTCGCTCTGCGATCATAGTGATTTCGTGCAGGGCTGTTTCTGTTGATCGGCCCCTTTTGTAAGCATGCTGAGAGCATGAGATGTCCCTTGGGTTAATGGTTAGTTGGAGATGGAGACTCAAGAGTCTTTTCATAGTCTTAAGGAGGAAGGATGATAGACTTATAGGTCTGAAGTCCTTAGGGGTGCAGTGGGATGGTTCATACCCGCCTTGGGTATGAATACAACCTTCGTGCACAGCCACGCCTTTGGTACCATACCAGTAGTGAAGACTGTACTGAAGATTTTCTTGATCCATTTCCTTAGGTTAAAACCGGCCCTTGATAACTGGGCCGGTATAATACCGTCTGGGCCCGGAGATTTGAAGGGTTTAAAACTATATATTGCCCATTTAAGATTTCTGTCACTAAGTAGGTAGTTGAGTGAGCCCTGGTGGCCCTGGCTACGCATCACCTGGGTTGTTCCTTCCGTTGAGCAACCCGGAAAGTGTGCGTTGATAAGGGTCTCCAGGGATTCCTGGTTTGAGGTTGTCCACCGCCCATCCGTGTTCTTAATATAACCTACGATGGGGGCTGTAGTAGAGAGAATCTTTCTTAGCCGGCCGGCTCTGATGTCTCCTGGATTTTGGTGCAGAAATTGACCCAGGCAACCTTCTTTGCCTTTCGCAATTCCTTGTTATACCGCCTGAGTTCAGCTTTATAGGCCTCCCACGCCTCGTCTGTGTTGGTACGGTGCGCGTGGTTAAAGGCCCTTTTTTGAAGGGGGCTAACGACGAGGTCCACCATGGAGGCTTCTTCGTTCTGCTGCTACCTATTCTTTTCTTGGGGCAGGTCCTGTGGTATGCTTTTGCGCTCGTCGCAGTAAGCTTATCTACCATGGCGTTGAGCCGCTCGTAAGTCGATAAACTGTGAAGGTGGTTCACCTAAGGGTCTATCTAGTATCTTTTTATAGAGCTCCCAGTTTCCTAGGATTTCGAACTGCTTGCTTGGTGAAGTTTTAAAAATGTACGGCTATCTCAATGTAGCGGTGGTCTGAAAAGGAGTGTTTATCTAGGACTCTCCAGCTGGTGATTGCATCACCCAGGGAGTGCGAGAATAATGTAATGTCAAGAAACTCTCTTCTGTTCTTGACGACGAAGGTGGGTTCTGAACCTCTGTTACCCACTAGAAGTTTAGAGCTGAGGATAAAATCGAAGATTGACTCACCCCTCTCATTTGTGTCAGTGCTTCCCCACTGACTGTTATGAGCGTTGGCATCGCATCCTATTAGTAGGTTGATTTTCTTCCTATCGCTGTCTTCCACAAGCCGCTTGAGTAGCAAGTGCGGTGGTCATGTGGTCATGACCCATATACGCCGAGCATATTCTTAGATGGCCGCCTGGGCCTTCTTTCGATGGGCTACATGATCTTCATTGCTGAAATTTGGTAGGAAGAAAATATTAAGGCTCTTTTTTGCGAGTATGCATGCTCGCTTTTTACCTGTTACATCGGCTTGGCCCAGCCTGAAATCCGACGCTCCCAAACTCTTTTTTGCGAGTCTCCATGAATCCAGGGTTCTTGGATGAGGGCAACGTCAGCTCCACTCTCTGCGAGATGGAGCAGGAGGGCGGCGGATGCCACCTTTCTGTGATGGAGGTTTATCTGCAGGAATGTAAAGGACATCCTTTAGATTTTCCACCACAGTGACCTCAGCCTCGGTGTCGGAGCCTAGCAGTGAGTCCTCCTCCATACCGACGCCTCCAAGATCCCTTGCCAAGTCACTCTCCTCCGAGGTGTACCCTTCCAGAATGTCCTCCTCCACATCTGACATTCCTTCTAGGCGGACCTCTTCGGTCGGTTCCCCCAAGTCTAACTCTTGTGCGTCTATCTCCAAGTCGATGCCTCCTGGCTTACTCTTCGCATCCGACTTGTAGATCCTCGTCGCAACGTGCTCGAACCCGTACTTAATACGGCTACCAGCACCCTCCAGGATCCTCGCAGTCTCCTCATTTAAAGTGAGGACAACCTGCCTTCTTAGTCCCACTGCTTCCTCCACTTTGGCGACTCTCCAGTCCGCCGTAGGGAGTGTGGGATTGCACATCTTGAGCATGGCCAGTATGGTAGCAGGTTCCGCCGGCTTCTCTGTCAGCCATACACGGGCCCTCGGTTTTGCTGGGGATCTTGTCCCAGTCCCCTGCCTCCTGGGTAAACCTCTCCAAGCGACGCAATCATGCGCTTGTAGACCTCGCATCTTGGCACGCTATCACCTTGATGCTACCCTGGTACCACCTGCGCGTACCCTGGCGCGTTTTCGCAGTCCGGTGGAGGTCCTCCGCTCTTGAGCATCACCTCCATGAAGCGCCCTTGCAGCTCATTCACCACCCTCCGCCAAAGCTCCTTGGGGATCAGGCCATATTTGTAGACGTCGTCAACAACCCCAATGATGGTCCTACCCTTAGTAACCTCGGCGAAGGATCTGTTACTCTGTTGCGTCTGCACCTTCTTCTTCTTCGCTAGGGGCGCTCCACCATCAGTCGACCTCTGCCTCTTCGCACTTTGTGCGCTATCCTTGGCAGAGTCGCCTACTCCTGTCGGCTTCTTCGGATCCAGTCTCACTCCCGCTTTTGCTGGCTGAAAGTCAGGCAGGATTTCCTTCGCCCACTTTATTATCTCAGCCTGATCGGGGTTGGATTCCGCCGATGGGTCTCCCCTCATCAGAATGAAGGCTTCCTCCTATCCTTGTAGGAGCCTTTCCGCTGCAAGGAGACAGCAGTCGCCGGACCGGGGCCTTCCTTAGGGATACCGACCGTAGAAGAGGAGCTCGACCCTGGAATCTTGCCTCCCACACCCAGGATGTGTACTCCAGAATCCAGTCGTCAGTCTTCTGAGTGGGTGGTTGCCGGTGAAAGCCGTCCGAAGCGTCCCAAAACACAAATATCCGCGGGTAAGGTTATGGCTTCTGTATTTTGGGATGCACATGAGATTTTATTTATAGACTACTTGGAAGAGGGTAAAACAATAAACAGCGAATATTATATAAAACTGCTGGATCGACTGGAGCGCGTTATCAAGGAAAAACGTCCACATATGGCAAAGAAGAAACTACTGTTTCATCAGGATAATGCACCGTGCCACTAGTCTATGGCAACAATGGTGAAATTGAGTGAATTGAGGTTCGAACTTCTGCCGCATCCACCCTTTTCTCCAGATATGGCCCCCAGTGACTACTGGCCTTTTTCAGATCTCAAAAAGCACCTCCAAGGCAAGAGATATCGATCAAATGAGGATGTGATTGTCGATACTGAGACCTATTTTGAAGGTAAAAGTTCATCTTTCTACAAAAATGGCATAGAAAGGTTGGAGAAGCGCTGGACTGAGTGTATAGCCGTATAGCCGTGTTTTTTCTTGTTAGGCCGGAAACTTATTGAATTTTATATTTTTTTGCGTTCCCTTTCACCTATTTCTTATTATCACTTAAATGAGTCTAACCTTTCACTTATTAATGCCGCTATTGCATGTTTTGATTGGCTTTCCCTTTTTTTCGGATAGCTCGATTGATGAGTGTTATACTAAGTTTTTAATTGCTCTGTTCAATATCATTGACAATAATGTCTCTGTTAGGGTTCGAAAGTTGTACAAGCTCCCTGACACACAGAGGGTCTAAAAAACTTAAAGAAAAAACTTATAAGCAATTTTTAAAGACAGGGGAGCAAAGAGCTGATGAGATATACCGACAATAGAAGCCAGAATTTGAATTCCTCAATAAATTTCTCTATAACCTATTTCCGATGTCGAAGCTAGCCTCAGATCCAACCCTAAAGCGTTTTGGCGGTTTGTGAATGGGAAAAAAACATCCTGACATTACTTCTTACATGTGTTATGGTGGTTTTGCAGCTAACTCTGATAACGGCATCTCAAAATTTTTTGCTAAATACTTTGCCTCAAACCTGGAGCCGAAGTGCCATGCCTTGTTCCCATTGGAGATGCCACCTCTAGTCCCTTTATTGCCTCATCTGGCCTTCCGCAAGGTAGCTCTTTGGGACCGCTCTTATTCATCATATTCATTAACGACATCTCATCTTGCATTTTTATTCTAACTTCCTGTTGTACGCTGATGACCTCAAATTCTATAAAGCCATTAGTTGTATTAGAGATAGCTATCTGCTGCAGGCGGATTTGTGTCGAGTCTCCTCTTGGTGCACCCTCAATCTTCTTCCTCAAAATGTATTGGAATGTCATTTAATTCGCTACAGTAAAAAGGCGCTTGATATGACTGCCTATGCAATCAGCAACCACAACTTGCAACTAAAAGAGGAGGTTTTTGATCTTGGCAAAAAATTAAAATTTTCCAGCAGAGTTGAGCGGCTGCAGAAGATATTTTGAAAATTTTCACTTCTCCCTTTAAGGTATATGGATCCTCTACCCTCTTACTATAGTCGGTGCCTTCTCCTTCATATCTGTACAATGGAGGATCGACGCACTGTGGCAGCATGGATATTTTTCAATAATATTCTCTCTAACAACATTGATTGCCCTATTATTGGTATTTATCATCTTTAATTTGCCACCGAGGGATCTTCGTACGTTTGCTCCCTTTCGGCTTGCCTGTCGTAGGGCCAATTATTTTTTAAATGAGCCCATAGATTGAGCATTATCTTAGTTTAATTCGTTACCGCCCAGCCTCCGAAAAAAGTGAGGCTCAGAAAAACACGCTTTAAGTCGCTTACTGGTTAGACAGTTTTTGAGTAGTGTGTAAGTAAGATTGTATGGTAGCCATGTAAAAATAAGTTCAGTGGCGAATAAATAAATAAATATATTTAACTCAACCGATTTCAAGAAGTTAAATACAGTACAATCATCAAAGTTACAGTTTCGTGACCCAGAGAGTAGAGGAAATCTCGTATGAGATTATCGTTTTTTTTTAAATGCTAAAAGGAAGGCTTACAAATAAAGTGACTGTGTTGCTTGGAGTACAAAATAAGAATGATCTTTATTATAAAGAAGTATGTACGGGTATATGTATGAGTGAACGAGAGTAGTGTGTGTTAGTCAGAGTTCTTGCGTTGGCGATCTTTGTTGTTGTCCCATCGGCGCTAGTCTTGCAGTTGCCGGGTCTGCTGTGGCTGTAGAGAGGGGCATGTTAAGGGGGCATGCGCACTTGTAATTTTCAAAAAATCGAATTTTTTTTTTTGCATTTTCTTAAGGTGTATATATTTAGAAATGTGTTCACAAAATTTTAAAATGATCCGGTGAAAATTCATTGAGATACACATGTTTAAAGGTAGAGGCGTCCGGTTTATCTAATAGTGAATTGAAACTTTAAACACGTTTTTCTCAAAACTACGTTTTTGAAGTCGGTGACCACTCTTACTCGAAAACTAGTGACCCGATTGTCTTGAAATTTAGCATGCTTTTTTAATACATAATAATTTAGTACTTAATCGAAGGATTGATTTTTTTATGCAAAACTTTTTTTTTGCAGCTAAAGAACTACCGCTTTTTTTTACGAAAAACGATTGTTCAACTTTGATAGGTCGCCATTTTGTCGAATATATTTTTTTTTAATATCCATCGATTAAGTACTAGATAAACTTTCAATAAATGTAAATCCTTTTCATTTTTTGATTTCAAACCATCCAGATTTCCACAGTCTTGGTCACCGCGACCCGTGTTTTTCAGACGGACGTCACTTCGACGGGGCATAGCTTTGAAACTGCTCAATATTTTCTACTTTTTTGTTTTTCAAATTTAAGTTAAAATAATGTACTTTCACATAATAAAGCGATATTTCAAAAAAATTCAATAGTTTATGCGAAAAATATTCGGGAAAAATTTCTATTTTTTGGCACTTCAACTGCGCATGCCCCCTTAACTCGTTCTTCAATTTTTGAAAATATTTAACAAGCTATTTGCAGCGATTAAGCAGATCCAGCAACTCTGATACCTCAAATACATCTCCACAGTTGTTTACAATTGATATACAAGCTGTACAGTGTTAAAAAAAAAGCAAATGTATTACTCATTCTAAAAAAGTACAATCATATACTGTTCAAACTCGAAGTGAGTACACTGAAAACGTTGTGCTTTCTTATTGTGACCTATAGAGTAGATATACTGTAAAGTAAAGAATGAGTGCAGTATTTTTAAGAACACTACACTACTGTACAGATCTGTTATGCTACAAATGTGTACATTCATGCAGAAATCTTAGGTAGATGCTGGCTGTATACATTACCATTGATAAAATTACGGTTTGTTAGTGAAGGAAAGTTAATTAATAAAAGTCAACTATAGTAGGAAGGAAAGTGAAGTTTTTCATCCCAATTAAGGCCTTTAATGGCGGATGGAAGATTTTTTTACAGATTCTTTGTGATCTCGGTGTACTCCTTATTGATGACTCCAGACACACGATCTATACTCAAGAATCGGACGGACCAATGATGTATATTAAGGTTTTGTTATGTACGGGTCATTTAATTCTTTTGATCATCTTTTAATAAAATCAAGGACACCCATTGACGTCAACGAAATTCAATGGAACCATTCTATGCCTTGTGATTGATCTCTTCAGAAGCAAATTTGGAGGATACAGAAATTAACTCTCATCCTCCCCTTCGTAGAGCTCAATCCTCCCCTTCGTAGAGTCTAAAAGTGGTGTACTTACTTGGTAAACTTCGGAGCTAAAAATCTGCAGCTTTAACCAAGTTTCTATAAAGAGTATAATGTGGAATGCAACTGAAGAACGACACACGCCGACACTTTTCAATTTCCTTCATGAAAAATTTCGACTGCTCCATTACCTTTAGGCTCCACTGAAGCAAAGTCCAAAACAAAGATACATAGGTTTCATCACCCATAGTTTCCGCGGTACACCTAGAAGAAGAAGAAAATTATCAAATTTTCCCATATACGAAGGGACTAAAAAAAGTAATAGAGTAGAAAAAAATTGCCATGTTTTTTTTTTTAATTTTTTATCTTTAATCATAATCTCAACGTAAATCCACCTTGAAAACTGTCTTCAAAATCGGCTCTTTGGAGTTTTGCAATTAATAAGGTAAGGGGAATAAGGTGCTGGTCAAATTTCTTCTATGCCTGACATCGTAATAAAGTCACTTGTTTTTTCAGTAGTGTACGCTGGCGCATTGTCCTGATGCAAAAAGTATCGGAAAAGTTTTTTTTTTGCGTTTTTATACCCTTGCAGATGGTATATTGATTTTGGTCAAAAGATCCTTGATCAGGATCACCTCCTGAATCGATATGAGCATGTCCGTCTGTCCGTTTCTACGCAAACTAGTCTTTCAGTTGTAGAGCTATCGTGTTAAAACTTTGCACACATCCTTCTTTTGTTTGCTGGCAGTATATAAGTCGGAACGGCTGGGATCGGTCGACTATATCCTATAGCTGCCATATAACTGATTGATCGGAAATGCCATAACTTCGTTGTTTTTCAAGTTAGAAGGATGGGACTTTCTTTGCTTTCTAATTTGGGAATATTTATACAATCTGCCAAATTTCGTAAGGATTGGCTGTCTATATCCTATAGCTACCATATAACTGATTGATCGGAAATGCCATAACTTCGTTCTTTTTCAAATTAGAGGGATGTGAGCTTCAGTGGATTCCTCTTTGGGTTAAATAATTCGATATGCCAAATTTTATCGGCCGACTATATACGATCCGCTATATATCTAACAATATAAGATGCGTGGCGCCACCTAGCGGACTGCGACTCAACTGCAAGTGTATATAAACTTCGGCTCCGCCCGAAGTTAGCTTTCCTTTCTTGTTATATATGCAATGAAGAAGACATCTCCGACCCTATAAAGCAGAGCTTGTAAATAACAGTTAACAGTTTCTACTTGAAAAAAAACTTAATTATGGACCATTTGAACAAATTGTCAGGAAACAAGAAAGAAAAGCTTACTTCGGGCGGAGCAGAAGTTGATAAACCCTTGCAGTTAAGCAGAAGCTTATATTATATATATATCGTATCGTATATAGATGGCCGATCCTTTTGAGAATTTTACCATCGAATCAATTTTCTAATAAAAATGTTGGAAAGAGCCCCAATCACCTTTAAAACTAGCAAGGTTGTGCCTCGGAAATGGCGTTCAGTTATATACCCGCTATAGGATATAGTCGGCCGATCCTTTTGAAATTTGTTTGATTGGAGTTAATTTTCCCAAAATGGAACCTGATCAAGTCCCATCTCTTTAACTTAAAAAACACCAAAGTTATGCCAATTCCCATCGTTGTATGACTGCTATAGGATATAGTCGATATCAGGAGGTGATTCTGATCAAGAATATATCTACTTTATAGGGTCGGAGATGTCTCCTTCACTGCGTTGCACACTTTTGACCAAAATTATAATACCCTCTGCAAGGGTATAACAAGAAAGGAAAATTAACATCGGGCGGAGCCGCAGTTTATATACCCTTGCAGTTAAGGTTGTTCCATCTCCCGATCTAACCGTGTTCCCGATTGGAGTGTATTTTTTTCAATTAAATTCCCGTATTATCAGCCATTTAGTGAGATTAGTTACTTGAAACCTTCGAGCTAGTGTCTGGGTTTGTTCGCCATTTCTGCTCCCTGTTTCCCCACCCTATATATGGCGCACTGTCATGCTGTAGAGTTGAATCGTGATCAAATAAAAACAGTTCAGGCCCGTTTTTTGATATTTCCTACCGCTTTAGCTGTGCTCTTTTAGGTGGTAGTTTTAATCAACGGTGGTTTTAATCAGACGGAATATATTAAATGACGGATCACCTTATGTCGTTCATTATGTACGCGACAAAAATGTGGAAGCATTTAAAAACACAAACCTCCGAGCAATACAGTCCATTTCCAAGGCACACTATATGGGCGATCTCATCGATTCCTAAAATGAAGATTCAGAGGCAATGTCAGTTGTATCAGCAATCAAGAATATTTATGCCCATGGATGATTAACAATTATCAACTTCTTAATCAGGTTCTTAAACTGGTTGTCACTTTCCGTCATATTACGCATACGCTTATGGCGCAGTTGCATATCTACAAAATTAAAGATCGTATCGTTGATACCCATCGCCATTCCACACCGCATTAAGAAAAGAATTCGTCTACAAATCGATAAGATCACATACGAATCCGATTTTCAGAAATCAGTAGCATTGGGTTTCAACGAAAGAAAACTTAACAAACATGGCTGGGTTTCATTATCTCCCTACGTGCCGACGGAGCGGCTCTTTCTTATTTTCCTCATTTTTATATTTTTTGAAACCGTGATCGTTACACCTTAATACATATTAAATTAATTTTATTATTTATTTTGGTTATACTTTATTTTGAAAGCTTTGTTCTTGTAAGCGGCAGTTATGAATTTATTTTAAATATATACTTTTTAATTAAGAATTTGTATTTATAAGACCCACTGTTTTTTTATACCCTTGCAGAGGGTATTATAATTTTGGTCAAAAGTGTGCAACGCAGTAAAGGAGACATCTCCGACCCTATAAAGTATATATATTCTTGATCAGGATCACCTCCTGAGTCGATATGAGCATGTCCGTTTGTCCGTCTGTCCGTCTGTCCGTTTCTACGCAAACTAGTCTCTCAGTTTTAAAGCTATCGAGTTGAAACTTTGCACACACCCTTCTTTCCTTTGCAGGCAGTATATAAGTCGGAACGGCCGGGATCGGTCGACTATATCCTATAGCTGCCATATAACTGATTGATCGGAAATGCCATAACTTTGGTGTTTTTTAAGTTAGAGGGTTGGGACTTTCCACACATGTTATATTTGACCAAAATATCTTGTGTGCAAAATTTCATAAGGATCGGCCGACTATATCCTATAGCTGTCATAGAACGATCGAAATTGGCATAACTTTGGTGTTTTTTAAGTTAGAAAGATGGGATTTGGTACAGATTCTATTTTGGGAAAAATAATTCGATATGTCAAATTTCATAAGGATCGGCCGACTATATACGATCCGCTATATATCTAATAATATAAGATGCGTGGCGCCACCTAGCGGACTGCGACTGAACTGCAAGGGTATATCAACTTCGGCTCCGCCCGAAGTTAGCTTTCCTTTCTTGTTTTTTTTTAAGACCCACTGTGTTAATTTATACAATTTTTTTCAGGTGGATCTCGTCCCTATTGGTTTGTTTTAACATCGGAAAGTATTTCTTGGTATAAGGACGAGGATGAAAAAGAAAAAAAATTTATGCTGCCCTTGGACGGTTTAAAACTGCGCGACATTGAACAAGGTTTTATGTCAATGTCTAGGCGAGTAACATTTGCTTTGTTTAGCCCCGATGGACGTAATGTTTACAAGGTTAGTCTCTTTATCTTAATATTACAGAGTTGTATGAAAAACAAACAAGGAAAGCTAATTTTCGGTGGAGCCTATGTTATACTATTGCAATCCTATTTCATAATCAAACAATTTTTTATAACTTGAATTTAAAAGAAAGTCCGAAGCTTTTATCTTTCAAATGCTCTAGGTATAAATACAAATTCAAAGAAAACAACGAAAGACAACTAATGGGGTACCAGGATTTTGGTATAGGATAGGTATCTTAGTTTCCAGAATAGAAACTTACGCGTCTAGTTTTATGCAAGCCGTGTACTTGGCGGCCAAGGCATTATCAAAGCTTGAGTGGGCAAATGGTAAAATATTATATCGCATATGAGAAGTACGACCGGGCGAGATAAGGTCGGGGGAGAGTGCATACCGCGCTAATGCACCGGCAAATGAGAAGAGATCAGAGCCGACCAGAGATACGCAATCGACCGATATTGCACTCCCAAGTTCGAATGTTATAAGACCCACAAAAACATCTGTCAGCGTAGCCGCCACAATTAGCCTCAGCTTACTTGTATTCTTTCACTAAAGCTGAGGCTAATTTTAGCGGCTACGCTGACGAAAGTGGAAACTAAATTTGCCTGGGTACCATAGAGTCTATGTGCTAAATCTGAAAGAGCTATCTCATGTGGTCTCTGTGATCCACGCGTTCAAAATTACAGAAATCCAGTATGGGAATCCGAATAAAATTGCGTATAACTCCTCAAAATTTAGGCTGATTTGGCTAAAATATTTTGCAGATATAAATACCATTTCACATTTTTTCAAAATACTTTCCTCAACTTGCGCTACAGAAATATGCCATTTGTGCAAGTGGTAGGAGCGCAGACGAAATTTTAAAAAATCGTAGCTCTATCTCTTATTGTCTTTGAGATTCAGGCTATATCGACTCGGCTGTTGATGCTGATCAAAAGTATTTGGGCGGTGAGCACTTTATGGGGTCGGAATTAATTTTGAACTAATATAGTCTAAAGCAAGAAAGGAAAACTAACTTCGAGCGGAGCCGAAGTTGATATACCCGTGCAGTTAAGATTATTCCATTTCTGACCGTTCAGATATATGGCGCCTATAGGATATAGTCGGCCGATCCTTATAAAATTTAGCTGATCGGATTATATTGCCCAAAATGGAATCCGTAGAAAGCCCATCATTCTAGCTTAAAAAACACCAAAGTTATGCTAATTCCGATCGTTCAGTTATATGGCAGCTGTAGGACATAGTTGGCCAATCTTTATAAATTTTGGCAAACTGGATTATTTTACCAATATGGAATCTGTAACAAGTCACATCTTTCTAGCTTAAAAAAAAACAAAATTATGCCAATTCCGATCCTTCCGTTATATGGCAGCTATAGGGTATAGTCGGCCGATCCATGTGTGGAAAGTCCCAACCCTTTAACTTTAAAAACACTAAAGTTATTGCATTTACGATGAATGAGTTATATGACAGGTATAGGATATAGTCGCCGATCCTGGCCGCTCCGTCTTATCTGCAAGGAAAAGAAGGATGTGTGCAAAGTTTCAACTCGATAGCTTTAAAACTGAGAGACTAGTTTGCGTAGAAACCGGCAGAAAGACGGACAAACGGACATGCTTATATCGACTCAGAGATCAAGAATATAAATACTTTATAGGGTCGGAGATGTCTCCTTCACTGCGTGGCACACTTTTGACCAAAATTATTATACCCTCTGCAAGGGTATAAAAACTAATATAGTCTTTGAGATCCATATATCCAGACAGACGGATACACACACAGACGGACATGGCTATATTGACTCGGCTGTTCTGGGGTGCCCCAAGGAAGCCATCTTGGACCCTTACTTTTTACACTGTTTATTAACGACTGGCCCCTTGCCTTGACTTGCCTTGATTCACTTGTTCTTATGTACGCTGCTGACGTTAATCCTTGTCTTCAGTATAAATTCACTAGCGCCCAATCTAGACTTGAATCCGATTTGGATAAATTTCAAAATTTGTGTTTAGCAAATAATCGAAAGCTTAATGGATCGATATGTAAACTCATGTCATTTTAATTAATCTAGTCCTCACCAGGCTATGTACTTTCTCTATGGGAACGCCCTAGAACAATTAACTCAGGTTAACGATCTGGGTGTCCTATTAGATTTGAAACTTTAATTTACCGACCATATATCTACCATGGTTAATATTGCTATGGGTGTGCTTGGTTTTATTAAAAGATGGTCAAAAGAATTTAATGACCCGCACAGAACAAAAACTTTATACACATACTTGATACACGTTACTTGAGTATGGATCGTGTGTCTTGAGTCCTTAATACGGAGTTCACCTAGATCACATGGAATCTTTACAAAAAGCTCCCTGACTTTCGCCCTTAGGAGACTTAATTGGGATGCAAATCTTCACCTCCCCTCTTATCATAGTAGACTTTTACTAATCAACTTACCATCATTAACAAACCGTAGAACGATTTTGAGTTTCATGTTTCTATATAATCTTATTTATGGTAATGTAGACAGTCAGATCATGTTACTAACACGCTTTAATTTTAACGTTTCTAGTAGAAGGACTAGAAACTTTCGTCCTCTACTCTTCAGCCATTTTAGTTCGACATATACCCAACACGATTCGTTCAGGGTATTATATTCGGACTACAATGGTCTCTACCAAACTTTGTACGTATGCAGTGGGAATCGCGCGAAAAAAATACATTCACACGAATACAATAATTTCTTGTACACTATGAGTAAAAGGTACACAACACAAAAAACGCCATAACAAAGATTTTGGTAAATCGGGATCTGAGGAACAGAGTACTAGGTTAAAACAATCAATAACACAGGCCAACAGCAAAATTCCCCTGAACCACCACAGTCCATAACAAACATGAGTTCCATCACCCACAGTTTCCGCGGTACACCTAAGAGAAGAAATTGATAAAATTTTACCATATATTGAATTATGTAGGCCGTGTAATGGCGATGACCATCACTGTTTCTAGTTCATATAATTTTTGAAATGTATGTGTACCAACTAAAATTAAACAAGAAAAGAAAGCTAACTTCGGGCGGAGGTTAAGTTGATATACCCTTGCAGTTGTGCCATTTCCGATCGTTCAGTTATATGGTGGCTATTTGATATAGTTGGCCGATCCCTATTAAATTTGGCAAATAAGATTATTTTGTCCCATCCCATTTTTGGAGATGGGAATATAACAAGATTATTTCGGTCAAATAATCTTAAGATTATTTCGGTCCCATCTTTCTAACTTAAAAAAAAACCAAAGTAATGCAATTCCGATCGTTCTATGACAGCTATAGGATATAGTCGGCTGATTCTTATGAAATTTTGTACATAAGATATTTTGCTTAAATATAACATGTGTGGAGTTCCAACCCTCTAACTTAAAAAACACCGGCCGGAATCGGTCGACTATATATAACTCGGTATACTATATATAACTTTGGTGTATTTTAAGTTAGAAAGATGGGACTTGGTACAGATTACTCTTTGGGCAAAATATGGATCGGCCGACTATATACGATCCGCTATATATTTAATAATACATATAAGATGCGTGGCGCCACCTAGCGGACTGCGACTGAACTGCGAGGGTATATCAACTTCGGCTCCGCCCGAAGTTAGCTTTCCTTTCTTGTTTAATTTTAGTTGGTACATATACATTTCAAAAATGATATGTACTAGAAACAGTGATGGTCATCTTCATTTCACGGCCTACATAATTCAATATATGATAAAATTTTATCAATTTCTTCTCTTAGGTGTACCGCGGAAACTGTGGGTGATAGAACCTATGTTTGTTCTGGACTTTGGTTCAGGGGAACTTAAAGGATATGGAGCAGATGAAATTGTTCGTGGAGATTTTTTGCTGTTGGCCTGTGTTATTCTATATTTTTGAATTTTTCTAAATGTCCAAAAACCGAGTTTTTTGTTCAACAAAGTAGTGAAAATTGAACGTGCGGCGTCACAAGGAATTTTCCCATATATCACTTATATATATAGTCTGATCCAGGCCGTTATGATTTACGTATCTTTATTTAATACATTTATTTTAAAACTTCCACTTCAACTTCCAATTAAAATCAGCTTCAAAAATCTGAAGTGATTTAACCTAATGTATAAAAGGCAAGTAATTTCACTAGTGATTTCAAAAAATGAAAATTTTTCCAATTAAGAATGCATTATTCTTGGAACGTATTATTTTGTTAACGCAGTTTAATTAGAAATTGAACGCTTCATATGGATCAAACGAACTTTTTAAATGAAAGCGAAGTTTCTGATTTAGCAAAAAAAATACAGATTTTAGCAAAAACGCTGGCATGATTGTTGGTGCCTTTGGAATCACTCACAACAGGCATGTGTGGCACCCTTAAGGAGGCAGGATGGTTTCCGAGGCTTAAAAAAAAAATAGATTTTTGCGATTTTTTTTTTTCATATCTGAGTGAATATAATTATTCAATTTCTTAAACGATAAATGGCTATATTTGAAGAGTATCTAGGATTTTTTTAACCTAACCTAATGTATAAAAGGCAAGTAATTTCACTAGTGATTTCAAAAAATGAAAATTTTTCCAATTAAGAATGCATTATTCTTGGAACGTATTATTTTGTTAACGCAGTTTAATTAGAAATTGAACGCTTCATATGGATCAAACGAACTTTTTAAATGAAAGCGAAGTTTCTGATTTAGCAAAAAAAATACAGATTTTAGCAAAAACGCTGGCATGATTGTTGGTGCCTTTGGAATCACTCACAACAGGCATGTGTGGCACCCTTAAGGAGGCAGGATGGTTTCCGAGGCTTAAAAAAAAAATAGATTTTTGCGATTTTTTTTTTCATATCTGAGTGAATATAATTATTCAATTTCTTAAACGATAAATGGCTATATTTGAAGAGTATCTAGGATTTTTTTTGTTAAGAAATAATTATGAATTATCGCGTGACGGCAGTCGGCCGGAGTCGCTTGAAAAAATTGTTATCATGTGGTGCTTAAAAGCTGGCCACACAGTGTTATCTTAAATAAAACAAGAAAGGAAAGCTAACTTCGAGCGGAGCCGAAGTTAAGGGGGCATGCGCAGTTGGAGGGGCAAAAAATAGACATTTTTTCCGAATTTTTTTCTCGTAAACTATTGAATTTTTTTGAAATGTCGTTTTTTTATGTGAAAGTACATTATTTTAACTTAAATTTGAAAAAAAAAGTAGAAAATATTTAGGTTTAGTTTATCTAGTACTTAATCGAAGGATATTAAAAAAAAACAAGAAAGGAAAGCTAACTTCGGGCGGAGCCGAAGTTGATATACCCTTGCAGTTCAGTCGCAGTCCGCTAGGTGGCGCCACGCATCGTATATTATTATATATATAGCAGAGCGTATATAGTCGACCGATCCTTATGAAATTTGGCATATTGAATTATTTTGCCCAAACAGTAATCTGTACCAAGTCCCATCTTTCTAACTTAAAAAAGACCAAAGTTATGGCATTTCCGATCAATCAGTTATATGGCAGCTATAGGATATAGTCGACCGATCCCGGCCGTTCCGTATATACTACCTGCAAAGGAAAGAAGGGTGTGTGCAAAGTTTCAACTCGATAGCTCCAAAACTGAGAGACTAGTTTGCGTAGAAACCGACAGACAGACAGACGGTCATGCTCATATCGACTCAGGAGGTGATCCTGATCAAGAATATATATACTTTATAGGGTCGGAGATGTCTCCTTCACTGCGTTGCACACTTTTGACCAAAATTATAATACCCTCTGCAAGGGTATAAAAATATTTGACAAAATGGCGACCTTTCAAAGTTGAAAAATCGTTTTTCGTTAAAAAAAGCGGTAGTTTTTCAGCTGTAAAAAGAAAGTTTTGCATAAAAAAATCAATCCTTCAATTAAGTACTAGATTATTATGCAATAAAAGAGCATGCAAAATTTCAAGACAATCGGGTCACTAGTTTTCGAGTAAGAGTGGTCACCGACTTCAAAAACGTAGTTTTGAGAAAAACGTGTTTAAAGTTTCAACTCACCATTACACTTACCGGAGGCCCTTCCCTTTCAACATGTGTAGCTCAGTGTATTTTTACCGGATCATTTCAAAATTTTGTGGACACATTTCTAAATGTATATACTTCAAGAAAATGCAAAAAAAAAATTCGGAAATAAGATTGCCCAAAATGGAATCCATTGAAAGTCCCATCATTCTAGCTTAAAAGACACCAAAGTATTCTATTTTCCTTTTTTCTGCTTAGTGCATTGTTTCTTGCTTTCTGGGATTCGAATGCATTCGAAAGGATGACTTATTGGCGCATTCAAATTCCATCACTTCGTGTTTCGTCATTTCAATCTTTCAGATTTAGTCGAACTGATTAAGTATTTGTGATCGCCGTACAAGAGTCACAGGTACAGGGTCAAAAGATCTTTTTGATCGTGACATTAAAGTCACAACGTTTGTATTGCGCAATTGACGACTTATATTTGCTTGTCTGGCTTTTAGTATTATATTTAACTTATTAACTTAATATATTTAACTTATTTGAAATAAAGCCTGTAAAGTTTTTCAGTTTATAGTGTAAACGTTATAAAACACTGACGGCTGAATAAAACTTTCAATTTGACAGAAAATTCAACAGTGAATTCATTGAAAATAAACGTAATAACTGAATATCGGGTTGAGCGTTGCAAACTTCACATAAAAAATCTCCTAAATAGTCAGAATAAAGCCTAAAACCTATGCTCTGGTCAGGTGAGCCGGTTATTGAGTTATAATATTACAATAATTGCCACTTATTTAAGTATATCTTTATCGTATTTGATGAAATTTTAAATTTTTAACAAAGCAAAATGATTCTCAATTTCTGTATCATCTAGTATTTTCCGCGAAAATTAGATATATTTATCTGTTATCGTTTATGAGCGTTCATAGAGAAAATCTTGAGCTTGCAAATAACTGTTAGCTGTTATTAGTAATAACTGTTGAGAGGGTAAGTATGTACGTAGGTCTACGGCCAGTCACCCACCATTCAGGGCTCCATCCATCTCCCCATCCACCCATCCTACGCCAAGACGCTCCCGGAATGGCCTCTCTCCGCTTCCAGGAGTCTGATTGAGTGAAGAGGCGGCCTTGGAGGCTGGTGGTGGCTGGATTTTGGAGGTCGGCTGGGTGTGAACGTGGGAGAGGCTTATCGGGCTCCTTTATTGCCGAACCGAGGTGAGGCAGCAGTTGACAGGCGGATTTAGCAATTAAAGCAACTTTTCCGAAGCGCTTCCGCTGCCCTCGGTGGAAAATGCAAAAGGAAATTGGCGCACAATGGGATCGGAAATGGAGATACTCGAAATCAAAGTTGCACTCGCTGGACTGAATCGCTAAATAATTGGCCTAAAGTCGAAATAATTTCATTAAATACTGCGGACAGGCGCTTCCAAGAGAGTATCATCCGTATGAGTGAAGTGCCAAGCCCATAAAATTACTTTGTTGAGGAATATGGGGACTAACTCGGGAGGACACCAAAAATTCCAAAGAGATTGGGCCGCCCTGGTGTACCCGTTGCTGGTCCCTGAAAAGTTCATGTCTTTCGGTAAACAAATTGTGTCGGTATACTCTTGAGGGTATGAGCTTCCTAAACGCCCCATCATTCCCTTCGTATTGCAGATAGACGTTGGCGGATAGTCTTATTTATGTTGCTTGGTGGCGTCCCTGATCTGCTGTGCCGGGAAGTATTTCCGCCGAACGCACAGAAGGCGAGAACTTGACGGGGCGGGGAGCTCCGTGCCGCATCCGGGCGAGTGCGGGCCAGGCCTCGATGACTTCGACCACCGATTAGGTTCTTTAATTTAATTTCTACAGGACAATAAATGGCAGAGTGTCCTGCTGGAGTGTCTCTCGGGCGGATTATCTTTCGGCAAAGACTGACTGCATTGCACGAGACATTATTACCTGCCGGTCGCCGGCGCCCGGCAGGATCCTGGGGCCGGGAGCGGTTCCTATCGGAGGACGTTCCTTTTGGGCGGCAGCCGGGAGGGAAGCTTGCCTTATTTATGAGCTATCAATATTTACTGTTTTCTCGCCGCTTCCTCCTGCTCACCGTTATGATAAGTCAACTTTCGATTAATTTAGTTTGATAATTAAATTTGGTGCCGCGGAAGGGGGCGCCACGGCCGCCCATCGACCCGAAGGCCGCTGAGCAGGGACCGGGAAGCCCAGGGACTTGAAAGATAAGGCAATTAACTCGTCACCGCGACCAGCGCGATAAATGAAATTAAGAACGTGGCCTGACGAGAGTAGCCCTCAGACCCCGCCTCTGCTCCCAATATTTGTTGCATAATTCCGGGCAACAATATCGGAGTAGCAGGTTCTTCTCTCCCCAAAAACGAGTTCCTGAAATCCATCTGCATCCATTATCTAATTACCAGCGTTCTCCCCTTTTCCAAGGGCGTGCCGACAGTTGTCTGCATTTTGATTGGGTTTCAGGCCCTTACTCCTGGCCCGTGACCCCTTGAATTTTGGCTCCTTTCGCAGGCTTAAGTAAATACAGCTAACAATGTGCATTCATTCGTTGCGAGAGTTTTTCTGCTAGTTGGTTACTTTGTGGGTGGCAACATTACCGTGCCCATTATCGTTATCTTGCGTTACCTGCACCCAGAGACGTGTCCTTGCAAGGACCCACTCCAGCAGCCAAAAGCCAGGGCGCCTGCACCCCCGCCCTCCGTGGCGCCGCATAAGTGGCACATTCTGCGGCGTGTGCGTTGTGTTTTTAATTAACACTCCTCCGTGGCATTTGTGCTCCGTGGAGCCGGGTCGCGGCTGCTGAGACATGCAGAAACGCCGGCATCGGTTATGCTTTTAATGCGCACTTTCCGTGGATTTCGCGCTGCCGTGGTGCTGTAGGAGCGGATGATCTGCCTCGGCGATTGACGCCGCCACCCTCCAGGATACAAACAATGCAATTGAGCTGCGAGCTTCACTTGAATAAACCCCACAATGGTCATATACTGACACAGATATTGTTATACCCTATCAGGTTTGAAGTTCGAACCAGTTCCAGAATCGTTTGTCATTTAAGAACCTTCAAGGACCTTATATTTCTTGTTCATTGAGCCTTTATGGCGAAAATTGATTAAAAACGCACATAAAAGCATAAAGCACTAAGAATCTCAAATCAATTTTTTAATGAAAACCCCCCTACCTCGGCACGTTGAGAAAAGATGCAAAAGAAATAATGAATAAAGAATAAAGAACGACCGTGACACACTTTGTTCTGTAATTGTGTTTCGGATGAATTGAGGGGTAACACCACTCAAGAAGCCCAAGGTGAAGAGCTTTTTTGCTACTTTGTTTTTATTGGGAGGAACAGTAATGCGATTATAGCATTCAAGGCTTCTCTTTTAAAATAGGCAAAAAAAAAGTTATTTATTCAAAAACGTGCAGAATAACGCTTGTAACTGACGCCAATTTGAATTCAAATCTACAATCCTTAATTTGAGTCTATAAAGCTTACTAGGATGGAGAAAAACGTAGGGAATTTTTAAAATATTCAGTTGTATGTGATAGGCGAACATATCGACAGATTTTCGCTGAAGTATCGTGTGACTACAAATCAAACTTTCCATTAGAAGGATTGCAAGTTGCAAGGATTTTTAGAAAAGTAATGACAAAAATCAATTGATTATTTAATTTTAGCGAAAGTTCTAGTTGTTCTAGAATATTTTTTTAGATCTATTTGACATTTATGTAACTATCAATTTTGATAAAAATGGAAATAATCCATTTTGCGGAAATGCGTCGATATTATGAGTAGAATCAAATGAATAAATAAGTGAATACATAAATAAAATGCATAGAACGAATGAATTAATGATTGAGTGAATGAATGAATATAATTAATAGAAAGAATGGATGACTATAATGTATAGAAAGAATAAACTAATGAATAATTGAATGTAATGAATGGAATATCAATTTCAATAAAAACCATACTTTATTTAATTATTTGTAATACTGTTGATTACAAAACTGTTTTTAATACAAAACTAACCCGAAAAAAACAAAGTATGGTTGCTCTCTCTCAGAGCGAAACCCCTTTGATTTGAAATATTTACGTTTGGTGAGCTTTAACAAATGATTTGATAGTCATATGACACCATATTGATTAAATAACAAGAAAGGAAAGCTAACTTCGGCCGAAGCCGTAGTTTATATACCCTTGCAGTTAAGAAGCAGCTTATATTATTATATAAATAGTTAGATGGAAATCTGCTTAATTACTAATCTTAGCATAAGCTAGGCTTCAAGATTTTTGTGGAAGCTTAGCTGCCGTGTACATACTGTACATACATAATGAACTTAAAGTTAGGGTATGTGTGGGTGTACATGACTCCCCCAGCACAAGTTTCGACAATACTGTTGAAATTTTCAGTGGATTAAATATTGAATAGGTGTGTACAAAAAAAGTTCTCAATGCGTATAATTTTTAATTTGGTATTTATATCTTCTTTTTACCTGATCTTAATAAATTTTTTTTTGGTGTGTTTTCATTAGATACCATGTAGTTACCAGCTTGATTATGGTTACTTATTTCTTTATAAATTGGATTGGATTTTCCTACTTGGTTATTCTTAACGTATACATTTGCGAAGTTTGGCTCATTTACATTATTTTGATTCGCATTTTGAATCTGCTTATTTTTCAATAATTTTTCAGACAATTTTACAATATCTTCATGACAATTCTTAATTGTATCGCGTTAAGCAAAGAGATCCAGGATCTATCTTTAATATATTGAGCTGTCGCATATTTAGACATTTTGTAAATTGACGTGAGATATATTATATTTCTTTTAGGGTACCAAATGTCTATATGTATTATATCGTTAAATTTTTCTGGCGTTTCTGTTATATTTAAATTATATTTTATAGGTTGCCGATGGTATTTAGCTAAGTTACATATTTTACAATTATTAATATAACTTTATATAACATTTTGCATATTTGGGTAGTAGTATTTTTCTCTATTTTTCTCGATCTTCGATTGCAGTCGTCGCATGCAGACGTGTTTTTTATTGTGCTCCGAGAAAAAAAAATTCAATAAAATCATAAAAGTGCAGTGACTGCTCTAAGAAATCTACAATAACGCGAAAAGACGCTTTTTGCGATGAAATCGCTAATGTTTATATTGATTAATTAATTAATTAATTAATATAAAACACAACACTTAAAACTCAAACTAAATCAACCTCGACTGCAATGAGTTCAAACGACGTTCGCACACAACGTCAACGTGAGCTAGACGAGAGACGGCTCTCAGTACAAAGAAACAACGCGTACTTCTCTTTTAAAGCAACCGAAAACCATGCAAGCTCCGATCAAGCTCGGTCAATTACCCCCAACTTGACCGAATTCTTAAACGTAGAGAGCGAGAGAGCGCGTTCCTGCTCCCCCTCGATACCATCGATGTCTCTGCAGCCAAAGAGTGCAGTAACTAGCACCTCAATTTCTTTGACAACGTCAACAGTAACAACAACAACAACCGCAACTGTATCGACAGCGCGTTTAACGACGTCATCAGCTAGCAGCGCAAATAGTAATACGTCCGCGCTGCCCGAAAACCAAAACAAAAACAAAAACAATGACTATATTAAGCCGGCTGTGCAGACTGGCATGGATCGCTACATCCAAATCAAAAGGAAGCTGAGCCCCCTGAATTCCAAACGCAAAATAACCCGTGGCAATGCTAGCCTAGTAGCAAAAGAAACGCCCATTAACTCAAACCGATTTAAAATCTTGGCAGACGCCGATGAGGTTGAGGCGGTCGAATCCACTGAAGTTGGGAAAAGGAAGCCAAAACCTCCGCCTATCTATATACGCGAAAAAAGTTCCAATGTTCTTGTCAACAAAATTATTGAGCTTATTGGTAAGGATAACTTCCACATAATACCCCTTGTAAAGGGCAACATTCAAGAAACAAAAGTTCAAATGAAGTCTGAAGATAACTATAGAGTATTATCAAAATATCTTACCGAGAATAAAAAGAACTTTTACACGTACCAGCTAAAAAGCAGCAAGGGCCTGCAAGTCGTACTTAAGGGCATAGAGCCCGAAGTAACGCCTGCAGAGATAAAAAAGGCGCTACATGAGAAGGGTTTTAGCGCCAAGACAGTCTTTAATATCCTTAACAGGGATAGAAAGCCGCAGCCACTCTTTAAGGTTGAGCTTGAACCAGAAACCAAGCTCCTGAAGAAATACGAAGTGCACCCAATATACAATCTTCAGTACCTGCTGCACCGCAGAATTACAGTTGAGGAACCGCACAAACGCAATGGCCCGGTACAATGTGCGAACTGCCAGGAATATGGCCATACAAGGTCATACTGTAAACTGCGCCCGGTGTGTGTAGTTTGCGGAGAACTTCATGACTCCGCACACTGCCCAGCGAGCAAAGATGACAGCAACTCGAAAAAGTGCGGCAACTGCGGTGGCAATCACACTGCTAATTATAGAGGATGCCCAGTCTATAAGGAGCTGAAAAGTCGCATCCACCAGAAAGGAATAGCTGCCCGCACCCAAAATGGACAGTTCACGGCGTCCAGATCAAACCCTGAAGTCTTCTTCTCGACTGCAGCCAGATCCTCACTAGGACCCATTAACGTTGACAAAAATGTGACATACGCAAGCGCCTTAAAATCAGGACCGGCGACACCTGCCTCAAGAAGCTCATTTCTGCAATCAGCATATCAAGAACCGAACACGGCTCAGCAACATCAACCAACAGAGCAGCCAAAAAGCAACTTTGAAGCTATGATATGCAGCCTACAACAAAGCCTGACGGAATTTATGTCGTTTATGCGCACAACTATGCAAGATTTAATGCGAAACCAAAATCTATTGATTCAAATGCTGGTTTCACAACAATCCAAATAATGGCTTTCCTACGGATATCTACGTGGAACGCTAACGGCGTTTCGCAACATAAACTTGAGTTAGCTCAATTCCTACTCGACAATCACATCGATGTAATGCTGCTTTCGGAAACACACCTCACAAACAAATACAATTTTCATCTACGAGGATATTCATTCTACGGAACAAATCATCCAGATGGTAAAGCACATGGTGGGACTGGAATTCTAATCAGAAGCCGCATAAAGCACCATTATCAAAACAAATTTGCTAAAAACTACCTACAGGCCACATCTATAAATATACAACTAAATACTGGCAACCAACTTACACTAGCCGCCGTATACTGCCCCCCTCGCTTCAATATAGCTGAAGATGAGTTTATGCAGTTTTTCAACACACTTGGAGACCACTTCATAGCAGCAGGAGACTACAATGCCAAGCACACACACTGGGGATCCCGTCTCGTGACTCCAAAAGGGAAGCAGCTCTATAATGCAATTATCAAAGCCAAGAACAAGCTCGACTATGTTTCTTCTGGCACACCAACATACTGGCCGGCAGACCCAAGGAAACTACCAGATTTAATAGACTTTGCGATTACCAAAAACATCCCTAAAAATCTGATAAGCGCCAATTGCCTATCGGATCTTTCATCTGATCACTCGCCTGTCCTGTTCATTCTACTGCGACATCCAGGAACATTGGAACAACCATTAAAATTGACCTCACAGAAAACCAATTGGGTTAAGTACAGAAAATATATCAGCTCACACATTGAGCTAAGTCCTCATCTCCACGATGAAGCCAACGTAGACAGCTTTGTTAATTCACTTGAGTCTGTACTCGTCTCTGCAGCTCGAGCCTCAACATCGCAAACTATAAATACACAAAGTAATAAAAAGACAAATCTACAAATCGAACAGCTCGTCCTCGAAAAGCGGCGTTCACGTCGCGAGTGGCAATTCCACAGATCGCCATCTACTAAGCAAAGCTTTAGACATGCCTCACGTCAACTTACTAAAGCCCTACAGCAAGAAGAAGCTTATGTCCACCGCCGCTATATAGAGCAATTGTCAACTTCTAGTACAAAACACTCACTATGGAGAGCTCACCCAACTCTAAGCTCACCGAAAGAAACAGTGATGCCTATTAGAAATCCCACAGGCGGCTGGGCGCGCAGCGATGCAGACAGAGCCAGCACGTTTGCCAATCACCTCAAAAATATCTTCCAACCAAATCCGGCCACTAGTGCCTTTACTCTGCCGACTTTACCATATGAGCCTCAGCTTCAACATGAACCAATCGAGTTTCGCCCAAACGAAATCGCTAATATCATCAAAAACCAACTATATCCGAAAAAATCACCAGGCTGCGACCTCATAACTCCCAAAATGATCATTGAGCTTCCATATTGCGCCGTCTGCACTATCACCCAGCTCTTCAATGCCATCGCAAAACTTGGCCACTTTCCAGCGAGATGGAAAAAGTCAATTATAATAATGATAGCAAAGCCGGGAAAAGACCACACAATTCCCACGTCGTATAGACCTATAAGCCTACTTTCATGCTTATCTAAACTCTTTGAGAAATGCATTCTGACTCGAATAAACACATACCTAAGGATCCAGGAAGGAATCCCGTCACATCAGTTTGGGTTTCGTGAAAAGCACGGTACAATTGAGCAGGTCAACCGGATAACAGCAGAAATTCGGAATGCATTCGAAAAACGCGAGTACTGTACCGCAATATTTCTAGATGTCTCTCAAGCATTTGATAGAGTCTGGCTAGAAGGTCTAATGTACAAAATCAAGACAATGCTCCCTTGTAATACCCACAAGCTTTTAGAGTCTTACCTCTACGACAGAAAATTTGCTGTGAGGTGCAACACTGATATATCTGACGAATTCACTGTTGGAGCTGGAGTTCCTCAAGGAAGCGTACTCGGACCAACATTATATGTTCTCTACACAGCAGACATCCCGACAAGCACACGATTAACAACATCTACGTTTGCTGATGATACAGCTATTCTTAGCCGCTCAAAATGCCCGATGCAAGCAACTGCGCAGCTAGCTCTTCATCTGGTGGATGTTGAAAAATGGCTATCAGACTGGCGAATTAAAGTAAACGAACAAAAATGCAAGCACGTTACGTTCACCTTGAATAGGCAAAACTGCCCGCCCCTTACGCTAAACAACACCCTACTCCCGCAAGCAAACGAGGTAACATATCTAGGAGTACACCTCGATAGAAGACTCACATGGCGTCGGCACATAGAAGCTAAAAGAACCCACCTAAAGCTAAAAGCCAGCAGCCTTCATTGGCTTATCAACGCTCGGTCTCCCCTTTGCCTTGAATATAAAGTCCTGCTGTATAACTCGGTACTTTAACCTATATGGATGTACGGCTCCCAGTTATGGGGGAATGCCAGCAATAGCAATATTGACATAGTCCAGCGAGCTCAGTCGAAGATCTTGAGAACAATCACCGGGGCACCTTGGTACGTTCGCAACGAAAACATACATCGCGACTTAAACATTCTTCCAGTCAAAGATGTGATCGCAGAACAGAAGGAAAAGTACTTTAGCAAGCTATTGTCGCACCCTAACCACCTGGCGAGAGGTCTAACAAGGTTGAGTAACCAATCACGACTTCGTCGGAATGACCTACCCACCCAGCGACCGTCTTGAGGAACGTGCAACCAGAATGCAGTCTTAGTCTACTGTTAGTTAAATGTTAATGTTAAGATTTGAAAACTTATTGTTAGTCTCAAAATTAAGAGAAGATCCAATAAATAAAAGCAAAGTTTAATAAAAAAAAAAAAAAATTTTTCTCTTATAGATACAACTATTTCGTGAATACCTCTATGATTATTTTTTAAGTGTTCGTTTTCAATTATCTTTAGAATTTTTTCTTTATCATTTATATCTTCTAATAGTATACACGACTTGAGAATTCTTAAATTTCTATTATTTGAGAAAAACTGTCTATAAATTTCTTGAAATTTTACAAATAAACATAGGTTTTCTGAGAATACAGCAACTAGGCCTTTTTCAGGCAACTTTTCTTGCATAAACTTTAGCATATTTTCCTCATCGCTACTTGTTTTAAAAATGTTTTTTTTTTTTTTTAATTAAACTTTGCTATTATTTATTGGATCTTCTCTTAATTTTGAGACTAACAATAAGTTTTCAAATCTTAACATTAACATTTAACTAACAGTAGACTAAGACTGCATTCTGGTTGCACGTTCCTCAAGACGGTCGCTGGGTGGGTAGGTCATTCCGACGAAGTCGTGATTGGTTACTCAACCTTGTTAGACCTCTCGCCAGGTGGTTAGGGTGCGACAATAGCTTGCTAAAGTACTTTTCCTTCTGTTCTGCGATCACATCTTTGACTGGAAGAATGTTTAAGTCGCGATGTATGTTTTCGTTGCGAACGTACCAAGGTGCCCCGGTGATTGTTCTCAAGATCTTCGACTGAGCTCGCTGGACTATGTCAATATTGCTATTGCTGGCATTCCCCCATAACTGGGAGCCGTACATCCATATAGGTTAAAGTACCGAGTTATACAGCAGGACTTTATATTCAAGGCAAAGGGGAGACCGAGCGTTGATAAGCCAATGAAGGCTGCTGGCTTTTAGCTTTAGGTGGGTTCTTTTAGCTTCTATGTGCCGACGCCATGTGAGTCTTCTATCGAGGTGTACTCCTAGATATGTTACCTCGTTTGCTTGCGGGAGTAGGGTGTTGTTTAGCGTAAGGGGCGGGCAGTTTTGCCTATTCAAGGTGAACGTAACGTGCTTGCATTTTTGTTCGTTTACTTTAATTCGCCAGTCTGATAGCCATTTTTCAACATCCACCAGATGAAGAGCTAGCTGCGCAGTTGCTTGCATCGGGCATTTTGAGCGGCTAAGAATAGCTGTATCATCAGCAAACGTAGATGTTGTTAGTCGTCTGCTTGTCGGGATTTCTGCTGTGTAGAGAACATATAATGTTGGTCCGAGTACACTTCCTTGAGGAACTCCAGCTCCAACAGTGAATTCGTCAGATATATCAGTGGTGCACCTCACAGAAAATTTTCTGTCGTAAAGGTAAGACTCTAGAAGCTTGTGGGTATTACAAGGGAGCATTGTCTTGATCTTGTACATTAGACTTTCTAGCCAGACTCTATCAAATGCTTGAGAGACATCTAGAAATATTGCGGTACAGTACTCGCGTTTTTCGAATGCATTCCGGATTTCTGCTGTTTTAAATATGTGTCTTATTTTTTTTTATGCAAAATTTTGAATGTACTTGAATCACTTTCTGCCTCAATAATTTTTATACCCTTGCAGAGGGTATTATAATTTTGGTCAAAAGTGTGCAACGCAGTGAAGGAGACATCTCCGACCCTATAAAGTATATATATTCTTGATCAGGATCACCTCCTGAGTCGATATGAGCATGTCCGTCTGTCCGTCTGTCTGTTTCTACGCAAACTAGTCTCTCAGTTTTAGAGCTATCGAGTTGAAACTTTGCACACATCCTTCTTTCCTTTGCAGGCAGTATATAAGTCGGAACGGCCGGGATCGGTCGACTATATCCTATAGCTGCCATATAACTGATTGATCGGAAATGCCATAACTTTGGTGTTATGGAGGGTTGGGACTTTCCACACATGTTATATTTGACCAAAATATCTTATGTAAAAAATTTCGTAAGGATCGGTCGACTATATCCTATAGCTGTCATAGAACGATCGAAATTGGCATAACTTTGGTGTTTTTTAAGTTAGAAAGATGGGATTTGGTACAGATTCTATTTTGGGGAAACCAATCTGATCTGCCAATTTTCATAAGGATCGGCCGACTATAAACGATCCGCTATATCTCTAATAAAATAAGACGGGTGGCGCCACCTAGCGGACTGCGACTGAACTGCAAGGGTATAACAACTTCGGCTCCGCCCGAAGTTAGCTTTCCTTTCTTGTTTTTATTTTAAAGACATTTAGACATTTTTATACCCTTGCAGAGGGTATTATAATTTTGGTCAAAAGTATGCAACGCAGTGCAGGAGACATCTCCGATCCTATAAAGTATATATATTCTTGATCAGGATCACCTCCTGAGTCGATATGAGCATGTCCGTCTGTCCGTCTGTCTGTCTGTCTGTCTGTCTGTCTGTTTCTACGCAAACTAGTCTCTCAGTTTTAAGGCTATCGAGTTGAAACTTTGCACACATCCTTCTTTCCTTTGCAGGCAGTACATAAGTCAGAACGGCCGGGATCGATCGAAATTGGCATAACTTTGGTGTTTTTTAAGTTAGAAAGATGGGATTTGGTACAGACTCTATTTTGGAAAAACAATCTGATTTGTCGAATTTCATAAGGATCGGCCAACTATATCCTATAGCTGCCATATAACTATATGATTGATCGGAACTCGCTATAACTTCGTTGTTTTTCAAGTTAGAAGGATGGGAGTTTCAATGGATTCCTCTTTTGGCAAAATAATTCGATATGCCAAATTTCATAAGGATCGGCCAACTATATACGATCCGCTATGTATCTAATAATATAAGATGCGTGGCGCCACCTAGCGGACTGCGCTTTAAATGCAATGGTATATAAACTTCGGCTCCGCCCGAAGTTAGCTTTCCTTTCTTGTTCAGTAATACTTTTAAAATTATGATCGTTGGAATCTGCACTGCGAACGGTTGCCAAATCGTCAGTTTCGTTAGTAAATAACACAGCCACACAAAAAATAATATTTTTTCGGATCTGGAGGTCAGACCATGTTTACTATATGTTTTCGGGGTCGCTGAATCCGAATCCGAGGTACAAAAAACCCCAGCACGTCAGGGTCTGACATAACCGCAAAAAACCTCATACAAAATTATATTCGAGTCCGTAGGTCAGACCATGTTTATTATATGTTTTCAGGGTCGCTGAGTCCGAATCCGAGGTCTAAAAAACTCCAGCAAGTCAGGTTGTTAACGTAACCTTTAAAATATTCCCTTTTTTGAACGACGGATTTGGATTTAGTGACTCCAAAAACATATGGTAAACATGATCTGAGCCCAGAACTCGGAAAATAAAAATTTTATCAAGTTTTTGAGGTTATGTCGTAACCCTGACATTCTGCAGTTTTTTAGACCTCGAATTTCAACATAGAATGTAGGAGATCGGACCTATGGGAATAAGTGATTAACAGCATGGTTTGAAAGAAGATCTCCTGCAGTCTAACCAAATATTTATGTGGTGCACTTGAAGCACTTAGGAAAGGGTCACATAGCATGTCAGCGTGCAGTCCGTTGATAAGTAGTTTTAAATAGATTTAAGGTTTACATGTATCTTTCTTGTTAGAGAAGTGTATGAAATAAAAACAGGTTTTAAACGGAACTCATTGGAGTAACACGATTATTTACGGGGCTCCTCTTAACATTTGGTCCTTCGAGCCGGATCACTTGATAAGAGGAGCCCCTATACTAATAAGGTTTCATTTGAAAACTCATTGGAGTAACACCTTTATATAAGGGGCTCCTCTTTACATTTGGTCCATCGAGACACCCTGACGTTTTCCCCCCTGTGGTAAGAGACTCAGGTTTAAAAACTGGCACCTATATGTGGCTGTAGAAAAAATTAAAATTCTCAGCCCTGGGTAGCTAAAAAATAAGGCTGCGATCTGAGTAAAATAGAGCTCAGTTTAAATATCGTAGTCCTCTGTTGTTTCCCCCCAAGAGGTAAGGAACACAGAGAATAAAATAATATAAATGCCAATGAGCATAATTGAATAGAAAGGAAAAGCAAAAATAAATAAATATTTTGTTTCCTTCTATCGTGTTTGTTCCGGAATGACACCGGAATAATAAAAAAATATATATTAAAATATATAAAAAATTAAATTTGTGTGGTGGCGTATCTGAGGTCTACATCGGAAAAGTTAAAAAGAAAAAATAATTGTGATTACTTGTTTGTGGACAAACAACCTTAAAAAAAAAAAAAATATATATATATAAAAAAAATTATTAAATCGGAAAACATCAAAAATAAAAATTAAAAAAAAAACATCAGCATAAGCAGCAGCAACACTGACGCAGAGGCAACATCCGCAGCGACACCAACATCAACAGAAACATCAGCTAAAGCAGCAATAAGCACCCCAAGCAGAAGCAACATCCGAGCAACATCAGGAGCAATATCGGCTGAAACAAGTCACCCACGCAGAAGCAACATCCGCAGCGACACCAACTTCAACAGCAACATCAGCCAGCAACAGTGACAACACCCAAAGAAGAAGCAGCATCAACAGCGACAACAAAATCACCAAACCAACAGCAGAAATTATATTCATCGGCAAGTTTGGTCTTTTAGTTTTATAACTTTTTAGTTTTATAAATCTGAAACCTTTCCGATAAGAATTAAAAAATTAAAAATATTTCTCAGCAGAGTAGAAACAGTGTCCGATTTAATAAATATTGAAGGCCTAAATAACAAATATATGCCCAAAATAATAGAGCTTAGAGAAGATGTGGAAATACATGAATAATAAAATCGAAGTGGGTCGATTAGAAAAGGTAAAAGGTAGTAATCCTAAAATGGACGAACTACCTACCCTACCAAAAATTGAGGTTCCCAGTTTTCTTTTTCTGATTCTATAAATGAATCAATTTATATGATGCGCCTCAACGCAAATCTGACCGAAGAAACAGATTGCATTTTTGCGCATATTATTATAAAGAAATTTAATATTGAGGCTCTGCAACAATATGAGGGCCAAGTAAAAAATTCAAATGATATCCAGAATTTAAAAAATCAGTTGGAAATGAGTTACCAACTAGAAAAATAATGCAAAATAGTCACACAAACAACCAAGCATGCCCGATGTGCAAAATGCCCGGGCATCAATTAACTTTTTGCTATAAATTTAAAGCATTAAGTCCTCAAGAAAAAACGAATATGGTTAAAAAATTTAATTGGTGCTACAGATGTTTAAAGCACAGTTCAAACTCAAAATGTCCAAGCGAGCTAGTTACTCGTATTGTCAAAAATTACACCATAGCATGTTACATTTTAAAAAAGAGAATGTTGTTGTTGGCCACGGCGTATGTTCAGATTAAAGGTCAAGATGGTGAATTCAGGAAATTTAGAGCATTGATTGACAATGGGTCACAAAGCACTCTAATATCAGAAGAAGCGGCACAAAAACTTAAGTTGCCAAAAATAAAAGCGCACACTGAAATAAGTGGAGTATCAGCAACAGGTGCCTGTGTTTCAAATCACAAATTAAAATTGACAATCAAGAATAATTCTAAATATTCAAAAGAAGTGAGCACAAACGCAATTGTTTTGCCAAAATTAATGAAAAATCTTCCCACAAATAAAATTTTTATAAATAAGTCGGATTGGAAAGGATTCTATTTAGCGGATCGCAATTTCGACAAACCTGGTCGAATTGACCTGGTAATTGGTGCGGATTTATATCCACAAATTTTGCTGCCGGAGATAACCAAAAAGGGTATGCTTCTTGGGCAAAAAACTATCTTTGGATGGACAGTGTCAGGATGCACGAAATCCAGGGGTAGTAATTCAATCGTAGCAACCATTATCGTGCTCAAACAAATGGACCGATATTGGAAGGTAGAAGAAGAGGATAGCAATGACATAAAAACAGAAATAGGTAAAACTAATTTTAAAAAATTTACTAAAAAAGATGATAGTTGCCATCCAGCGAGGTGGCCTCTAGGAAAGTCAAGAAGCATTAGCTTCGGCTTATATAGGAGTATTTCTCCGAGAAGAGAGAAAAGAGATTCCGAGAATAGCTTGGGACCCTCTAAAGCCTCATGTTATGAATCATACAGCAGAAATAGCTCACCTGGGCAAACAAATAGAAGATTTGAAAGCAAAAAATTTAGAATTGAAAAATATCGACTTTCATCATGTGTCAGGTTATAGCTTTTAATTTTGGAAATGATAATCATAACTTTACTGATTATATCCTATTTAAGAAAATTAAAGTCGAGACAATTGATGGCTTTAGCATTGCCAACTCCAATGCCGAATGATTAAAAAAAATGTTTTTTTTATATGTTTAATGTATAATGAAATGGTTTTATACATATAATTAAGTAATCATTCAAAAAAAAAAGGCAACATATATCTAAAAATAATAGGAAACAAAATAAGTAAAAATTACAGTCCACTAAAAAATCGAATAAATAAAATTTTCAAGATGTCCACTAAAAACAAAAATTAAAAAAATATATATTACAGTCCACTAAAAAATCGAATAAAAATAATAATTAATTTAAAAATGTAAACTGAAGTCAAGCACTTTTGTGGCCCCTTGCAGGATGTTCAAACATTAAGTTGAACATGGGAGCTAATATAATATGCAATGTTAAGCAATGTTAAAATATTTAAAAATATGAAATAGAATTATATAACTAACAACATATTGTTATCGAATTATAATAATATCAATTTTCTAATACTGAAGAAAAGAAATTTATAAAAGCAAAAGTAAACAGTCCGCTATCTAGTGTTATCAAAGAACAATGTATTGAATTTAAAAATATCTAAAATGTACACCTTTTTTGTGGCCCTTTGCAGAATGTTCAAGCATTGAACACGATAAGAATTTCAACATAGAATGTAGGAGATCGGACCCATGGGAATAAGTGATTAACAGCATGGTTTGGACGATCTCCTGCAGTCTAACCAAATATTTATGTGGTGCACTTGAAGCACTTAGGAAAGGGTCACATAGCATGTCAGCGTGCCGTCCGTTGAGAAGTAGTTTTAAATAGATTTAAGGTTTTCATGTATCTTTCTTGTAAGAGAAGTGTATGAAATAAAAATAGTTTTTAAACGGAACTCATTGGAGTAACACGATTATTTACGGGGCTTCTCTTAACAGTAGTGTTCTCGTTTTACCTAGAATTTTTATATATGGTAATCGTCTTGTCCCTCTATCTGAAAATTTACGTTAGACTGACTAAGGTCCATTGGTAAAAAGGTACGTCTGCTTTGCTCGGAACCTTGCATATTTTTGTTGTTTGTCGATATTCGAGTAGAGTTGGATGTTGTGTTATAATTCGACTGATTGTGATACCACTGCTTTCTATTATTTGCACTAAATGCACCTTCAGATCTTCGACTTTCAGTTTTTGTAGCATTATCTTGTTGGTCACCGCTAGCTTCACCTACTATCAATTGTGTTACTATAAATTCGTTTACATTTTTAATCGTCATCGTTACTAAATTGGTTCTAAAGTTTGGTTTATTGTATTTATTATTCTTTCGAGTCGGCCCGTATAATGTGTAGCTTTGATGTCTATCATCTTCAATGATTTTGTAAGCATCATCTAAGGACTGCGGATTTCTCGCGAATATCATTGTTTTAGTAGGTTCAGGTAAGTTTTCTCTTAAAACGCGGAGTGCAATTCGGTTTACTTCGGAAGTAGTGTATGTATCTTCGTTATGATGCTTATATCGACTCAGGACTCCTGATCAAGAATATATATACCTTTTAGGGTCAGAGATGTCTCCTTCTCTGCGTTGGACACTTTTGACTAAAATTATAGTAACCTCTGCAAGGGTATAAAAACAGAATTTAGTTTTACGGATTCCTTTTATAAAGTTCTACCGCAAACCCACCAATTTGATTTAAAAAAAAAAATAAAAATAGTTTTTATTTCAATAATCGTTAAGCTTGATGCATAAAAGGGAGTTTAATGTTTCTGCACCTGATGAACTTCGCCTTTCACTCAGTACACAATGACGTGCTGAAGAAGCCTTTTCGACAGGGCTAACATTTAGAATCGGCCATTAAGTGTCTTCTAAGATTGGTTGCATGAAACCCAGCAAAACTCGATGGGCAATCATTTCAAGTTGATTTTTGATCGTTCGCATCAAATTTAAAAAACTGATGCACATTTTTACTTGGCTCACGACCCATTTTTAATAGAAATACCAGTTAAAACGAAAAAGAAGTTTTGAAAATAACACAAAAGGCAAGAAGAACAACACGACAAATCAAAGTGGAAAATCAAATTGACAAATATCAAAAAGACTTTTATTTTTCAAACTCTCAGTCAAAGGGTCAGTAAATAACCTGATCAAATTTAAACAAAAATGTATCGGTTTTTCTCTGGGTGAGACCCTTTAACTCAAAAACCGAATGTAAAGGTTTTTTAATGACAATTTGTTTAAAAGGTTGAGCTATTAATATTTTTTAATAGCGGCCAAATAAATAAACGATTCCACAATTTATTTTCATTCAAAGTTCAATGCTTTTATTTCGAGGGCCTAATCTAACCAAACTCGCAGCCGCTCAAGTTAGTGCCAAAAATACAAGTCATCAAAGCTTAGCAATAGAAACTCAGCCAATGCATTTGTTTATCATTTCGCTGGCAAGAGGCGTGGCGGGGAAACGCACAAAAATGCAAGATGTGCTAGTATGCAGCAGCTCTACAAAAAAAAGCTCCCCAAAGCGCATGCGCCACAAATACCAGAAAAGCGCATGCGAACGGGGGAGAAATAAACAAAAACAGAGCTGCTAATAAGCCCGCCGCTGCTTTTCAGACTTAGAATATTAATTATATTACATAGCTTCGCCTTTGGCTGCTTGGCTTAACATAATAATTCATAATTGAGACTTATTTTTTTAACAACTAGATACGGTTAACTGTTATTTGCCAGCAATGAGAAAACCCGATGAACTTCAAAATCTTTTCCTTATTAAAGATATTTTTATACCCTTGCAGAGGGTATTATAATTTTGGTCAAAAGTGTGCAACGCAGTGAAGGAGACATCTCCGACCCTATAAAGTATATATATTCTTGATCAGGATCACCTCCTGAGTCGATATGAGCATGACCGTCTGTCCGTCTGTCTGTTTCTACGCAAACTAGTCTCTCAGTTTTAGAGCTATCGAGTTGAAACTTTGCACACATCCTTCTTTCCTTTGCAGGCAGTATATAAGTCAGAACGGCTGGGATCGGTCGACTATATCCTATAGCTGCCATATAACTGGTTGATCGGAAATGCCATAACTTTGGTGTTTTTTAAGTTAGAGGGTTGGGACTTTTCACACATATTATATTTGACCAAAATATCTTATGTACAAAGGATCATAAGGATCGGCCGACTATATCCTATAGCTGTCATAGAACGATCGAAATTGGCATAACTTTGGTGTTTTTTAGGTTAGAAAAATTTGGGTGGGATTTGGTACAGATTCTATTTTGTGAAAAACAATCCGATCTGCCAATTTTTATAAGGATCGGCTGACTATATACGATCCGCTATATATTTAATAATATAAGATGCGTGGCGCCACCTAGCGTACTGCGACTGAACTGCAAGGGTATATCAACTTCGGCTCCGCCCGAAGTTAGCTTTCCTTTCTTGTTTAAGAATACAATGAGCTTATTTTAAGCGTTATTGCTATTATATTTAATATATAAGGCGAATAAGTTTACCAATTGATGACAATAATTTTAAAATAAAATTTACATTGCTTTCTAAAATAATCAAAATGACATATTTTAGGACTATAAACAATTGGAGCTTTCTTGCGAGACCGTCGAAGATGTTGAATCATGGAAAGCCTCATTCTTACGCGCAGGTGTTTACCCTGAAAAACAGGAAACCCAAGAAAATGGAGACGAGGTAAGTTTTTTTTTAACAAAATTGTTATTTCTCATAGTCATATTATATGACTATTAGTACTCCGTGACTAATCAGGATGAAAATCCTGATTGTGAAAACTTTAATCAGCTGACACAATTTAACGATGCAATAACACAGGCCAACAGCAAAAAATCTCCACGCATAATTTTACCCGCTCCATAACCTTTAGGCTTTCCTGAACCAAAGTCCAGAACAAACAAAGGTTCTATCACCCACAGTTTCCGCGGTACACCTAAGAGAAGAAATTGATCAAATTTTACCATATATTGAATTATGTAGGCCGTGTAATGGCGATGACCATCATTGTTTCTTGTACATATCATTTTTGAAATGAATGTGTACCAACTAAAATTAAAAAATGGTATCTAGCAGTTACCATATCTTTGGAATACTCATTCAAAGTTGAAATCTCCGATTTTCTACATAAATTTTTCCTCTTCTATGATTTTTCCCCAAACATTTTCCCATGGAAGGTTTTTTTTTCTTATTGAAATTAGATGATCATACCATGTTTTAATTTTGGATTTAAGGAAAAGCTCGAAATAATTTTATTGAATTTATTATAGGTGGTCAAACAATATTTTCCTCAATTAAATTGGAGTTTTTAATCTCATATTTTTTTTAATGTCATGGCTACCTAAAACCCCATTCCAAACTTTGACATAAAATATTAATATAGCTTAGTAGCCTTTATTAAAACGTTACTACTACAAAAAAGTGGCACGTGTTTTTAAGTGTGTAAACAGCCCAAGCTGTTTTTGCTATATTTGCGGACTATTTATTCTGAAGAAGGAGAGAAGACCCATTAACAAAAACATAGTGATTTATATAGAGAAGCATTTAATGAAGAAATTTCCGATCAAGATAAAACATGGGTACCGCATTTTTGTTGCAATACATGGTTAGGATTGAGTAATCATCAAATTGCGTTTTTGATACCATTTAGATGGAGGCAGCCAACAAATCACCAAGAGGATTGTTACTTTTGTTTAACAAGGATTCTTGAGCACAATCAAAAGTCTAAAAAATATATAAAATATGCCAATGTGTATTCGCACGCAAGTCCAATAAAAAGATCTTCAGTGCAAAGTTCCAAAATCAAGTATGAATCCAATGGCGAAACGAGACTGGACGTGCAGAGGGCGAAGATTTTAAATCATACTCCATGGCTCCGGAACTCATCGATCAAATGACCCTCACCGATTTAATAAGAGATCTAGATTTATCCAAGGAAAAATCCGAGCTGCTGACATCCCGATTGAAGCAATGGAATTTACTCAATACGGATGTAAGAGTATCCACATTTCGTTCAAGACAATCAAGAGTAGACGAATTTTTTACAAAAGACGAGAGTGGCCTCATATATTGCAATGACATTTTGAGCCTTTTTAAATTTTTCGGTTACGATCTTGTAGGCGTGGAATGGAGGCTTTTTATAGATGCTTCCAAAAGCAGCTTAAAAGCGGTTCTGCTTCATAATGGTAATATGCTTCCATCAATTCCGTTAGCATATGGTCCTCATTTCAAAGAAACGTACTATATTGTTGAGTCGATACTGACACTGATCGACTATAAAAAATTTAAATGGACTATCTGTGCAGATCTTAAGGTAGTTGCTATTCTCATGGGTTTACAAGCTGGATACACCAAATATTGTTGCTTTCTTTGTGAATGGGATAGTCGCGCAAGACGGCAACATTATAATCAACGCGTTTGGCCTTCAAGAACCATCTATATTCCTGGTGAAAAAAACATCAAATACGATCCCATAGTTGATGCAACTTCAATTATACTGCCAGCGTTTCATATTAAATTGGGCATAGTGAAAAATTTCATCAAATCCCTCAAAAAAGATGGTGACGCTGTAAAGTATTTAATTACGAAATTTCCAAAAATAATCACAGCCAAAATAAAGGAAGGAATTTTTATTGGTCTCGAAATTAAAAAACTTCAAGATTTTTTCAATGTTTTAAATAACAAAGAGTTGCTAGCCTGAAACTGCATGAACAATGTTATAAGAAATTTTTTGGGCAACAAAAGATCAGAAAATTACGCAGTTGAAGTGCAGCAAATGCTTGTAGCATTTAAAGAAACAGGAGTGAATATGTCCCTAAAAATTAATTTTTTGGATTCCCACCTGGACTTCTTTCCGGATAACATGGGAGCGGTAAGCGATGAGCAGGATGAGAGATTTCACCAGGATATAGCGACCATGGAAAGAAGATACCAGGGAAAATGGAGTACCTCAATGTTGGCAGACTATTGCTGGAATTTAGTAAGAGAATCGTTTAATGAGTACCGACGAAAAAACTCTAAAAGAAAATCTTCCTTTTTTTATAAGACAAGTAAGATATGATTTTTATTCAATTAATAAATATATATTTATTTAAACAAATTTTGACCCCCTTTAGAGATGGTCAAGAAAAATGATGAATAAACATTGAAAAAATCTTCATCTTTTTGAAGTTTTTTAATTTCGAGACCAATAAAAATTCCTTCCTTTATTTTGGCAGTGCTTATTTTTGGAAATTTCGTAATTAAATATTTTACAGCGTCACCATCTTTTTTGAGGGATTTGATGAAATTTTTCACTATGCCCAATTTAAAATGAAGCGCTGGCAGTATAATTGATGTTGCATCAACTATGGGATCGTATTTGATGTTTTTTTCACCAGGAATATAGATGGTTCTTGAAGGCCATACGCGTTGATTATAATGTTGCCGTCTTGCGCGACTATCCCATTCACAAAGAAAGCAACAATATTTGGTGTATCCAGCTTGTAAACCCATGAGAATAGCAACAACCTTAAGATCTGCACAGATAGTCCATTTAAATTTTTTATAGTCGATCAGTGTCAGTATCGACTCAACAATATAGTACGTTTCTTTGAAATGAGGACCATATGCTAACGGAATTGATGGAAGCATATTACCATTATGAAGCAGAACCGCTTTTAAGCTGCTTTTGGAAGCATCTATAAAAAGCCTCCATTCCTCGCCTACAAGATCGTAACCGAAAAATTTAAAAAGGCTCAAAATGTCATTGCAATATATGAGGCCACTCTCGTCTTTTGTAAAAAATTCGTCTACTCTTGATTGTCTTGAACGAAATGTGGATACTCTTACATCCGTCTTGAGTAAATTCCATTGCTTCAATCGGGATGTCAGCAGCTCGGATTTTTCCTTGGATAAATCTAGATCTCTTATTAAATCGTTGAGGGTCATTTGATCGATGAGTTCCGGAGCCATGGATTATGATTTAAAATCTTCGTCCTCTGCACGTCCAGTCTCGTTTCGCCATCGGATTCATACTTGATTTTGGAACTTTGCCCTGAAGATCTTTTTATTGGACTTGCGTGCGAATACACATTGGCATATTTTATATATTTTTTAGGCTTTTGATTGTGCCCAAGAATCCTTGTTAAAAAAAAGTAACAATCCTCTTGGTGATTTGTTGGCAGCAATGGCAGCAAAAACGCAATTTGATGATTACTCAATCCTATCCTGCATGTATTGCAACAAAAATGCGGTACCCATGTTTTATCTTGATCGGAAATTTCTTCATTAAATGCTTCTCTATATAAATCATTATGTTTTTGTTAATGGGTCTTCTCTCCTTCTTCAGAATAAATAGTCCGCAAATATAGCAAAAACAGCTTGGGCTGTTTACACACTTAAAAACACGTGCCACTTTTTTGTAGTAGTAACGTTTTAATAAAGGCTACTAAGCTATATTAATATTTTATGTCAAAGTTTGGAATGGGGTTTTAGGTAGCCATGACATTAAAAAAAATATGAGATTAAAAACTCCAATTTAATTGAAGAAAATATTGTTTGACCACCTATAATAAATTCAATAAAATTATTTCGAGCTTATTATATTTCGGATTATTTCCTTAAATCCAAAATTAAAACATGGTATGATCTACTGATTTCAATAAGAAAAAAAACCGTTCCATGGGAAAATGTTTGGGGAAAAATCATAGAAGAGAAAAAATTTAGTAGAAAATCTGAGATTTCAACTTTGAATGAGTATTCCAAAGATATGGTAACTGCTTGATACCATTTTTATACCCTTGCAGAGGGTATTATAATTTTGGTCAAAAGTGTGCAACGCAGTAAAGGAGACATCTCCGACCCTATAAAGTATATATATTCTTGATCAGGATCACCTCCTGAGTTGATATGAGCATGTCCGTCTGTCTGTCTGTCGGTTTCTACGCAAACTAGTCTCTCAGTTTTGGAGCTATCTAGTTGAAACTTTGCACACACCCTTCTTTCCTTTGCAGGTAGTATATAAGTCGGAACGGCTGGGATCGGTCGACTATATCCTATAGCTGCCATATAACTGATTGATCGGAAATGCCATAACTTTGGTGTTTTTTAAGTTAGAGGGTTGGGACTTTTAACACATATTATATTTGACCAAAATATCTTATGTACAAAGGATCATAAGGATCGGCCGACTATATCCTATAGCTGTCATAGAACGATCGAAATTGGCATAACTTTGGTGTTTTTTAGGTTAGAAAGATGGGATTTGTTACAGATTCTATTTTGTGAAAAACAATCCGATCTGCCAATTTTTATAAGGATCGGCTGACTATATACGATCCGCTATATATTTATAAATATAAGATGCGTGGCGCCACCTAGCCGACTGCGACTGAACTGCAAGGGTATATCAACTTCGGCTCCGCCCGAAGTTACCTTTCCTTTCTTGTTTAATTTTATTTGGTACACATTCATTTCAAAAATGATATGTACAAGAAACAATGATGGTCATCGCCATTACACGGCCTACATAATTCAATATATGGTAAAATTTGATCAATTTCTTCTCTTAGATGTACCGCGGAAGCTGTGGGTGATAGAACCTATGTTTGTTCTGGACTTTGGTTCAGGGGAGCCTAAAGGTTATGGAGCAGGTTAAATTATGCGTGGAGGAAAAAAAAAGTTGGAAATTGTCGGCCTGTGTAATTTGAAATGAGGTCGTATATCGGTTTTATAGAAAATTAATTTATTCTATTAAGTCAGAATATTAGAAAATAGTATTTTAAAAATAAATTTTGTTAGGTTAAGGTTTCAGTTTTACTTAGATGTCATACATTTATATTGTTTACTTTTAAAATTTTTAATTTATCTTTGCCGAAAGTATTGGTTTGGTTTTTATAGAAATCCATGTAGTGAAGGAGAAAACTTCGACCCAACAAAGTATATAAGGTCTTGATCAGTGTCATCCCTCAGTTGATATAAGCAGATTGGTCTTTCTTTTTCGACGCGCTTTAGTCTCTCAGATTTAAAGCTATAGACTTCAAACTTTACGCATGTCCTTCTTTCCCTAACACTTAATACATAAGTTTGTTTTTTATAGCCTTGCAGTGGGTATTACATTTTTGTACAAAAGTGTATAACACAGTGAATATTAAAGGTGACATCTCAGACATCACCTCCTGAGTCGATATATGCTATCAAATTTAAACTTTGCACAAAAAAAAATGTTCCTTGTTTTAAATTACTTTAAAAGTTTTATTATATGAATATTTTTTTAATTTCTAGTTTTGAAAGCATTTTACAAGATGCCAAAGTTGTAATATTGCTGATCGTTTAGTTATATGAAAGCTATAGGATATAGTTAGCCGAAATGGTTGTTAATCTGTTTGTAAAAATAAAACATGTATAAAGTCCCATCCTTTAAACATAAAAACCAGTAAAGTTATGATAAGTTTCGATAAATCAGTCGCATCAGATCAATTGGCTAAAAATAGAATTCATAGGAAGTCCCAACCTTCTTGCTTAAAGAACACCAAAGCTATGACCTTTTCAATCAATCAGTTATATGGGAGCTATACTATATAATTGACCGTTGCCGTTCTGACGGTGTGCAATACAGCGTTCTATGCAGCGAGCAATGGGAAGAAGGACGAGAGCAAAGTTTGAAGTTGATAGCTAAGAGAAAAGTGTGAGTGAAACAGACATATAGACCGTCAGATGGGCAGACAAACTTATGTATGTCGACTCCGACTCCAGATTAAGAATGTATATATATACTTTTATTCTTTATCAAAAATCCAAACACCTGCGCAATGAGGCGCAGGAATGTCATGGGAATTTCCATGGAACTTTCATTTCGAAAAAATTTAAATATAGTTTCATAGACCCTTGACGTTAGAGAAAATGTTATATCATTGTCTTTTTAAAGAAATTTGTTATAAATATACATATTATGATAAAGTCTGTTCATAAGTTTAAAGCTTTATCATAAAATCGTTGCTTTTATGTATTTGTCGACTCTTCTCTCGTAATGGACTTACAACAAGTCATAAAATCATTATCCCTAAAATGTACTTGATGCAGACTAATAGGCCCATTTCGTTGAAGTGTATCCTCATTGGCTACCGGGCGGTAGGTCTATCTTCTAAGATGGGTGTAGTTTCCAAATTTGCTAAGAGAGCGTGTTAGATGGTTTGAGAGAGCTGACAATTTGGTTTAACCCACATGATCATTTTAATAGGTAGGTACTCTTTAAAACTTTTTAATTTAAAGACATTTTTTTCAACACCAATCCTTTGTAGTTTTTATCCTTAATGACAATGTATAACTACTCTGTGACAAAAATATTATTTTTATTAGGGGCAATATTATTTATAAGTGTTTTCTAATTTCATTGGAAGTACGTGAAAACAACACTTGACCAGGAATCTTGTCAATAGCCGCAAAAAACATCCAAAGTTTGAACCCCCACATTGTTCTTTTCTAAACATTTAAGTCTTTAAAGTCCATAAAATCGCAAACTAGGAATGCGCAGATATTGGTAACACCACCTGTAAGCCTTACTAATTTTCGGAATGAAGGTGAATGGGGATTATATCGCCTTGAATCGAATAAAATTGAAGGACAAATCTATATTGGCAAATGATTTTCTAAAGTTTTGTCAAGAAAGTTCGTCATTCCATTGAATAGATTAAGAATATTATGAGCCAAAGGAAACATGCAAGTTTCTAGTCCAATTTTTAGAAGCCAAGAACTAGACTTTTATAATTGGTGGAAACATGCATAAGTGCCATGGGAATATGTTTTGAGGAATGAAAACGAAATTAAAAAGGTTACCATTTTCGGGTAAGTCAAAAATATGTCTGGGAGTCTTGAAATTGTTTTTTTTTTTAATCCTTAAAAGATGGAAAAAAGAAGGAAGATTAAAGATTTTTGCGTTAAACAAAATAAAACGGAACTTTTTTTTAGGTTGGGTTAGGACGGCTGGCGGTCTGTTCCTGAGAAAGCGACCACCACACTTAGACCGCATTCGTTCCCTTGTGATACCGTGGGCCGGATATAAAATTCCGTTTATTCGCGGAGAAGGACTTATGGTCTAACAGTTCCCCCACCCTGAGGCTTTGGTGAATCTTTCTATCCTATTAGGATCTATTTCTGACATCATTGAGATGTTGGTGAGCAACTTGTCGCTCAGAGGTTGAAGTCTGAGAGACTGCAGGGCTGGACAATGGCATAGAAGATGCTCGACAGTTTCTTCCTCTTTTTCGTCCCTGCAGCTGCGGTAGTAGTTGTTGTGGAGTGAATTCATTCGCCTAGTGTGTGTTCCTACTAGCCAGTGCCCCGTGATGACTCTTACAGCCGTTGTGATTCTATCTTAAGTAGTTGTGATGTTATTTTGTTTGAGATTTTTGGCCAGAGTTGGCGGGCCAGCCGGCAATTGGGAACGGAGTCCCATCTGAGCTGGTTTTCCTTTTTGCCTTCCTTCTTGAGCTACCTACCGTGGCTGCGAAGAATCTGCCTTGCTTTTCGTTCACTTTTCGGCATATGTATGCTTATTTTCTGCAAGTTTGCCAGCCGCTTCCGGTTCGCTGCCCATTCCCGCATCAGCAGGAGGCCTCAAGGCCCTTGCGCCGGGAGATGCCGCCATGGTGGCGGGCTTGCTTGGCTAGAACCCGTCCTCTCTCGCCATCTGTGCCGTCTTCGATTTTTGGCCAGACACACTCGTCATTCCCAGAGCTGTGGGTTTTTTGGGAGATCCCGACTTCTTGATTTTGTTTGTATGGAGTATACAAACTCTTGGAGTGCATACTTTGGTCCCACGAGTTGCGGAGAAAGGACGGTCCACCCGGACGGAGATCCACGACGCCTTAGAAAATAGGTTCGCCAGCTACCCTGAACCCTCCGTTTGAGACTGGGCAGAGTTTGTATACCGGGCCCCCAGCCAGGCTGACTTTCGGCATGGGCACCTCAGTCCGGCCCCGGTGTGACATGGTGTTTTGGGATGGGAGTTGGGTAGGAATTGTAGTTTAGGAGAAAGGAAAAGTGTGAGGCTACTTGTTTTTGCAGACGTGTTTTTTTTCCTGCTTCTTATCGTCAACGCAAATTTTAATAAAAGCAGTGCAAGCTCTAAGAAACAACACACAGTGGGCGAAAAGACGCTTAGTGCGATGAACTTCGTATTTTTTGTGTAAATAAACAATAAGAAAATCTAAAACATTAAGCTATGAGTGAATTCGACACTCATAGGGTGCTCCAACGTCAGCAAGACAACCGTCGGCTCTCTCTGCAACGAAACAACGCATAGCACTCATTCATGTCAACCCAAGACAACGCGACCGCTAACCCAACAAAAACTACCCAACCGCGATCAATAACTCCAAGCCCGAGTAATGAACTCAATCCAACATCGCTAGGCAGGGCGCGCTCTTGCTCTCCAGCGCACTTGTTGGACAAAACCTTATACCCCTCCCTCATGCCAACCTGCTTAGCCACGGTCACCAGTACAGTGACGTCACTAGCAACTGCAACGGCTACTTCTACAACAACTACAATAGTATCGACTGCTAGCGCAATACCATCTACTGCAATGACGAAATCTGCTGTGCAAGCAAATAATGCAGTACCTTACACCAGCGCGCTCTCTTTAAAACAATGTTCGGCCGTACGGACTGGTATGGATCGGTATATCCACGTAAACTCAGCCCGCAGAACTCTAGACTTGGTAATTCTGCTTAAATAACTCGCGGCACCTCAAAACAATCCACAACAGAGAAGCCCATAGAAGCAAACCGATTTGCTATTTTGGCAGATTAATCCGATGATATACCTCCTGAATACATCGCAGGGGTCGAAGTATTTTGTCGAAGTATTTAAACGAAAACAAAAAAAACATCTACACGTACCAATTAAAAAGCAGTAAAGGCCAGCAAGTAGTTCTTAAAAGTATTGAACCGGAAGTAACACCAGCTGAAGTTCACCACCAGCGCATTGAAAAAGAGAGGTTTTAATGTAAAAAATGTTATTAACATTTTGAATAAGAAAGAAAGCCTCAACCTCTTTTCAAGGTAGAACTTGAACCCGAAACCAAATCCAAGCCTCTGGAAAAAATGAAGTGCATCCAATTTTTACTCTCCAGTTCCTAAGACACCGCAGAATAACCAAAGAAGAGCCGCATAAAAGAAATTGGCCGGTGCAGTGTAATAATTGACAGGAATATGGCCACACAAGGTCTTACTGCACGCTTCGTCCAGTATGCGTTGTTTGTGGAGACCTTTATGACTCCCACAAATGCCCAAAAAATAAAGAGGATCCCAGCAGCAAAAAGTGTGGAAACTGTGGAGGTAACCATACGGCTAACTACAGGGGCTGTCCAGTCTACAAGGAACTGAAAAGTCGCACACACCAAAGAGTGACCACTGCTCGCTCCCATATAACACATATGAAATCTACCTATGCGTGATGTCTTCCCCCCTACAGTCGTGAAATTTGCAGCTAATAATGAGTTCACCGACAAACCCGAAAGCTTTGCAACTGCTCTAAAAATGGGTCTGAAAAGTACCGCTCCCGCCAAGACACGATCATCAGTTTCCCCTCATCAACCAGGAGAACAGTCTACGAACAAAACTGAAACAATGATATGTAATCTTCAACAATGCAAGATCTTATGCCAAACCAATGCTACTACTCGCAGAAACTCATCTTACAAATAAATACAATTTCCAAATTCGAGACTACTTCTTCTATCACACGAATCATCCAGACGGGAAAGCACACGGAGGCACCGGGATTCTGGTTAGAAATCGCATAGCACTGCTTCCACAATAGTTTCGCCACTAACTACATGCAAGTTACATCTATAGATGTATAGATGGATCACCGTTCTTTAAAGCTTGCCGCCGTATACTGTCCTCCTCAGTTTACAATATCCGAATCCCAATTCATGGACTATTTCAACTCTCTGAGCGAACAATTTATAGAAGCTCATTTATAGTAGCAGGAGGCTTTAATGCCAAGCAAACGCACTGGGGATCTCGACTTGTGACTCCATAGGGAAGGCAGTTGTACAATGCAATAATAAAAGCAAGCAACAAGCTAGACTGTGTGTCATCTGAGACAACTACATATTGGCCTACAGATCCCAGAAAACTGCCAGATAACTTGATAGATTTTGCAGTCACAAAAAACATTCCACACAACCTGATAAATGCCAACTCCTTATCAGATCTATCGTCTGATCTCTTGCCTGTACTCCTTCAGCTAAATCTACATCCATTTGCGGTTGATAAACCATTCAGACTAACAACGAATAAGACCAACTGGCTTAAGTACAAAAAATATGTAAGTTCGAATATTGAGTTGAATTCACGTTTGAATGATGAAGCTGATATTAAGTTATCCACAAACACTCTTGAATCCGTCTTGGTCGTAGCAGCTCGCATGTCAACAACTCCACAAACGCAAAAAAACATCGTACAATCATAGATTCACGAACGTTGAAATATAACAGCTTCATGAAGAAGAAAGGTCCCAAATGCATTACATAGAGCAGTTATCCCCAATGAGCTCCAAGTTCCCACTATGGAGAGCACACCCATCACTCAGCGCACCATTAGAATCTGCAATGCCAATTAGGACGTCCACAGGTAACTGGGCGCACAGCGACGGAGAAAGAGCAGAACATCTTCAAAATGTATTACAGCCCAATACAGCATAAAATGGGATCTCCCTGCCAGCAACATCAGATATCTAAATTGTATTTAGATCACATGAGTTACTCAAAAACATAAATGAACAACTCAAACCAAAAAAATGTCCAGGAAGCGAACTAATATCACCAAAAATGATTATTGAACTTCCTCTCTGTGCAGTTCGAGCTATTTGCCAACTCTTCAATGCTATAACGAGACATGGACACTTCCCAGAGAGATGGAAAAAGTCGATCATCATAATGATACCAAAACCTGGCAAAGACCGCACAATTGCTTCACCATATAGACCAATTATTTCACTAACGTGTCCATCAAAACTCTTCAAGAAATGCTCCCAACCAACCAAACCAATGCTCCCTTCAAGCAAGAAATGCTCCCAACCAACACTCACGAACTTCTTCATACCTATACAACAGGAAATTCCTATACAACAGGAAATGAATTCATCATCAGAGCCGGAGTTCCTCAGGGCAGCGTGTTAGGACCAGCATTCTACTTTATCTACAACGCGGACATCCCAACGAGCATGCAACTAACCACATCCACTTTTGCTGATGACACAGCGATCCTAAGACGCTCGAGATGCCCCAAGCAAGCAATGGCGCAACTTGCTAAACACCTGATGGCAGTGGAGAAATGGCTATCCGACTGGCGAATCAAAGTTAACGAACAAAAATTCAAACATGTAACGTTCACACTTAACAGGCAAGACTGTCCTCCACTTACTCTTAACAACACAGTGGTTCGGATAGAAAATGAAATAAAATATCTTGGCGTACACCTCGATAAACGTCTTACTTGGCGCAGCCACATTGAAACCAAAAGAAACACATTTAAACCTCAAAGCCAGCAGCCTCCACTGGCTTATCAATAGCCGCTCGCCCCTTAGCCTGGACTAGAAGGTACTTCTATACAACACCGTTTTTGAAACCTATTTGGATGTACGGCTCTCAGTTGTGGGGGAATGCCAGTAACAGTAGTGTGGATATAATGCAAAGAACTCAATCAAAAAGTCTCAGAACCATCACCGGGGCACCGTGGTACGTTCTGAATGTAAACATTCACAGGGATCTTCACATATCACCCGACAGAGAAGAGAGGCAGAGAAGCCAAACCACAACAAAGTACTACAACAGGCTATCAGTATATCTAAATCATCTCGCGAGAGCCCTCACGCGAGTTTTCAGAAGTTCTCGTCTTCGCCGTAACGACCTTCCAATCCAGCCCTAATTATTAGGACCATGTAGTCTCTATTCAGTTAAAATAAAGCTGTTAGATAATGTATTATTTTAAGATTTGCAACCTTATTGTTAGACTCATAAAGAGAAGATCCAATAAATAAAACCAAGCTTTAATAAAAAACAAGAAAGGAAAGCTAACTTTGGGCGAAGCCGAAGTTGATATACCCTTGCAGTTGAGTCGCATTCCGCTAGGTGGCGCCACGCATTTTATATTATTAGATATATAGAAAATCGTATATAGTCGGCCGATCCTTATGAAATTTGGCATATTGAATTATTTTGCCCAAAGAGTAATCTGTACCAAGTCCCATCTTTCAAACTTAAAAAACACTAAAGTTATGCCAATTCCGATCGTTCTATGACAGCTATAGGATATAGTCAGCCGATCCTTATGAAATTTTGTACATAAGATATTTTGATCAAATATAACATGTGTGGAAAGTCCCAACTTAAAAAACACCAAAGTTATGGCATTTCCGATCAATCAGTTATATGGCAGCTATAGGATATAGTCGACCGATCCCGGCTGTTCCGACTTATATACTACCTGCAAGAAAAAAAAGGATGTGTGCAAAGTTTTAACTCGATAGCTCCAAAACTGAGAGACTAGTTTGCGTAGAAACCGACAGACAGACAGACAGACAGACGGACATGCTCATATCGACTCAGGAGGTCATCCTGATCAAGAATATATATACTTTATAGGGTCGGAGATGTCTCCTTCACTGTGTTGCACATTTTTGACCAAAATTATAATACCCTCTGCAAGGGTATAAAAAATTACTTTTTGGAGGCGGCAACACAAGCACAATGGCAACACAACACAACTGAGAAGGCAATTCGCTAAGCTAGGCATCCTAGGAGTCACCTCACAAACTCTTCGGACCAAAGGCTTCTGATTTAGTTGTAACAAAAATTAATTCCTCTCTTGTATTACATTATTCGATATAAATAATAGCTGTATATATTTTTTTAAAACATATCAATGGTGACTCTAAGTTTGGTCTAACTTATATTTATTATAATAATTAATTATGAATAATTATTATTGATTAAAATGGTCTTTTTATTATTGGAAAGTCTCAGTTGGGTAACCGTATCTATTAATAGGCTCATGTGCGTATATTTGCCTTGTAGTTACACTTTTTGTGTTTTTTACTTACGGAATATTAAGATCTTTGTAGATATCAGTGTTGCGGATGTACGAGGGCGCTGCGCTACAGTCCTTTGAACTTTTGCTTGTGCTCTATTTTGAATTGCTGAATATTGAACTATTGCTCCAAAGTTCACAGCTTTATTTCCACAACAGGCTTTATAACTTTTTATAATTCGGATCCGCCCGAAGTTAGCTTTCCTCTCTTGAATCGTGATCAAATAAAAACAGTTCAGACCCGTTATTGGATTTTTTCCTACCGTTTTAGCTGTGCTTAAACCTCATTCAGATGATGTTGTGGCGCCTGTTGTTACTAAGTTATGCCTTCGTATTAGGTGAAAAAAGATTTCAAATACATATTTCTCGCGCGTTTTCTTGCTATATAAAAATGTATTTTGAAATTTTTATTTATATATTAAAATTGTTTTTTAAGAAAAAATCTATTTTAAAATATGTGTTACAATTTTTTTTAACAAATATTTTTTCTTCCAGGAAGGACCAGAGGTTTGTTTCTCAATCCTTTTAACATAACATAATTTTTTTTATAATTACAAATTCGTAACATTTTTAAATGTAGACATTGTAGTTTATATACCCCTGCAGAGTTGTTATATATATACCTACATACACATATATATATTTTATACATACGTGATTTATTTTTGATTTTAGTCAAAAGTGTGCAACGCAGTAAAAGTAAAATTGTTTAATAGGATCACGTCCCAGGTCGCTATAAGCATATCTTTAGTGTTTAGGCTTTTGACTTCAAACCGACTTCGACACAATGGGCTAGTGTACCGGGTACTAGATAGTACTAGATACCGGGTACTGCCAATATTTAATGCCAAATAACAGCTTTTTTTCAGGAGCAGAAGTCCAAGCAAACGAAAATACTTCCATTGACGCAGGATTTTATTTTTATTAATACTTTATTAGGTCGAAGTGTTGGACACTTTTGACCAAAATTATAAAACAAAAAAGTAAAGTAAAAAAATTATTTAAAATAGACTAGATAAGACATACATAATTTGCTTAATGAATACTGAAAAGATGATCGCTTTTGGTTATTACCATGAACTAAGTTATTACAACATTTTTATTTTTGCTTCATATTTGGTTCCAATATAAGCCTTCCTGTATCTTGTCAGTTGGATTTTCAATGGAATTGAAATTTATATTTTTAGTGGGTACTTTTTTAAATGAGCCACAGCGACGGAGTAATTCCTTATTAAGTCACAAATTTTAAAAAATTAATAAATATTAATATGAATTGCGCAAAATACTCGTTAATATGTTACTGTTTAAAATAACTAGACCCAAAAAAAAGGACTTCAATTTAAATCTTCAGGCTTTCGGTGGGGCTGAATATTTATTTTAGACCTCTACTTTCTTAGTGAAAGTTTTTTTTTAATACCGGTTTTGATGAACGCTGAAAAAAGATAGTCTTCGAAACATACATATTAAGCCGCCCTTATATATAATTATAAAGGGTTTTTCAATAGAAGCGCTTTAACTTTGAATAAAACACAAATGGTTTGACCTTGCAACTAACTTTTTTTTTATTATCGAAATTGAACATATACATTTAATTATGAAACTCGATTTCTTTCTCATGACCACCGCGTGCACGTTTTACGAAGTACAATCGTTGAACCCAATTTTCAACCACTTTTTCGAATAAATCGGTCGAAATTCCAGCAATTTCGCGTTCAATATTGGCTCAGCTCTTGCAACGTCGCCGGCTTATTGGCATAGACCAATGACTTCACCTAACCCCAAAGAAAATAGTCTAGAGGTGTCAAATCACACGAGCGCGGCGGCCACTCGACCGGTCCATTTCGCGAAATAACACGCTCATCGAACTTAGTTTTCAATATTGCGATTGTAGCGTGTGCTGTGTGGCATGTGGCCCCGTCCTATTGAAAATAAATGTCGTCCACGTCCATCCAATTGCGGCAAAAAAAAATCGTTATCGATCGTTATCGTCGACGAAAAAATATGGCCCAATGATGCCGCCGGCATGTAATCCGCACCAAACAGTGATTTTCCGGGATGCAACGGTGCCTCACGAACCACGTATAGGTTGCTTCTGCCCAGTAACGCATATTTTGCTTGTTGACAAATCCATTTAGCCAAAAGTGAGCCTCATCGCTGAAGAAGGTTTTTCGGTGAAAGTAGCAGCAACAGAAAGATTTTTTTTTATAAAAAATTTGCACACTTTGCAATCGCTGTTCAAGTGTGTAGCGTTCCATGATGAAATATATATAATGAAGTTTCATACATATGTCAAGAGAACAAGGAAAAAAATGGCGTCGTTCGCCGTCCCTATCGCCAAAAAGTTGAAGCGCACCTATTAAAAAACGCTTTATATAACAGTCCTGCCAAATTATTGACGACACCCCCTTTAAGTTTTGTTTCAATAAGTGTTGTAGACCGAAATAATGTATAGTATGAGGAGTTGTAGCAGAGAGTATAATGAGTGTGGTTTTAATATTTTTGCGTAAAAGAACGGCATGGGTGGCCCCCGTGCATAGAAATTCTTCCAAGTGAGCCACTTGGCTCATTAGAAAAAAAAAATTATGCGTGACTTTGATCATATCCTAAGTCAACATAAGCATATACAATATATACGTACATATATAATGTCTGTATCACTATATTTTCTGAACCTCATTACGTCCGCCAAAAAAATATTTGGGACACGGGTTGACAGCGATACGCAATAAATGAGAATAATGATTAAAAGTTATTTGGATGCATTTTAAGTGAGTAACGTTTATATCGTTACTATAACTTGCTATTATCTTACTATTTTTGTCCAAAAGCTGCGTTTGATGCAACCACATTCTTAAAAAAAATTTGGATACGACATTATTTTTTTGACCCTCTATCCTTGATAATAACCTTATAGGCTTTCACCTTTCTTAATGGGTAACAAGGTTGCACGCTTGATTTTATTATAAATGCATTACATTTTTTAATGAAATAAAAAATATAATATGAACAAATCTATTCTGCCTTTGTTAAACTTCCAAACATATGCAAAAGGGATTACCATTTTTTTTTTAAATACACATAATTAATAAAAAAATAAATTTTAAAAAATTATTTTTCCCGTTTTTGTTTTTGTAAATTCTTTATTTCTATCTTTTTATTTGTCACATAATCTTATCATATGTTTAATAGTCCTTTATTAGCCATATTTTTTACCCGAAAATGGTAACCTTTTCATGTTCTTATTCATTTCTCATTATTTTATTCAATTACATTAGTGTATTTTTGGGTTTCACAAATTGGACTAGAAACTTTTATGTTTGATTCATAATATACTTGATCTACTCAATGGAATGTCGAATTTTCTTTAGCAAACGGTAGTATATCGTTTATTTTTTGGCACATAAATCGGACTTTCTAATCGTAGTTTCAAGTCGCACCAATAGTTTTATTCCTTGTTAATAATTTAATAGGCTAATTGGTGTTTTTAAATTAAGCGAAGCTTTAAACTATATTCCACAGCTGCCATATAGGTTAGGTTAGGTTAGGGCGGCGATGTGATGGACTGAAGACCACCACATCCACTTGAGTCACGAGGGCTCCTTATGTTACGGCTTAGGATTCAACAAAGTATCAACCCCTTCCCGTCTATCCGGAGTGCTTGTATGTCTATCCTTTCTGAAGCGGCTCGTTGTCCCAACAGCTTTTCTAATGAAGCTTTTCTAATGACGAGGCCGCGCGGAGGGATCTCTGTGAGATCGCTTAGCTCCGCCAATTTAGCGGATTCAAAGTGTTTTAGTCTGCTACGCCCAAGAGCCGGGCAGTGGCATAAGAGGTGCTCCTCCTTGTTCCTGCAGCTCCTGCAGTAGTCGTTGTGGGGCTGCGAGTGCGCCTATAATCCAGTGCCCGGTAATTGCCTTTACCTCCATGCTACAATTTGTTCTGTTAAGGGCGATGAGTCTTGCCGATCTTTTCCCACAGCGAGTGAACCAGATCAAACGCGAGTTTCTACTGGTTTGGAGATTCCTCCATTTCGTAACGGCTGCCAGGTCGAAAAACTGCCTTCATTAGAGCCTGCAAGTAGCTAAGGTCCCTGCCCTTGCTAGTTCATCCGCGGCGCTATTTCTCTCGTGATCCCTATGACCGGATACCCATATGAGGTTAATGTCTTACTGCTCCGCCATCTCGTTAAGAGATCTGCGACACTAGAGTGGAATGGAATGCCTTCAAGTGCCTTAAAGGGTTACATGGGTCTCACGGTTTCAAAAAATAACAAATAAATTTTTTTTGTCTTTTTGAATTCTATAACATCTCTAGAATATTGTCCTAAATGTTCAAGTTCATCGTAATAGTTTCGCAGTTACAGCCTTAAAAAGGTGGACGCTCGAGGTCAGGTATAGGCAAAGCGCAAACCTTTAAACGCGTTTTTCTCAAAACTATATTTTCGAGGGATCGTAAATAATGATTGTTTTAATTTGTATTTCAAAAATCACAACATAATCATTATTTTCTAAGCGAAAATAATAATTATGTTGTGGTTTTTAAAATATATATATATTTTAAAAATTATATTTTCAAAGTCGGTTGTCAAGATTTCTCGCGAACTACTCAACTGATCTTAATGAAATTTTAAACAGGTCTTCGAGATATTTCGAAACATTTACAAGGTGTTAACCAAGAGATTTTTTTTAATTACAACTATTTAAAAAAAATTTCTAGACATTTTTATCGAAATTTTTACCAAAAATCCTATTCTCTTCTTTTTTTTTCCTTCGTTCAATACCTAGTTTTTTGTTTTTACTAAAACCCGTTTTTTTTATTTTTATGATCCAGATCTTATGACCAAGAAATTTTTTTTGCTAATTCCTTCGATTAAAGGAATTAATTTTGTTATTCCTTTAATTAATTAATTAATTTAAAGGTTTTTGAATTTTACATGATCCAACCCAGGACATCTTGTTCACCGCAAGAGGCCTTTTTTCGGACCTCTGCAAAATTGGCAAAACCAACGTTCCCGATAATTACTTTCGGGGAACAAAAATGTGAATACAGTTTAAGGTTTTCATACGTTGCTCCAACTTGCATTTCCCCACTGTCTTGTTAGAAGCCTAACCAGGTACATACAGGGTGCGCAATCTTTTATTACGGGATGTGAATTTGCTATAACTTTTTTAAAAAAATCCGATTTTGACAAATAAGGTATTTTTATTTAATTTGGTCGTTTACAATTTGTTTGGACTAGTTGTGGAACACAAAATCGATTAAATGGTTAGTTATTTCGCTAAATTGATGGACCTAAATGTTGTTCAAGGTGGTCTGTTCAGAATGAAATATCCACCTCTCGACTAAAACACAGTGATCCTTTAGTTGCTTTTTTGCTGGAGTCTGGCATTTTAAGAGCCTCAGAATGGCAGTGTCGTCCAACTAATTTTTAGGGATGTCAGCTGTGAAGAGAACAAAGAGGGTGGGACCCAGACCCTTGAGGACCTTCAGCTTTTAAAGAGTAGTCCTCGGATGCTGTTTCATTGCATCTCACCGAAAACGGCCTTTTGTATTGGATAGGATTCATGAAATTTATGCGTATACTCTGGCAGTTGCGTTTTGATTTTAAGCATTTGGCCATCAAGCCATACTCTGTCGAGCGCTTAAGTAACGTTGAGAAGAGAGCAGTTTTTTTACGGTAAACTAAACTAATTTCTTGGTGGATTGGGCTAGAAAAAGATCGTATATGCGGCGCGAATTCACTACGGGCTACAATTTCCTTGACAGACGTCACTTTTCCCAAACAAGCTGTACGACTCATGCGTCCTCTTTGGTGTTGAAATTTCTGCTGCTGCAACAAATACTGATTCCAGAGCAAGACGTTAAGCAAGGTGTTGCTGTTCTGCTGGCGAGTATGTTGGACATCAATGTGCTTGTGGTAGTTTGTTTGGTGAAATGGTGCTTGTGGTCTCTTATCAAAACGCCATTTCCACAGTGCTCTCTGATCCATCTGAATTAGAATGATTTTATTTTGCATACGGTATTGCATGGTGTTTTTCACAAAAGACATAAACTCCATCATGCTCTTCTTCACATATTTTATCATTTGTACCTTAACTGATTGGCTAACCTTTAGTTTGTCAATAATATCAGGGGTCTAGAAATATTTTTGTCAAAGCTGTTTTTATACCCTTGCAGAGGGTAATATGATTTTAGTCAAAAGTGTGCAACGCAGTGAAGAAGACATCTCCGACCCTATAAAGTATATATATTATTGATCAGGATCATCTCCTGAGTCGATATGAGCATGTCCGTCGGTCGGTCGGTTTTTACGAAAACTAGTCTCTCAGTTTTAAAGCTATCGGTTGAAACTTTGCACACATCTTTCTTTTTCTTGCAGCTAGTATATAAGTCGGAACGGATAAGTATATCCTATAGCTGCCATATAACTGATTGATCGGAAATGCCATAACTTCGTTGTTTTTCAAGTTAGAAGTATAAGAGTTTCAATGGATTCCTCTTTGGGCAAAATAATTCGATATTCAAAATTTCATAAGAATCAGCCGACTATATACGATTCGCTATATATCTAATAATATAAGATGCGTGTCGCCACCTAGCGGACTACGACTCATCTGCAAGGGTATATAAACTTCGGCTCTGCCCGAAGTTAGCTGTCCTTTCTTGTTTTTTATTAATTTTAAACGTAAATGTTAGGTATTTTAAAAATTTATAGAATAAACGTTTTTTATTTATTAGTAAAGAACATCGCATTTTTTTTTTTTTTAATTTAGGAAAAGAAATAAGACAGAAGGACAAACTAGACATTTGGTTTCATTTGGCAAGACGCAGAGAAAATGGAATTTCTTGAATAACTTCTGATGTCTGATGTCTGATGATTGAGATACAAATCGACCAAGCGCAAATTGTAGTAGAATGTGATTAAAGAAAATTATTTTGTCTGGGGAAACCAATGTCCGCACAATCTCAAAATTCACCCTATTCACCAAAATATCTCCAAACCCAAACTTTTTTTAGCAAATGTTTGGATAAAAAGACTCTAATTAAACCAATACCTTTTATTTGGTATATCACTTATTCCGATTGAACGCCCACAAAAAAGGTTTAATTCGACAGCTATGTGTAGTGTCTTCTTGCGCAAGCTAAGACATGCGGGGCGTCACCGTATGGACAGCTGTCCACAGTAATAACAATAATAATTTAATGACAGTAAAGAACAAGCGATTTCATGTTTTGAGCACTTCCGAAAAAATCACATTACAATTTTCACAGTTTTCTCAATTTTGCTTTAATTAACTTAATCTCATATAAATTGACTAGAGTTTGAAATACATTTAAGAATAAATACCGATGTATGACTTTATTTCAAATAAATAAAAATATATCGAAAAATATTTTTTTTGTAATTATGTAATTTGAAGTCGGATTTTCGGCTATATAATTTTAATTTCTTAGCTTAATAATAAATGTGATTTTTTTCTTCTATTCCTCCAATCAACAATATCTACCCAAAATACGTAATATATATTGAATATGTTATTCGACTTCCATTTGGTCTCTAGCAAAAAGTATGTTTACTAAAATATATAGTTCTAAGTGGCGCTCCCAAATAGATCATTACAATTTTAAATAGTTTCTACTTCATGTTTAAAATTTAAGAAAAGTTCACAACAAATACATATGATATACATACATACTACATATCTATCCTGTCAAGTTTTTAAGTAGCCCCTTGTGTTTACTGGCATATATAATATCCATAAATTAGATATCCATTTAATTTTGTATCACTTGTGCACATTAACACATACTGTAATATTGTTCACTATTTAGTTTTTCCTCTTCACGTCCTTCTTGTCCACATCTTCTCCTTTTCTTGCTCCAGTTTCCCCGCTGCTTTGACATTTATTTTGTAAATAACTATTTTTTTGACAGTTACAGCGGTTAGAGAATTGAAAAATGCGATCAAAATGTGTAATATATTTGCAAACGCTATATATCTGCGTTGGATAACGTTTTAACCTAATTGAAACCTCAATATGTTGTGTCAAAATTTGGGTTTAACGGTTGAGTACTTTTAAAGTCTTTAAGACGTGAATATAGAAACAGATCATTTATAAAAAAAAGTGTTATATGAGTTGTAAGTTTTAGCAATAACTTAAATCTTTACAAAGCAGTTTGTAAAACCGATATAACGTTATTAAAATAATATTAACGTTTTATAAAATAACACTGTGCGACAAAAAAAAAAAACGAAATACACTTGGGAAACGCGATAGTGTAGGTTGTTAATCTGGTCGAAGAGAACTCAAAAATATTTTTTTTATATTTTTGGAACCCTCCAATTTTTTTTTATTTAAAAAAAAAACCGTTTTTCGGGACTTTTTTGCGCTTAAAAATTCCTGAACGCGTTTTTTTCAACCGATTTCAAAATTTTCGGTGTTTTTCAATAGTTAAATGTTGTAGCTTTTGAAAAAAAAATATATCTTCGATTTTGTTGAACAAAAAGGACAAAATTTTTACACCTGAAACTAAAGTTTTCGACTTTTATTCGTGTTTTTCGGATTTTGATGCCAGTTTTCGGCACAACTTACAAAAATTCGGCCATTTTTGATACATATCAATGTTGCCTCATTCATTCAGAATAAAACGAGACAAATTTCATCAAAAAATTATGAAAATTGGTGAAGTTATAACGCTTTTCCCAAAAAAAGTCAACTCAACCTAGCGGGCGCTTCGGAGGAACAATGTGTATAAAAATAAGAGTATATTGCTTTCTTCTGACAAAAAGTTTGTCATTTATGCCACATATTAATATTGTCTCAATAATACGGAATAGAACGAGACAAATTTCATTAAAAAATAATACAAATTGTTGAAGTTATAACGCTTTTCCCAAAAAAAGTCAATTCAACCTTGCGTGCGCTCCGGAGTACCTGTGTGTATAAGTCAGGAATATGCTCTTCTTCTTATAGTGCTCCCATGGTTTTATTGACTTTTTTAGGGAAAAGCGTTATAACTTCAACAATTTGTATTATTTTTTAATGAAATTTGTCTCGTTCTATTCCGTATTATTGAGACAATATTAATATGTGGCGTAAATGACAAACTTTTTGTCAGAAGAAAGCAATATACTCTTATTTTTATACACATTGTTCCTCCGAAGCGCCCGCTAGGTTGAGTTGACTTTTTTTGGGAAAAGCGTTATAACTTCACCAATTTTCATAATTTTTTGATGAAATTTGTCTCGTTTTATTCTGAATGAATGAGGCAACATTGATATGTATCAAAAATGGCCGAATTTTTGTAAGTTGTGCCGAAAAACTGGCATCAAAATCCGAAAAACACGAATAAAAGTCGAAAACTTTAGTTTCAGGTGTAAAAATGTTGTCCTTTTTGTTCAACAAAATCGAAGATATATTTTTTTTTCAAAAGCTACAACATTTAACTATTGAAAAACACCGAAAATTTTGAAATCGGTTGAAAAAAACGCTTTCAGGAATTTTTAAGCGCAAAAAAGTCCCGAAAAACGGTTTTTTTTAAATAAAAAAAAATTGGAGGGTTCCAAAAATATAAAAAAAATATTTTTGAGTTCTCTTCGACCAGATTAACAACCTACACTATCTCGTTTCACAAGTGTTTTTTCACTGTCGCACCGTGTAATTAACGTTATTAACGTTTTATAAAATAATTAACGTTATTAACGTTTTATAAAATATACTGATGCGTTAAGAAATTTAATTATCCAGTAGTTAAGAAATTTTTCTATGGTCACTATACTCAAAATTTAAACTTTTGAGAAAACAATTTATAGAGTTGTAAGACTTTATAACAATGTTTAAAAATTTGAATTAATTTATATTAATTTTTAAAGTTTAAATTTAACAAGAAAAGAAAGCTAACTTCAGGCGGAGCCGAAGTTTATATACCCTTGCAGTTAGGTAGCAGCTTTTATTAAACAGGACGACAATTTCCAACTTTTTTTTTCTCCACGCATAATTTTACATGCTCCATAACCTTTAGGCTCCCCTGAACCAAAGTCCAGAACAAACATAGGTTCTATCACCCACAGTTTTCGCGGTACACCTAAGAGAAGAAATTGATCAAATTTTACCATATTTTGAATTATGTAGGCCGTGTAATGGCGATGACCATCATAGTTTCCAGAACATATCATTTTTGGAATGTATGTGTACCAACTAAAATTAAAAAATGATCTCTAGCAGTTACCATATCTTTGGAATACTCATCCAAAGTTGAAATCTCAGATTTTCTACATAAATTTTTGGTCTTCTATGATTTTTCCCCAAACATTTTCCTATGGAAGATTTTTATTTTCATATTGAAATCAGTAGATCATAACATGTTTTAATTTTGGATTTAAGAAAAACTCTAAATAATTTTATTTAATTTATTATAGGTGGGTAAAAAATATTTTCGTCAATTAAATTGGAGTTTTTAATCTCATATTTTCAAATAGTCATGGCCATTTTTTAATTTTAGTTGGTACCATACATTTAAAAAATGATATATACTAGAAACAATGATGGTCTTCTTCATTTCACGGCCTACATAATTCAATATATGGTAAAATTTTATCAATTTCTTCTCTTATGTGTACCGCGGAAACTGTGGGTGATAGAACCTATGTTTGTTCTGGACTTTGGTTCAGGGGAACTTAAAGGTTATGGAGCAGGTGAAATTATGCGTGGAGATTTTTTGCTGTTGGCCTGTGTTATTCTAAATTTTTGAATTTTTCTAAATGTCCAAAAACCGAGTTTTTTGTTCAACAAAGTAGTGAGAATTGAACTTGCATCACATGAAATTTTCCCATATAACACTTATATATATAGGCTGATCCCGGCCGTTCTGATTTATTTATCTTTATTCAATACATTTATTTTAAAACTTCCACTTCAACTTCCAATAAAAATCAGCTTCAAAAATCTGAAGTGATTTAACCTAATGTATAAAAGGCAAGTTATATCACTAGTGATTTCAAAAAATGAAAATTTTACCAATTAAGAATGCATTATTCTTGGAACGTATTATTTTTTTTAACGCATTTTAATGAAAGTGAAGTTTCTGACTTAGAAAAAAAAATACTGATTTTATCAAAAACGCTGGCATGATTGTCGGTGCCTTTGGAATCACTCACAACAGGCATGTGTGGCACCCTTAAGGGGACAGGATGGTTTCCAAGGCTGAAAAAAAAAACAGATTTTTGCGATTTTTTTTTCATTTCTGAGTGAATATAATTGTTCAATTTTTTTAAACGATAAATGGCTATATTTGAAGAGTATCTAGGAGTTTTTTTTTTTAAGAAATAATTATGAATTATCGCGTGACGGCAGTCGGCCGGAGTCGCTTCAAAAAATTGTTATCTTGTGGTGCGTAAAATCTGGCCACACAGTGTTATTTTGGCATATTTCGGAATTGGCATACCTTTGGTGTTTTTTAAGTTAGAAAGATGGGATTTGATAAAGATTCTATTTTGGGCAAACTAATCCGATTTGCCAAATTTCATAGGGATCGGCCAACTATATCCAATAGATGCCATATAACTGAACGATCGGAATTAGCATAACTTTGGTGTTTTTTAAGCTAGAATGATGGGGCTTTTTACGGGTTCCATTTTGGGCAATACAATCCGATCTGTTAAATTTCATAAGGATCGGCTAACTATATCCTATAGCCGCCATATAAATGAACGATCGGAAATGGAACAACCTTAACTACAAGGCTATATCAACTTCGGCTCCGCCCGAAGTTAGCTTTTCTTTCTTGTTTTATATATATATATTGGGTCGAATATAGTTGACCGAATCTTATGAGAATTTCACTATTTAATAAATTTTCTAAAAAACCAGAAATAAAGCTAACTTCGGGCGGAGGCGAAGTTGATATCAGAGAACTGCACGAGTCACTTTTTTTTGTTCATACTCGAGTAATGATAGGTTACACTGATTGATTTTAAAATTTGATTCATGTGAACAGAGCGATCCATACGCTTCGTGTCAATGATTTGGAACAATTTTGAATCACTATCGCATCAATTGGGAATGATTTGTTTTGATCATAGCTTGCAAATAACTGTTAACCGTTTTTTTGCTTACGCTCTGTTTGCGAGAGCTACCGAAACAAATCATGCCGTTTCGGTTCCTCTCTGAGCAGCAGGCTTTGTTTTGTTTTGTTTCGGGTTTCTGTTGAACGAATTACGATGAGCAAATCATGAAACTCTCATCTACCGAACATCGCTCAATGAGAGATTTGAGTGACACTCGCACAGAGAGACTCAGTAAAAGACCGATTGACTGAAAAAGTCAGCGCAAAAAGTTTTTTCAATAATTTGTTTTCGTTTCGCTGCACAGTGGTACATGGTACATGAAATTTGACGAAAAAACTTATTAAAATTTTAAACGTAAATTTTCCAATTTTAAACTAATATATTGATTATTTTAATTAAAAAATGAATAGTTTCCTTTTAAATTCATTTATTTTGAGTTAAGCTTAACAACTAAACTTTGGACAACTTTGTTGTCCATTTTGTTAAATATAAAAAATTGATGCACTTTTTTATTAAGTTCTCGTCCCATTTTCAATAAATTTGATGAATCACTGTTTACACGAGAGATTTACAAAGCAAATTGACAAGTTGAGCCCACTAAACTTCACATACACACATACATGCACAAAAGACTTTTTGAATCGTCGAACGCAAGCAAACGGTCCTAGAATAAGCAGACCAAACGAATACAGAAAAAAGTGTGCTTTGACTGAGCGCGAGCAAAATTTGTTTACGAGCAACTCAATCGGTTGCTCTCAGACTTTTTGCTCAAAGTCTCAGTGACATACACTTATTTTGAGACCGCTCGAATCGGTTAACAGTTATTTGCAAGCTATGGTTTTGATTTTTTTAGAAGCAAAGCAGCAATACCCGAAAATTATGCAAAATTAAACATATATGACTGATTCTGATTAGCCTGCTGAGCTTAACAATTGATTCGGGAGTCTTGATTCGGGAGGCTCCCGACAGGAGTCTTTTGAGGCTATGACGGGTGCTATATGACTTTATAAGGATCAGCCGACTATATTCTATAGCTGCCATATAACTGAACGATCGGAAATGGCAAAACCTTGCTAGTTTTAAAGATGCTTGGGGCTGTTTCCAACATTTTTATTAGAAAATTGATTCGATGGTGAAATTCTCATAAGGATCGGCCAACTATATATGATCCGATATATGTATTATAATATAATATAAGCTGCAAGCTGTTATTAATTGAAAATGTACAGTTCATCATTATTTCAAGTCCCAGGATTCGAATTGAAACTTTCAATCATATATTTTTACTCGAGGATACCTAAATGATTTAAATCACATGCCTAGATCGTAGCCTACTTTATCAAAAATTTTCAATTAAAGTCAGTGAATCATACTGTACGATTGGTTTGACCGAGCAAACCATACGATATAACTCACATCAACTGATTTGAAGTTGTGTTTTACATGAATTGATTTGAAATGTTATAACTGATGATGTGATTTGATTTGATCCGATTTTGTCAAAAGGTGATTAAATCATACTCAATCATACTCGTTGCAGTTCTCTGGTTGATAAACCCTTGAAGTTGGGATTGAATATACATAGTTGGCAGATCCTTATGAGAATTTCACTATCAAATAAATTTTCCAATAAATATGTTGGAAAAAGCCCCAAGCGTCTTTTAAAAAGCAAGGTTGTGTCAGTTATATGGCAGGCATAGGATATAGCCTACTGATCCTTATATAATTTGGTAGATCGAATTAGTTGCCCAAAATAAAAGTCTCATCCCTCTTACTGATAAACAACAAAGTTATGGCATTTACAATCAATCGGCAATATGACAGATATAGGATATAGTATACCGATCCCGGCCGTACTGACTTATATACTGTGTACAAAGGAGAGAAGGATGTGTACAAAATTAAAAGTCGTTAGCTTTAAAACTGAGAGACAAGTTCTCTTAGAAACATACTAACCGACTTGATAATATCGACTCAGGTCGGAGATGTCTCCTTTATTGCGTGGCATACTTTTGACTTAAATTGTAATAGACTTTTCTCAGAACTATCCGTCGGGTACCTATTGTATCATTGACTTGTTTAAGGATCCTTATCAGTAACTTTTTACGCTCTGCAAAATGAATCATTATCTTCATGATACTTATGCATAACAGACCTCTAAAAAGTATACCATCTATAATAATCACCTCCTCCATAACATAAAATGTTCTTTTAATTTTGGGACGTGCAATTTGGGTTCCGTTAGAAAACTGTACGCTCTTGGTAATGTGTCTACCATTTAAAGGTAGGACATTTTAGGGGATTATGTTGTTTTAGATTTAAGTTTTCATCTTGAAGCTTTGTAGCAGACTTTGGCTAAACCACTTTAACCTAACGCAGTACTATAATGACTTAAAGATCATTATTCTCTTGGAGATTATACACGGGTCTGTCATTACACCCTGGTAATATAACAAAATATGACATCTCTGACCCTATTAAGTATATATATTCTTGATCAGGATCACCAAAGATGGGACTTGGTACAGATTCTATTTTGGACGAAATAATCTGTTCTGCCAAATTTCATAAGAATCGGCCAACTATATCCTATAGCTGCTATATAACTGAACGATCAGAATAGGCATACCTTTGTTGTTTTTTAAACTAAAATGATGGGACTTTCTACGGATTCCATTTTGGGCAATCGAATCGGATCTGCCAAATTTCATAAGGATCGGCTAACTATATCCTATAGCCGCCATATAAATGAACGATCGGAAATGGAACAACCTTAACTGCAAGGGTATATAAACTGCGGCTCCGCCCGATGCTAATTTTCATTTCTGGTTGTACCCTTGCAGAGGGTATTATAATTTTGGTCTAACGTGTGCCACGCAGTGAAGGAGACATCTCCGACCCTATAAAGTATATATATTCTTGATCAGGATCAGGAAGTTTAGAGACTCGCAAACTAGTCTCTCAGTTTTAAAGCTATCAAGTTGAATCTTTGCACACACCCTTCTTTCCTTTGCAGGCAGTATATAAATCGAATCGGTCGGGATCGGTCGACTATATCCTATAGCTGCCATATAGCCTGATTGATCGGAAATGCCATAACTTAGTTGCTTTTCATGTTAGAAGGATGAGAGTTTCAGTGGATTCCTCTTTGTGCAAAATAATTCGAAATGCCAAATTTTATAAGGATCGACCAACTATATACGATCCGCTATATATCTAATAATATAAGATGCGTGGCGCCACCTAGCGGACTGCGACTTAACTGCCAGGGTATATCAACTTCGACTCCGCCCGAAGTTAGCTTTCCTTTCTTGTTTTATATAACGGATGTTTTTATAAAACATAAACACATTAAAAATAAATATCTAAAAAGGAATTTGAGTAACAGAAAGACTTTTAGATTAGGAGAAATACTAAATAATATAAAAAAAATTTTAATTCTTTCTTAGCATATATTTCTGCCCGATAGGCATTTCCGGAAAAAAGCTGCCACCCAAAGTCGGACGTCAGCTAAGAGGTTATATGCAGTTAGAATTTAAATAAAAAATGTTTTTTTTTTTGAATCTACGTTCCAATCTGTTCTTCGGAAATTTGAATTATACCAATGAAAACCCGATGTATTCGGATACATAGGAGCTATACGTTATACATGACTCCTTTTTCTGCGTTTGCCATTACCTTTCCGAGCATCTCGGGTGTTATAGCGTCGATTTCAGCACAGGACTTCTTTTTGTGTGGTTACTTGAAAAGCCAGGTTTACGCCAACCAGCCTCAAACCATTGACGAGCTCAAGGCAAACATTCGTGCTTAAATCGACGCTATAACGGAAATCGCAGAAAAAAGGAGTAATTTTGTAATTTCTAATAAAGGTGGGCACTTGACTGATATTGTTTTCAAAAACTAGCCCAAAAAAATTGCAAGGAACCAAACTGAATAAAAATACATCGCTTATAGAAATCGGTTTTTTTTCTCAAAGTTATTCCATGTTTACATACCGACATAAAAGATGTTTTTACAGTCGGTGTTTCCGATTTTTCGAGTACGGATTAACTGATCAGTCTGAAATTTCTATACTATCTTCTTGGATGTATTTCTTAGAATCTTAAGAGAAATCAACCAAATTACAGCTCGTAAATTCGTTCGATGCAAGGTTTCCTTTCGCTGACATGCGAAATACAAATAAAAAGAGAGGGAGAAAAAAATAAGTGAGAGGAATGAATGATAAGCATGGAGGGAATGATGGGAATGATGGTAGACTTAGAGCTCTGATGTATGCAGGAGGGGTGTTTTGTTCAAATGGTGCCTTTGGAGGGGCCTTAGAATCCCAGCCAAATGTTCAATAATACTAAAGTGGAACGTGTAATCGGAGGAGTTATTATTACTACGTGGTGCTCGTGTGGGTGAACGCATTCTAGGGTCATCAACGAGAGGTAACAATTTTGTTAAGAAGCAACTTAAACTTTCAATTGTCCGACGGAATCAACGAGAATGTATCATGTAATAGAATAAAAATTCTTTTTGTATAAAATTTTAATCAATCAAAGAAGGCGCCATTATTTTTTCTTTTTTCAGACATTGTTTTATAAAGGATAAAGAAAAACAAAGACGTTAAGTATAAGTAGAGATGTTAAGTATTTAGGGACTAAGCGATGTTGTCCAGAAATCGCGTGGGATTCAACGCATCCTTTTTTTCTTGAAAGATACATCAAATTGTTCATTGCAATTCTTATTGTTTCTTAAATAACTTATTACAAAATTTTAGTTTTAAAGAATTTCTTTTACCCAAACAGTGAAGACATTTTAACAGGTTTTCTTATTAATTTTCATAAAATAATTAAAATTTCATTTATATCATGTTTCATCAATTAAAAGTTTAATATGTTGAGCGCACACAAACACATATTTAAAATTTATGTTTTTAAAAATGGGTAGAGGATATTTAAAGCCAATTTTGAAATACATATTTTTTATAAACGCAGTCGACTAATGAGGAAAGTTCATCAGACCCACAATTGGAACGTCAAGTTGAGACTATACGCAATCTCGTTGATTCTTATATGAAAATCGTTACAAAGACTACGCGTGACATGGTTCCAAAAGCAATAATGATGCTTATCATTAACAATGCAAAGGATTTCATCAATGGAGAACTTCTTGCTCATCTATATGCATCTGGAGATCAGGTTATTATTAAAAAAAATATATCCAACCGTATTAAATTATTAATGATATTAAATATTAATAATCTTAAGGCACAAATGATGGAAGAGTCAGCTGAGTCGGCAACACGAAGGGAGGAAATGTTACGCATGTATCGTGCTTGTAAAGATGCTTTACAAATTATAGGTAAATGTTTATTTCATAACATTATGTCTATTCGAAAAACTGCAATTTATTTTATATTATGAACACATAATTTATAAAGGTGATGTGTCTATGGCAACTGTGTCTTCGCCTTTGCCTCCTCCAGTTAAAAATGATTGGCTACCGAGTGGCTTAGATAATTCACGACTGTCTCCGCCAAGTCCTGGGGCCCCACGCAAACCAGGACCCACACCGGTAATACTTTATATTACATATCATTTCAGTTGATAAGTATTATTATGGTTTCAGAGCAACATAGGAGGACGAAACCCCCCGTTGCCTCCATCTACAGGTCGCCCAGCTCCAGCGATTCCGAATCGTCCAGGAGGTGGAGCCCCACCTCTTCCTGGAAGTCGCCCAGTAGGTGCGTTGCCACCACCAATATTACCTTCGTAAGTATCTTAAAAATTGTACTTCAAAGGAAGTGATAATTTTATATTATTGCACAGTTATTATATTTAAATAAAATTTAGGTTTAATTTTTGTATTACATTTTCACATTAAACCAGCTTCAGAGCTGGCCAGCCATAGACTCTAGGGCCGAACACCCTCGTTTTTTTGCAGACAGTACCCGAACAGTGCCGAACGACTGATGTAAGAGAGAAATGAGCGTTAGACGCCCTCTCCGTTCAGCGTGTGCACTGTAAATGACGTTTTAAGCGAAAAAGATTTTTCCTTCACATTATTACAGTTAGTTTTTGTTATTAGTTTTAATAGATGTATAAAGTATAAATTTATCCCATTGTCAACGAAATATTATTCAACAAAACCAGTAACATCAAAAGTGACAGAAAATATTCCAACTCCTAGAATTTTTTGCCTGCGCCCTGTATGGCCGGCACTGCATTAAACCAACGACTATGAAAATATGTCTAGCATTTAGTAGTATACATAGGTTGTTTATTTGTGGTATTTGCTTTTTCTCATGAGAACGAGCTATTAGATAATATATTTTTTGTAGTAATAACAGTCTTTAAGAAACTAGGTTTACGTAGCTTACATACAACATTATGGTACGTCGAAGCCTCCCATCCCTGAAAAATCACCGTGTGCTGGCAGTTTCCCCATCCAGCGGCTTGGGTTATGCATCTTCAGTGGGTTTATTTCTAATTAAAATCACGTAGACACACAGATCACATTAACTGAGATACTATAAGACTGGGCATTGGCATGTCTTAGTTAAGTATCTTAACTGTTTGCTCGTTTTCTTCGGCTCGGCAGCTGGGAGTCTGCTTGTACTTTAATATCTTCCTTTAGTAATAATAAATTCATATGACAAGTCGGGAAAACTAAAAGTTAGAACAATTTACCAATTGGTGGTTCCGAGCTCAAAGTTTTCAAGGCGCCCGAATTTGGCTTTAATTCATCAGAGGTGCACAGAAAACACCCCCCTCATATTCGCCTCAATTTCACTTAAGGGGGCAGGATGATTTGAACACCTGTGTGTATATGACAGGAATATGCTCTTCTTCTTATAGTGCTCGCATGGTTTTATTGACTTTTTTTAGGAAAAGCGTTATAACTTCAACAATTTTTATTAGTTTTTAATGAAATTGGTCACGTTTTATTCAGTATTAATGAGACAATATTAATATATGGCATAAATGACAGAATTTTGGTCAGAAGAAAGCAATATACTCTTATTCTTATACACATTGTTACTCCGGAGCGCTCGCTAGGTTGAGTTGACTTTTTTTGGGAAAAGCGTTATAACTTCACTAATTTTCATAATTTTTTGATGAAATTTGTCTCGTTTTATTCAGAATTAATGAGACAACATTGATATGTGGCAAAAATTACAGAATTTTTGTAAGTTGTACCGAAAAACAGGCATCAAAATCCGAAAAACACGAACAAAAGCCGAAAACTTCAGTTTCAGGTGTAAAAATGTTGTTCTTTTTGTTTAACAAAATCGAAGATAAATTTTTTTTTCAAAAGCTACAACATTTCACTATTAAAAAACACCAAAAATTTTGAAATCGGTTGAAAAAAACGCGTTCAGGAATTTTTAAGCGCAAACAAGTCCCGAAAAACGGTTTTTTAACCATAAATCAAGATTTTGAGGGTGTTAGAAATATTTCAAAAATGGTTTTGTGATATACTCGACCCAATGAACAATTCCTACTATGTCACTTCAAAAGTTCATTCACTTTTGTCATTTTTGTAACACTGTGTTATCTAGTTACTCTCTAACTATATACTTTCAATTGCTTTTAAAACTTTAGACGCGTTTTGTTCAAAATAACTCTTTCCAAGGCACTGCGTAACGTAACTCAAAAAGTAATGCTCGGATCTAAAATCGCAAAAATCTGTTCTTTTTCAGCTTCGGAAACCATCCTGCCCCCTTAAGGGTGCCACACATGCCTGTTGTGAGTGATTTAAAAGGCACCGACAATCATGCCAGCGTTTTTGCTAAAATCACTATTTTTTTGTTAAATCAGAAACTTTAGTTTCATTTAAAAAGTTCGTTTGATCCATATGGAGCGTTCAATTTCTAATTAAACTGCGTTAAAAAAAACAAGAAAGGAAAGCTAACTTCGGGCGGAGCCGAAGTTCATATACCCTTGCAGTTGAGTCGCAGTCTGCTAGGTGGCGGCACGCATCTTATATTATTAGATATATAGCAGATCGTATATAATCGGCTGATCCTTATGAAATTTGGCATATTGAATTATATCGCCCAAAGAGGAATCCATTGAAACACCCATGCTTCTAACTTGCAAAACAACCAAGTTATGGCATTTCCGATCTATCAGTTATATGGTAGCTATAGGATATAGACAGCCGATCCTTATGAAATTTGGCATATCGGATAAATATGCCCAAATTAGAATGCATAGAAAGTCCCATCCTTCTTACTTGAAAAACAACGAAGTTATGGCATTTCCGATCAATCAGTTATATGGCAGCTATAGGATATAGTTGACCGATCCCGGCCGTTCCCACTTATATACTGCCTGCAAAGGAAAGAAGGATGTGTGCAAAGTTTCAACTTGATAGCTTTAAAATTGAGAGACTAGTTTGCGTAGAAACAGACAGACGGTCAGACGGACAGACGGACATGCTTATATCGACTCAGGACGTGATCCTGATCAAAAATATATATACTTTATAGGGTCGGAGATGTCTACTTCATTGCGTTGCACACTTTTGACCAACATTATAATACCCTCTGCAAGGGTGGGAAGGATGAAGAAGAAGGATGGGAGTTTCAATGGGTTCCTCTTTGGGCAAAATAATTCGATATGCCAAATTTCATAAGGATCGGCCGACTATATGCGATCCGCTATATATCTAATAATATAAGATGCGTGGCGCCAGCTAGCGGAGTGCGACTCAACAGCAAGGGTATATAAACTTCGGCTTCGCCCGAAGTTAGCTTTCCTTTCTTGTTTAATTTTAGTTGGTACACATACATTTCAAAAATGATATGTACTAGAAACAATGATGGTCATCTTCATTACACGGCCTACATAATTCAATATATGGTAAAATTTGATCAATTTCTTCTCTTAGGTGTAACGCGGAAACTGTGGGTGATAGAACCTATGTTTGTTCTGGACTTTGGTTCAGGTTAAAAATCAAATTATGCGTGGAGGAAAAAAAAAGTTGGAAATTGTCGGCCTGTGTAATTAAATACTTTTGAAGAGGGTTTTTAAATATTTGAGTATACAACATTGATATGTGGCATGGATGACAGAATTTTTGTATGTTGTACCGAAAAACTGGCGTCAAAATCCGAAAATTACGAATAAAAGTCGAAAACTTCATTTTGTAAAAATTTTGTCCTTTTTGTTTAACAAAATCGAAGATATATTTTTTTTTCAAAAGCTACAACATTTAACTATTGAAAAACATTGAAAATTTTGAAATCGGTTGAAAAAAACGCGTTCAGGAATTTTTATGCGCAAAGAAGTCCCGAAAAACGGGTTTTTAACCATAAATCAAGATTTTGAGGGTGTTACAAATATTTCAAACATGGTTTTGTGATATACTCGACCCAATAAACAATTCCAACTGTCACCAAAGTTCAAAATCACTGTTATACTGTGTTATTCATTATTTTTTCGTATTCTAAGAAATTTATACAATACATACAAAAATTGGGATACAAAAATTGTATTTGGTAATTTAATTTCTTGAATAAGAATACAGGAAGCGTGTTCTGATTCCTTGAAATAATATATTTTTTCGATCCGTTAATTATTACGCTGCAAACATACATGGTGCGCACTAAATTAAAATAAAAGGAGAACATAAAGCAGAAATATATTTGACTGCTGCTTTGTTGGCCATCATCTCAGCTTGGAAAACACTGTAGTGATCAATGAGTCGGATGGACGCTTTGAGGCCTAGTTGTACGGAGTAAACTCCTCCTCCTACACACAGAGTCAGTGTTGGCGGTGCTGTAAATACGCGTCTCTTTTTTGTGAGACAATATTTCAAATGATTCTAATGTTCCTAATAATAATAGAGTATTTAAAGGAGCTTATTTGATTATTTGAACCGACCTACCTTTAATCTTTTCCCTCTCACTTGGGGAAGGTGTGGATTTACCTTTGAAGCAAGCTGAGGATCTGGTTCGGCTTCTAGATGAATGTCAAAATGGGGACGTCGTACCTGGTAATCTTTTGATTTCCACACTTATAGACCTCATCAACCCCCTTGATCGCAGATTATTACCGCTTGTCTTTGCAAATTATTACCATAACGCTTCTATGGAACCACCTCACATATTTCTTAAATCCGTCACATATGAAAACGGCTTCTTAGTTTGAGGCTTAGCTAAATTTTTAGCACGTAGTATGAGTATCGGATTGATGGCCAATAGATTGTTCTCTAAGAATATCAACAATTATATTGCCGCCGGCAAGAAATGTTATCTGCTATGTGTGTAATTTAGCCCAAATAGGTACAAGCATTCAAGGGATGCATGGGATGCATTCACAAGTACAAGCATTCATAGGATACATGGGGCCGGCGGACACACAGTATAAATGCATAAAAGTTTTCAATGTATTGAGTTCCAGCATCATAGCATCATAGTATGCACGAGAAAGATCTATATATAGTAGAGATCTGCATGAGTGGCAAAAACACACATTCAAATGCACAATGCTAAAAATGATTTGAATGAATTTGAGAGCAAAGCCAACATGATGTGAGAGGGTTGGGTTTCTTACGCTTACTCATTTGCACAATCATTTGATAGAAGGAAACGAATTGAGTGAATTGAGAACGTTAAAAACAGAGACGTTTCATTCGAATGATTCGAGTTGTAAATGTAAATAAAAGGAAATAAAAACAAGAAAGGAAAGCTAACTTCGGGCGGAGCCGAAGTTGATATACCCTTGCAGTTCGTTCGCAGTCCGCTAGGTGGCGCCACGCATTTTAAATTATTAGATATATAGCGGATCGTATATAGTCGGCCGATCCTTATGAAATTTGGCATATTGAATTATGCTGCCCAAACAGTAATCTGTACCAAGTCCCAGCTTTCTAACTTAAAAAACACCAAAGTTATGCCAATTCCGATCGTTGTATGACAGCTATAGGATATAGTCGGCCGATCCTTATGAAATTTTGTACATAAGATATTTTGGTCAAATATAACATGTGTGGAAAGTCCCAACCCCAAAAAACACCAAAGTTATGGCATTTCCGATCAATCAGTTATATGGCAGCTATAGGATATAGTCGACCGATCCCGGCCGTTCCGACTTATATACTGCCTGCAAAGGAAAGAAGGATGTGTGCAAAGTTTCAACTCGACTTATATACTGCCTGCAAAGGAAAGAAGGATTTGTGCAAAGTTTCAACTCGATAGCTTTAAAACTGAGAGACTAGTTTGCGTAGAAACAGACAGACGGACAGACGGACCGACGGACAGACGGACAGACGGACAGACGTACATGCTCATATCGACTCAGGAGGTGATCCTGATCAAGAATATATATACTTTATAGGGTCGTAGAGGTCTCCTTCACTGCGTTGCACACTTTTGACCAAAATTATAATATCCTCTGCAAGGGTATAAAAATGGTATCTAGCAGTTACCATATCTTTGGAATACTCATCCAAAGTTCAAATCTCAGATTTTCTACATTATTTTTTGGTCTTCTATGATTTTTCCCCTAACATTTTCCTATGAAAGATTTTTATTTTCTTATTGAAATCAGTAGATCATACCATGTTTTAATTTTGGATTTAAGGGAAAATTCGAAGTAATTTTATTGAATTTATTATAGGTGGTTAAACAATATTTTCTTCAATTAAATTGGAGTTTTTAATCTCATATTTTCAAAAAGTCATGGCTATCTACAACTTCTGTAAAGCTTTCCTAAACAAGCTAAACCTGCAATAGATACTTTTTGAACAAAGAAAAAGTTTTAGATAGCCATGACTTTTTGAAAATATGAGATTAAAAACTCCAATTTAATTGAAGAAAATATTGTTTAACCACCTATAATAAATTCAATAAAATTATTTCAAGTTTTCCCTTAAATCCAAAATTTAAACATGGTATGATCTACTGATTTCAATAAGAAAATAAAAATCTTCCATAGAAAAATGTTTGGGGAAAAATCATAGACGACCAAAAATTGATGTAGAAAATCTGAGATTTCAACTTTGGATGAGTATTCCAAAGATATGGTAACTGCTAGAGATCATTTTTAAATTTTAGTTGGTACACATACATTCCAAAAATGATATGTTCTGGAAACTATGATGGTCATCGCCATTACACGGCCTACATAATTCAATATATGGTAAAATTTGATCAATTTCTTCTCTTAGGTATACCGCGGAAACTGTGGGTGATAGAGCCTCTGTTTGTTCTGGACTTTGGTTCAGGGGAGCTTAAAGGTTATGGAGCAGGTGAAATTATGCGTGGAGATTTTTTGCTGTTGGCCTGTGTTATCTGTTTAAAAACTTTATAAAATGTTTATTTATTCGCATATGAAATGGAGTGCCAGAAAGCTCCGATTTAGAATGCGTATGCACTGAGATAGAGAGTACAAGTGGGCCCGCCTTTTAGCATTGGACGGGCGAAAGCTCGTTAACTTAATGACAAAGATAAAATAAAGCCGAGCGGCCGAGAAGAGTCAGCTTGCGACTAACAACAGCGATGAAAAAATGATTATATGCTAAACTATAATTATTACATTTATATATATATGTTACATTTATATTGATTTAATTTATGGCGTGGCTGCTGCCTGACCCGACATACTCCCCCCAGTTGAGGCCTGTCCTTCAACTTCATCCTTAATGGGCAATAGGCAAAGCTTGGTCACTGCGCGCTTGGTAGTTCCAGAAGCGGTTCTAACCACCGCCACTCGAGGCACTCCATCCCGACCAGAGACTAGATACAGAATTCTAGCCAACGGCCACTTCATGGGGGGGTAGGTTCTCGTCCTTGACTAGCACCACATTGTTAATCGCCAAGGCAGGGCCGGACGCACGCCATTTGCAGCGCTGCTGAAGAAGGCTTTTCACAACGTCCTTGCGGGTTGTGGCTACGAACGACTTTCTCTCCAGATGTGAACCACCGCCACACACAACCCATCCAAGCCGGGTTTTCTGCAGCACCGGTAGGCCAGCTGAGAGCTGGATTTGACCAACACACAGCAGATCATAGAATAGACTGGCTCCGATCGATCCGCTGCGGTCGAAAGTACTGGGGATCAGCCAATGTGAGGTTTGACGGAATATTCCAGCTGGAGACATCCAAGCTCAAACTAGGCTGGAGGTCCGTGAAGTTGGTGGCGATTACAGCGTTGATAAAGGCCGAATATTCAGAGCAATAGGATCGTAGGAGCACATCAACAGAGAATCCGTCTGTCGCGAAGTCAGTGTCGCCAATGCCCGACACTGCCACGAACGATTTGCGTCTACGAAGCTGCAGCTGACTAGCCAGTCGGGGCGTAATCACGTGCACCTGCGATCCAGAATCCAAAAAAGCCCGGCGTGGAACAAAAACCCCATTACGATACCGAATGAGAATGTTCGCTGTGGCCGTAAGGCTATCTCACCGCTGCGACCCTGAGCAACTTTGAGCAAAGTGCATTAGCCGTGGATGGTAAAGCGCCTATTGGCTCGGCGCACTCGGCTGCGACTGATGTAGACGCCACAGCAGAAGGCTGGCTGCTGGAAGACTGTAACTCCAAAAAATGCAACAGACTGTGATGCCTCCTCCCACAACTGCGACAATTATCAGCGAGGCACTCACGCAGGTGATGGCCAGTTTGGAGACATTTCTGACATAGACCTAGTCGCCTAGCCTCGCCAAGGCGGCTCTCAGGGGGCAATGACAAAAATCTAGGGCATGAAGAACCTACATGGGACCACCCACCGCATAATATACAATCAGAGGCAGGTGAATTAGTAATAATAAAGGATGCTCTACTGTTATTTGCGACTCAGAGGCAGGTGAATTAGTAATAATAAAGGATGCTCTACTGTTATTTGCGACTCTACGTCTTCCCACCTAAGTGCCCGGCGCGTAAGCGGCCAAGGCCACATCCATAGCCTCCAAAGTCCTGCAACGCTGTTCCAAAAACTCTGCCATCGACTCCCAAGTAGGGATGAGATCCGAGTTCGAGGCATTTTGACCTTCCTGCCACTTGGCCTGAGAAGCTTGATCCAACCTTTGAAGAAGTACCTGGACAATGATGCAGCCGGCGATCTGAACTGTCGTCCCCAAATTTTTTAAGGCTTGCATATGGGCATTGAACTTATCGGATAGCCCTCGAAGCGCTGCCACTGAGTCACCTTCCAATAGATTGAGGCCCAGAATCTCGTTCATATGAGCCTGAAATATCAACCGACGATTATTAAATCGATTCTCCAAAAGCTGCACTGCGACATCATAATTCTTCTCGGATTTCCAAGGAACGGACTGCCTCTAAAGCGGAGTCCCGAAGACAAGATCGCAACCTCTGAAACTTTTCCACCTTACTTATATAAGGATTGCAGCCTACGATCGTCGAAACGACCGAATGAAACTCAGCCCACTTTGAATATCCTCCGCTGAAAGTAGGAAGAGGAAGAGGAGGCAAGGCTTGAAAACTCCGCTGGCAAGGGTGGAATGGGCAGCAATTCGAGCAGAGCGCAACGACGGTTCGTGCTCGATTTCAGCATGCATCGTAGCTACAAGCTCAGACACTGTCCATCGCAAGTCGCTGCTTATTTCAGCAATGTCTAACTCTTCAAGCTCCCCGTGGATGGCCTTAAAATCCTCGTACATGGCGACCAACTGGCCGTGACGCACATGGAGCATAGCATCCTCCACCTTTGATATTGGCTGCAGGGCGCCTTGGATCCTCTTCAAATCCTGGAGGATACCCTTTGCCTTGCATTTTAAAATCGCACTCCGAGATGGAGTGGGTTCTCCTGTAATGGCGCCGCTGGAGTTCATCGCCAAAATTATACTTCTTGTTTATTTTATTATATTTAATTGTATTTGAGCGCAGCGAACACGATTTATCCCACTGTGCGCTCAGAACCGTACACTGAGTTGTGGAATGTATGTATATATGAACGCTTGTGTGAGTCGAATGCACTTGCAAGTGGAACGTATGTATGTATGTATGTTGGCGGACCGGATAACAATTGTATGTATTGTATTTATTTATATTATTAAATGATTTATGTATAAATACAAAATAATTGTTTTACTGATGCACTGTGTGCCGTTTAAGTTCAAAAATGCACATACGTATGTTAATACACCGCGCCAAAACTGAAACGGGTATGTTCGCACTGTTTTATGCTCGTGGAATTATTTTATTAATTATAATTCATAATTAATTAGATCACGTCACGGTCACCAATGTTTGGTCATTGAGCCTTTTCAATGACCTTTTTCCCTTTTTTCCAAAATAACAAAAAAGGGAATTATCTGTTTTAAAACTTTATAAAATGTTTATTTATTCTCATATGAAATGGAGTGCCAGTAAGCTCCGATTTAGAATGCGTATGTACTGAGATAGAGAGTACAAGTGGGCCCGCCTTTTAGCATAGGACGGGCGAATGCTCGTTAACTTAATGACAAAGATAAAATAAAGCCGAGCGGCCGAGAAGAGTCAGCTTGCGACTAACAACAGCGATGAGAAAATGATTATATGCTAAACTATAATTATTACATTTATATATATATGTTACATTTATATTGATTTAATTTATGCCGTGGCTGCTGCCTGACCCGACAAGCGTTAATAGCTTTTTCAACATCGTTGTTAAGCAAGTGGTTTATGCAGTGAATTTTATCGAAAAGGCTTTAATCATGTTCAACCCACGATCAGTTACAATTACGGGTTTGTCTACTTCAAGGTCACATCCAAAGTCTTTCAAAATCGCCTCTATTTTTATACCCTTGCAGAGGGTATTATAATTTTGGTCAAAAGTGTGCAACGCAGTGAAGGAGACATCTCCGACCCTATAAAGTATATATATTTTTGATCAGGATCACCTCCTGAGTCGATATGAGCATGTCCGTCTGTCCGTCTGTCCGTTTCTACGCAAACTAGTCTCTCAGTTTTAAAGCTATCGGGTTGAAACTTTGCACACACCCTTCTTTCCTTTGCAGGCAGTATATAAGTCGGAACGGCCGGGATCGGTCGACTATATCCTATAGCTGCCATATAACTGATTGATCGGAAATGCCATAACTTCGGTGTTTTTTAAGTTAGAGGGTTGGGACTTTCCACACATGTTATATTTAACCAAAATATCTTGTGTGCAAAATTTCATAAGGATCGGCTGACTATATCCTATAGCTGTCATAGAACGATCGAAATTGGCATAACTTTGGTGTTTTTTAAGTTAGAAAGATGGGATTTGGTACAGATTCTATTTTGGGAAAAATAATTCAATATGCCAAATTTCATAAGGATCGGCCGACTATATACGATCCGCTACATATCTAATAATATAAGATGCGTGGCGCCACCTAGCGGACTGCGACTGAACTGCAAGGGTATATAAACTTCGGCTCCGCTCGAAGTTAGCTTTCCTTTCTTGTTTGTTTTTATATTGGCACTTTGATAAGAAAAAATTGTAATTATACTTGTAACATAAAGATAGGGTTAACAAACCTGTGCTGGGCGAGCCCTTCATTGACTTCTTGGCCATAAGGCGATCGACCAAAACTCCCTCCTTTATGTAATGGACAGTGCACGACAAATATGCTGTTTTTAAGAAGTTATCAGTCCATATGTCACTGGTAATAGCATATCCAAATGCTTTGTACTTTTCTATTTCCGTTTTTATTGGGCCAAAGTGGGTGAAATATATTGATTTTATGTTTCGGAATACGGTTGTTGGACGTGGTAACAGCTTATTTACATCGACATTTGTTATTTCTTATGGACAGGTCACAAATACACAGGTTAATACCTAACAAAAACAAGAACAAAAAAAAATGCGGGAAACTGTCTTTCAAACACCTGGCCTCTTCGACAGTTCCTAAACAACTTACAGAGGCGGAAAAGCAAAAGCCATCTTGCATTTAATAACACACTAATTTACACAGATTAATGTAATACACACAACCTAAAAACCAAACTTTAAAAAACTAGGTCTACAAATATATACATATAGGCTCGTCGGCTTCTTTTATAAATTGGTTGTCCATATTTCCGTCTTTTTGTTGCAGCTCTTTTTTTTTTTAGATTAAGTTAAAAATTTGTAGATAAATTTGTTGCAGCTCTCAGAAAGAAATGTGCCCGAATGATAAGAAACAACTCGAAGGATTCGGGTATACATGACATTGACATAGTTCTAATTTCACTTTTCGTTTCGTTCATTCTCTGTCATTTCGTTTGACGTCTCAAATTTCGAGAGGAACCCAAGCTTACATTCATACAATGTCATTTCATTTCCATCATTCCACTCACTCCATTCTATTCGATTCGAATTATTAGACGTATGTTATGAATGTAATCATGCAGATGTCTAATATATAGCCAATGAATTAACAATTTTTTTTTGCGTCCGACATCAATCGTAAAGATTGTTATAATAATAATAATAATATGTAATAATAATTTTTACCAAAAAATATGTCAAGACTTATTTGGTTTTGGGAAAACTTATGTGGAAACAACTAAATTTCTATCGACTCAGTTGGATCTACTTGGACCACTGCGGTCGGCAAAGTCCCATTCTAGGGGTTTCTCTGCCCACGCTCTACCGCACACACATAGTATAAACGAACGAAACGTCATTCTCGCTGCCAAATTTCGGCTATTCTTTACAACTACAAATGCATTGAAAACATTTCAATGTATTGTCTGCCGATCACAGGTCTGATGCAAATATTTAACTTTGGTCCGATTTTCAGTCATGCACTAATATAATGTAGCCTTAGATAAATTTGACGATGCATTAAACTCGTGTGCCGTGGAAATTTAAGTCCGCTTAAAATACTGGTTTACAAGGCCCCTCATCAACATAAAAATAAACACAAAAAAAAACTACCTGTAGTCAAACTTCACCGTCCATAACGCAGGATGTTATAGGAGTTAGATGCGTCGCTGCTGGACACAGTTTACTCAAGATCCGAAGCAGTTTTAAACCCTTTTAAAAAATAAGTATAAACATGTTTCTTTTCCTCCTTTGCTTACGATTAAAAACATATCTGCGATCTCTGATCTGGATATCAATTCGCAAAATTTTGTCAAACTTATTCACTTTCAAAAATGTAAAATCAGCCATACGTATGTATATAATTCAAACAGCTATTCGTATTTTCAGTTCATCATTTTCTGAACTTAGTTAGTTTGTTATCGGATTTTAAAAAGTTCAAACTCGTTTTTTCACCACGCTGTGTGCTAATTAAGCCAAAGCTCTGTGCAAACTTATACTTAAACTCTTTAATTATCTCTGGAAACTTAGAACTTTTCTTACGTGAAAGAAATCTCTTGTAATTCCTTAGCATAAAAATCCGATGCTGCAACTATAGGGTATCCCTAAATTTCAAAATTATGTATTTAAAAAACTAATTACTCTTAATTTGCAATACCTTGTAGTTCGATCATTTAACTATGCCTCACTTTCAAACAAATGATATTTACACCGACTTTGGTAAATAATTTGACACAGTGAATCATCACTTAATACATCCAGGTCAGTAAACTGAATCTTGGGATATTCTTTAAACCTCCTTACTAGATTTCTAGATATTTAGGTAGAAGAACACATAGTTCTTTTTTTAATGTATATTTCCGCTTAGTCCGTGGTACATCTGGACCTTGGCCTTCTATTAGACTTAAAACTTAAATTTGCCGACCATATCTCCACAATGGTTCATAAAAGTAAGGGTGTTCTTGGCTTGCCTGGGTTTCGTTCTTATGAGCTATTTTTAGTTCTCCCCAAAAAATTATGCTTATTCATAAAGAGAATGTCTCTTAGGAATCGTATATTTCTCGCTTTTTGATGGAAACTGTGAGATATACATTTTTTTCGAGCAGTCCCTGTTTTAAAATGCAAAACAAGAAAGGAAAGCTAACTTCGGGCGGAGCCGAAGTTTATATACCCTTGCAGTTGAGTCGCAGTCCGCTAGGTGGCGCCACGCATCTTATATTATTAGATATATAGCGGATCGTATATAGTCGGCCGATCCTTATGAAATTTTGCATATTAAATTATTTTGCCCGAATAGGAATCCATTAAAACTCCCATCCTTCTAACTTAAAAAACAACGAAGTTATGTCATTTCCGATCAATCAGTTCTATGGCAGTTATTGGATATAGTCGACCGATCCCGGCCGTTCCGACTTATATACTGCCTGCAAAGGAAAGAAGGGTGTGTGCAAAGTTTCAACTCGATAGCTTTATAACTGAGAGACTAGTTTGCGTAGAAACAGACAGACGGACAGACGTTCAGACGGACATGCTCATATCGACTCAGGAGGTGATCCTGATCAAGAATATATATACTTTATAGGGTCGGAGATGTCTCCTTCACTGCGTTGCAAAAATAAATTTAACTACGGCGCTAAGGTTGATAAATCCTAACATATATGTAGTAGTTTATATTAAATATATTTCTGATTGGATATATATGCAAATATCGGATATAGTTTTTCGATCGCCTTGGGAATATCATTATCAAAGCATTTTTTAAGAAAGTCATAAGTTTTTATCTTAAGGGGGCATGCGCAGTTGGAGCGCCAAAAAATATAAATTTTTCCCGAATTTTTTTCTCGTAAACTATTGAATTTTTTTTAAATATGTAGTAGTTCTGTCAGTTTGATATTTGATGCTGGCACAAGTACCAACAAAACCAATGAAGATATTTTCCTCTTTAAATCGAATATTCCGTCCCAATTCGCAGATTTTTTTAACTTTATTACATAAAACTCAAAATTGACTTCTTTTTTGATGTTTTAATTTTGTATTTCCTTACAGAGGGTATTATAATTTTGGTCAAAAGTGTGCAACGCAGAGAAGAAGACATCTCCGACCCTGTAAAGTATATATATTCTTAATCAAGATCACCTCCTGAGTCGATATGAGCATGTCCGTCTGTCCGTCTGTCTGTTTCTACGCAAACTAGTCTCTCAGTTTTAAAGCTATCGAGTTGAAACTTTGCACACACCCTTCTTTTCTTTGCAGGCAGTATATAAGTCGGAACGGCCGGGATCGGTCAACTATATCCTATAGCTGCCATATAACTGATTGATCGGAAATGCCATAAATTTGGTGTTTTTTAAGTTAGACTGTTTGGGACTTTTTGAACATAAGATATTTTGGCCAAATATAACATGTGAGGATCGGCCGACTATATCCTATAACTGTCATAGAACGATCGGAATTGGCGTAACTTTGGTGTTTTCTATGTTAAAAAAATTGGTGCAGAATCCATTTCGGGCAATCTTATCCATCTGCCAAATTTCATAAGGATCGGCCGACTAAATCCTATAGCTGCCATATAAATGAACAATCGGAAATGGCATAACCTTGCTATTTTTAAAGATGCTTGGGGCTGTTTCCAACATTGATATTAGAAAATTGATTTGATGGTGCAATTTTCATATGGATACGCCAACTATATACGATCTGATATATATATAATTACATAAGCTGCTTCCTGACTGCAAGGGCATATAAAATTCGTCGCCGCCCGAAGTTAGCTTTCCATTCTTGTTTAATGATAATGATATTGATAATGATAATGATAATGATAATGATAATGATAATGATAATGATAATGATAATGATAATGATAATGATAATGATAATGATAATGATAATGATAATGATAATGATAATGATAATGATAATGATAATGATAATGATAATGATAATGATAATGATAATGATAATGATAATGATAATGATAATGATAATGATAATGATAATGATAATGATAATGATAATGATAATGATAATGATAATGATAATGATAATGATAATGATAATGATAATGATAATGATAATGATAATGATAATGATAATGATAATGATAATGATAATGATAATGATAATGATAATGATAATGATAATGATAATGATAATGATAATGATAATGATAATGATAATGATAATGATAATGATAATGATAATGATAATGATAATGATAATGATAATGATAATGATAATGATAATGATAATGATAATGATAATGATAATGATAATGATAATGATAATGATAATGATAATGATAATGATAATGATAATGATAATGATAATGATAATGATAATGATAATGATAATGATAATGATAATGATAATGATAATGATAATGATAATGATAATGATAATGATAATGATAATGATAATGATAATGATAATGATAATGATAATGATAATGATATATGTCATATTTTATGAAATGACATCTATATTTATGACATATGACATCTTGAAAAATAGGAAAGTTGGCCCAATCGTTTCTATGGCAGCTCTTTGATATAGTTGTATAGTTGTGGCTTTTATAAACTGTATAAAGTAAAATTCATAGAAACTGACAGACAGCCGGACAGATGAACATGGTTTATTTTTATAAATTTTTATAATATATAGCAGCGATGCCCAAAACCCTACCCCTACTGTATAAGGTCGGCGATGATTCTTTCAAAGCATTAAAACCATTTGGAAAAATGAATATACCCTGTTATATCTACCTGGCTGGCTCGCAAGCTGGTGGTAATTTAGCCACCGTTGGCACAACCTATATGCAAAAATGAATAGATAAATTTTCAAAATTAAATAAGGAATTTTTTTAATTTTCATTTTTTTATTTGCTTACCTTAAGTTATTATTGCGTAAGCTAAATTAATTCATTTGATTTTGCCGATTATTTTCTTTTTCTATCTTTTTCATGTATACACCATGCATCTGTAAAATAATTAAAAAATCCCGTAACAATATTTAAAAATATCTAACTATATCATCATTGCCAGACGTCGTTAATTTTTGTGAGCCACCGAGATGCGTCGATAGCCGATTCACCTTTAAATATGACTTGCTGTCAATTTAAACAACAAATCTCTCTTCGATAAAGGCGACAATGATATTATTCCGGCATAATCAACAAAGATAACCACGATGTCAAATCAAGAAGTTACAAATTGTTTGTGTGTAATTGTAGTATACTATTATTCTGCCACGTTAATGTTCATTAATAAACGAAAATAACCCTGTGAAAATTCACGTCATTAATTGTAACCCATAAAAACCCATACGAGTTAATTATATGTAAAGATAATATTGTCTAAAAGAAAAATATGCTCAAAAAGAATATATCTACACATATATATAATTATACGTGACAAATGCTTGTTGGTTTGTGGATTCACTAAAACCTAATTAAATTAAAAAGAAAATTAAATTTTGTTTATAAACTACTTTTTGAGTTGTTGTTGAATATTATATTAAGATTATTCTATCATATAAAATATAAATATAAATATGCCAGCTTGAAAATATGTAATTCACAGAACATTCCATTGTACTTAAACAGAATTATAGTTATTGTAAGTATATATTTTATTTTAAAATATTGCTATTTATTTATATTGAGGATTTTATGAATCTTTGATGCAACATTTTTGTTTTGAAAACATTTTTAAAAGAGATTTAAAAGCTGTGCGTAGGGGAAAACCTGAGGAAAATATTTCCATACCCTTGCATAGTGTATTTTAGTCCTTGTATAAAATTGTGCGATGCAGTGAAGGTAAAATTTTCGATCCTTGAAAGTATTCTTGATTAGGTTGACCTTCCAAGTGGCCGATTTCCAGTATATTTCTATTGAAACTAATCATTCAGTTTTAATGCTTTCCGCATCGTGGTTTCAAACACGATTTTTTTTTGTTCTTGGCGAATGGTAGTGTTTGTATGTGGGAGTTATTCAATGAACAGCTTAGATAGAAATTCTTTAAAATTGGTCAACTAATATTTAACACCATTCAATATGTCTATAAGTTTCACTTTTTTAAATAGAAGATAAGATGTTTCTGCAAAACCTATTAAATACTGTCATTATTATTGGCCACTTACATCCTATAGTTCTTCGGAATTTCTAGCCAGTTTTGGAAATGTAATTTAAAAATTCAATTGCAAGGGTATGTAGGCTTCGGTTCTACCCGAAGTGAGCTTTACTCTTTTATTTATAGTTGTCAATCGGTGAAGCTAGTTAAAAATTGTTACGTTTAAATTATGTATATTTAAAATAAATTTTCAAAATTATGAACATTAAAATGGGTTTACAACAAATTCCGAAAACTGAACTTAACACAATATAAATTTAATTCGTTGTAATAATAAAGCTATGATTCATAAACATTATGTTTTATGGCTGAACAAATGTCTTATTTAAGTTTGGAAACAAATAAAAGAGATGCTTGAATTCCGATGCGCTCCGCATGTCGGAATTCGCCACCTATTCTCCCAAAATCACTTTTTTTATCAAAGTTTATTGGGTATTCTGGTATAGAAATAGTATGATTTATTTCATTTTAATATTAATTACTCATTAATTAATTATTGATAATTAATTATTATTGGTAAATTTTAAATAGTTCTTAAAGTTCTTTTCAGAAAATTTAATTCTAGGATAAATAAAATTTTGCCCAAAGGTAGGCAACTGAAAAATGGAGACGATGACCTATTCTTAGTGTGATTTAGTGAGATGCTATTTTTGTTTTATTAGTTTAATGTTCACATTACTTATCATTTTTGGGTCAGAATATTCGGCTTCTCATGTTTTAGTAGTCTAAAACTAAGACCATTGTAATTTTGGTTTTTTATTTTCAAAAAATTTAAAAAATAACTATAAGCAAAGATTATACAGTACATAGATAGGATATCTGATAGATAAAAAAGGGTTCCAAAGGCGGGTTCCAGCTCTGGAAACCCCTTTAAGAGATAGCCGAGTGGTAGAGCTCTCGACACTGGTGTTTAGAGTGAAACGAGTTCAAATCGAGCTCGAAACATATAATTTTTTATACCCCTGCAGAGGGTATTATAATTTTGGTCAAAAGTGTGCAACGCAGTGAAGGAGACATCTTCGACCCTATAAAGTATATATATTCTTGATCAGGATCACCTCCTGGGTCGATATGAGCATGTCCGTCTGTCCGTCTGTCTGTCTGTCGGTTTCTACGCAAACTAGTCTCTCAGTTTTGGAGCTATCGAGTTGAAACTTTGCACATATCCTTTTTTCCTTGCAGGTAGTATATAAGTCGGAACGGCCGGGATCGGTCGACTATATCCTATAACTGTCATATAACTGATTGATCGGAAATGCCATAACATTGGAATTGCCATAACTTTAATGTTTTTTAAGTTAGAAAGATGGGACTTGGTACAGATTCCAGATTGGGCAAAAGAATCTGATTTGCCAAATTTCATAGGGATCGGCCAACTATATCCAATAGCCGCCATATAACTGAACGATCGGCTCCGCCCGAAGTTAGCTTTCCTTTCTTGTTTTTATTATAATTGATTATAATGTTCCTCTATTGATTTAGTATATTATATAATGGATATAGTATTTTGGTACAGGTACCAACACAACAAAAATAAATTAAGTCACACGTAGACATGTAACAAAAACTTCTGATTATTAAATAACGTTCACTGACAACCAAAGATTTTTATTTTTTAAAAGTATCAGTAATTTTACGAGTAATGAGTTCTCTCGAATATATATTCAAAGCAAAGATATTCTTTTTCTCTTGCACCCTTAGAAAAATTGCCTTTTGATGCATAAGAACGGGTCACCAGGATTTGCATTTGCTTGTCGAAAAAAAATATATGAAATTGTTGTTGACTTGACCACATTGCGGAAAACGTCAAAAAGAAGAAACTGGGAAAGTATTAGTAACCTTTACGGGTGTGCCCGAAAGGCTTCCCTGCAGTACCAGAAATCATGAACGAATCATGATATTCCCCAGCGTTAGAGAGGGACACACTGAAAGGCTTGCATGTTGGCCTATTAAACAAAAGCACTGAGGTTCGGAATCCCAGAAAGTAAAATTAGTACAATGGAGTTTATTTATAATATTTGTAAAATGTTTCATAACATTTTAACTTAGTTTACATTTTTTGAAAACAAATTAATACATTAAAACCTTGGTGTGGTGGGTTTCTAAAAATCGCAAACTATTTTGGAAAGATGAAAAGTAGCGGCAAGTAATTGAAGTCGAGCGGATCCAGAAGATTATATATAACAAGAAAGGAAAGCTAACTTCGGGCGGAGCCGAAGTTAGCTCGTCGTTATAATTATTAATTAATTTCTTCGATATAATTATACCCTTGCAGAGGGTATTATAAGTTTGGTCAAAAGTGTGCAACGCAGTGAAGGAGACATCTCCGACCCTATAAAGTATATATATTCTTGATCAGGATCACCTCCTGAGTTGATATGAGCATGTCCGTCTGTCCGTCTGTCTGTCTGTCTGTCTGTCTGTCTGTCGGTTTCTACGCAAACTAGTCTCTCAGTTTTGGAGCTATCGAGTTGAAACTTTGCACACATCCTTTTTTTTCTTGCAGATAGTGTATAAGTCGAAACGGCCGGGATCGGTCAACTATATCCTATAGCTGCCATATAACTGATTGATCGGAAAGGCCATAACTTTGGTGTTTTTTAAGTTAGAGAGTTGGGACTTTCCACACATGTTATATTTGACCAAAATATCTTATGTACAAAGGATCATAAGGATCGGCCGACTATATCCTATAGGTGTCATAGAACGATCGAAATTGGCATAACTTTGGTGTTTTTTAAGTTAGAAAGATGGTACAGATTTGGTACAGATTCTATTTTGTGAAAAACAATCTGATCTGCCAATTTTCATAAGGATCGGCCGACTATATACGATCCGCTATATGTCTAATAATATAAGATGCGTGGCGCCACCTAGCGGACTGCGACTGAACTGCAAGGGTATATCAACTTCGGCTCCGCCCGAAGTTAGCTTTCCTTTCTTGTTTAATTTTAGTTGGTACACATACATTTCAAAAATGATATGTTCTGGAAACAATGATGGTCATCGCCATTACACGGCATACATAATTCAATATATGGTAAAATTTGATCAATTTCTTCTCTTAGGTGTACCGCGGAAACTGTGGGTGATAGAACCTATGTTTGCTCTGGACTTTGGTTCAGGGGAGCCTAAAGGTTATGAAGCAGGTAAAATTATGCGTGGAGGAAAAAAAGTTGGAAATTGTCGGCCTGTGTAATTTTATATATGAAACCAGGAAATTTTAACTCAACCTATTATTTTAAAATAGTTGTTTAATAATAATGTTTTAATGTAAGCGAAAAAAAGTTATAAAAGACATTTCAAAATATTTCTATATATATATAATATACATATATATTGCGAAATAAAATATATATTATTCAGCTTATGAGTTAATTTTATCAATGATATTTTCTAAAAGTATATTGACCTCTTCATCGAGTTCAATGTGCTTTTTGACTGGAGTAAAGTCGATTTTCATAATAATATTGACGGGTCTGATGTCAATAATAATGCGTGCATCAATCTTCAATAGTATTCATACGTGTGGTTTTTGAGTGAGGGCATAAAAATAATTCTGCGGTTACCCAAGCATATTGACGAAACGCTTTTACGTTAACTCTGTAATCACATGCCATTGTGCGTAAAATAACGTTAAATCGTCTTATGAGGTCAGGGACGCCAAGTTTAGTTGTTTAAAAAATTTAATTTTGTATGGTGTGAAACATAATTGGTGTTTCCCGAACCCACCGTAGGAATATCGACCACAAAACCTATTTGTTTCCGAAACTGATTTTGTATTTCAGTCTTCGTTTGTACAACAATGGCTTTATCAGCTTTTGATGATCAACGTAATTACACAGCTTACATAATTTAATATATGGTAAAATTTTATCAACTTCTTTTCCGCGGAAACTGTGGGTGATGGAACTGTTTTGGATTTTGTTTCAGGGGGCCCTAAAGGATATGGAGCAGATGATATTATGAGTGAAGATTTTTTGCTGTTGACCTGTGTTATTTCAGAAAAACTTGCAAAACTATTACTTTAACTGCGTAAACAAAATTCCATTAAAATGATGTAAATATGTATTCAGGGATGGGCAGGAAGGTATTGAAAGATTTGCACGCTCACGAATGCTTGACTATCTACAGTAAAAATATTTAAAAATCGAAGTAAGTATTGGTGGTATGTCTATTTTGAAGAATATCATCAATATGAACAAAATTTTGGGTAGGCGTTTAGACCATCTTTTAGTAAGGTTTTAAACTGGATATAGCCCAGTACATGGTTTTTTGGTCAATTCTTATATGAAAATGTGTGGATAGGACGCTTGTGTTTAGCGGGACGTTAGTGTCTGAGTTGCATCCAGGGAATTGGGTGTCATCTATTCTAAGATAAGGTCGTGGGTGATTGGATTATTTTAAGCCTTGCCGCTTGAGCTGTTTTTTCTATGTCCGAACAGAAAGAGTTTCATGAGGAGCGCTATATTTTTCGCGTGCCTTTTTTTACCATCTAAACCATCTAGTTATCTAGAGGTTTAAGCTTTTATTAGGTCATGTTGGTGCTTGGGCCGGAGTCGGCAGAAACTAAGGTAGCTGCCCATTGTCTGAGTCACTGTAAGTATGGAGCCGAAATATGCTTTGGTGATTCTTAGCTGAAATGCAGACTTTAGATTGACCTTCTAAATTAACTGCCAGCAGTTTATATTCCTTGGTCGCCAGCCCAGAAACGCTCTTGCCAATTATTGCTCCTAGACTAAGAACCGATACCTCTTGCTAACCATTTTTTTTAGACTAGGACTATATCGGTTCCGTTTCAGCCTAATGGAGCAGCAGTGCAGCTACTGCATTACTTTAATACAGACTGTATTACAATGATGGAAGTTCATTTGTAGAATCCGCTCGGATCCTTAAATAATTCTACCTTTCGCTATGACTTCGATCTCCTCGTCGTCTATCTGAATTGCACAGACGAATCGGTAGTGTCTTTTTGATGTCTTTGAGATGTTCGAGGCTTTTATCTACGAGGCCAGTTTGCAAGACTGAGATTGATGATTTATTTTTATAGTCTGCAAATGGTTTGATGTACTCCTTTAATGAAAAATATTGTTTAATACATTCTCTGAACCGCCTTGGGCTTTGCCTTCTGGATAATCTGTGTGATAAAATGTATAATCACTTATATGAAAGAAACATGCAACTTGTAAAGTGCGTCCTGCTCCCTCATTTTTTCATATTGGTGTCTTTGTTTAGAGCCTACAGAGTAAGCAGATAGCTCGATATGTCCACAAAGTCCTAGTGTGTTCATACTCCTGGAAATCATAACATTGCACAACTTTTCTTTATTGTTATTCTACGGTGCTGGAGATATTTCAGATTGTCTAGTCCACTTTGTTTGTTTTTTCAGCTGCTTGCTGGTTTTTAAGTTTGTACGTATAAACATTTGTTCATTGTAAACATTTGTAAACATTGTTTAGCTATGGACAAGGTTCGGGATATTTTAAGTATTCTTAAGATTTTTTGTGCAACCTTCCTTGCTAAGAAATATACCTTTTAATAAGCGGAACGACTGGAAGTTTCCATTCTCGACCAGAGCAAAAATGTAGAAACTTTTCTTTCTGATTTTAGAGAAATTTTGTTTCATGTTGTCTTTTGTCATAGCCAGAAGTGACAGAAACTTGTAGCACTGCCTATTTTTGGTGAGTAATTCTTCAAGTTAGGGGAGGAGTTTTATCTTGGCAACTCCATGACGTGTGAGTCTATACGCTTATTTATTTGTTCGTCGCTCATTTAGCTGTTTCGAGTGGAACTCTTTTAATTAAAGCAAGATAGGAAAGCTAACTTCAGGCGGAGCCGAAGTTGATATATCCTTGCAGTTAGGTAGCTTATATAATTATATATATATCAGATCGTATATAGTTGGCCGATTCTTTTCAGAATTTGACCATCAAATTAATTTCCCAATAAAAATGATGGAAACAGCCCCATTGGAAACAGGAAACATTGGTGACTGTACAACAACAACACGGAAGCAAATATGTTTTTTAAAGTTATTTTATGCGTAGCTACTAGCATAGGAAGTACACACTCTTTACAACATTAAAAAAATGCAGCGATGGAGTCTCAATTGGATTTTGCTTACATTTTAGATTCACTTCTGGCATTAAAGACATCAGTGGATCAATTCTTCAATATAGTGGTGCATATTTTCCCAGCTATAGTTACGATGACGAGTGTATTCACTTAAAAAAAAAGGACTGGGCTAACTTTCTACAAAAAGGAAGGAAGTTCTGACGTATTCTGAAATACGACACGCAATAAGGAATATGCAAATATTCATAATATGTTTAATTGAAATTGTACTTGGAATTCTTTAATTCGGCCGCTATCAAAAAACTAGTAGCTACATTTTTGTGACCCCATTTAATAATGGGAGGATAATTTTAAGTGCCTCGGAGAGCTGTATGAGCTGAATACCAGTATGAGCTGAGGACGGAGTAAGCTTTCTCACATCCAAGATAAGAGATGCTGCGGAGTCTTCTTTACCTACAACGCATCGCGTTTGGCATTTAAGGGGGGGTCCAATCTTTGTCACCTGAAATAAATGAGTTGATGGACTCAAAACCTCCGCATCGACGTGAGTTTGCCCGTACTGGGTATCTTTTATAATATGGGGATCTTTAAGGGGTGCTCAAGATATTACCCTTGAAAGCCATTTTGTTTCTCATCCTTTTTTTAACATTTAACAGAAAATTGAATATGGAATTATTGCCTATCGAATAATTTTATATAGTTTAATAATTGGTTTTTAATATATGGCGCGGTTTTTTTATTTATTTAGTTATGTAATCCGGAGAGACGACGACAGCTCCTGCCAGTCATTTGCTTTGGTATGAGATGTCTTTAATGAGGAAGAGAAAGTATTCGGGGTAATACCCAAAGGTGAACTTTTGTCCCATGAACTTTTGATTGCATTGCAGGATGGCATCGAAGTCGTCTCGTTGCATTTTCGGGACATCCATAAGGAGATTGTTCATCATTAGAGCTGATATTTCGTTTTCATTATCGAACCCTGTTGCCATCGCTGCCTGGGTGAAAGTGTTCGAAAAAGAAAGAAGAAGATATTATTAAAAGAAACATTGGCACACAAAAAAAGAGAGAACTAGGAAATCAAGATTATTATCATGACCTTTACATAAAATATATTTATTTATAATATATACATTTTTGTTGATGTGCTTTTGGTTTTTCTTTTGTATTATTTTTTAAACGTGTGTCTTTTTTATTCTGGGTTAAGTTGCCAGTAGGAAAAACTTACATGTATTCGACAGACAATGAGTAAAAAACATTTTTTTTGTCACTGTGCTTGCATGTGATGGTATTTAAAATAACCAATTATCGAAAACGGCGATATTTCTTCCTGGCGCTTTTGAGTTCATTTTTCCCCGCTCCATCTTCAGGTCAAACGGCATCATTTGCGGCGAAGTTCTGCAGGTCTGGTGAAGTCTCCACTTCCTAAAGGCTGCCTGGTCGAAAGACTCCCTTGCAGGCTCAAGTGCACTTGATGAAAATTTCGATAGGCGTAGTACTGCCTGTGATGCAGACCTCTGCCATACGCTGCATCCTCCTAAACCTTCCCCTGCATAAGGAGTAATCCAGGACAGGCGACAACACTTAAACTCCATAAAATTGAATTGGTCTAATGATCGCCGTGTATAACCATCTTACTATCTTTGGGGACATTTCCTATTTTAGGCCTACTGTCTTGTGGCAGGTATAGAGCGCAATTGCCGCTTTATTTGCCCTATCTTCGCTCTATTGAGATTGAAGTCCAGTTTCCTGTCTAGCGTGATGCCTGTGTACTTTGCACTACCATTTTGAGTTAGAGTTTGCAGTTCCCTAAAAGCATCGGAAGCTTAACACTTGGTATTTTGAGATGCAAAGAAAGCACTATAAGAATACAGTTTGGGAAGTTTACTACGTAACCCTCTAGTATTCTGATAGGTAAGTGTTAGAGAAGACATTAGTTTTTTAAAACTGAGGAAGATGAGGTGGACGGTTGGTCAGTGGCCGTAACATGTGGGAGTTTTACACCCACAGGTTTGGTTATATTTTTGTTCACCGTACTTGGCTGATCTTCTTGGACGAAAATATTCTCTGGCCAAAAGCTGGCGGAACAAATCGTCTTGAACATCTGCAAGGCACACTTATTTTGAAAGATGACGTGTGCCTGGAGTATGAATATTTAAATTTTGTAATGTCCACCACCTTTATGTCGACTTTTGTTTTGGCTTTGATGTAAGCCGAGTTATCAATCTCAGAAGTATCAGGGGCAAGCCGGGAAACAAAAATGTGTTTCGATGGTGGGATCACCTGCAAGGGTTTTGGTGCTGCCGTAACTAATACTGCGGCATCAGTACGCACCGGGGTCTGGACGGTTGATTACCCTGTTTGGTGACTGTTACGGGGGTTTGAATTATTGGGTCTGGGATCGCTTGAAGCGATGCCACAGCGGACATATCGGACAATTGCTCATTAATTCTGAGATATTCGGAAGCCGAATTTTTCTCAGGTCCGGCCCTTGGGGTGGCCAGAGATATAAGCGGATGCATAATTGTCGGCTGAGCAGGCTGAAGATTATTCACCACAAGCACATCACTAAAAGAGGATTTCTTACGCTTTGGAGACTCATTTAGTAATTGAAGACTACTAAACTGTGTATAGAGCGCATAGAGGTGGTCATTGATTTTACGAAAACCACTAATCAACTCCTTGAATCCGCTTTTAGTCTGCCTCATGAACAATCTCATTTCGTCCTGAACAGCACGACAACCGCCACAGCAAAAGTGGAGACCAGACCTACGTGAGATTGCATCCGAAACTGAGGCCGTGAACCCGGCACACTTAGTGTGTAAAACGTTTTCACAAAGCCAGCAGTGGATGGTAGGCTGGTAAGACGAGATTGTCTTATTACAAGACCTTAACGCACAGACCAATTTAAATTGCATAATTATAAAAAATTTATAATAATTAATTTGTTAAAAATTATTTAAATTCAATAATTAATTTATTAGTAATATTGATGATCCTTGTACCACTGTACCAGGGAAACGAAAGGGGGAGATTGAAGAGAGCAGTTAGTGCGAGTTAGTAAAATGCAAAGAATAGAGATAAGAATCTCTATTGAGCGAGAATAGGAGCAATAGAATAGAAGCAACACCGTAAGAGATGAAGAAGCAGAGCAGGGCTATGTTTGGAAGAAAAATTTACAAAATTATTATTTTACCTCCAAATATATCACTGCACACGCGAAGCGATATGGATCTTTAAATTGCAATTTGTTTATTTTTTTTATGTGAATAGAAATAAACACCGATTGCACTGGCCGACAATTTCCAACTTTTTTTTCCTCCACGCATAATTTTACCTGCTCCATAACATTTAGACGCCCCTGAACCAAAGTCCAGAACAAACATAGGTTCTATCACCCACAGTTTCCGCGGTACACCTAAGAAAAGAAATTGATAAGATTTTACCATATATTGAATTATGTAGGCCGTGTAATGGCGATGACCATCATTGTTTCTAGAACATATCATTTTTAAAATGTATGTGTACCAACTAAAATAAAAAAATTGTATCTGGTAGTTACCATATCTTTGGAATACTCATCCAAAGGTGAAATCTCTGATTTTCTACATGAATTTTTGGTCTTCTATGATTTTTCTCCAAACATTTTTCTATTGAAGATTTTTATTTTCTTATTGAAATCAACAACTTCTGTAAAGCTTTACTAAACAAGCTAAACTTGGAATAGATACGTTTTGAACAAAGAAACAGTTTTAGATAGCCATGATTTTTTGAAAATATGAGACTAAAAGCTCCAATTTAATTGACAAAAATATTGTTATAGGTATATAGGTATGTATATATATGTATGGTAGGTATGTATATATATATATAGGTTAACCACCTATATTAAATTCAATAAAATTATTTCGAGTTTTTCCTTAAATCCAAAATTAAAACATGGTATGATCTACTGATTTCAATAGGAAAATAAAAATCTTCCATAGAAAAATGTTTGGGGAAAAATCATAGAAGACCAAAAATTTATGTAGAAAATCTGAGATTTCAACTTTGGATGAGTATTCCAAAGATATGGTAACTGCTAGATACCTTTTTTTAATTTTTGTTGGTACACATACATTTCAAAAATGATATGTACTGGAAACAATGATGGTCATCGCCATTACACGGCATACATAATTCAATATATGGTAAAATTTGATCAATTTCTTCTCTTAGGTGTACCGCGGAAACTGTGAGTGATAGAACCTATGTTTGTTCTGGACTTTGGTTCAGGGGAGCTTAAAGGTTATGGAGCAGGTGAAATTAAGCGTAGAGATTTGTTGCTGTTGGCCTGTGTTATCAACATTCTTCGACAACTGTGCAAAACACGGTACTAAATATTAAACACGGAATAATTTTTCGGGCTTTTAATTAAAACCCGACAGCCGTCTTAACCTAATTAAATCAACAGCTAATTTAATTTTTTTTTTAAAGAAACCTTTGTGGAGGGTTTTTTGAAGCGCTCGTCAGGCTGCGGAGCCCCAAAAAATTAAAACCAGCTAAATCATGCCACAAATTCATTTTTCCTGCCTCCAACTTGATTTCAAATTGAATTGAAATCTTCATCAGTCACAAAGTAAACCAACAGGCTCCTTACTAACCTCAAATTCGAATGGAACTGCGAGTGTTGCTGCTTCAAATTTAAAACCCACCAATGCACTCTGTACCTATCGTAAGAGAATCTTTCGGAAATGGGAAATGAAGCCAAGGGTAGTCAAGTGGCAATATTCGGCAATAATTTGACCAATATTGCTTTCCTTATCCTAATCTGGTTATGCGACTCTTGATTTCTATTATGTTCTTATTTTGATTTTGAAACCTAATAAAATAAAATAAAAACAAGAAAGGAAAGCTAACTTCGGGCGGAGCCGAAGTTTTTATACCCTTGCAGTTGAGTCGCAGTCCGCTAGGTGGCGTCACGCATTTTATATTATTAGATACATAGCGGATCGCATATAGTCGGCCGATCCTTATGAAATTTGGCATATCGAATTATTTTACCCAAAGAGGAACCCATTGAAACTCCCATCCTTCTAACTTGAAAAACAACCAAGTTATGGCATTTCCGATCAATCAGTTATATGGTAGCTATAGGATATAGACAGCCGATCCTTACGAAATTTGGCAGATTGTATAAGTTTGGTTAATTAGAATGCATAGAAAGTCCCATTCTTCTAACTTGAAAAACAACGAAGTTATGACATTTCCGATCAATCAGTTATATGGCAGCTATAGGATATAGTTGACCGATCCCGGCCGTTCCGACTTATACACTATCTGCAAGAAAAAAAGGATGTGTGCAAAGTTTCAACTCAATAGCTCCAAAACTGAGAGACTAGTTTGCGTAGAAACCGACAGACAGACGGACATGCTCATATCGACTCAGGGGGTGATCCTGATCAAGAATATATATACTTTATAGGGTCGGAGATGTCTCCTTCACTGCGTTGCACACTTTTGACCAAACTTATAATTCCCTCTGCAAGGGTATAATTATATCGAAGAAATTAATTAATAATTATAACGACGAGCTAACTTCGGCTCCGCCCGAACATACTGTAAATACGAGTGAATTCACGCATACGTATAACTTCATTTCGCTTTTGTGTTGCATTCACCTAATTCAATAATATTCTATTTTAAATAAGTATAATATACAAAAACAGAATTTATTGTATATCCAAAATTTTCTGGATGATTTAGCTGGTTTTAATTTTTTGGGGCTCCGCAGCCTGACGAGCGCTTCAAAAAACCCTCCACAAAGGTTTCTTTAAAAAAAAAACAAGAAAGGAAAGCTAACTTCGGGCGGAGCCGAAGTTGATATACCCTTGCAGTTCAGTCGCAGTCCGCTAGGTGGCGCCACCCATCTTATTTTATTAGATATATAGCGGATCGTTTATAGTCGGCCGATCCTTATGAAAATTGGCATATCAGATTGTTTTCCCCAAAATAGAATCTGTACCAAATCCCATCTTTCTAACTTAAAAAACACCAAAGTTATGCCAATTTCGATCGTTCTATGACAGCTATAGGATATAGTCGGCCGATCCTTACAAAATTTTGTACATAAGATATTTTGGTCAAATATAACATGTGTAGAAACTTCCCCAAAATAGAATCTGTACCAAATCCCATCTTTCTAACTTAAAAAACACCAAAGTTATGGCATTTCCGATCAATCAGTTATATGGCAGCTATAGGATATAGTCGACCGATCCCGGCCGTTCCGACTTATATACTGCCTGCAAAGGAAAGAAGGGTGTGTGCAAAGTTTCAACTCGATAGCTTTAAAACTGAGAGACTAGTTTGCGTAGAAACAGACAGACGGACAGACGGACAGACGGACCGACGGACAGACGGACAGACGGACATGCTCATATCGACTCAGGAGGTGATCCTGATCAAGAATATATATACTTTATAGGGTCGGAGATGTCTCCTTCACTGCGTTGCACACTTTTGACCAAAATTATAATACCCTCTGCAAGGGTATAATTAAATTAGCTGTTGATTTAATTAGGTTAAGACGGCTGTCGGGTTTTAATTGAAAGCCCGAAAAATTATTCCGTGTTTAATATTTGGTACCGTGTTTTGCACAGTTGTCGAAAAATGTTGATAACACAGGCCAACAGCAAAAAATCTCTACGCATAATTCCACCTGCTTCATAATCTTTAGGCGCCCCTGAACCAAAGTCCAGAACAAACATAGGTTCTATCACCCACAGTTTCCGCGGTACACCTAAGAGACAACTTCTGTGAAGCTTTACTAAACAAGCTGAATCTGCAAAAGATACGTTTTAAACAAAGAAACAGTTTTAGATAGCCATGACTTTTTGAAAATATGAGATTAAAAACTCCAATTTAATTGAAGAAAATATTGTTTAACCACCTATATTAAATTCAATAAAATTCGAGTTTTTCCTTAAATCCAAAATTAAAACATGGCATGATCTACTGATTTCAACAGGAAAATAAAAATCTTCCATAGAAAAATGTTTGGGAAAAAATCATAGAAGACCAAAAATTAATGTAGAAAATCAGAGATTTCTACTTTGGATGAGTATTCCAAAGATATGGTAACCACCAGATAGCATTTTTTAATTTTAGTTGGTACGCATATATTTTAAAAATGATATGTACTGGAAACAATGATGGTCATCGCCATTACACGGCCTACATAATTCAATATATGGTAAAATTTTATAAATTTCTTCTCTTAGGTGTACTGCGGAAACTGTGGGGGATAGAATCTATATTTGTTCTGGACTTTGGTTGAGGGGCGCCTAAAGGTTATGGAGCAGGTAAAATTATGCGTGGAGATTTTTTGCTGTTGGCCTGTGTTGTTTATGGAAAGCTAAATGTAAATTTTATGAAAACGCAGTGCGCACAAAAAAACACGTTCGTCCGCTTTGAGATAAAGAGAGGAAATAAAGAGAGGAATACTTCCTAGTAAACAAAACAAGCTCTGCCTTGGGCGGCTTAACTCCAAGCCCGTTCATATGTGCCAAATCTGAGAGTATTTCCAGTTTCTCTGTTATTAGGGCGCAAAAAGTTTGCGTTCCAGAGTAGGGGGAGAGTACACCTCAGGGTGCCCCTCTTAACGTATCTTCAAATAGACGATCCTCAAATAGAAGAGTCGCCTCGACTGTCCTGGCGACTTCGGGCGGAGCTGAAGTTAATATACCCTTGAAGTTAGGTAGCAGCTTATATTATTATTGTTGTTTGTTGTTTATTGTTTGTAGTTGGCCTATCCTTATGAGAATTTCACCACCAAAACAATTTTCTATTTTTCAATTATTCAATTTTCTGTTGGAAACGTTTGGTTTTCAATCGTCTGTCTGATGGTGACCAGCTGATAGCTCTGGGTGACTTTAATATACCAGAACTTATGTGGTCAAATGTTGAGAATTCACCATCTTTATAGCTTAACTCGTTATAGCGTTCGACATATCACTCGGGCAAATTAACCACGTTAGAAATTCTTTAGGTCGGCTGTCGGACTTATTGTTTCTGATCCTGATGGATTTACTCTATCCAGAACTTTGCCCCTTTCTATCCCTGAGGATCCATATCATCCCACTCTTGAGGTTTCAATCGAAATCAATAGCTTATTTGACCTTAAGTCTACACTTAAATCTCAGAAACTTCGTTTCTTTCGTAAGGCTGACTTTATGAAATTAAATAAGTTAATTTCGGAATTTGATTGGTCTGATTTACTGGCATGCGAAGATATAAACATCGTATTACAAAAATTTTATTACACTTTGAACGAATCCGCCTTGGTATACAAGACACCTTATAAATTTAAGGAACAGTATGAGTAGAGTTTTAAATAAAAATAGAGTATCTGGCTGTACAGTAAGGTATTCAAGATACTTAGTAGCTCGGTCCAATTTCTCCGTGCATAACGCAGAATGTTATAGGAGTTATATTTGCCGCTGCAGGATTCAGTTTACTCAGGATCCGAAGCAGTTTTATAACTTTGTAAACACTAAGCGTAAACATGCATCTTTTTCCCCACTGCTTACATTTGAGAACTCTTATGCGCACACTGATCAGGCAATGGCCGATCTCTTTGCACAGTTTTTTTAAACTACGTATTCACCTAGCAGCAGCTTAGCTCAGCCTTACACTTATAATATTCAATCAGCCAATCTTATATTTCGCCCATCTATCGATCAAAGTGATGTGTTGTCGGATCTTCTGAAGGTTAAGCCCTTGTATTCGCTCGTTAAACTTTTTAATCTATCGCTGGAAACTTCGATCTTTCCCCTTATGTGGAAGGAATCTTTTATTATTCCGCTGCATTAAAAAGGGAAAAAACCCGACGCCGCAAATTATAGAGGCATCTCTAAATTGTCAGCAATTCCTAAGCTTTTTGAAACACTTATCACTCCACATTTGCGACACCTATGTAGTTCAATAATAACTTCGTGCCAGCATGATTTCATGAAGTGCCGCTCCACCACTACCAACTTATTGGAACTAACATCTTTTATCACGGATGGGTTCCCGAATGGCTTACAAACAGACGTCATTTACACTGATTTCAGTAAAGCATTTGACTGTGTTAACCATTCGCTTCTTATAAGTAAATTCAGTCTTTTGGGATTCCCAACTAATCTTCTTATCTGGATTTCGAGCTACTTAACTAGAATTTAATGACCCGTCCATAACTAAAACGTAATATACATCATTGGTGTGTCAGGAATCCTCAATACGGAGTACACCAAGATCACATAGAATCTGTACAAAAAAACTTTCTGACTTTCGTTCTTAGGGGACTTAATTGGGATGCAAATCTTTACCTTCCCTATTATAGTAGTAGACTTTTACTAATCAACTTACCATCATTAACAAACCGTAGAACGATGCTGGGTGTCATGTTTCTATATAATCTTATTTATGGAAATATAGAGAGCCAGCATTTACTATCACGCGTTAATTTTAACGTTCCTAGAAGAAGGACTAGAAACTTTCGTGCGCTACTCCTCAGCCATTGTAGTTCGACATATGCCCAACACGATCCGTTCAGGGTATTATGTTTGGACTACAATGGTCTCTACCACATCTTGTCACTTTGCTCTACTAACAATCTTAAATCGCTTATATTAAACGCCTTATCTGTGCAACACTCTTCCTCGTGATATCTTTCTCCTACTCCTCGCTTAAAATATCTCGGATCTCGAAAAAATGGGAGACTAGGTTGCGTAGAAATCGACACACAGTCGGACATACTTATAGCGACTCAGGAGGTGATCCTTGTCAAGAATTTATATTCTTTATAGGGTCGGAGATGTCTCCTTCACTGCGTTGCAAACTTTTGACCAAAATTATAATACCCTCTGCAAAGGTATAAAATAGTAGTTAGGGCATATTCCTTGTTACTGGGCGCTCTTTCGGCGATCATGACAATTTCGTGTAGGGCTTTCTCTGTAGTTCGACCCTTCCCATAGGGTTTTAAGTTCAGGTGAAGATGGAGACTTAGAAGCCTGTCCATTGTCTTTAGAAGGATGGACGAGAGACTTATAGCCTATAGTCTATAGTCCTTGGGAGTGCAGTGGAACTTTCCATATTTTGGGTATAAAAACAAACTTCGTACGCAGCCACGCCTCTGCCACAATGCCAGTACTGTGCTTGATCCAAGATTTTCTTGATCCATTGCTTTAGGGTAGTTCCGGCCATTGATAGTTTAGCCGGTAAAATGCCTTTTGGACCCAGAGAATTGAAGGGTTTGAAACTATTTATCGCCCATTTAGGGAATTTCTGGCGTGACCATCAAATCAAGCCGTGAGAGGATGCTGCGGAGACGCATAGAGGTGAGATGCCAGGAAAAGGAGGTCCTGCATCGGAAGGTCAATCTAGCGATGCAGACCGACGATTCTATTCTGACCCTCGAGTCTATGGAGAAGCGTCTGCGCGATCGCTTCACTATGCTGCAGGAGAATTTAAAGGTGGAGGTGGCACCCCAGGAAAACCTCGTTTAGCCGCCTCATGTAAGATGATTCCTGTTGACTCCGCAAATTCCTTTTGACGATCGCCTCGATTATCTTCTCCATCAATTCTTGGAATTGGATGCCTGCACTGCACCTATCGTTCAGGCTACTAAGGAGGAGCTGGATTGCGAGGACCACTTCGTCATGCATCACGTCCGTCTGGAATCAGGTGCTTATTCAGTTCACCTTCCAATCAAGCACAGTGTGGAGCTGTTAGGGGAATACTACGCGCAGGCTTTGACGGTTCCATTCACTTGAGCGCAAGCTGGATCGTCATCCGAATTTAAGGACCCAATATACGTCTTTCATCAAGGAATACTTGGATCTGGGTCACATGTCTCTGGTGCCGCAGGAATTGCGAGGTATTTCCTCCCCCATCACTGCGTCACTGAAGGAAGACAGTTCCACTACTAAGCTGAGAGTTGTATTCGATGGTTCAGCTGCTACATCCTCTGGTTATTCCCTCAATGATGTCCTGATGACCGGCTTTGTGATTCAACCTATGCTTTTTCATACCTTGCTTCGGAGACTGGAGACATTTGTAAGATGTACCGCTGCGTAAGAGTCTTTACGGATGATAGTTTGCTGTAGTGCATCCCCTGGAGAGATTCTATCCATGAAGACGTGAAGGTTTTAAAGTGCGACACCGTGACTTATGGCACAAAGCCAGCGTCTTTTCTATCTGTCCGCTCAATGCACCAGCTGGCTAAGGGTGAAGGTGCCGGTTTTCCCGTTGGCTCTCGTGTTGTCCTCCAGTATTTTTATTTTTATGTAGACGACCTTATATCTGGTGCCCCAACGAAGACTGAAGCGATTGAGATAAAGCTCAGACATCGAGCCTGTTGAACAAGGGTCAGTTTCAATTAAGGAAATGGTGCTCCAACATCCCAGAGGTTTTTGAAGGCGTACCTGAAGGTGATAGAGAGTCATACTTAAAATTTGGCGTGAACGGACGATGGCAGTCCGTTCACAAAGACGCTTGGATTAGCATGGAATCCTGCTGCTGACCTACTGCTATTTTCCTTTGAAGCTCTTCAGCCCACCGCCAAACTGACAAGGTGATCTATACTATCATCCGTCGCTCGGTTTTATGACCCGATGGGCTTGATAGGTCCTGTCGTCACCAGGGCAAAGATCCTATTGCAGAAGCTGTGCCGAGAAATGATGGGATGAAAGCATAGCTCAATCCCTTCTTTCTGAGTGCTTGCAATTCTGTTCCATTTTTGACCAAACTCAGCGAATTAAGTTTTCTCGTTTAGTCATTCCCTGCCAAGAAAGGTTGGAGGTCCAAGGATTCTGCGACGCTAGCTTGGATGCGTATGGAGCTTGCGTATATGTGTTGTCAGGGTCTGATTGTCAGCTGTTATGCTCAAACAGTCGAGTGGCACCCATTACAACTCAGAAAATACTGAAGCTAGAACTATCTTGAGCTGAGTTACTAGCAAGACTGATGGCTGAAGTTGCTGATCTTGGAACATATAAAGGAGATTGTTATTGTTGGTGTGACTCCTCGTTTCCCTATCCTGGATTCAAGATGAACCTGCTCGATTTAACGTATTTTTTTCTAGTCGCGTCTCTTCCATACAGGAGCTCACCAAGGCAATGAAATGGGGTAGTACCTACTGCTTTTAACCCAGCCGATCTACTGTCAAGAGGTTCACTTCCCACTAAGCTATTGAACTCCCAGCTTTGGTCCCAAGGCCCCCCATTTCTTCGTGGTTCCAAAGATGATTGGCCCATCGCTATTGTAGCCCAAAAGGCAAGCATCAAACTTCGCCCCAGGACCTTGTTGGCTACGGCTCCTCCCAGGGATATAGCCGTATTTTCAAAGTTTGCCAACACGTTTTCCGCCCTACAGAGAGAGTTCGCCTACATTAACAAATTTTGTCGCCGCATCCGTCACGAAGGGATTTCTGTCCAGGATCTCAAAGGAGGAACCCATCTGCTGTTGCGCGTCGTCCAGCTTACCGAGTTTAAAGAAGAGATAAGCTTACTAAAATCGCGCTGATTGCTTCCGCCCTCAAGCCCGCTTGCCTCGCTTGCTCCTTTTGTGGATGATGCTGGTTTGCTTCGTGTTGACGGGCGATTGCGGAACTCTACTCTGGATTTTGCTGGACGTCATCCGATCATTCTCTCCAGAGGCCATCCCGTCACGTCGGCTATAGTGACTTACTTTCATGAGAAGAACTTGCACTCTGGCCCCCGGGCACTAATTGCGAAAATCTGTTCTCAATACTGGCTCATTGGGGGGAGGAAGACCGTTTCAAGGGTTTTGAACAAATGCATACAATGGATATTGCCACCAATTTTGTGGGTGCCAAGAATGAGCTGATGGAGTTGAAGTGAAGATTCCTCAGCCAGGATCACAAGGCTTCTCTGTACGATTTTTGCCTGTCGGGTCTTTCGGGTGGCGACTTATTCCTCTCCCCATTTTGGCGCTCTTTGGGAAGCAGCAGTAATAACGGCGAAACACCACCTATATCGGGCAGTTGGTCCCGCATTTCTTAGCTTCGAGGAATTGAGGAGTTTGATGTGCCGCATAGCCTGAATCATTAATTCTAGACCCCTTGTGTCGATTTCAGAAAATCCTGCGGACCTAGATGTGCTAACTCCGGCTCATTTTGTAAATGACGGGCCGCCCTCAACGTTCATCGAACCGGACCTTACTGCCCTAAGCTTCAATCGTCTGGATGGGTGGCAGAGAGTCTCCTTCTTGCAGCAAGTTTTCTGGGCGCGTTGGAAGGAGGAGTATCTTACGCGGTTGCAGCAGCTTTCCAAATGACGCACCCCTGGCTCTGTAATTTCTGTTGGTGACATAGTCCTGGTGAAGGATGAGAATCTACCCCCAATGAGGTGTCCTCGATACCAGGTGGTCAGGATACTGCAGCTGGTTCCTGGGCCTGACGGAGTGAACCGTGTAGCCATACTTAAGACAGCGGTTGAAACGCCTAAGTGTGCGGTGTCAAGGTTGTGTCTGCTGCCTCTCAAGGATTCTGTTGAAGACCCAGCCTTCAACAGGGGGAGGATGTTGAGCCAAGCAGCCAAAGGCGAAGCTATTTAAAATAATTCATATATTCTAAAACTAAAGACCAGCGACGGTTTTATCAGCAGTTATGTTTTTTTTTATTTATCCCCCGTTCGAATGCGCTTTACTGGTATTTGTAGCGCATGCGCTTTGGGGAGCTTTTTTATAGAGCTGCTGTACACTAGCTCATCTTGTATTTGTGTGCGTTCTCCCGCCTCGCCTCTTGCCAACGAAATGATAAACAAATGCATTGTTCTGAGTTTCTAATGCTAAGCTTTGATGAACTTGTATTGTTGGCACTGATTTGAGCAGATGCGAGTTTGGTTAGATTGAATCCTCGTATAAAAACATTGAAATTTGATTAAAGCTGAACAGGGAAATCGTTTATTTATTTGGCCGCTATGAAAAAATATTAATAGCTTAACATCCACTTATGGTGATGAGCGATGGCGTCGCACCCTATAATTAGGCCTTTTCCTCCTCTCGCTGTCTTCCACACGCCGAATGAGTATCATGTGCGGTATGGACCACACTGGTCGTGGCCCATGTACGCCGAGCATATTCTAAGTGGGTTGTCAGGGCCCTCGTTAGAGACCAAGAATCCTGTCTCCATGGATTCAGGGTTCCTGGATGAGGGCTACATCAGCTCAACTCTCAGCGACGTGGAGCAGGACCGCAGCAGATGCCTCCCTACTGGAGTGGAGATTGATCTGCAGGAGTGTCAGAGGCATCCTTTACATTTTCCACCACAGTAACCTCCGCTTCGGCTTAGCAATGATTTCGCCTCCATTCCGACAAGAGCCCTTGCCAAGTCACTCTCCTCCGAGGTAGGGAGTGTGGGTTTGCACATTCTCATCATGCCCAGAATTGTTGTTTGGGTCCGCCGGCTTCTCTGTTAGCCATACGCGGGCCCTCGGTTTGCTGGGGATCTTGTTCCAGTCTACCGCCTCCAATCTGGCTCCTGGGTATACATCTCCCAGCGACGTCATCATGCGCTTATAGAGGCATATTGACCTCGCATCTTGGCACGCTATCAGCTTGATGCTACCCTGGTACCACCCTGCGTCTTCGCATGCAGCTCATTCACCACCTTCCGCCAAAGCTCCTTGGGGATCAGGCCATCCTAGGAGCCGTTCTCAATGACCCCAATGATGGTTCTGCCCTTCGTTACTTCGGCGAATTATCTATTGGCCGTCTGTGTCTGCACCTTTTTCTTCTTCGCTGAAGCGCTCCACCTTCTGTCGACCTCCTTGGAAGAGGCGCCAAGAGGTCGACTCCGATCGGCTTCTTGGGATCCAAACTGACATCAGCTTTCGCCGGCTGAAAATCATGCAAACTTTCTCTCACCCATTTTATAATCGCGTCCTGGTCCGGGTTCGATTCCGGCTTAGATGAGTCCGCTCGAATTAAAATAAAGACTGCTCTCCTCCTATCTTTCCCGTAGTGGGACCCGTTTTGAAGGTCGTAGCCTTGGCATCCCTCTCTAAACCGGAGTAACCAGCCTCTGGATGTTGTCCCTCTGTGGGAAAATTCAACATCCTAGCATATACTTGGCCTCTTTCTGTTTTGGAGATTGACGGATGGGATACCCATTTCCGGACTTTATTTAGGAGTTCCGTTATCCACTCTTTTTGTTTTGTTTGTTAGTTGAATTCACATTTGCACCCACGAGTAGGCGGCACATAGCTCGCTTATCATGATAAGCCTGGTTAAAACTGGGGGGTCGGCTGGTTTCCCAGAGTTCGCATATTAACCTTCGGCATATGCTGTTCCACCTTGAATTGGGGTGATTTGAGGATGGGAGTATTCTTCTCCCCGCCCGAATTAAATTCGTCAGAATCTTCGACAGAGTCATGACCTTACCGGGATCTGTTACCATCCGCCCTCACGTGGATAGTATAGTCGCACTACCAGCGGTGTATACAGTTACGGCACGTGAAGGCTCGCATTTTGGTCCCCCTGTAGTACCCGTTGGCTGGCGGCCAACCTCCTTTTATATATGGTGGAATTCAGAAAGCCTCCAAGCCGATTGAATTCTCAAACTCAAGCTTAGTTTTTTAATCCTTACGGGTGAGATATTTACGGGTACTGTTTTCTCAGTGCCGATGACTCCGTCATAGCACGTGGTACTATGAATTGGAGGTTATTCCCAAACCTGTTATGAAGCTCACATGAGGCTTTTCTTTTAGGTTAGAATCACTCACTTAGGTCCCGAGTTGTGATCCTTAGAGATCCACAAGCTTTTTTTAATATTTTACTGTTTTCAAATACTCCCGCTCAGGAGGGAATCCGTACGTTGTTTAATAAAATATTTTCCAAGATTCTTTGATTTTAATATTTGAAACCCTCAGGTGTTTTGTTTATAGGTTTATATAATGTTTATTTCAACAAAATATGCAACCATAGAAACAAAAAAGCAAAATGTTCAAAAATGCAAATATAGTATTTGCAGTATATAAGTCGAAACGGCCGGGATCGGTCGATTATATCTTGTAGCTATCATATAACTTATTGATCGGAAATGCCACACATTCCACACATGCTATATTTGGCCGAAATATCTTACCTACAAAATTTCTTAGGGATCGGCCGACTCCATCTTATTTTGTTTCGAGTCCCGTTTTTTTTTTTTCTAGATTTTTTCTTTAATGCACTAGAAAAAAAAAGTTTATACATTGCACAAGTAACTAAGTGTTAAAAAAATAACCACTCTTCTTGGTTAATTGGAGTAAGCGCTAAGATTATGTTCTAAGTTCTTAATATTTCATAATGGTTAATTTTTAAACGTAACTAAATGTTACAACAAACGAACTACCACAACAAAAAAAAGCTCCAACGAAAGCTTCCAAAGCGAAACGAACAAAAAACAGAGAAAATAGAATCGAAAATAGTAATCGTGTGCGTCTTTTGCAACTAAATAGAGAATCCTACTAAGAGAAACTAAATGTATTCAATAAATTAAAGCGCCAACAACATGGCATCCTGACAACATCCTCGTCAACATAGAATTTCAACAAAAAAAAACAGAAATAATGAATCCCCAAATACGAAAGTGAAACCAAAAATTGTTTTCAAAACAAAGTACAGGATTGGAGAGAGAGATCCTTCATCTTTATAGGCATCTAACACCTAACAAAAAAGCGCTGCTTGCGCAGGTGCAACTGCTGCTGTTTCTGGCGATAGTCCGGCACATTCCGGAGCATAGAGGGACGAGAGCATGATGAGCACGGGGAAGGAGAAGACGATGTGCGCCATCCGGACCTTGCGCTTCTCAATCGGCGGTACGTAGTCGAAGCCATCATTCCAGTTCTTGTACTCGCATCTCTCCCCCACGTAGTCGTCCTTGCAGAGGCAGGAGTGCAGGACCTTGCTGTTGACCATCGGATGGTGGAAGCAACGTCCTCCGTTCAGGCAGAAGTTCGCCTTGTACTCCTCGCTACAGGGCAGTAGCTGGACCTCGGTGACGTTCTTCCTCTTGCCCTCGTCTACGGCGGGCACAGTGGTTGGGCTTGCGGCGAACGTGCTGGGTGAGCTCTGGTCGGGTGGCGGCTCTCCAGTGTGCGTTACTGTGGTGGATGGCGTAGTCGTGATCTCCGAGGTGACGGGTGTGCTGCTGTCAATGGTGGACCAGGAGTCAGTGCTGGAGCTAAGTATCCCGGAAGTCAAACTGGATTCGGTGGACTTCTCCACCGACTGGGCACTGATGGGATCTATGCACAGCTCAAGATCTGTGTTGGCTTCTAACGCAGCCTCCTGGGCTGCTGCCTCCAGCTGCTGTTGCTCCTGGAGCTGTTGCAGCTCCCACTGGCTGGCGTAGGCCATCTCCTGCTGGAGGAACGCTGGCTAGCGTCGAAGAGTGGGTGGACCACCAAAATTTGTCCACCAAAGCAGGAAAGTTATATATTAATTGGAAAACGATGATATAGAACATATATAGTATGATACGATCTAGGGATCGAGAGGCGGCGTGCTGGCCGCAAATGCAATTTGGCGTCGCAACAGAAACAGAAACATATTACACACTTGCATCTCCTTGGGGGCTATAGCGCTTGGGGCTTGTGACTTGTGGATTTTATGGAAGAGCAATCCAGCCGCGAAAAGGCTCTGACATTATAATTGTTATTAGGATTCGTGAATCATTTTAAATAAATTTGCAAATTAATTATTTAGATTAGAGGACGGCAGAAGTCGGCAGAACAGCACGGGAAGCGGGCTCCTCTGCTTCTTTGCCTTTGGCTTTACGAAGGTGTTGTTGCGCGCACGTCGGAAAAGAGACTTATAGCTGTCATAGAACGATCGGAATTGGCATAAATTTGGGATTTTCCAAGTTAAAAAGATGGGACATGGTTCCATTTTGAAAAAAAATAATCCAAATTTCGTAAGGATCGGCCGACTATATTCTATAGCTGTCCTATAACTGAATGATCGGAATTGGCATAACTTTGTTGTTTTTAAAGATGCTTGGGGCTGTTTCCAACATTTTTATTAGAAAATTGATTTGATAGTGAAATTTTCATTGGGATTGGTCTACTACATACGATCCAACGACGATTATATGTAAATAATATAAGATGCCCATTTACTACTGATAGGGTATATCAACACCGGCTCCGCCCGAAGTTAGCTTGAATTTCTTGTTTTGTTATTATTTTATTTATTAACAAAGTAAATCTGACTTCATTACATTTAGGTATCCGCACTAATAGAAATTTGAAAATTGAAGATTTTATTATTATACTTATTATGTTATATAGATTACGAAATGGATTATGTAACGTAATTAGATTTGACAATCGGTATCCACAGGGGATGAACCATTTATGACTATAAAATGTGATTGATCCAAATGGGATTTTAAGTCAACCACACCGTGTACTAACATACACATAAAGAAGAATTACACCATTATAGGTTCTACGATCCTGCAATTTTTGTATATTTAACAGTTGAAGCCTGTGGCTAGGGTTCCAGTTTTATTTTTTTTAAATAAAACAAACCGTTTTTTCCGAACAGTATTCGAGTATAGGTCAACCCAAAGATATTTAAAGCGTTTTAGTTGTAAATCATTAGTTGTAAATCAGTTAAATCATTGAATTTAATAGGCCATTGTTTAATGAAATTAAAATTCAATTCGGTCATAGAAATGTGGTCGATAATGACAACTAATGATAAAATAGGACCCCAAGATCTTTCATCAAGGACACACGTGATTAGGCCTGAATCCCGTAAGACACACGTGATTAGGTAAGACGTGATTTCCAAGAGGGACCATATGGAGCTTGTAGCGATGAAAGGTTATAAGCTTGCGTTTTTGAGCGGAAAGGTCTAACCGTTGACAAGCATTAAAAATTCCTAGGAATTAAATAATCGTACAATTCATAATTAAAATTCATTCTTAAATCCATAATCTCAAATTTCTTCCGCTTCCCACGAGTGTCAAGGCATAAAAGAAAGCTTAGGCACGTGTTTACAGGTTGACTTAACAGAGACATAAAACCCGGGCTTAAACTATTGATTAATTCTGTAACTTTGGCGTTGCCAGACACCACGGGTGCAGTTTTACTATCTATCGCAACTATATATCTAATATTTGCTGTAAATAAAATAAATAAAGTTACAGTTATATTATTTTCATTTTTATACCCTTGCAGAGTGTATTATAATTTTGGTCAAAAGTGTGTAACGCAGTAATGGAGACATTTCCCACCCTATAAAGTATATATATTCTTAATCAGGATCAACTCCTGAGTCGATATGAACATATCTTTAAAGCTATCGAGTTGAAACTTTGCCCACATCCTTCTTTTGTTTGCAGGCAGTATATAAGTTCCGACTTATCGGCCGAGATAAGTCGACTATATCCTAACTGATTGATCGGAAATGCCATAACTTTAATGTTTTTTAAGCTAGAGGGTTGGGACTTTCCAGACGTGTTATATTTGGCCAAATCTTCTTATGTACAAATTTCTTCGGCCGACTATATTCTATAGCTGCCATATAACTCAACGATCGGAAGTGACACAACATTACTATTTTTAAAGATGCTTTGCGTGGTTTTTAACATTTTTATTAGAAAATTGATTCGATGGTGAAATTATCATAAGGATCCGCCAACTATATATGATCCGATATAGGTATATACAATAATATAAGATGCTACTTAACTGCAAGGGTATATCAACTTCGGCACCGCCTGAAGTAAGCTTTCCTTTCATGTTTGTTGATTTTTTAATAAAGCTCTTAAACAAAAGATAATAATAAATCAATAAAACTTTGCATACAAGACGTATTTCAGGAGTCATCGGAGGAACAATTACACAACAAACGGGTGCGAATCGCTACATTCCGGAAAATATGCGTGGGCAAGTTAATCAAGTTGTAGGGCAAGCTGCTTTTAATGAACTATCAAATGTATTGACACCACGATTTAAGTAAAATATAAATATAAAATTATAAATATTTAACACAACTAAGAGCCGTTATAAAATAAATAATGGATTATTTATATATCTAGAAAATGTCGTAAATTGTCGTACTTATTGGCAATATTTCTTAAAGTTGTCATAAAATTGAATAAATTTTTTCGTTTTTAAGATGTTATTGCGTTGACTTATTTGCGTACATAAATGGGAGAATGTAATTTTTACAAAAACTGTCAAAATTATTTAAAACAGGATTATGTGCACTATTGGAAATATGTATATTGGATTAAATCTTTCAATCAAAGGTATCTTTAAATATTTAATACTTTCAGTACTTCCAGTAACTTTTTCCAGTCATCCTTATTAAGTAACACATCTTTTTTCGGAAGCTACAAATATGAATTTTCTTTTTGAAGTGAAACTTCTTATACGACGCCGGAAAATGTTGCGTTAAACGTTTAACGCAACTCGGAAGGAGAAGAGGAAAAGAGAAAGATAGAGTGCGAGGGAGAGAGAGAGTGAATGAGAGTAGAGGTGGGCATGGGCTGAATTTTTCGACACGGCCCAACACGACACGACTGCTTAGTTTTTTTAGCACGCACGCACACGCACGGCCAAAAATTTTTCCAACACGGCCCAACACGAAAAATAATATTTACATTACAAAAAATTTTTTTTTTCTCGAAATTTCTAGAAAATACAAAATTTTTAATGCTTCGTGTTTTGTCGTGTTTTGGAAGGTCGGCACGAAAACGCACGCACGCGTGTTAAATTTTAATTTTCAACACGAACACGGCCACGCGTCCTATGTGTCGAAAATTCTTTTTCTTATTCTTATCTCGTATTTTGTTATTAAAGTGTTTCCCATAATTAATTCGTGTTCTATATAATATTGACGCACTACTTGTAGTATTAGTACAGTGAATAGTGATTCAAACAAACAATAAAATGAGTGACAGTGAAAATACGCATAACACAGCGGATTCCAGGTTATGTGGTGGTACGTTTCTCTTGAATATTTCAATTGTCCATAACAGATGCACCTTGTGGATCATATCATCTTGAAATTAATATCAATTGGATTGGCAAAAATTTTAATGGTTTGATTTTGAATTGATTTTACAGCGGAAAAAGACAGTGCAGCCGGTGTTTTAAGAGGAGGGAACAGAGCACAATATTATCGTGAATACCGAGCACGAAAGAAAGCAGAACTTGGACTTTGCTTTATAATAAATTTATAAAATGTGAATTGAAGAAAGTGTTGGTCACTCCACCTTATTTTTATCCTTTCCCTCCCGCTATTTTTCTTTTATACGAAATAATTTGCATTTTTTGGAATATCGCTAAGAAGTTTCACTTCTTTCGCGCGTAGGGACTCCACGCACACAATTTTTTTTTATTAAAAGAGAAGTAAAGGATTTTTAGTACAGTCTTGTACAGTCAGTTTGTGAAACTGAAACTGGCAAGAATCCGGTATTAAAGTGACGAAAGCGTCGTCGGATCATTTTACTTGAATGCTTTGATTACTCCAAGAGTTGATTCCGGAGGTTAAGAGAATTATATGATAGTACTATGGCGTGGCATAGAGGATTCCATATGACGTTGGAGATTCGACGGATATATTATTGACCAAGGTATGAAAAGTCTCAAAAGGCACTCAACCAGATCACAAGACTTGCTATTGGAAAGATAGTACAGCTTCAGATATTTCTTTCAGAGTATTTATGTCAGAGTATTTATGTCTTCGGACTAAACACAAGGTCTCAGCCATACATATGCCTGCTAAACCAGCCAAAGCTAAGCGATGGCGTACGTGCGTTGGAAAAAGAGGGATCATCTATAGACTCAAAACAGTTGGAGCCAGTTTTCCCTTTCTGGTGTGGTAATTAAAGGCCCCATTTACGTAAAATACCAATTCAGTTCGATTTAAATATGGGCGTTGATTTATTAGATTTGATACACTGATTTGGGCGATGTTTATAAATAATAGTCTGAGGGGTGGAAGACCGAGCGACGAAGTGAAAAACCGACCGAAAGATAGCGCGAGAAAGCAAGTCATGTAGATATGCACAATTTCATGTAGATATGCCTTTAGTTATTACGCACCATTTAGATCGTTGCTGCAACAGAGCGTCAAGCGTCTGCAACTCGTCGTCTCTTAGTACAGCCAACAAAAAATAAAACTTTTCTATCTTAAGAGCAGCTTTCCACGAGCCGCCAAAGTGAGGAAAGTGAGGAGACTGGTCACGGATGTACTTCCAATGGACTCTGGAAGGTAAAAATCCAGGTCTGCCCTCAGGTGTTCGTCGCTAAGAAATAACCGTTTCAACAACACGGTGTATTGCAAGTGGCCGTCGGACAAAGCCATCATCTCACATTAGTATATTTTACAAAAGTCGCCAGTCACCGCTACCGGATGCGAACGAAACCTCATAAGGATGTGAAAATGCTTCGGTTGGATGACACGGCACAATGCCAGCGTCTTTTCTATCTGTTCGCTCAATGCACCAGCTGGCTAAGGGCGAAGGTGCCGGTTTTCCCGTTGGCTCTCGTGTTGTCCTCCAGTATTTTTATTTTTATGTGGACGACCTTATATCTGGTGCCCCAACGAAGACTGAAGCGATTGAGATAATAGCTCAGACATCGAGCCTGTTGAACAAGGGTCAGTTTCAATTAAGGAAATGGTGCTCCAACATCCCAGAGGTTTTTGAAGGCGTACCTGAAGGTGATAGAGAGTCATACTTAAAATTTGGCGTGAACGGACGATGGCAGTCCGTTCACAAAGACGCTTGGATTAGCATGAGATCCTGCTGCTGACCTACTGCTATTTTCCTTTGAAGCTCTTCAGCCCATCGCCAAACTAACAAGGTGATCTATACTATCATCCGTCGCTCGGTTTTATGACCCGATGGGCTTGGTAGGTCCTGTCGTCACCAGGGCAAAGATCCTATTGCAGAAGCTGTGCCGAGAAATTATGGGATGAAAGCATAGCTCAATCCCTTATCTCTGAGTGCTTGCAACTCTGTTCCATTTTTGACCAAACTCAGCGAATTAAGTTTTCTCGTTTAGTAATTCCCTGCCAAGAAAGGTTGGAGGTCCAAGGATTCTGCGACGCTAGCTTGGATGCGTATGGAGCTTGCGTATATGTGTTGTCAGGGTCTGATTGTCGGCTGTTATGCTCAAACAGTCGAGTGGCACCCATTATAACTCAGAAAATACTGAAGCTAGAACTATCTTGTGCTGAGTTACTAGCAAGACTGATGGCTGAAGTTGCTGATCTTGGAACATATAAAGGAGATTGTTATTGTTGGTGTGACTCCTTATTTCCCTATCCAGGATTCAAGATGAACCTGCCCGATTTAACATATTTTTTTCTAGTCGCGTCTCTTCCATACAGGAGCTCACCAAGGCAATGAAATGGGGTAGTTCCTACTGCTTTTAACCCAGCCGATCTACTGTCAAGAGGTTCACTTCCCACTAAGCTATTGAACTCCCAGCTTTGGTCCCAAGGCCCCCCATTTCTTCGTGGTTCCAAAGATGATTGGCCCATCGCTATTGTAGCCCAAAAGGCAAGCATCAAACTTCGCCCCAGGACCTTGTTGGCTACGGCTCCTCCCAGGGATATAGCAGTATTTTCAAAGTTTGCCAACACGTTTTCCGCCCTACAGAGAGAGTTCGCCTACATTTACAAATTTTGTCGCCGCATCCGTCACGAAGGGATTTCTGTCCAGGATCTCAAAGGAGGAACCCATCTGCTGTTGCGCGTCGTCCAGCTTACCGAGTTTAAGGAAGAGATAAGCTTACTAAAATCGCGCTGATTGCTTCCGCCCTCAAGCCCACTTGCCTCGCTTGCTCCTTTTGTGGATGATGCTGGTTTGCTTCGTGTTGACGGGCGATTGCGGAACTCTACGCTGGATTTTGCTGGACGTCATCCGATCATTCTCTCCAGAGGCCATCCCGTCACGTCGGCTATAGTGACTTACTTTCATGAGAAGAACTTGCACTCTGGCCCCCGGGCACTAATTGCGAAAATCGGTTCTCAATACGGGCTCATTGGGGGGAGGAAGACCGTTTCAAGGGTTTTGAACAAATGCATACAATGGATATTGCCACCAATTTTGTGGGTGCCAAGAATGAGCTGATGGAGTTGAAGTGAAGATTCCTCAGCCAGGATCACAAGGCTTCTCTGTACGATTTTTGCCTGTCGGGTCTTTCGGGTGGCGACTTATTCCTCTCCCCATTTTGGCGCTCTTTGGGAAGCAGCAGTAATAACGGCGAAACACCACCTATATCGGGCAGTTGGTCCCGCATTTCTTAGCTTCGAGGAATTGAGGAGTTTGATGTGCCGCATAGCCTGAATCATTAATTCTAGACCCCTTGTGTCGATTTCAGAAAATCCTGCGGACCTAGATGTGCTAACTCCGGCTCATTTTGTAAATGACGGGCCGCCCTCAACGTTCATCGAACCGGACCTTACTGCCCTAAGCTTCAATCGTCTGGATGGGTGGCAGAGAGTCTCCTTCTTGCAGCAAGTTTTCTGGGCGCGTTGGAAGGAGGAGTATCTTACGCGGTTGCAGCAGCGTTCCAAATGACGCACCCCTGGCTCTGTAATTTCTGTTGGTGACATAGTCCTGGTGAAGGATGAGAATCTACCCTCAATGAGGTGTCCTCGATACCAGGTGGTCAGGATACTGCAGCTGGTTCCTGGGCGTGACGGAGTGAACCGTGTAGCCATACTTAAGACAGCGGTTGAAACGCCTAAGTGTGCGGTGTCAAGGTTGTGTCTGCTGCCTCTCAAGGATTCTGTTGAAGACCCAGCCTTCAACAGGGGGAGGATGTTGAGCCAAGCAGCCAAAGGCGAAGCTATTTAAAATAATTCATATATTCTAAAACTAAAGACCAGCGACGGTTTTATCAGCAGTTATGTTTTTTTTTATTTCTCCCCCGTTCGAATGCGCTTTACTGGTATTTGTAGCGCATGCGCTTTGGGGAGCTTTTTTATAGAGCTGCTGTACACTAGCTCATCTTGTATTTGTGTGCGTTCTCCCGCCTCGCCTCTTGCCAACGAAATGATAAACAAATGCATTGTTCTGAGTTTCTAATGCTAAGCTTTGATGAACTTGTATTGTTGGCACTGATTTGAGCAGATGCGAGTTTGGTTAGATTGAATCCTCGTATAAAAACATTGAAATTTGATTAAAGCTGAACAGGGAAATCGTTTATTTATTTGGCCGCTATGAAAAAATATTAATAGCTTAACATCCACTTATGGTGATGAGCGATGGCGTCGCACCCTATAATTAGGCCTTTTCCTCCTCTCGCTGTCTTCCACACGCCGAATGAGTATCATGTGCGGTATGGACCACACTGGTCGTGGCCCATGTACGCCGAGCATATTCTAAGTGGGTTGTCAGGGCCCTCGTTAGAGACCAAGAATCCTGTCTCCATGGATTCAGGGTTCCTGGATGAGGGCTACATCAGCTCAACTCTCAGCGACGTGGAGCAGGACCGCAGCAGATGCCTCCCTACTGGAGTGGAGATTGATCTGCAGGAGTGTCAGAGGCATCCTTTACATTTTCCACCACAGTAACCTCCGCTTCGGCTTAGCAATGATTTCGCCTCCATTCCGACAAGAGCCCTTGCCAAGTCACTCTCCTCCGAGGTAGGGAGTGTGGGTTTGCACATTCTCATCATGCCCAGAATTGTTGTTTGGGTCCGCCGGCTTCTCTGTTAGCCATACGCGGGCCCTCGGTTTGCTGGGGATCTTGTTCCAGTCTACCGCCTCCAATCTGGCTCCTGGGTATACATCTCCCAGCGACGTCATCATGCGCTTATAGAGGCATATTGACCTCGCATCTTGGCACGCTATCAGCTTGATGCTACCCTGGTACCACCCTGCGTCTTCGCATGCAGCTCATTCACCACCTTCCGCCAAAGCTCCTTGGGGATCAGGCCATCCTAGGAGCCGTTCTCAATGACCCCAATGATGGTTCTGCCCTTCGTTACTTCGGCGAATTATCTATTGGCCGTCTGTGTCTGCACCTTTTTCTTCTTCGCTGAAGCGCTCCACCTTCTGTCGACCTCCTTGGAAGAGGCGCCAAGAGGTCGACTCCGATCGGCTTCTTGGGATCCAAACTGACATCAGCTTTCGCCGGCTGAAAATCATGCAAACTTTCTCTCACCCATTTTATAATCGCGTCCTGGTCCGGGTTCGATTCCGGCTTGGATGAGTCCGCTCGAATTAAAATAAAGACTGCTCTCCTCCTATCTTTCCCGTAGTGGGACCCGTTTTGAAGGTCGTAGCCTTGGCATCCCTCTCTAAACCGGAGTAACCAGCCTCTGGATGTTGTCCCTCTGTGGGAAAATTCAACATCCTAGCATATACTTGGCCTCTTTCTGTTTTGGAGATTGACGGATGGGATACCCATTTCCGGACTTTATTTAGGAGTTCCGTTATCCACTCTTTTTGTTTTGTTTGTTAGTTGAATTCACATTTGCACCCACGAGTAGGCGGCACATAGCTCGCTTATCATGATAAGCCTGGTTAAAACTGGGGGGTCGGCTGGTTTCCCAGAGTTTGCATATTAACCTTCGGCATATGCTGTTCCACCTTGAATTGGGGTGATTTGAGGATGGGAGTATTCTTCTCCCCGCCCGAATTAAATTCGTCAGAATCTTCGACAGAGTCATGACCTTACCGGGATCTGTTACCATCCGCCCTCACGTGGATAGTATAGTCGCACTACCAGCGGTGTATACAGTTACGGCACGTGAAGGCTCGCATTTTGGTCCCCCTGTAGTACCCGTTGGCTGGCGGCCAACCTCCTTTTATATATGGTGGAATTCAGAAAGCCTCCAAGCCGATTGAATTCTCAAACTCAAACTTAGTATTTTAATCCTTACGGGTGAGATATTTACGGGTACTGTTTTCTCAGTGCCGATGACTCCGTCATAGCACGTGGTACTATGAATTGGAGGTTATTCCCAAACCTGTTATGAAGCTCACATGAGGCTTTTCTTTTAGGTTAGAATCACTCACTTAGGTCCCGAGTTGTGATCCTTAGAGATCCACAAGCTTTTTTTAATATTTTACTGTTTTCAAATACTCCCGCTCAGGAGGGAATCCGTACGTTGTTTAATAAAATATTTTCCAAGATTCTTTGATTTCAATATTTGAAACCCTCAGGTGTTTTGTTTATAGGTTTATATAATGTTTATTTCAACAAAATATGCAACCATAGAAACAAAAAAGCAAAATGTTCAAAAATGCAAATATAGTATTTGCAGTATATAAGTCGAAACGGCCGGGATCGGTCGATTATATCTTGTAGCTATCATATAACTTATTGATCGGAAATGCCACACATTCCACACATGTTATATTTGGCCGAAATATCTTACCTACAAAATTTCTTAGGGATCGGCCGACTCCATCTTATTTTGTTTCGAGTCCCGTTTTTTTTTTCCTAGATTTTTTTTTTAATGCACTAGAAAAAAAAAGTTTATACATTGTACAAGTAACTAAGTGTTAAAAAAATAACCACTCTTCTTGGTTAATTGGAGTAAGCGCTAAGATTATGTTCTAAGTTCTTAATATTTCATAATGGTTAATTTTTAAACGTAACTAAATGTTACAACAAACGAACTACCACAACAAAGTACAGGATTGGAGAGAGAGATCCTTCATCTCTATAGGCATCTAACACCTAACAAAAAAGCGCTGCTTGCGCAGGTGCAACTGCAGGGGTGTGACGGGTGTGCTGCTGTCAATGGTGGACCAGGAGTCAGTGCTGGAGCTAAGTATCCCGGAAGCCAAACTGGATTCGGTGGACGTCTCCACCGACTGGGCACTGATGGGATCTATGCACAGCTCAAGATCTGTGTTGGCTTCTAACGCAGCCTCCTGGGCTGCTGCCTCCAGCTGCTGTTGCTCCTGGAGCTGTTGCAGCTCCCACTGGCTGGCGTAGGCCATCTCCTGCTGCTGCAGCTCGTGGGCGTGCTCGTGGAGGTGATTGTGCTGATGCTGCACAATGTTAAGCGTATGCTCTCGTAGTAGTAAGATCCGGCTCGAACAACAATCTGTGACGGCGACAATTGTTGAGAGCACGAAAATTACTTTGAATATTTGGATAATTGGGATTGGCATCATTGGAGGAACGCTGGCTAGCGTCGAAGAGTGGGTGGACCACCAAAATTTGTCCACCAAAGCAGGAAAGTTATATATTAATTGGAAAACGATGATATAGAACATATATAGTATGATACGATCTAGGGATCGAGAGGCGGCGTGCTGGCCGCAAATGCAATTTGGCGTCGCAACAGAAACAGAAACATATTACACACTTGCATCTCCTTGGGGGCTATAGCGCTTGGGGCTTGTGACTTGTGGATTTTATGGAAGAGCAATCCAGCCGCGAAAAGGCTCTGACATTATAATTGTTATTAGGATTCGTGAATCATTTTAAATAAATTTGCAAATTAATTATTTAGATTAGAGGACGGCAGAAGTCGGCAGAACAGCACGGGAAGCGGGCTCCTCTGCTTCTTTGCCTTTGGCTTTACGAAGGTGTTGTTGCGCGCACGTCGGAAAAGAGACTTATAGCTGTCATAGAACGATCGGAATTGGCATAAATTTGGGATTTTCCAAGTTAAAAAGATGGGACATGGTTCCATTTTGAAAAAAATAATCCAAATTTCGTAAGGATCGGCCGACTATATTCTATAGCTGTCCTATAACTGAATGATCGGAATTGGCATAACTTTGTTGTTTTTAAAGATGCTTGGGGCTGTTTCCAACATTTTTATTAGAAAATTGATTTGATAGTGAAATTTTCATTGGGATTGGTCTACTACATACGATCCAATATACATATAATAATATAAGATGCCCATTTACTACTGATAGGGTATATCAACACCGGCTCCGCCCGAAGTTAGCTTGAATTTCTTGTTTTGTTATTATTTTATTTATTAACAAAGTAAATCTGACTTCATTACATTTAGGTATCCGCACTAATAGAAATTTGAAAATTGAAGATTTTATTATTATACTTATTATGTTATATAGATTACGAAATGGATTATGTAACGTAATTAGATTTGACAATCGGTATCCACAGGGGATGAACCATTTATGACTATAAAATGTGATTGATCCAAATGGGATTTTAAGTCAACCAGACCGTGTACTAACATACACATAAAGAAGAATTACACCATTATAGGTTCTACGATCCTGCAATTTTTGTATATTTAACAGTTGAAGCCTGTGGCTAGGGTTCCAGTTTTATTTTTTTTGTTTAAATAAAACAAACCGTTTTTTCCGAACAGTATTCGAGTATAGGTCAACCCAAAGATATTTAAAGCGTTTTAGTTGTAAATCATTAGTTGTAAATCAGTTAAATCATTGAATTTAATAGGCCATTGTTTAATGAAATTAAAATTCAATTCGGTCATAGAAATGTGGTCGATAATGACAACTAATGATAAAATAGGACCCCAAGATCTTTCATCAAGGACACACGTGATTAGGCCTGAATCCCGTAAGACACACGTGATTAGGTAAGACGTGATTTCCAAGAGGGACCATATGGAGCTTGTAGCGATGAAAGGTTATAAGCTTGCGTTTTTGAGCGGAAAGGTCTAACCGTTGACAAGCATTAAAAATTCCTAGGAATTAAATAATCGTACAATTCATAATTAAAATTCATTCTTAAATCCATAATCTCAATTTTCTTCCGCTTTCCACGAGTGTCAAGGCATAAAAGAAAGCTTAGGCACGTGTTTACAGGTTGACTTAACAGAGACATAAAACCCGGGCTTAAACTATTGATTAATTCTGTAACTTTGGCGTTGCCAGACGCCACGAGTGCAGTTTTACTATCTATCGCAACTATCTAATCTAATATTTGCTGTAAATAAAATAAATAAAGTTACAATTATATTATTTTCATTTTTATACCCTTTCAGAGTGTATTATAATTTTGGTCAAAAGTGTGTAACGCAGTAATGGAGACATTTCCCACCCTATAAAGTATATATATTCTTAATCAGGATCAACTCCTGAGTCGATATGAGCATGTCCTTCTGTCTGTCTGTGTGTCTGTCTGTCTGTTTCTACGCAAACTAGTCTCTCAGTTTTAAAGCTATCGAGTTGAAACTTTGCCCACATCCTTCTTTTGTTTGCAGGCAGTATATAAGTCGGAACGGCCGAGATCAGTCGACTATATCCTAACTGATTGATGGGAAATGCCATAACTTTAATGTTTTTAAGCTAGAGGGTTGGGACTTTCCAGACATGTTATATTTTGCCAAATCTTCTTATGTACAAATTTCTTCGGCCGACTATATTCTATAGCTGCCATATAACTCAACGATCGGAAGTGACACAACATTACTATTTTTAAAGATGCTTTGCGTGGTTTTTAACATTTTTATTAGAAAATTGATTCGATGGTGAAATTATCACAAGGATCCGCCAACTATATATGATCCGATATAGGTATATACAACAATATAAGATGCTACTTAACTGCAAGGGTATATCAACTTCGGCACCGCCTGAAGTTAGCTTTCCTTTCATGTTTGTTGATTTTTTAATAAAGCTCTTAAACAAAAGATAATAATAAATCAATAAAACGTTGCATACAAGACGTATTTCAGGAGTCATCGGAGGAACAATTACACAACAAACGGGTGCGAATCGCTACATTCCGGAAAATATGCGTGGGCAAGTTAATCAAGTTGTAGGGCAAGCTGCTTTTAATGAACTATCAAATGTACTGACACCACGATTTAAGTAAAATATAAATATAAAATTATAAATATTTAACACAACTAAGAGCCGTTATAAAATAAATAATGGATTATTTATATATCTAGAAAATGTCGTAAATTGTCGTACTTATTGGCAATATTTCTTAAAGTTGTCATAAAATTGAATAAATTTTTTCGTTTTTAAGATGTTATTGCGTTGACTTATTTGCGTACATAAATGGGAGAATGTAATTTTTACAAAAACTGTCAAAATTATTTAAAACAGGATTATGTGCACTATTGGAAATATGTATATTGGATTAAATCTTTCAATCAAAGGTATCTTTAAATATTTAATACTTTCAGTACTTCCAGTAACTTTTTCCAGTCATCCTTATTAAGTAACACATCTTTTTTCGGAAGCTACAAATATGAATTTTCTTTTTAAAAGAGAAGTAAAGGATTTTTAGTACAGTCTTGTACAGTCAGTTTGTGAAACTGAAACTGGCAAGAATCCGGTATTAAAGTGACGAAAGCGTCGTCGGATCATTTTACTTGAATGCTTTGATTACTCCAAGAGTTGATTCCGGAGGTTAAGAGAATTATATGATAGTACTATGGCGTGGCATAGAGGATTCCATATGACGTTGGAGATTCGACGGATATATTATTGACCAAGGTATGAAAAGTCTCAAAAGGCACTCAACCAGATCACAAGACTTGCTATTGGAAAGATAGTACAGCTTCAGATATTTCTTTCAGAGTATTTATGTCAGAGTATTTATGTCTTCGGACTAAACACAAGGTCTCAGCCATACATATGCCTGCTAAACCAGCCAAAGCTAAGCGATGGCGTACGTGCGTTGGAAAAAGAGGGATCATCTATAGACTCAAAACAGTTGGAGCCAGTTTTCCCTTTCTGGTGTGGTAATTAAAGGCCCCATTTACGTAAAATACCAATTCAGTTCGATTTAAATATGGGCGTTGATTTATTAGATTTGATACACTGATTTGGGCGATGTTTATAAATAATAGTCTGAGGGGTGGAAGACCGAGCGACGAAGTGAAAAACCGACCGAAAGATAGCGCGAGAAAGCAAGTCATGTAGATATGCACAATTTCATGTAGATATGCCTTTAGTTATTACGCACCATTTAGATCGTTGCTGCAACAGAGCGACAAGCGTCTGCAACTCGTCGGCTCTTAGTACAGCCAACAAAAAATAAAACTTTTCTGTCTTAACAGCAGCTTTCCACGAGCCGCCAAAGTGAGGAAAGTGAGGAGACTGGACACGGATGTACTTCCAATGGACTCTGGAAGGCAAAAATCCAGGTCTGCTCTCAGGTGTTCGTCGCTAAGAAATAACCGTTTTAATTAAACAAGCGCTGCGACTCAACGCTTGATGCTGTGGAGCGACCAAGATACCGCGAGGGAGCGAGACAAAGGTAGCGCCTGGCGGCAAACGCATGTGGCCGATCGAATGCACGACAGCGGGCGACGCGAAAAGAGATATAAAGAGAGAACGAGAGTGGGCGGAGAGGCATAATAATGACAGTAGAACCAAGTGACGTCACAGATGTATATTTCAATAAATTATTGTCAGACAGACTTTCCGGCGGCTGCTTGAACCAAAAATTGGCAATGGTGAAAAATGGGCTTGTTTTAATTTCAGGATCAAAAATTTCAATATCTAAAATTTTTATTTCAAGTTTTAACTTTAAATAATTTCAAAACGGAAAGAGAGCATATAAAAATACTGATGGACATTTTTTTTTTAATTCTAAAACACGCCCATTGGTGGCAAACGATTTTATTTATACAATATATTCAGAAAATAAAAAAAAAAAAATTTGTGGCATTGGCATTAAAAAATATTGATGGGCAATCGATTGCAACCTTTTTTCTTCTCGTAGCTGGAAAAAGGGGATAAAAACATATTTATTTACATATGTATATAGACATATAAAGGCTGTTCGTCCGTACACCGATATGCGGCCACTACGTCGGAGTCGTAGTCAAAAGAACGTATAAAGGTTCTGAATAAAGGTACCTGGATTCTGCAAGGGACTGATCGGGTTGACCAGGTGCTTGCTGTGATCAGGCTGGAGTTGATGTGGAACACTTAAAGTCCTGGGCTGGTTCTTCTCAAGTACAGATGGTATGGTGGTTCGATTGATTCCTTATCGGCCGGTCCTACTTGTGGTCCGTTCACGGGAGCAACACTCGAAGTAGGTTGGGTAACGGGGGTTCTACTTGTGGACCGTTTCACGGGAGCAACATTTGACGTAGGTTGGGTAATGCGGGGTCTACTTGTGGTCCGTTTCACGGGAGCAACATTTGACGTAGGTTGGGTAATGCGGGGTCTACTTGTGGTCCGTTTCACGGGAGCAACACTTGAAGTAGACTGGTATGCCGTGGATTCTACTTGTGGTCCGTTTACACTGGAGTTTTTGGAAAGTCCTACTTTGTGAATCGTTTTACACAGGATCGCATGAAGTAGGTCAATTTTAAGTGCCGTAGTTTCAGCACTGAGTAACGAGACTATTGACTCTGATCTCGCAACTGTCTTTATTTCAGAAGAACGACTCTTATATAAGATGCTAAATTATACATAATTAAGTCTAAGGAAGGTCAATGTTATGGACGTGCTAAAACTAATGTTAATGCCAGGGTCACCCACCTCTGAGTCTGCTGACTCACATTGCGTGTTCATGCATTTTGGCTTAGCTAGCAGGTTTTGCTTGCTTCGGTCAGTTGGTAATTCTTCCCGCTGATACTACTGATTTCCGCTTCTGGCGTCATCTACTATTTCTGGGTTATTAGGTTGAATATTGTTTCATGCTTATCGCCAATTAATTATCGGTGTGCCAATAGGTTTGTGGGTCTGATCATATCTTATTGCAACATGCTGATGAATATTGATTAGATCCGATTACTAAGTGTGAATATAGGGTAGTATGTCTTGGAACTAGGTGCCAACTTGTTTAGACTGAGATTTATGTTATAAAATTTGGTCTTTTTTGGCATTTTCTTAAGGGAAACTTTTAGTTTTCCGAGTCAGCTTTAACAGTTCTAACGTGAAAATTTTTGTTTCCACTAGTGTTACTGTTGTTGTTGAGCCATTTTTTTCCACCGCTGTTATTACCTCTAAAATTTCCGCGAACTCTATAGTTATTTGTGTGGTTATTATAGTTCTGGTTATAACCATTATTTTGGTAGTACCCGTTGTTTTGGTGGAATTTGTTATTGTAAGAACCTCTTACATAACCTCTACCGCAATAATTTCTTTTAAAGTTATTATTCTGATAGGGTTGTCCTTTTCGGATTTATTGAATTGAACTTGGATTGTCTGTCATCTCCGTACTAAACTGTATGTACTTTGAAGAGAAGAGAAACTTTGAGAAATTTGCTGAATTTTTTAACGTGTTAGGCAGAAATCCCTCATCGATATATGATGCTTCTAGTCGTTTCGCTAGTAGTTCTATTTATTGTGGTTTAATTTTGTACTTTATTTAGGGTCGATCTTACTATTTTTTTTTTATTACTTCAACCGCTATATGTTAAAATGTTCCTTTTGTTAAATTTGCCAAATTCAAGGCTGTGATAAATCTTTGAAGATTTAGATTTTGGCCATTGAACTCTGGGATGGCGTTTGAAATATCTTTTATGTATGCCCGTTGGGCGATTGTTTCGTCAGCCATTGTTTGTCATCATATTTATATTCTATTCTATATAACAATATTCAATATCCCGTGAAACGGACCACAAGTAGGGCCCGCATTCCCCAACTTACTTCGAGTGTTGCTCCCGTGAAACGGACCACAAGTAGAAACCGCGTACCATCTGTAATTGAGGAGAATCAGCCCAAAACAAGTATCCTCATGATAACATCAATTCCAGCCTGATCACAGCAAGCGCCTAGTCAACCCGATCAGTTCCTTGCAGACTCCAGGTACATTTAGTCAGAACTTTTATACGTTCTTTGACTATGACTCCGGGACCTACCGTTACTCCCCCGAGTTCAAGTTTGACGTGGTTGCCGCATAACGCTCTACGGACGAACATTTGGTGGCCCCGATGTGATCCTTTTCTATAGGATCACAACCTGAACACAAGCCGTAACGCTTTCGATTTACATGTACATGTATTGCTTGTGCATGCATTTCGACTTAGCTAGCTGGGTTTGCTTGCTTCGGTCAATCGGTCATTCTTCCCGCTGATAATGCTAATTTCTGCTTCTGGCGCCGTCAACTAGTGCTGGGTTATTAGGTTGGATATTGTTTTATACTTATTGCTAATAGGTTAGTGGGTTTGTATATTGCAACATGCTAATGCATATTGATTGGATCAAATTACTAAGTGTGAATATAGGGTAGTATGTCTTGGCACTAGGTGCCAATAAAGGCTTTTTTTGCAGATTTTAAAATGTTTTTATAAATTCATTAACTTCTTCATCTTCTCCTTCCGGCTTCAATTCCTCCGGTGAACAGGTAATAGCTTTTTCGCATTTATCATTATATTCACTATCAGGAATATATGATCTTAAAATTCGACTTGACTAGCAGAAAAAAGCTTCAAAGCAGGACGACATATATGTATAGGGGCGACAATTGTTGAAGCTTTCTTTAAGAAGCTTAAGCGTTCAGCAAAGCTAAGGAAAAGTTGCACACAATTCAGGTGGATATATGTCCGACTTTGATATAAATCGACTCAGAATTGGATGCTGGCCGTATCATGCTTGACCGATAGCATTTGGAATACATGACAAATTTTGTCGTCACTTTCCATAACTACATAGTATAGAAAAAAATAGCTTGTACCGCCATGAGGTTTTACAATCGGCACAACAACGCTTCCAGTGGCAATCACAGATATTTTCCGGACTCTATTAATTTGCGCTTGGTTTGAGCCGGAGTGCAATAAATGAAATAAAACTAGTGTAAACAAATATCTTGTATACATCCATCCAATTCCAGCCTGTGCTGCAACTCTCATGCCGCTGTCGCTGCTCCCGTTGCCACTCTCGTTGTTGGTGTCACCGTTGCTAAGCTCCCGTGACTGCCCGCGCCCAGAAATAACACAGGTGCTTCGTTTAACAATATCCCATTTTATTTCTATCTTGTTTACAATGGGTGTAAGGGTGAATTTCACCGGAGTTGACTCCTCCGCTGGATCCTCGCTGACTCTCCGAGTGCTGCTGCTCGGCCCCGCCGTTCGCTCGTCCTCCCGTCGTTACCCGGTCACCGTTCCGGGTTGGTGCTAATATACACCTAATCCGTGTTAGCTTGATCCTTTGCCCACTTGCTCCTTGACTTATCCTTGCTTGATGACTCGCGTACAGCTGCCGGACTTGCCCACAGGGGGTTCTTCAGCCACGGATCGCAGATCCCTACGCACTCGCTCTAAATCTCGTACTTAAGACTGTAGAACATACCCACAGGAGCCTATACTCCTTTAATTTATCCTTTAATTTATCCAAGGAAACTTTCCCGCTTGAATGTTAGAATTACCCACAGGGAGTTTTTAACTCAACACTTCCAGCTTCCCTAGAAGGCTCCGCCTCGATTCGCTTCAGTGGCCCTATTTATATAGCTCTGAGGCACCCGTTAATCCTTGCAAATCTCGCTTCCTGCCGTTAATCCTTCGTTCCTCCGTTCTCGCCGTTAGTTCTTTCTCCACTTCTCGACGCATATCCCTTGACGGGATTTAGTGGTTGCCCCCCCTTTGCCCCGCATGGCCTCCGGTTTATATTGTTATTATGCAGGTCATCGGACTTTGTTCAGATGAGTTAAGAAGTGCCACAGCAAGCGAAGATGTTGAATGCATATGGATAATAGCACTGAAAAGGAAAATACGGGAAAACCCGCAGAAGAGTCCAAAGTACACAGAAGAGGCAGACCTGGTTTACCGACATGTTCCACATAGAGCCGGAAGCGAAAAAGTACCGCCATGGATGCTGTGTGTGCCGATGGATATAAGGTAGCAGGTGCTGAAGGAGAACCACAACGGACCGACAGCGGGACATCTAGGCGGAAGGAAAACAATTGCAAAAATAGTAGCAAGGTACTTCTGGCCAGGGATGCACATAAGGAAGGGGTGCAGGAACTCCAGAATTTTTTTCAGCAGGATGTGCGGCGCAACAGGAGTAAGGAGCACAGAATGCTGCCAAAGAGCGGGAAATCGCAGCTATCTCAGCCGTAAAGAGGAAGGCAAAGATCTCGAGGTGCTGTCTCTCAAAACTGGTTGGAGGATTATCAGGAGACGTTCAGCAGTTGTCGGCGGTCGTCAAGGTCAGAGAAGCAGAAATTAAGGCCATGATAGACACCGGGGCAACGGCTAGCTTAATTTCGAAAAAGCTAGCGGAGAAACTGGAAATTGCCGGAGATCGAACATCAACAAGGAGACTGGTAAAGTTGGCCAATAAAAGCCATACAGAAACGCAAATGGTATTCCAGACAACGGTAAGCTTTGGCGACAAGGAAAACTGTTGAGCGATCAGAGTTTTGATAGCGACCGAATTAAAGACGAGATTCGTTAGTTTATATTCAATTTATTAAGCTAATTCCGCACAATAAAACAAATAGCGGCCCGTCAATAACAACTCCCAAAATACAACCAGAAGAAGAACCGCTTTGGCGCAGAAGCTCTTCCAAAGCTCCCAAAAGCGCATGCGCTACAAAATGACAACAAAGTGCATGCGAATCTGGGAGACAAAAGAGAAGATTAAATGCCGCTGCAGATAAACAAATTATCAATATTCTAATTAGCCTATCTGGTGGCTGCTTAGCCCAACATCCTCCCCCCTATTGAAGGGCGTGCCTTCAATAACAATTTTGGAAGGGCAGCAGACACATCTTTTAAGGGATATTCCACAGGTTGCGTAGTTTCATTAAGAAGATTAAGAACTCACAGGGCGAAAAAGGCACACCAATTTCTTCCAAACCCTTGACCATGCATTGCTCCCCCCAATAGACCAATGCGGGAGTCGAGTTCTCCTAACGAGTGCAGGGGGTCCGGAACGTTTATTCTTCTCCTCTTCTCCTTCTGCATAGGGCAATCCAGCATCCCGCGATAGTCCATTGCGTCCAGAAACCACCCATCCAAATAGTGTATTTTGGACAACTGGGAGGCAGTGACCTAATTGGATTTGGCCAACTGACAATAGGTTGAAGAACAGGCTGGCTCCAATTAGCAGGTCCACACCTTGCGGTCTGTGGAAGTTGGGATCAGCCAGCGCTACGCCGTGAGGAATCTTCCATTTCGAAATATCAATTTTAAGGCTGGGCTGACAGTCCGCAATATGAGACACTATAACCGCCTCTAGGTTCGCACAATATGTGGTTAGTCGAGACTTCACACACACATTAACGGAAGATCCATCCGTAGCTAACTCAGTGCCGCCGAGACCGGCGACCGCTACACAGCTTTTGGTGCGAGGAAGCTGAAGTTGACTTGCCAGCCGCGATGAAATAAGGTGAACTTGTGAACCAGAGTCCAATAACACTCTGCAAGGCAGAAAGGCACCTGATCGACCACGGATGAGGATATTGGCGGTTGGCAGAAGCACTTCAGTAGGGCGATCCTGCGTCAAGATCGTGTTGATTGACTGGGAAGGTGGGGCAGCAACGGCAACACCAGCGGCGGAAACCAAACCTCGTAGTGGTGGGGAATTGTTAGAGCTGGGCAGCTGCCCGCAATGGTGCAACAAAGCATGATGTCGGCGATTGCACTTGGACATCGGGCAGCTGAACATCCGCGTGCAAAATGACCATCCTCCAAACATACAAAGCAGCGGGTCAGCCGTCGCACTTCGTCGTACCGTTGACTAAGTGGCAAGGCAAGGAAGCTGGGACATGTAGGAAGCGCGTGCGCCAAAACACCACACAGGGCGCATAGAGCTGGACGAGCGTTGATAATCATGCACGACGATCGGTTATTCGTAGATCTCCCTCGGCCCACTTGGTTAGCTGGTGGATACGCAGCCAAAGAAAAGTCGACGCATTCAAGAGTCCGGCACCTTTGCTCCAAGAATCGTGCCATGGACTCCCAAGACGGAAGGCTGTCGTTGTTTCCGGCCAAACTTGGCTTTTGTGACCGGATCCAACTTCTGTAGGACAATCTGGATGAGCAAGCATCCTTGGATCTCGGCAGCTGATCCGGAACTCATGTGAGCACGCATATGCCCATTGAACCGATCCGACAGCTCCCGCAACGTAGCAACAGATCAGTGGGCTCGACCACACGAAGCTGCAGGATCTCGTTGATGTGAGACTGGAAAATTAATCGCCGATTACTAAACCGATTGCGCAAAAGGTCAAGAGCCACATCGTAGTTCGCGTCAGTAATTTCCAGCGCTCTCACTGTCTCCAAGGCTGACTCGCGCAGGCATGAAATGAGCCACCGGAGCTTTTCCATTTTTGTTAGGTGAGGATGGCTGTCAATCGTCGTCTTAAAAAGGGCAAAGAAATCCGGCCAGTCAACATAGCCGCCGCTAAATGTTGGCATCGGCAACGGTGGTAAGGATGGGGCTGGCTTGTATGGCATGGGTGAGACACCGGCACCGTCGAGAAGTGTGGAGTGGGCAGCAATTCTCATGGAGTGCTTGGCAACCTCCACCTGAATGTCCACCTGCACATCAGTCGCCAGCTGCGAGAATCTCCAATAAAGGTCACTCCCGATCTCGCTGAAGTTAAGCTCCTCCAACTCTTCTTGAAGCGCGGTGAACCGCTCACGCAAACGCTTCTCCACTGACTCCAGCGCCACAATGGTGCCATCCTCATTCCGCGCTGCAGCCTTCACCTTATGATGCAGCGCCTCCATCTCCTGGCAGGTCACCTCTGCTCTTCTCCGCAGCATCCTTTCCCGGCTTGCGGCAGCAGATCCAATAGTTCCACATCCAGACTCCATCCCGCAAATCTCCAGCGCGTGTGAATCAAATCGAAAACCAAGAGATGTTTGTTATTTTTTTTTGTTTATGAGTTTTTCGTACCGCAGTTTTTTCAGTTTCTCGGGAAATTAAACTGATTGAACTTCGGGCGTGATCACGTCGGGGTCACCAATGTTGAGCGATTAGAGTTTTGATAGCGACCGAATTAAAGACGAGATTCGATAGTTTACAACCAGAAGAAGAACCGCTTTGGCGCAGAAGCTCTTCCAAAGCTCCCAAAAGCGCATGCGCTACAAAATGACAACAAAGTGCATGCGAATCTGGGAGACAAAAGAGAAGATTAAATGCCGCTGCAGATAAACAAATTATCAATATTCTAATTAGCCTATCTGGTGGCTGCTTAGCCCAACAAAAACAATTTGAACATGTTGGTGTTGCCAGGCATGGGAAACAGCGCTGTGCTAGGATTGGATTTCCTCGCACAACAATAAACTGCGCAGGCCACCAAGTCACGATCCAGAGAAGAGAAAGATGGAGCGGATGCCTGGAGGATAGGCTGTCGATAGCTATAACTGGATCCTCGGAGGAGAGCGAGTGGGACAAAAGGTTCATCTAGGAGGAGCTAGTGGCGTTCACAAACCAGAAGTGTTTTTCGAACGTAACGCAGCATAGGATCACGATGAAGGACGATATCCCAATAAAGCAAAGATATTATCCAAAATGCCCCAAAATACAGAGGGAGATCAATGCTGGAAATGGGATGTATCGCACCTTTAAATAGCGCTTACAGCTCACCCATTGTTATTGTAAAGAAAGAGACGGGTCAATGGAGAATGTGGAGTTTATCCGTGCGTAGACACGGATAAACTTCATCCTGAAACAATTGAGGGAGGCAAAATTTTTCAGCAGCCTCGACCTTAAAGACGGCTATTGGCAAATTCCACTGGAGGAGGGGAGCAGGAAGTACACAGCCTTTACGGTACCAGGGAAAGGTCTGTACCAGTGGAAGGTGATGCCGTTCGGCAACATGCCCGGATATGACTCCGCACGCATTTACATATCAGGATGACATTAACGTGATCGGACGCACAAGGGAGGAGCATTTGACGAATTTGAAGGAAATATTCCGTAGACTGAAGGCGGCAAACTTAAGGATAAACACTATTTCCAATACAGATCACTCCCGATCTCGCTAAAATTAAGGTCCTCCAACTCTTCTTGAAGCGCAGTGAACCGCTCACGCAAACGCTTCTCCACTGACTCCTCTGCTCTTTTCCGCAGCGTCCTTTCCCGGTTTGCAGGAACCGAGGCACTAACTACGTCTCCAAACTCCATTATGTAAGTTTTCGTGCAAGGTGCAATGTAATGGAAACAACAGCAACAAATTTTCCTTTACAAGGTTTCCTTTAAGCACTTTAATGATCACAAATCAAACCAGTCGCGATCACGTCGGGGTCACCAAAGTTTGAGCTATCAGCGTTTTGATAGCGGCGGAATTAACAAGACGAGGTTCAATTTAACCCAAAAACAAATTCCGCGGCCGATCCAAAACATTGCTGAAATTAAGTGCCGCAAAACCAAGAGCATGCGCAGAAGCTCAACCAAAGCTCCCCAAAGCGCATACGCTACAAACAACAATAAAGCGCATGCGAAACTGGGAGACAAAACAGAGACGAATACATGCTGATAACAACAGCTGCAGCTAAGCATACTATAATTGTTTTACATGAATTTTTTGGTGTCTGCTTGGCCCAACAGAGTGCCTATCCCTAATATGGGCAATTCGGCAAAAAAAGAAAAAAACGGGAAAACCCACAAAAATGTCCAGAGTACGTAGAAGAGGCAGGCCTGGCTTACCGACATGTTCCACATAAAGCCGGAAGCGAAGGAAGCGATACAAACCAAGTCAGATGCAGGCCGCAGGGAAAATGCTGACACAGATCCCAGAGGAGCCATGGGCGACTGCATGTGCGGATTTCGTGCGACCTTTGCCGAGGTCCAAGCATGGGAAAACCATGCTATTGGTAATGATCGATCGGTTTTCAAAATGGCCGGAGATGGTTCCAATGCGGAAAGCCACAACTGAGACGCTGCAGAAGGCAATTCGTGAAAAGATTATCGCTAGATACGGGGTACCAACGGTGATGGTAACAAACAATGATGTCCAGTTCACCAGTAGGAGTTTCAAAAAATTTCTCGAGGACCTCAGAGTTTTTCATCAATTTACCTCATCATACACGCCGCAGGAAAACCCTACAGAGAGGGCAAACAAGGCAGTCAAGACAAATGGAAATGCGACGGGAAGCGGAGAAAGGACTAACGGCGAAAACGGAGGAATGAACGATTAAAGGCAGGAATCGAGATTGGAAAGGATTAAAGGGCGCCTCAGGCGTTAAATAAGGAGAGCCACTGGAGCGAATCAAAGCCGAGTCTTCTAGGGATACTGGAAGAGTTGAGTGAAAGACCCCCGTAGGTAAGTCTAACATTCAAGCGAGAAAGTTTCCCCCTCCCTTCAGGAGTATAGGCTGAAGGACCCCCGTGGGTAAGTCCGATAGTTTCAAGTGCGGGACTTAAAGCGAGTGCACAAGGATCTGTGATCCGTGGCTCAAGGATCCCCTGTGAGTAAGTCCGGCAGCTGTACGCGAGTCATCGCACAAGGAGAAGTCAAAGAGCAAGTGGGAAAAGGATTAAGGATCCGCGGCGGAACTGAAGCCCAAGGGTAAATTGAGTCGGGTTGGTTTATTCCTGGTGTCATAACAATAGCGACGGATCGGCCTGGCGCACGCCGTGTCGATTCCTGACCATTACGGCTATGTGTGATCCTCTAAAGCGAGGGGTGACCAGCTCGGGAACTCAAGCCCAACAGTGAAACCAAACAGGGACACCCCGGTCAAGTCAAGAGACTCCTGATCGAGGCGCCGGGGCTTACGCACATCGTATCACCTGAAGTTAAAGGCCGCAAGTTTTGAGGGGGCGTGTGTATTGGTACCAATCCGGAACGGTGACCGGGGAACGACGGGAGGACGAGCGGTCGATCGGCTGAGCCGAGCAGCCGGTGAGATTCACCCTTTGTAACCATTATAAAAATAAAGGGGATATTTGTGAAACGAAACTCCCTGTGTTATTTCTGGGCTCGGGCAATCATGTCGAATCTATAAATTCGGTGGAACGATCCACAAAACTCTGTGAGCTAGCCGCGGCATTTTTTGCGAGCACCAATCAGCAAAAACTGTTCGTTATAAGCTTACCTTTCCTGTAGCTGATAACATAGTCATATTGTTGCAGCTCATAGATCCATCTCGCAATCCATCTCTATATTATTCAGCTATTTCAGTGCCATATGGTTCGTGATCACGTCGAACTGTTACCCCTCCAGGTATGGCCTTATCTGCCGAATTGCCCATATAAGGGCTAGGCACTCTTTCTCAGTCGCCGAGTAATTTTTCTGTGCTCCTTTCAGCGTTCGGCGTAAGCGACCACTCTCTCGCCCTCATCAGTGTCCTTCGTCAGAATTGCACCCACACCGTAGTCGCTGGCGTCTGTTTGCAGCACAAATTTCTTTGAGAAATCGGGGCATGCCAGCACTGGATTCTCTGCTAACCGCGACTTTAGATTATCAAACGGCTCTTCGTGTCTGGCCATCCATTTCCACTTTGTCCCTTATCGTAGGAGATCGTTTAACGGTCTGGGACGAATCGCCGAAAACACGACGCCTTCCCAATGAACTGACGTACTCTCTTCACGTTTGTTGGAGTCTTCAATTCAGTAATCGCCGCAACCTTTCCGGGATGCCAATTCCCTGACTCGTTATCCGGTGGCCCAGGTACAATAGCTCTTCCCTGAAGAAATGGAACTTGTCCGTTTTTATCCTTAAGTTTACCTACTTCCTTCAAGTTCGCCGCTCTTCCCTTGTGCGTCCGAACACGTTGATGTCATCCTGATATGCAAATGCGTGCGGAGCCATATCCTGGCCGGATATAAACGGCATCGCCTTCCACTGGTACAGACCTTTTCCTGGTACCGTAAAGACCGTGAACTTTTTGCTCCTTCCTCCAGTGGGATTTGCCATTAGCCGCCTTTATGGTCGAGGCTGCTGAGCTTTTCTACCTTTGTTCAATGTAAGAGATCAATCTCCCCCTGTATTTTGGGGTTTTTCGGATAATACTTTTGTTTTATGGGGATGTCGTCCTTCATAGTGATCCTGTGCTGCGTTAGATTTGAACAACCCTTCTGGTTTGTGAACACCACTAGCTTCTCCTCGATGAACCTTTTGTCCCGCTCGCTCTCCCATTCCTCCGAGAATCCAGTTATAACAATCGACAGCCTATCCTCCAGGCATCTGATTCATCTTTCCCTTCTCGGGATTGTGACTTGGTGACCTGCGCATGTTATTGTTGTGCCAAATCCTGAGAGGAAATTCCATCCTAGCACCGCGCTATCTCCCATGCCGGGCAACACCAACATGTTCAAATTTTTTTCCTTGTTGCCAAAGCTTATAGTCGTCTAGAGTACCATTTGAGTTTCCGTGTGGCTCCCATTGGCCATCTTTACCAATCGTTGGTGTTCGGTCTCCGGCGATTCCCGGGTTCTCCGCTAGCTTTTCAGAAATGAAGCTAGCCGTTGCACCATGGCCTTATATACATGTGACCTTCTTTGTGGATTTCCTTAGTGGCTTTATTAGGGAATGAAGGTTTACCATATACTCTTTGAAAAGTTCCCTTGTTGCTGTTTCCGCCGAACCTGGTCCGCCAACTTCTCGAAATAACATTTCGGCGTGAAGAAGGACTCAAAACTCCTTATACATTCCTTCTAAGTTGGCCACTCCTCATCGTTCATTAAAAACCATCTCTCCGCTCTGCCCTTGAGTAATTCTTGTATCGCCCGCGGGAGCGTGTTTATGTCTAAACCGTGTGTTTTAGCGGACCGTGCCACTCGGTCCACGAATTCTAGTGGATCTCCCGTTCCGTTGAATCGGAATGAGCACTGCCGGACTTGTTTGGCCACTTTTGCGTAGTCCACCTGCACCGGGACCGGCTTTTGACCAGAGGTTTGGCATCGCGCCTTCTTCGATTCAGGTGATTCGCTGTGCGTACGCACAAGCGCCTGGATCAGGAGTCTCATGACTTGATCGGGGTGTTCCTGCTTGGTTTTATGTGCAGGCTTGAGTACCCATGGTGGTTACCTCTCGCTTTACAGGATCACTCCTGGTCGTAATGGTCAGGAATCGATAAGGCGTACGCCAAACCGATCCGTCGCTATTGCTATGACACCAGGATACCTGTTGTGTCCGCGAATAAACCAACCCGACTTTAATTGCCCTTGGGCTTCAGTATGCCTTGACTTATCCTTGCTTGATGACACGCGTGCACCCGCCGGACTTTCCCCCAGAGGTTCCTTGAGCCACGGATAACAGATCCTTGCGCAATCACTGTAAATTTCGACCTTAAGACTATCGGACTTACCCACGGGGGTCCTTCAGCCTATACTCCTGAAGGGAGGGGGAAACTTTCTCGCTTGAATGTTAGACTTATCTACGGGGGTCTTTCACTCAACTCTTCCAGCTTCCCTAGAAGACTCGGCTTTGATTCGCTCCAGTGGCTCTCCTTATATAGCGCCTGTGGCGCCCGTTAATCCCTGCAAATCTCGCTTCCTACCGCTAATCCTTCGTTCCTCCGTGGTCGTTAATCCTTTCTCCAATTCCCGTCGCATTTCCATTGGCGGGATTGGCTTGAGCCTCCGATTAATATTATTAATATGCAGGTCACCGGACTTCGTCCAGATACCACCGCGCTCCCCCCTTTGGTCATTCCAAATGCATTTCTTCGTTTTTGCATTTTCTAAACACAGCCGCGCTGTCGTGAGCCGCTAGGTTCCCCGCCGACCCCGCTCTCTCCTACAACATTCGAGCGCGGCCGCGACGGCGTGCCCTGGACCGTTACATTCTACGGTGTTTCCTCACTCTCCTTCTTCCGTGCACGCAGCCGTACTGGTTTGTCTGCCCCCTCTGCTGACCCTCCATGCCGACTACATTCCAAACGCATTTGTCTCCTTCCGCACTTTCTAAACACAGCCGCGCTGGCCCGTCCGGAACGTTGCTGTCCACGCCGTCTTTTCTTTCTCCTTTTTCCGTTTCTCCTTTTTCCGTTTCTCCTTTTTCCGTCGGCAAGCCGAGCCAGCTTGCCTGCCCCCCGCTGGTGCCCCCTCTTGCCACCTGTCTTGGCGTGCGGAAGATTTAATCTCCTTACATCGCCCTCATATTTTTTTAAGTATAAAGCAGGATCACTACCCTTGTTTATTCCAAGGTTTCGATTTATGGTTCCTTGCGCAATTTACTTAAAGTTGGTAATTTAAAAAATTACTTGGCTTAGGATCGTCGTCTTTTAGGTTTTTCGTGGCTTCCTTTTTCTACAAATGAAGCAATTCATTGCCAATCGTTTTATTCCAGTGCATCTCCGTTTTTGGTTATGTGGTGTGCCACGTGTACTGTAACCAAAATGCTTATTTCCAAATTTGGATGAGGTTCCATAAGACATAAGATGTCAGAAATCAGTTCAGCCTTGTTTTAAATAATTTGATGATCGCAAATCTTTTACTTTTTGACCTTCTTCTATGATAAAAAAACAAAAATCGTCATCAAACAAAGGGCAAAGGACCAATCCCATGTATTTCTTTGATCAGAAATTGCGAATCTTCATCGGGAAGTTTACAGTTTCGTTAATCGAATTCTTTGTAATACAACATTTTTGTTTTTTATGAGTCATTATTTTATTTCGATTTATCCGAGCGTAGAAATTTAAAGGCGACGCACAGATTTTTTAACGCACCGGTTTTTGTTTCAGTATGTATGGAAAGCTAGCTTCGAGCGGAGGCGAATTTGATATACCCTTGCAGATAAGTAGCAGTTTAAATTTTTATATATATATATGTGTATAACGGATCGTACCAAGAATTTAATTTTCTAATAAACATGGCATCTTCGGGTATTTCAGGTTTCAAAAAAGTCAAACTATAGTCAGCTTATAATCTATTCACAAGGAATCTTTAATTGGTCCTCAGCATGTCTGAATTACCAATAGATCATTGGAAAAGACAAAGAATTTATTTATTGAAAATCGAAACATATCTAAAAATTTCGTTAAACAAAGGAAGCCAAAAGCAATGTAATGTTTTACGTATAGTAAATCTTCCCAAAAATTTTTATTACAAATGTGTATGTAATATTTGTAAAGGGTGTGTTTTTTAGATAGAAGATAGCGGCAATTTATCATGAATAGACTCCATGCAAATAGAGACCATGCAAATAGTGCAATTTTATTTCGAATTCGTATCGCGCACTACGTCCATTTTATCGTAGACAAAATTGATGGACATCAGAGCAGCTAATTCGATTAGCTATGAAACGTTTTTGCAACACGTTTACTCTTATGGATATCTTGCATCCCAAGATAATCCGTACGATGCGTACAGAAGAAGCTAACCCTCAAGTGTATGTCAAAACAGCGTTACATCCAGAAAATCTGACTGTTTGATGTAGAGGTGGAGAACTATCGATTGCACTATCGACGCTATCGATGGATTGGTGCTATCGAGCCGCCATCGATAGCGGCGCGCACTCTCGATAGTGATCAATCGCTGTCGTCGCTAGTGGTCGATTGCTTGGTTTTCTCATCCGCACTCATCAAACAGCATCATTAGCCACTAAAAAACTTTTGGATGCTACTAACCATTCGGCAAATAATATTGCAAATATATTGCAAGAGATATTAGCGCAGTGGAACCTCCTTGACAAAACAGTTTGCATTGTTACAGACAATGCCGCATCAATGCTTTTTTTTTTTTTTGCGCGGTTCCCACTGCATACGTACAGCCCACCTCCCGTCCAACCGACCGAGGGACGCTGCTGCGTGACGTACGGCTCGAATCGCGGGAATAGGTCCGAGATAGTAAAGCGAAAAATATGAGAAAGATATCACGAGGAAGAGTGTTGCACAGATAATGCGGTTATTATAAGCGATTTAAGATTGTTAGTAGAGCAAGGTAACAAGATGTGGTAGAGACCATTGTAGTCCGAACATAATACCCTGAACGGATCGTGTTGGGCATATGTCGAACTGCAATGGCTGAGGAGTAGAGCACGAAAGTATCTAGTCCTTCTACTAGGAACGTTAAAATTAACGCGTCTTAGTAAATGCTGGCTGTCTATATTTCCATAAATAATATTATATAGAAACATGACACCCAGCATCGTTCTACGGTTTGTTAATGATGGTAAGTTGATTAGTAAAAGTCTACTACGATAAGAGGGGAGGTAAAGATTTGCATCCCAATTAAGTCCCCTAAGAGCAAAAGTAAGGAAGTTTTTTTGTACAGATTAATGTGATCTTGGTGTACTCTATATTGAGGACTCCAGACACACGATCCATACTCAAGAATCGGACGGACCAGTGATGTATATAACGTTTTAGTTACGTACGGGGCATTAAATTCTTTTGACCATCTTTTAATAAAACCAAGCACACCCATAGCTTTATTAACCATGGTAGATACATGGTCGGTAAATTTAAGTTTCAAATCTAATAGGACACCTAGATCGTTAACCTGAGTTAATCGTTCTAAGGCGTTCCCATAGAGAAAGTACATAGCCTGGTGAGGACTAGATTGGTAAAAAGACATCAGTTTACATTTCGATCCATTAAGCTTTAGGTTATTTGCTAAACACCAATTTTGAAGTTTATCCAAATCGGATTGAAGTCTAGACTGGGCGCTAGTGAATTTATACTGAAGGCATAGCTTAACGTCTCAGCGTACATAAGTACAAGTGAATTAGTTAAGGCAAGGGGCAAGTCGTTAATAAACAGTGTAAAAAGTAGGGGATGGCTTCCTTGGGGCACCCCAGATGTGGCGCGGACTAAACGTAACATCTTTAAAGAAAACACGATGGGTTCTCCCAGATAAGTAGAAATCCAGATAAGAAGATCAGTTGGGAATCACAAAAAACAGAGTCAAATGCTTTACTGAAGTCAGTGTAAATTACGTCTGTTTGTAAGCCATTCCGGAAACGATCCGTGATAAAAGATGTTAGCTCCAATAAGTTGGTAGTGGTGGAGCGGGGCTTCATGAAGCCATGCTGGCACGGAGTTCTAATTGAACTACAATTTAGAGATGCCTCTATAATTTTCAGCGTTGGATTTTTTCCCTTTTTTATGCAGCGGAATAATGAAGGATTCCTTCCACATAAGGGGAAAGATCGAAGTGTTCAGCGATAGATTGAAGAGTTTAACGAGCGGTTTGCACAGAGCCTCGGCGCAGTTCTTCAGAACACAGCCTGGTATCAGGGCCTGGCGAATACACGGGCTTGACCTTAAGAAGATCCGATAACACACCACTTTGATCGAAAGATGGGCAAAATATAAGATTGGCTGATTCGATATTTTAAGGGTAAGGCCGAGCTGGACTGCTGCTAGGTGAATACGTTGTTTGAAAAAACTGTGCAAAGAGATCGGCCATTGCCTGATCAGTGTTCGCATAAGAGTTCTCAAATGTAACAAGAGTAAGCAGTGGGGGAAAAGATACATGTTTACGCTTAGTGTTTACAAAGTTATAAAACTGCTTCGCATCCTGAGTAAACTGAATCCTGCAGCGGCGAATATAACTCCTATAACATTCTGCGTTATGCACGGTGAAATTGGACCGAGCTACTAAGTATCTAGAATAACTAACTATACAGCCAGATAATCTATGTTTATTTAAAAGTCTACTCATACTATTCTTTAAATTGATAAGATGCCTTGTATACCAAGGCGAATTCGTTGAAGCGGACAGATATTTCCACGGCACACAAGCGTCAAAAAATGAGTTTAAAGTGAAATAAAATTTTTGTAATGCGATGTTTATATCCTCACATGCCAGTAAATCAGACCAATCAAATTCCGAGATTAACTTATTTAATTTCATAAAGTCAGCCTTACGGAAGAAACGAACTTTATGAGATTTAAGTGTAGACTTAAGGTCAATTAAGGAGTTGTTTTCGATTGAAAGCTCAAAAGTGGGATGATATGGATCCCCAGGGTCAGAAAGGGGCAAAGTTCTGGAAAGAGTAATTCCATCAGGATCAGAAACGAAACATAAGTCCAGAAGCCAACCTAAAGAATTTCTAACGTGGTTAATTTGCCCGAGTGACATGTCAAACATGTCCACAGGGAAGTCGTGGTGGGAGTTAAGCTGTAAAGACGGTGAATTTTCAACATTTGACCATATAAGTTCTGGGATATTAAAGTCACCCAGAGCTATCAGCTGGTCACCATCAGACAGACGATCGAAAACCAAATGAATAGCGGACAAATGTTTCCAGTATGTTGGCGGTTCGGACGAAGGTGGTATGTAAGAACAGGTAACATACAAAGATTGATCGGACAAAGTGATTTTGATGCAAAGGAATTCAATGTCACCAAACTCTTGTGATTTTACCTCTTCAGAAGCGAGTTTGGAGTCTACAGAGATTAACACTCCTCCTCCCCTTCGCAGAGTTCTATCACATCTAAAAGTGATGTACCTACTAGGAAAAACTTCGGAGCTTAAGATCTCCGGCTTTAACCAAGTTTCTGTAAATACAATAATGTGAGATGCAAAGAAAGAACTATCAGAATATAGTTTGGGAAGTTTACTACGTAACCCTTTTGTATTCTGATAGGTATTAAGCAGAGATAAGTCACAGCAAAAGTGGAGACCAGACCTACGTGAGATTGCATCCGAAACTGAGGCCGTGAACCCGGCACACTTAGCATGTAAAACGTTTTCACAAAGCCAGCAATGGATAGTAGGCTGGGAAGACGAGATTGTTTTATTACAAGACTTCAATGCACAGACCAATTTAAATTTCACAACTATTAAAAATTGAAATAATTAATTTATTAAAAATTATTAAAATTTCAATAATTAATTTATTAGTAATATTGATGAACCTTGTACCACTGTACCAGGGAAACGAAAGGGGGAGATTAAAAAGAGCAGTTTGTGCGAGTTAGTAAAATGCAAAGAATAGATATAAGAATCTCTCTTGAGCGAGAAATAGGAGCAATAGAATAGAAGCAACACCGTAAGAGATGAAGAATCAGAGCAGGGCTATGTTTGGAAGAAAAATTTACAAAATTATTATTTTACCTCCAAATATATCACTGCACACGCGAAGCGATACGGATCTATGAATTGCAATTTGTTTAATATTTTTATTTTTTTATGTGAATAGAAATAAACACCGATTGTTTATGGAAAGCTAATAAGCAAATTTTATGTAAACGCAGTGCGCACAAAAAAACACGTCCGTCCGCTTTGAGATAAAGAGAGGAAGTGTGATATTCTAAAAATAAAAAATCTCCCCTGCTCCGCCCATACTATCAACCTGGTGGTTCAAGATGGACTTAAAACGGATGATGATGAGGGGCAACAAGAGTTGTTCGTAAAGAGCAAAAGAATTGTACGCTTCTTCAAGAAAAGTAGTACTAGAAGGCGAAAAATTTAAAAACGGCCATGAAAGCTTTTCGTATACGTTGCTTCAAGAAATGCCTACTATGTTGAATAGCTTTTATTTTATGATTCAACGAATTTTGGCAACCAATGATGCTATTAATAATGTGTTATTATTAACAACAAACGCACCATTCCCTTAAACTGAACTGAACTGAAATAGAGCAAATAATTGCGGTCTTTCTAGAAGCAAGTGAAAAGGTATCGGGTGGAACGTATGCATTAATAATACCCACTGCATACATTTTGTGCCGAAAATTGGAATGCATTATCCCAAACTTGGTGACTGTAGATGGAAAAACTATTACAAATAAATTGTTAGGCCCAATAAGAAAACGCTTGTCTATATACGAGACGAGGCCACTTCCAAGAATAGCAACTCTTATTGATCCACGCTTTAAAATAAATGGATTCCAGAGCCGAAAAAATGCGGAGCAAGCATGTGACTATTTAGATAGTGAGCTGCTCACATTGGCAACGTGCAAAAAATCACACATTAAAACGGATATTTCAACTGTGGAGAAAAACGACGACAACTTTTATACCCTTGCAGAGGGTATTATAATTTTGGTCAAAAGTGTGCAACGCAGTGAAGGAGACATCTCCGACCCTATAAAGTATATATATTCTTGATCAGGATCACCTCCTGAGTCGATATGAGCGTGTCCGTCTGTCTGTCGGTTTCTTCGCAAACTAGTCTCTCAGTTTTAAAGCTATCAAGTTGAAACTTTTCGCACATCCTTCTTTTGTTTGCAGGCAGTATATAAGTCGGAATGTCCGGGATCGGTCGATTATATCCTATAGCTGCCATATAACTGATTGATCGGAAATGCCATAACTTTGGTGTTTTTTAAGTTAGAAAGATGGGACTTGGTACAGATTCTATTTTGAACTATTTGGAAAATATTCTATTTGGAAAATAATCTGATTTACCAAATTTCATAGGGATCGGCCAACTATATCCAATAGCCGCCATATAAGTGAACGATCGGAAATGGCACAACCTTAACTGTTAGCTAACTGAAGTTAGCTTTCCTTTCTTGTTTTATTATAATTTTAATTCTAAATAATCAAGCTGCTAATCAACATTATAATGATAAAACGGATTCCACTGTTATGAGACAACAGTATATGGAGAGGGCCTTGGTTAATCAGGAAATGGATCCCTTATTATGGATTAAGGACAATTTAAATAGCTAAGTAAATACGATCAAACATAATCCACATATTAAATAAGTTTCCAGGTGAACCAGAACGACTTTCCCGAATTGGAAATTATCTTTTTCAAATATTTGTGTTTAACTGCAACCTCTGTAGAGTCGGAGAGGGTCTTCAGCAAAGCCGGACAAATTATTTCAAGTAGACGAACAAGAATTAAAGATGAAAATGTTAATGTCTTTCTTTTTTTTAACCAAAATTATTGGTTGAAATAAATATAGAAATAGCAGTGAATAAATATAGAATACCCCAAATAATACAAAATCATATTATCCGAATAATAATTATTTATTATTTTCAGATAAAGATTGGATAACCAATGACATACTTGTATACTTTAAATAAATACTACTATTACAAAAACTAATTAAATTATTTTTTTAAGATTACTGCACTATCGACGACTATCGATGATAGATTTTCCTTGCTATCGTCGATAGTCGATATTTTATGGAAACTATCAAGCACTATCAATGGCGCAGATCAGCAATAGTTCTCCACCTTTACTTTGGTGCGCTGTATGGGCTGGTGGTGGTCCGTACTTCTTCAAAATCGATGATGGTCAGAACGTTACAGTCAATCGGGATCGGGATAGAGCCATAATTACTAACTTTTTCATTCCTGAATTGAACAGCCATGATTTACAGGACCTGTACTCCCATCAAGACGGTGCAACATGTCACACAGCTCATGCCACACGACATATTGAAAGACACGTTTGGTGACCTCCTAATTTCACGCGTTGGACCTGCGAATTGGCCTCCAAGATCTTGTGATTTAACACCGCTATACTACTTTCTATAGGGCTATGTAACGTTATTAGTCTATTCGGATAAGCCACAAACGCTTGACCATTTGGAAGACAACATTCGCCGAGTTATTGCCGATATACGGTCACAAATGTTGGAAAAAGTCATCGAAAATTGGAAGTCCTGATTAAAATACATTCGAGTCAGCCGTGGCTGACTTTATCATTGCCGCTGCCATATGCCAGAAATCCTATTTTAAATGTAATGCTATAAGATTATTAAGAGATTAAAGAAAATCATACAATAGTTTTTTTTTAAATGCCAAATGCCAATCTGGATTTGCCAGAGCACAAATGTTGTGGGATAACCACAAAGATTCAATGACTGATGAAATATTGTACCGACATTATACAATATGCAACGATCTAACAGTATCATTCAGCGATTCAATGTATAATGAAGCGTTGATTGCTTGATCGAGGATCTTTGCATTGCTTTTGCGAATTTACCAATCAGTCATTTCGGTGTGACATCACCGAATCGAAATGCATCTGATTTACTCAACACAGATATGAATCGTGAACTACAGTACGATACTTTATAAATGACAGGCATTATTAGTCGCAATGTTCCACTACTTAATGACGAACAAAAAATTATTTACGACCGCTTTTTTTTTTATGCATCAGGTGGAACTTCCTTATTTCGCAACTTCTTGCCGAGATACGATCAAAAAATGGCATCGCATTAGCCATTACATCTTCTGGCATTGCAGCAACTTTATTAGATGGAGGCAGAACAGCTCATTCAGCACTTAAGCTGCCATTAAATATTCAAAATAATCCAGATGCAATAATCCAGAAAAAAACAATCGTCTATGAGCATAGTGCTGAAACAATGTAAAATAATTATTTGGGATGACTGCACTATGGCTCATAAACAATCGTTTGAGGCATTTGATAGAACATTGAGGGATATTAAAAACAATGATAAAATATTTGGCGGCTCTATGTTACTCCTTTCAGGTGATTTCAGACAAACTCTTAACGTTATTCCACGTTCAACGTACGCTGATAAAATCAATGCTTGCTTAAAATCATCGCGACTGTGACGTAATGTTGAAAAAGTACAACTGACGAAGAACATGCGCGTTTAAATGCTTCGGGATCCAACCGAATGACCCGTACATAACTAAAACATTATATACATCACTGGTCCGTCCGATTCTTGAGTATGGATCGTGTGTCTGGAGTCCTCAATATAGAGTGACACCAAGATCACATAGAATCTGTACAAAAAAACTTCCTTACTTTTGCGCTTAGGGGACTTAATTGGGATGCAAATCTTCACCTCCCCTCTTATTATAGTAGACTTTTACTAATCAACTTACCATCATTACCAAACCGTAGAAGGATTCTGGGCGTCATGTTTCTATATAATTATATTTATGGAAATGTAGACAGCCAGCATTTACTAACACGCGTTAATTTTAACAAATCTATTGATGCAGTTTGTAATGGCAACGAAACTGTGAATTATCCTATTGAGTTCTTAAATTCATTGGATTTGCCAGGCATGCCGCCACACCATTTACAATTGAAGGTTGGAGCTCCGATCATTCTACTTCGTAACATTAGTAACTTAACGATTATTAATTAAGAAATTAATGAAAAATATCATTGAAGCCAGCATTTTTAATGGGAAGTTTCGAGGCGAAAATGTGTTATTGCCACGAATCCCTATGATTCCTACAGATGTGCCAATTGAATTCAAACGAACTCAATTTCCAATTCGATTGGCATTCGCTATGACGATCAATAAGTCACAAGGCCAAACATTATCTGTATGTGGCTTAGATTTGGAAACACCATGCTTTTCCCACGGACAACTATATGTGGCATGTTATCACGTGGGAAAACCATCCAGTTTATTTTTGCGCACTCCATTGGGCTGAGAGAATAATCTTATTCTTATTGAAAAAAAAACAAATTTTTTTGAAAAAATATATTATATATGGCAAAACAACGTTTGCTGGGTTTTCTTGTTTTCTTATAAAAATGTTGGAAACAGCCCCAAGCAATTCTTTAACAATAGCAAGGTTGTGCCATTTACGATCGTTCAGTTATATGGCAGCTATATGATATAGTCGATCCTTAGATCAAACAGATCCTTATCAAATTGGTAGTCGGAGTTGGTAGAAAGTTTCATCTATCTATGTAGCATAAAAAACAAGAAAGTTTTGCCAATTCCGATCATTTTATGACAGCTATTGGATATAGTCGGCCGTGTAAAGCACACATCTCCAACCCTATAAAGTATATGTAATATATCCTATAGCTACCATATGACTGAACAATCTGAAATGGCACAACATTGCTATTTTTAAAGATGCTTGGGGCTGTTTCTAAAATTTTTATTAAAAAAATGGGTTAAATTCTCATAAGGATCGGTAAACTATATACGATCCGATACATATATGATAATATTTTCATTGTATATTTTTTTCTTTCTTTTTAGTGTATATTTTTTGTTATATTATGATTTTGTTGGCACCTTGTGCCAAGACCTATTACCCTATATTCACACTTTGAAATCTGATCTAATCAATATTCATCAGCATGTCGCAATGAGCAATGATCAGACCCACTAACCTATTGGCATACCGATAATTAATTAGCGATAAGCATGAAACAATATCCAACCTAATAACCCAGAAATAGTAGATGGCGCCAGAAGCAGAAATCAGCAGTATCAGCGGGAAGAATTACCAACTGACCGAAGCAAGCCAAACCAGCTATCTTAGCCAAAATGCATGAACAAGCAATCTGAGTCAGCAGACTCAGAGGTGGGTGACACTGGCATTATCATTGGCATAACATTGACCTTCCCTAGACTTAGTTACGTATAATTTAGCATTTTATATAAGAATTGTTCTTCAGAAATAAAGATAGTTGCGAATACAGAGTAGATCGGTTCGCTACTCAGTGTCAAGGTACGGCACTTAAAACCAACCTACTTCGAGTGATCCCGTGTAAAACGGACCACAAGTAGGACTCTCTTAAATCTATCTATTTCGCGTGGCTCCAGTGTAAACGGACCATAAGTAGAACTTTCATCATCGAACCTTCTTCGAGTGGCTCCCGTGTAAATGGACTACAAGTACAAGCTCTCAAGCTCTCGTGAAACGGACCCGCGTTACCCAACCCAACCAAGTAGAACCCGCGTTACCCAACCTACTTCGAGTGTTGCTCCCGTGAAACGGACCACAAGTAGGACCTCCATTCCCCAATCTACTTCGAGTGTTGCACCCGTGAAACGAACCACAAGTAGAAACCCCGTACCATCTGTACTTGAGGAGAACCAGCCCAGGACTTCAAGTATCCCACATCAACTCCAGCCTGATCACAGCAAGCGCCTGGTCAACCCGATCCCTTGCAGACTCTAGGTACATTAAGTCAGAACTTTTATAAGTTCTTTGACTACGACTCCGGGACCTACCGTTATGCCTGAGTTCAAATTCGACATAGTTGCCGCACAACGCTCTACGGACAAACATTTGCATTTCCAAAGTTGAAATCTTCGTTTTTCAACATTTATTTTTGTGCTTCTATGATTTTTTCCCAAAACATTTTCCTATGGAAGATCAGTAGATCATACCATTTTTTAACTTTGTATTTAAGGGAAATCGAAATAATTTTATGGAATTATTTAGTTAGTAAATACAAGATTTTCTTTAATTAAGACGGAATTTTTAATCTCATATTTTCAAAAAGTCATGGCTAGAACATCGGAGGTTTCAATTTTGGATAAGTATTCCAAAGATATCATAGCTGCTAAATGCCATTTTTATGCCTTTGCAGGGGGTATTATGATTTTGGTCAAAAGTGTGCAACGCATTGAAGGAGACATCTCCGTATATAAATAAAGTATATATATTCTTTATCAGGATCACCTGTTGAGTCGATATGACCATGTCCGTCTGTCCGTTTCTACGCAAACTAGACTGTCTCTCTCAGTTTAAGAGCTACCGAGTTGAAACTTCGGTCGACTTTATTGTAATATGCACACATAATATTTTATATATATATCGACCACCCACTGTACCAAGAGTACTTAAAGGGGGTGGTACTGTCACACTTTGTCGCAGTGTTTACATAATTCAAGGTCTTGGTCATAAACCTAAGTGACCGAAATATGAATCGCCCGCTGTACGCCGAAAAGTGCATATGTCCGCATAAATATAACACGAGCGGACCTTGTGCATGTAAATATACCTCTGCCTAAGCGAGCATTGCTATATACTTAAGAATACATAGCCGTCTCTTCACTGCCGCTTTTGGCAGCGCAGCTACGAGACTTAGACATCCTTAGGAGTTAAGTAAATTGTAAAGATCAGAAACTCCTATAAGCTCGGAGCGGCAACAACGGCTGCTCCGAATAAGCGAGAAACTCCTATGAGCTCAGAGCGGCAACAACGGCTGCTCCAAATAGAATCCAAAGACGAGAATAAAGAATCGTCAAACTTATGTAGAAACTATCAACGTTGGACGCCTATTGCATTGACAAAGTACTTAATACATGGCGACCGTGACAGGACCTGGAATCAAGAAGACATGGAAGAATCGACATCTAAGGACATTAAGACACCGAAGGATCCACATTGAAGAACATTAAATTAGCAGCAGACCATGAGGAAACAAAGACCGCAATGAGTAGAGTGTGATGTTTGCGAAAAGAAGTGGTGTGGTCCAAAGACTCGAAACCAGAAAGGCTGAACTATTGAAGCTACTAAATAGCGGAAGTAAATTGAGCTGGAACGTCTCGGTGAAAATACATGCCGAAGTCGAACATATAAAAACATTACTAAAGCAAAGAAAAAATCAAACCACAGCCACACACACATCCACCTACCCTGCAATCCAAATTCTTGCAAAAGCTAATACAAAGTTGCCTCCAGAAGAAGAGCCCTGACGACTGCGAGGGACCACTCTACTCACCTGTACCCGAGAAGCGAGGTCAGGGAGAAAGGAAACCAACAGCGCTTCCTAAAGTGCACATTTTTTTTTACCATGCACTGCGTTGCATAATTTTTTTTATTGCACTGCGATGCATATTTCTTTTATAGTATAAAAAATTTTTTGTACAATTGAGCGACATTAAAGTTGCCCGATTAGCGTGTGACCTGAAAACCATACAAAAACTACGTAGGTTTTTATGTAAAAAAAAAATATATATAAGTTAACACCTAAAATGTCAAATACTAGATAATGTTAATAAAACGCTAAGTTCAAGCAACTAAGTTCTTAATAACAACTGCAAAAGAGCTTACATAACCGCATTGAGTGCACCGCGCACCGGATGCAATATGATGCCGTGGCACCAATAAGGGTCACACGGATCGAAAAACACGTGCGCTGAGTAAGCATTGATTATGCTTGCGATCGTGGGAAAGCCAAAAAAAAGAAAACACCCAAATATTTAGCAAAGCTCACCGAACTTAATGGCAAGTGCATCCACCAACAACACAATGCACTTGCATTGACCAATTAGCAATGAAGATATGGACTTAAGCTACAGCAACAACATCAGCTACCAATGACATCGAAGGACGCCAGCAGCAGCAGCAACCGCGACCGAGATCGCGGCAGCGATGGAGCAACGCATAGGTGTAATTATTAATTATAAGAATCATAATTGTCAGTTCCAATCCGATACTCGAATAAACAAAACGTAAAAAAGATTAATTTATTTTTTTTAAGAATATTAAAAAAATCTTTTTAACTGGCGCCCGAGCAGGGACCTGGTGAAAAACCGCGAAAGGATACAAGTTCCGAATTTCGTTCAGATCGGTAAAAAAATCCCGACGTTTGGCTATATCTTCAATTAATTAAGAAAACGCCAAACACCGCGATTCGGAAGTGCAAAAGTGCCGTTAAAAAAGAAACGCTACAACGCACTCCTAAAAGAATTGTACCTAGCGGAAAAACCAGGCTCCAATTTTATCGCCGTGATCCTTTCAGTATCCGTTCAGAGGGAACGTGATCCAGGTATAGAGGAGGCTCCGCAGTAGACCCACACACAGGACAAAAAGGAATCAGACGAACCTATCGTCACGATAGCACGCCGAAATGATTTTAATGTAAGCTAGTTAAGAAATATTTGAAACCAGAAAAATCCATAAGAAACCTTGAGTAAAATAAACCAAACAAAAAATTAATAGTTTAAATCGAAAACAAGAGGAAAACCTCATCAAGAAATTTAAACAAAACAAAAAAAAAAATTAAAAATATAATATTAAAAAAGATATAAAAAACAAAAGTTTAAGGAAATCCCAACCAAATCACACAAATTAATAACATATGCTCCAATTGAAATCGTACGAAGATTTAAACTAGAATTTTTAGAAAAAAATTAAATATAATTCTAAAAATAGCTGGGTTGGTAAAGGAAATCATTAATCCAAACAAGGACTTTTCAAACTTTTCAGACCAAATAATTAAAAGGGAACTAGCCCACAATATTGGCGAGTTAGATAAATTACCGGACATAGTGCGGACACTTAGAGATTTTTCCGGAAACAAAACCGAATATTCGTCTTGGAAAAAAAGTGTAGAAAGGGTTTTAAAAATTTATTACAGTAAAAAGGGGTCCACAAAATATAACGGCATAATATTAGCAATTAGGAACAAAATCGTCGGTCAAGCAGATGCTGTCCTCGAGTCCTATAACACAACCTTGGAATGGGAGGCAATATCGAAGTTTCTGACTGCATACTTTGCTGATATGAGAGACCTAAAGACACTAGAATATCAGTTGTATGCACTTAACCAAGGCAGCAACTCGATAGTCGAATTCTATCAAGCCGTATACCAACAACTTTCTCAGATCTTGAACCAAATTGGGAATCTCGAAGCATCTCAGCAAACTATACAGGCACTAACAGCACTGTATAGAGAGAAAGCACTGGATACATTTGTAAGAGGCCTGAACGGCAATCTTTCCCAACTTCTGGCTATTAAAGAGCCCCACGACTTAGGACATGCATTACATCTTTGCAACCTAATAGAGAATCAGAACACTAGGAATGGCCAAACACCAAAAAACATATACCCCAGAAGAGATAACTTAGTACCCACTAGAGGGTATCCGCCTCAAGCCCTACCCCGAATGACCAAAACAAATTTTCAACCAAATCTGTACTATTACCCAAGCCAAGTAAAAAAACCCGCAATCCCACCAAGGATATTTGAAACAACACCAAACCGACCTAACCCACCCAACCAAACTCAGAAAAATCAACCAGGAGCGCAAGCTTTCTTTAACCCCAACCCACCTCCCAGACCCCAACCAAAGCCAACACCCATTGACGCAGACCAGTCTATTCGTTCACGCCACGTTAACTATATGAATAGACCTCAGGACAACAATTTTGTAGGGAAACGACCCCTGAGCAACACAAATGTTCAAAATACTAATAAAATGCAACGCCAGTTCAATATACAACCAGAGGTAGATGAGGAACAAGAATATTTTCAGTCATCGGAAGAGAATGGAATAAACGAGCTGGATGAAGAAGCTTCATGGCAAGCGGAATCCGAGAAAAAGGAATCCATTGATATGTCAGAATTATATTTTTTAGAATAAACCGTTCCTCCTTACCCTAATTTTAGGTAACTATCGGGAACACTGAAATTCTTAATTGACACCGGCTCAAATCAAAATTACATTCAAGCGAAACTAGTACCAAGCCCTAAACCCAATAGTAACAACTTTACAGTAAATTCAGTAGGAGGGAATAATGAAATAAAACAACATACAATAGTTAAACTTCCCAACATATCAGATACTCCACTAAAATTCTTTCTATTAGATACACTGAAAACCTTCCATGGAATTCTAGGTAACGACACTATGAAAAAACTAGAGGCAATAATAGACGTTAAAAATGATACTCTGGAAAATAATAGGAAAATTCTTTCTCTTTATCTCAAAGCGGACGGACGTGTTTTTTTTTGTGCGCACTGCGTTGTCTTAAAATTTGCTTATTAAATTTGCATAAACAATCGGTGTTTATTTCTATTCACATAAAAAAATAAAAATATTAAACAAATTGCAATTCATAGATCCGTATCGCTTCGCGTGTGCAGTGATATATTTGGAGGTAAAATAATAATTTTGTAAATTTTTCTTCCAAACATAGCCCTGCTCTGATTCTTCATCTCTTACGGTGTTGCTTCTATTCTATTGCTCCTATTTCTCGCTCAAGAGAGATTCTTATATCTATTCTTTGCATTTTACTAACTCGCACAAACTGCTCTTTTTAATCTCCCCCTTTCGTTTCCCTGGTACAGTGGTACAAGGTTCATCAATATTACTAATAAATTAATTATTGAAATTTTAATAATTTTTAATAAATTAATTATTTCAATTTTTAATAGTTGTGAAATTTAAATTGGTCTGTGCATTGAAGTCTTGTAATAAAACAATCTCGTCTTCCCAGCCTACTATCCATTGCTGGCTTTGTGAAAACGTTTTACATGCTAAGTGTGCCGGGTTCACGGCCTCAGTTTCGGATGCAATCTCACGTAGGTCTGGTCTCCACTTTTGCTGTGACTTATCTCTGCTTAATACCTATCAGAATACAAAAGGGTTACGTAGTAAACTTCCCAAACTATATTCTGATAGTTCTTTCTTTGCATCTCACATTATTGTATTTACAGAAACTTGGTTAAAGCCGGAGATCTTAAGCTCCGAAGTTTTTCCTAGTAGGTACATCACTTTTAGATGTGATAGAACTCTGCGAAGGGGAGGAGGAGTGTTAATCTCTGTAGACTCCAAACTCGCTTCTGAAGAGGTAAAATCACAAGAGTTTGGTGACATTGAATTCCTTTGCATCAAAATCACTTTGTCCGATCAATCTTTGTATGTTACCTGTTCTTACATACCACCTTCGTCCGAACCGCCAACATACTGGAAACATTTGTCCGCTATTCATTTGGTTTTCGATCGTCTGTCTGATGGTGACCAGCTGATAGCTCTGGGTGACTTTAATATCCCAGAACTTATATGGTCAAATGTTGAAAATTCACCGTCTTTACAGCTTAACTCCCATCACGACTTCCCTGTGGGCATGTTTGACATGTCACTCGGGCAAATTAACCACGTTAGAAATTCTTTAGGTCGGCTGTTGGACTTATGTTTCGTTTCTGATCCTGATGGAATTACTCTTTCCAGAACTTTGCCCCTTTCTGACCCTGAGGATCCATATCATCCCACTTTTGAGCTTTCAATTGAAGTCTACACTTAAATCTCATATAGTTCGTTTCTTTCGTAAGGCTGACTTTATTTAATTAAATAAGTTAATTTCGGAATTTGATTGGTCTGATCTACTGGCATGCGATGATATAAACTTAGCATTACAAAAATTTTATTTCACTGTAAACTCATTTTTTGACGTTTGTGTGCCGTGGAAATATCCGTCCGCTTCAACGAATCCGCCGTAGTATACGAGGCATCTTAACAACTTAAAGAATAGTATGAGTAGACTTTTGAATAAACATAGATTATCTGGCTGTACAGTTAGTTATTCTAGATACTTAGTAGCTCGGCCCAATTTCACCGTGCATCACGCAGAATGTTATAGGAGTTATATTCGCCGCTGCAGGATTCAGTTTACTCAGGATCCGAAGCAGTTTTATAACTTTGTAAACACTAAGCATAAACATGTATCTTTACCCCCACTGCTTACGTTTGAGAACTCTTATGCGAACACTGATCAGGCAATGGCCGATCTCTTTGCACAGTTTTTTCAAACTACCTATTCACCTAGCAGCAGTCAGCTCAGCCTTACACTTATAATAGCAAATCAGCCAACCTTATATTTTGCCCATCTTTTGATCAAAGTGGTGTGTTATCGGATCTTCTTAAGGTTAAGCCCGTGTATTCGCCAGGCCCTGATGGAGTACGAGGCTGTGTTCTGAAGTACTGCGCCGAGGCACTGTGCAAACCGCTTGTTAAACTCTTTAATCTATCGCTGGAAACTTCGATCTTTCCCCTTATGTGGAAGGAATCCTTCATTATTCCGCTGCATAAAAAAGGGAAAAAATCCGACGCTGCTAATTATAGAGGCATCTCTAAATTGTCAGCAATTCCAAAGCTTTTTGAAAAACTTATCACGCCACATTTGCAACACCTATGTAGTTCAATAATAACTCCGTGCCAGCATGGCTTCATGAAGCGCCGCTCCACCACTACTAACTTATTGGAGCTAACATCTTTTATCACGGATGGCTTCCGGAATGGCTTACAAACAGACGTCATATACACTGATTTCAGTAAAGCATTTGACTCTGTTAAACATTCGATTCTTATAAGTAAACTCAGTATTTTGGGATTCCCAACTGATCTTCTTATGTGGATTTCGAGCTACTAATCAGGGAGAACCCAACGTGTTTTCTTTAAAGATGTTACCTCGCGTTTAGTTAACGACTTGCCCTTTGCCTTAACTAATTCACTTGTACTTATGTACGCTGATGATGTTAAGCTATGCCTTCAGTATAAATTCACTAGCGCCCAGTCTAGACTTCAATCCGATTTGGATAAACTTCAAAATTGGTGTTTAGCAAATAACCTAAAGCTTAATGGATCGAAATGTAAACTCATGTCATTTTACCGATCTAGTCCTCACCAGGCTATGTACTTTCTCTATGGGAATGCCTTAGAACGATTAACTCAGGTTAACGATCTAGGTGTCCTATTAGATTTGAAACTTAAATTTACCGACCATATATCTACCAAGGTTAATAAAGCTATGGGTGTGCTTGGTTTTATTAAAAGATGGTCAAAAGAATTTAATGACCCGTACATAACTAAAACGTTATATACATCACTGGTCCGTCCGATTCTTGAGAATGGATCGTGTGTCTGGAGTCCTCAAAATGGAGTACACCAAGATCACATTGAATCTGTACAAAAAAACTTCCTTACTTTTGCGCTTAGGGGACTTAATTGGGATGCAAATCTTTACCTCCCTTCTTATCGTAGTAGACTTTTACTAATCAATTTACCATCATTAACAAACCGTAGAACGATGCTGGGTGTCATGTTTCTATACAATCTTATTTATGGAAATATAGACAGCCAGCATTTACTAACACGTTTAAATTTTAACGTTCCTAGTAGAAGGACTAGAAACTTTCGTCCTCTATTCCTCAGCCATTGTAGTTCGAAATATGCCCAACACGATCCGTTCAGGGTATTATGTTCGGACTACAATGGTCTCTACCACATCTTGTCACCTTACTCTACTAACAATCTTGTCACTCTTCCTCGTGATATCTTTCTCCTACTTCTCGCTTAACTATCTCGGATCTATTCCCGCGATTCGAGCCGTACGTCACGCGGCAGCGTCCCTCGGTCGGTTGGACGGGAGGTGGGCTCTACGTATGCAGTGGGAACCGCGCAAAAAAAAAAAAAAAAAATTAAAACCATCAATTAGAGGCACAAGCCGTAAACAAGATCAGACCAACAGACGAACATATGACAGAAACTCAAAGAGAAATAATCAAAAAATTTACCGACACCCATAAAAACCTTTTCGCCGATCCTGAAACTAAACTAACTTACACTACCAGAGTAGTAGGTGAAATTAGAACTTCCTCCGATACCCCTGCCTACGGAAAGCACTACCCATATCCGGCATCGCTTAGACAAGAAATAGAACAACAAATTCAAGAAATGCTGCAGGATGGCATTATTAGACCCTCACGGTCACCCTATAATGCACCAGTTTGGGTAGTCCCGAAAAAAACCGACACTAATGAAAAACAAAAATACAGGCTTGTTATTGACTATAGAAAGCTCAATGAGGTAACAATATCCGATCGGTGCCCCATTCCTGAAATAGGCGAAATAATCGCACAATTAGGAAACAACAGATTCTTCTCAGTACTAGACTTAAAAAGTGGATTTCATCAAATACCACTTAAAGAGTCAGACATGGAAAAAACTGCATTCGCAGTGAATGGAGGAAAATACGAATTTACCAGATTACCATTTGGATTAAAAAATTCACCAGCCATATTTCAAAGAGCTTTAGATGACATTTTGCGAGAACACATAGGGAAAATCTGTTATGTGTACGTTGACGACATCATCGTTTTCAGCAAAACAGAAAACGAACAGCTGAAAACTTGAACAAAGTGTTTCTAACATTACAAAAAGCCAATATGAGGATACAAATCGACAAATGCCACTTTTTCAAAAAAGAAGTGGATTTTCTGGGATACACGATTTCAGAAGAGGGAGTTAAAACCAACATCGAAAAAATCAAGACAATTAAAAACTTCCCAATACCTAAAACACTAAAGGAACTTCTATTATTTTTAGGAATGACAAGCTATTATAGGAGATTTATTAAAGATTATGCGAAGATTGCCAAACCTTTAACTGCCCTCTTAAGGGGAGAAGAAGGACGCGTATCCAAATACAAGTCAAGCAGAATAGCTATTAACCTAGACAAAGAAGCAACGGGTGCATTCGAAACACACTTAAAAACACACTTATATCTAGGGATGTAACATTAGCGTACCCAGACTTCACGAAGGAATTCCAATTAACCACAGATGCATCAAATTTTGCCATAGCAGCCGTTTTAGAACAGAACCATAGACCAATAACATTCATAACCCGTACCCTCTCGAAAACCGAGGAAAATTACGCAACGAACGAAAGGGAAATGTTAGCCATCGTATGGGCTCTCCAAAGCTTAAGACATTATCTGTACGGATATTCGAAAGTGACAATTTATACAGACCACCAACCTTTTCAAATAGTGCAAATAACCACAATGCCAAGCTAAAACGCTGGAGGGACATTATCGGCGAATACAGCCCAGAAATTAAATACAAGCCCGGTGTAGCTAACGTAGTAGCAGACGCCCTATCCAGAGCCCGACCAGAAGTTAATTCAATCCATTCAGACTCTACAATCCACAGCGACGAAAGTTCCTCACATAATCTAATATTCTCAGTAGAAGCCCCGATCAACGCATTTAAAAACCAAATTTTCTTATTAAAAGAAAACACTGATGCGTATAACTTCGAAATTCCATTTCCAACTTTTCATCGCCATATAATAAAAAAGATTTCTTACACAGAACAGGAAATCATTAATATACTCCGAGCCGGATTAGATCCCAGAATTATCAATGGTATCTACACTTCAGAAGAAATAATGGGAAAAATTCAAACTATTTATTCTACGCATTTCAAGTCTTACAAAGTTAGGTTTACTAGTAATCAAGTTGAAGATGTACCATCAGAAACAACCCAGAATCAGATCATTACATTAGAACACAAAAGGGCACACAGAGACGCAAACGAAAACAAAATACAAATTCTTAAAAGATACTTCTTCCCACAAGCTCTAAAGAAAATTCAGGCAATAGTCCAATCCTGTCAAACATGTAGAGAATCCAAATACGATAGACACCCACCGAAGGGGGAAATCCAACCAACTCCCATCCCTCATGTGGAGAAATCATCCACATAGACAGAAAAAAATAATATTCTAACTGGTCTCGACAATTTCTCAAAATACGCCCAAATCAAGATATTAAACTCAAGGGCCTCCGAGGACATTAAAGCGCCTTTGAGAGAAATGCTGATAGCATTCGGCATGCCCAAGTGGGTAGTAATGGACAACGAACGCGCCTTAAACTCTGCGGCGATTCGATTCCTTTTAGAAGATCAACTTAAAATATCAGTCCATACAACAGCCCCATACGCTTCAACCAGTAATGGTCAGGTAGAACGATTTCATTCAACACTTTCGGAAATCATGAGATGCATTAAAAATGAGATGCATTAAAAATGAGATGCATTAAAAATGAGATCATGAGATGCTCAAACTAAAAAAGACAACGGGAATATGAAATTCGAAGACCTAATTTTCAAACCAGTCGAAGAATATAATAGGTCCATCCATTCAGTAATAAAGGAAAAATCAGTTGAGGTGTTTTTCAGAAGGTCCACTCCGAACACCACAGAGGACACAGAGAAACAGCGAACCGAAATCAGGGAAAAAATTAAAAAAAAACAGGTAGCCGACTTAGAATACCATAATAAGGATAAAGTACAGCCAAAACAATATGAGACAGGAGAAACAATTAATTCGCGGCAGCGATGGAGCTACGCATACTTGTAATTATTAATTATAAGAATCATAATTGTCAGTTCCAATCCGATACTCGAATAAACAAAACGTAAAAAAGATTAATTTATTTTTTTTAAGAATATTAAAAAAATCTTTTTAACTTATATATAAAGCCAAATAAGGCAATTTTCGACTAAATGAGCCAAACTAAATGGCGAATAAATAATACATTAAATTACACGCTTAACGTACAAAATTATATAACAGCTTACGAAAAATCACCCAAAATGTGCTTGATAGATGTAAAAGAAGTGGACCCCACAGCAAATGTAATAAATAAAATTGAGTCCAAAACAATGAATACAGAATTAACAACATATGAAAGGGACCCATATTTCAGTAGAAGAGTTCAGTATTTAGTATCTACAACCCCTGTTAGTGTGTACGAGTTAGAAATCCTTTATATAAACATATTTAACTGCCATGTCTCACCATTGTTTTACTGCACCGCAATCCAAAAAGGAATAGTACTAACAACAATTCCGGGTGTGAAAGTGAAATCAAGAATATATAAACAACCAATTTTAGGTAGAGCTATTGTTATAATGGTTTCTAAGAAATAATTCATACCCATAATATATTGGAATGGAATGAATTATCAAAAGAACTATCAAACATTAATGCAGAATTTTACAAATCACATGTCACTAAAACAAAAAAGACCGATACAGAAAACAACGGTTATGAAACTCGTGGAAATATTAGTTAAATGCTTTAATGAAGCTCGAATACTAATATATGAACACAGAGACAAGTTAAATCAAGATCATTGGTCTCGAGTATCAAAGTTTTTGATCAGACTAAGATCCAATCTATCTTCTATTAGAGAAAGGTTCAAACTTAATATTTCAATACCTAATATTCTTAATACTTTAATAATAATTGCAACTGGTGACGAACCACAATCAAAAGAAGTTATTGACCAACAAGAAATAGAAGAAAAAGATATAAACAACCTCACGATTCCGGCAATCCTTATTTAGTCTGAATTATCAGACCAGGACTTCACCGACTCCGATTTTAACGTCAGCATTGTAGAATTTAAACCAACTACAATGGCTGATGAGAGCATTGCCCAAAGAGCATACATTAAAGAAATATCGAATGCCATCCAAAAATTTAACGGGCAAAGGATACACCTTCAAATATTCATAACAGCTTTGAAGTTAGTTAACTTAACGAAAGGCACATTCGAGAGTTTGGCTGTAGAAGTAATTAAATCCAAAATAATTGGATCAACTTTATACAGAGTCCAAAATGAAACCACGCTAGAAGCTATAATCAGAAAACTGCAAGATACTAAATTCGGAGAAACATCTGACATAGTTAAAGCCAAAATGGTTAAAACAAACCAAAAGGGCAAAACAGCAGAAAAATTCACGACAGAAATTGACAATTTACGAAAACTCCTAGAAGCTTCGTATATTGAAGAAGGCCTATCGGCCGAACACGCTGACAAATTCAGCACCAAGGAGGCCATCACCACAATGTTTAAAAAAAACAAGAAAGGAAAGCTAACTTCGGGCGGAGCCGAAGTTGATATACCCTTGCAGTTCAGTCGCAGTCCGAAAAAAACCGACACTAATGAAAAACAAAAATACAGGCTTGTTATTGACTATAGAAAGCTCAATGAGGTAACAATATCCGATCGGTGCCCCATTCCTGAAATAGGCGAAATAATCGCACAATTAGGAAACAACAGATTCTTCTCAGTACTAGACTTAAAAAGTGGATTTCATCAAATACCACTTAAAGAGTCAGACATGGAAAAAACTGCATTCGCAGTGAATGGAGGAAAATACGAATTTACCAGATTACCATTTGGATTAAAAAATTCACCAGCCATATTTCAAAGAGCTTTAGATGACATTTTGCGAGAACACATAGGGAAAATCTGTTATGTGTACGTTGACGACATCATCGTTTTCAGCAAAACAGAAAACGAACAGCTGAAAACTTGAACAAAGTGTTTCTAACATTACAAAAAGCCAATATGAGGATACAAATCGACAAATGCCACTTTTTCAAAAAAGAAGTGGATTTTCTGGGATACACGATTTCAGAAGAGGGAGTTAAAACCAACATCGAAAAAATCAAGACAATTAAAAACTTCCCAATACCTAAAACACTAAAGGAACTTCTATTATTTTTAGGAATGACAAGCTATTATAGGAGATTTATTAAAGATTATGCGAAGATTGCCAAACCTTTAACTGCCCTCTTAAGGGGAGAAGAAGGACGCGTATCCAAATACAAGTCAAGCAGAATAGCTATTAACCTAGACAAAGAAGCAACGGGTGCATTCGAAACACACTTAAAAACACACTTATATCTAGGGATGTAACATTAGCGTACCCAGACTTCACGAAGGAATTCCAATTAACCACAGATGCATCAAATTTTGCCATAGCAGCCGTTTTAGAACAGAACCATAGACCAATAACATTCATAACCCGTACCCTCTCGAAAACCGAGGAAAATTACGCAACGAACGAAAGGGAAATGTTAGCCATCGTATGGGCTCTCCAAAGCTTAAGACATTATCTGTACGGATATTCGAAAGTGACAATTTATACAGACCACCAACCTTTTCAAATAGTGCAAATAACCACAATGCCAAGCTAAAACGCTGGAGGGACATTATCGGCGAATACAGCCCAGAAATTAAATACAAGCCCGGTGTAGCTAACGTAGTAGCAGACGCCCTATCCAGAGCCCGACCAGAAGTTAATTCAATCCATTCAGACTCTACAATCCACAGCGACGAAAGTTCCTCACATAATCTAATATTCTCAGTAGAAGCCCCGATCAACGCATTTAAAAACCAAATTTTCTTATTAAAAGAAAACACTGATGCGTATAACTTCGAAATTCCATTTCCAACTTTTCATCGCCATATAATAAAAAAGATTTCTTACACAGAACAGGAAATCATTAATATACTCCGAGCCGGATTAGATCCCAGAATTATCAATGGTATCTACACTTCAGAAGAAATAATGGGAAAAATTCAAACTATTTATTCTACGCATTTCAAGTCTTACAAAGTTAGGTTTACTAGTAATCAAGTTGAAGATGTACCATCAGAAACAACCCAGAATCAGATCATTACATTAGAACACAAAAGGGCACACAGAGACGCAAACGAAAACAAAATACAAATTCTTAAAAGATACTTCTTCCCACAAGCTCTAAAGAAAATTCAGGCAATAGTCCAATCCTGTCAAACATGTAGAGAATCCAAATACGATAGACACCCACCGAAGGGGGAAATCCAACCAACTCCCATCCCTCATGTGGAGAAATCATCCACATAGACAGAAAAAAATAATATTCTAACTGGTCTCGACAATTTCTCAAAATACGCCCAAATCAAGATATTAAACTCAAGGGCCTCCGAGGACATTAAAGCGCCTTTGAGAGAAATGCTGATAGCATTCGGCATGCCCAAGTGGGTAGTAATGGACAACGAACGCGCCTTAAACTCTGCGGCGATTCGATTCCTTTTAGAAGATCAACTTAAAATATCAGTCCATACAACAGCCCCATACGCTTCAACCAGTAATGGTCAGGTAGAACGATTTCATTCAACACTTTCGGAAATCATGAGATGCATTAAAAATGAGATGCATTACAAATGAGATGCATTAAAAATGAGATCATGAGATGCTCAAACTAAAAAAGACAACGGGAATATGAAATTCGAAGACCTAATTTTCAAACCAGTCGAAGAATATAATAGGTCCATCCATTCAGTAATAAAGGAAAAACCAGTTGAGGTGTTTTTCAGAAGGTCCACTCCGAACACCACAGAGGACACAGAGAAACAGCGAACCGAAATCAGGGAAAAAATTAAAAAAAAAACAGGTAGCCGACTTAGAATACCATAATAAGGATAAAGTACAGCCAAAACAATATGAGACAGGAGAAACAATTAATTCGCGGCAGCGATGGAGCTACGCATACTTGTAATTATTAATTATAAGAATCATAATTGTCAGTTCCAATCCGATACTCGAATAAACAAAACGTAAAAAAGATTAATTTATTTTTTTTAAGAATATTAAAAAAATCTTTTTAACTTATATATAAAGCCAAATAAGGCAATTTTCGACTAAATGAGCCAAACTAAATGGCGAATAAATAATACATTAAATTACACGCTTAACGTACAAAATTATATAACAGCTTACGAAAAATCACCCAAAATGTGCTTGATAGATGTAAAAGAAGTGGACCCCACAGCAAATGTAATAAATAAAATTGAGTCCAAAACAATGAATACAGAATTAACAACATATGAAAGGGACCCATATTTCAGTAGAAGAGTTCAGTATTTAGTATCTACAACCCCTGTTAGTGTGTACGAGTTAGAAATCCTTTATATAAACATATTTAACTGCCATGTCTCACCATTGTTTTACTGCACCGCAATCCAAAAAGGAATAGTACTAACAACAATTCCGGGTGTGAAAGTGAAATCAAGAATATATAAACAACCAATTTTAGGTAGAGCTATTGTTATAATGGTTTCTAAGAAATAATTCATACCCATAATATATTGGAATGGAATGAATTATCAAAAGAACTATCAAACATTAATGCAGAATTTTACAAATCACATGTCACTAAAACAAAAAAGACCGATACAGAAAACAACGGTTATGAAACTCGTGGAAATATTAGTTAAATGCTTTAATGAAGCTCGAATACTAATATATGAACACAGAGACAAGTTAAATCAAGATCATTGGTCTCGAGTATCAAAGTTTTTGATCAGACTAAGATCCAATCTATCTTCTATTAGAGAAAGGTTCAAACTTAATATTTCAATACCTAATATTCTTAATACTTTAATAATAATTGCAACTGGTGACGAACCACAATCAAAAGAAGTTATTGACCAACAAGAAATAGAAGAAAAAGATATAAACAACCTCACGATTCCGGCAATCCTTATTTAGTCTGAATTATCAGACCAGGACTTCACCGACTCCGATTTTAACGTCAGCATTGTAGAATTTAAACCAACTACAATGGCTGATGAGAGCATTGCCCAAAGAGCATACATTAAAGAAATATCGAATGCCATCCAAAAATTTAACGGGCAAAGGATACACCTTCAAATATTCATAACAGCTTTGAAGTTAGTTAACTTAACGAAAGGCACATTCGAGAGTTTGGCTGTAGAAGTAATTAAATCCAAAATAATTGGATCAACTTTATACAGAGTCCAAAATGAAACCACGCTAGAAGCTATAATCAGAAAACTGCAAGATACTAAATTCGGAGAAACATCTGACATAGTTAAAGCCAAAATGGTTAAAACAAACCAAAAGGGCAAAACAGCAGAAAAATTCACGACAGAAATTGACAATTTACGAAAACTCCTAGAAGCTTCGTATATTGAAGAAGGCCTATCGGCCGAACACGCTGACAAATTCAGCACCAAGGAGGCCATCACCACAATGTTTAAAAAAAACAAGAAAGGAAAGCTAACTTCGGGCGGAGCCGAAGTTGATATACCCTTGCAGTTCAGTCGCAGTCCGCTAGGTGGCGCCACGCATCTTATATTATTAGATATATAGCAGATCGTATATAGTCGGCCGATGGTTATGAAATTTGGCAAATCAGATTCATTTGTCCAAAATAGAATCTGTACCGAGTCCCATCTTTCTAACTTAAAAAACACTAAAGTTATGCCAATTTCGATCGTTGTATGACATCTATAGGATATAGTCGGCCGATCCTTATGAAATTTTGTACATAAGATATGTTGGTCAAATATAACATGTGTGGAAAGTCCCAACCCAACGAAGTTATGGCATTTCTCATCAATATGGCAGCTATAGGATATAGTCGACCGATCCCGGCCGTTCCGACTTATATACTACCTGCAAGGAAAAGAAGGATGTGTGCAAAGTTTCAACTCGATAGCTCTAAAACTGAGAGACTAGTTTGCGTAGAAACCGACAGACAGACGGACAGACGGACATGCTCATATCGACTCAGGAGGTGATCCTGATCAAGAATATATATACTTTATAGGGTCGGAGATGTCTCCTTCACTGCGTTGCACACTTTTGACCAAAATTATAATACCCTCTGCAAGGGTATAATATTGAAAACAGGCAATTTTGCATCTATGAATGAAGCCGTCACCAAGTACATACAATGCAGTACTGAAATGACAGGCAATGCCAATTAAATATTGCACGCCCAACGAGGAAATAATTATCGCGGTAATAATTACAGAAACAATTATCGATAGTTAGTATTTAATTAGAATTTAGTATTGTGCACTCATGAAGAGATTGGTCACACTAGAATAGATAATAATGGCGCGTTCGTGGTGAATTTGTCGTCGATGCCATAGAGTGTGGGAGGTTATACTGCGTTAAGATATTTTTAATATTATCACCCTTTCTGTCTCTAACCTGTAATCCCACCAGAATAAAACATACGTTCATACGCACATACACTGGTTTGTGTATTAGAGGCGGGTTGCCCCATCGCCGCCGTATGTTAAAAGCAACTCCCACCCGAGATACGACAGAAGCTTTTATTCGCAGTCAGGCAACTGGCGACATTGTTTTGGAACAGCACCCTGGTGAGAGGGTCGATCTTGCCTGTACGACATGATGCAGCATTCGCCCAGAAGGAGTCCCCGACTAAACGAGGGACGCAAGTAGCAAGTAGACGCAAGTAGATGGCAGCGTTTTGGTCCCGCAACCGAGTGTAGGGGCGTCGCAAGCCGGCGGCCGAAGCAGTGAAGCCCCGGCGTCATCAGCTCAGCCGGCAGCATCTGGAGCCGCCAGGAAACCGAAGATGTCCGACCTCATGGAGAGGATTGCCGAGCTGGAGAAGGAGTTGGAACGCGCTTGCAGCGCTAATATGGAGCGCACTGACCCCGTTATGTCGAGTGAGGTTGGGGTAGGTCAGCCGCCATTTGCAATCGGCCTGACCGTACCCAACCCAACAAGTGTTTCTCATGCGGCGTCAGGGAGACCGCCATCATGGAGCGGATCTCAAACGGTACCGTGTTCGCAGAACTGTACCACGAAGATTAATCATGCATCGCCATTTTGTGCTACCGGCACTACGGTTCCAGCGCATGGTTTCGGGCTACACAATGAAGTGGCCGGCGGAGCGCCTTCTCCTGGAGACGGTGCTTGGGCGACGAGTATTGGAGGAACTGCTCGCTGGGCTTCACGAAAGCTTCCTGAACTGCCCACGTTCGGAGGGAAGCCAGAAGACTGGCCCATCTTCTATTGCGCGTTTACGGAAACGACGCAAGCGTATGGCTGTACGGACTTAGAGAACAACCAAAGGCTACTGAAGGCGTTAAAGGACGAAGCGCGTGAGACGGTGAAGTCGTTGTTGATTCACCCCAGCAATGCGAATGCAGCGTTGGAGCAGCTGCGTTTCAGATACGGCCGACCGGAGCAACTAATACGCAGCCAGCTCAACAGCATTCGAGATGTGCCCGCAATTACGGAACACAATCTCGGAAAGCTCGTCGCATTCGCCACACATGTCAGCAACCTCAATGCCTTCCTACAGTCAGCGAAGGCAAAGCAACATCTGGGTAACCCTATGCTGATGGAAGACCTTGTGGCCAAGCTCCCAATAAGCAAACGAGTGGACTGGGCAAGGCACGCTGCAATTATTCAGCCCTATCCGACTATTGTGGACTTTAGTTCGTGGTTGACGGAACTAGCCAATGTGGTCTGCGTGGTGGCGGACATTGATGGAAAGGAGCCAAGGCGTCGATTGCTTCATGCCACCATCGACCGAGAGCAGGACGAGCAACAGGAGAGATGCCGCAGGAATTGTCCAATATGTGAAGGCCTTGGACAACATGCAGTTCGGGACGGCCAACGATTTATTGGAGCCACACCTACAGAGAGGTGGAGACTCGCAAGAAGACATCGCCTATGCTTCATGTGCTTGCAAAGCGGGCATATGACTGGATCCTGCCCCGTGAATGAAGCTACAACCGGCAGGCAGTCGGACCGAGGGAAAGCGTCCGAGTAAATGAAGGAGCAGCCTCATCCGTGAATGCTTCTGCGACGCCGGAGAGAAATTTGAGCTGTGTCGACGAGGACCGAGAACGACTTCTGTTCCGTGTATTGCCGGTGACGCTATACAGAGGTGGGAAGCAGGTTGATACGTACGCTCTTCTGGATGAAGGTTCTTCGGTGACGATGGTCGACAACGAGCTGGTTGCAGAGCTAGGCGTACAAGGAGTACGTCATCAGCTGAATGTTCAATGGTTCGGAGGCAGGGCCACAAGAGAGCCCACTAACGTGGTACGTCAGCAGATTAGTGGAGCAGGCAAGTCCTCTCGACATGTGCTAAGAAACGTTTATGCCATTTCGAACTTGAGTCTGCCGATGCAGAGCCTGCACAAAAGGGACGTTAGGAGCGTGAACAAGGACGCTCCAATGAAGCCCTACGAAAATGCATTGCCGAAGCTGCTTATTGGATTGGACCATGGGCATCTAGGACTGCCATTGACTGCCGTACGCGGCCGCAACCGAATTAGGATGGGTTGTTTTTGGGCCTGTAGAAGGACGACGAGACACGCCATCACTGAGGTTTTGTCTGCTAGCCACGTCGTTGGATGATAACGTGGAACGGATCGTCGAGGACTACTTCGAGATCGAGAACTTCGTTATGAAGGCGGCGCCAGCGGCCGCAGCCAGCGACGACGTCAGGGCTCAGAAGATCTTGGAGGACACTACGGTGCGAGTTGGCCGCCGCTACCAGACGGGATTATTGTGGAAAACGGATAACATTGTGCTGCCACGTAGTTATGATATGGCGTACAATAGATTGATCAACATTGAGAAGAAAATAAAGCGAGACGGGCAGCTCGCCCAAGAATATTCACGGATTGTAAAGGATTATGTCGTCAAGGGATACGCTCGGCGTCTGGAACGACAGAAGATCGCTACGGGAAGCGGTAGGACATGGTACTTGCCACATTTTGGAGTGGAAAATCCCAACAAGCCTGGGAAGATCCGATTGGTATTCGACGCAGCGGCACGAGTTGGACGAGTATCGCTGAATTCTGCGCTGAGCAAGGGGCCGCAACACTATAAGGCCTTGGTATCTATCCTCTTCCATTTTAGGGAAGGTGCCGTCGGAGTCTGCAGCGACATTAAGGAGATGTTTCACCAGGTGCTGATCCGACCCGAAGATAGATGTGCGCAACGATTTCTGTGGAGAGATGGGGATGACCAACGGGACCCCGACGTTTACGAGATGTGCGTGATGACCTTTGGAGCTGCGTGCTCACCGAGTGCGGCGCATCATGTGAAGACAGTGAATTCCAAGCGATTCCTGGATTCGGATTCGGATCGAAGTATCTAGCAGAGTGAAGGAGATACATGCAGAAGGCGGTTTTGAGCTTTGCAAGTTTTCGTCCAGTTCGCCTACAGTGGAGAGGATGCTTGGACCCGGTGATCACGCCCAGAGTATTGGATGGGGTGAGGCCGAGCAAAAGATTTTGGGAATGCGGTGGCAGCCAGCCACGGACGACTTCAGGTTTCGAGTGAAGTACCACAAAGTCGCCCCGTCGTGTCCGATGGGAAGAGAATTGCCACAAAAAGGGAATTCTTGAGTATGGTTATGTCAAAGTTCGACCCCTTGGGATTTCTGTGTTGCCTAATGATAACAGCGAAGTTATTGTTGCGAGAGGTCTGGAGAAGGAGGATCCCATGGGATGAAACACTACCGGCTGAGATGTAGAACGCCTTTATGGATTGGCGTAAAGAGATGGAGAAAGTGGGACGTTTTCGGAGCCCACGTCACTACTTTGGATCCGGGCTGGTGAAGACTATCGAGATGCACGTATTTGTGGATGCGAGTCAGTCGGCATTCGCATCAGTGGTCTACTGGAGGATCACGTATGAGGACGGCGACGTGCAAGTGAAGTTCGTGTGCGCAAAGACGAAGTGTGCACCGATGCGAACGATGACGATTCCATGGTTGGAGCTGCAGGCAGCAGTTCTAGGAATGAGGTTGATGGACACAGTCAGGCAGCACCATAGTGTGGCCATTGCAGAGACTGTGCTATGGACGGATTCGAAGACAGTGCTGCGTTGGATTGGCAGCACACACAGGCGCTACAAGCAGTTCGTAGGGAACAGAGTAGCCGAGATCCTGGAGTCAACGAAGGTGGCCCATTGGAGATGGCTACCATCCGCCGACAACGTGGCAGATGATGCAACTCGGGCGCAACGCAGCGTGGACCTAAGCGAGGAGTCACGCTGGTTAAGAAGACCGGCATTCCTGAGGAGACCAGCGGGCAGCTGGCCAGGAACTGCACCCACCGACGAAGGGGATGCAGAAGACGAAGAGGAGATGCCGAGTGAGTTCGTGCTTGTTGGCGCGAGTGACCCGTTTATATCGCTGCAGAGATTTTCAAGCTACAGGCGATTGCTGAGGACTACGGCCTGGGTCCTAAGGTTCATACGTCAATGCCGTGAACAACGAGATGAGCTGGAGAACTACGGCCTCTCTGTAGCTGAGTGTGAAGCAGCTGAGGACTTCCCCGATGAGGCGTTCCCCGATGAGATGCAGCCCGCAGAGAAGGGCCTGGACGTCGCTAAAAGAAGCGACATATGTGGACTGGCGCCATACCTATATGCCAATGGAGTCCTGCGAGCGTATGGCAGGATTGATGCGGTGCTATGCATACCGTACAGCGCCAGGAGGCCGGTGATCCTCTCCCACCGGCACGGTCTCACGGGGATGATTGTGCGCGACGCCCATGTGAGGATGAAGCATCAAAACCTGGATGCTACGATGGCGGAGATCCGGACCAGGTTCTGGATTACGAGACTGCGGAGAGAGCTTCGTAGTGTGATCTCAGGATGCAGCGAGTGTAAGCTGAGACCCCTGCCAGAGGATCGTTTGGACGCCAATGGCTGGCCGTTTAAGAGCACGGGCCTCGACTACTTTGGACCACTGCTAATGACCGTTGCTCGGCACCAAGAGTAACGGTGGGCGGCCTTGTTTAGGTGCCTGACGACCAGGGAAATTAATCTGGAACTGGCACATGACCTGTCCACTGATTCCTGCATAATTGTAATCAGGAATTTCATCTGCCGTCGAGGCCTGTATATAGACTGCGCAGCGACAACGGCATGAACTTCGTTGGAGCAGACAGAGACGCCAAGAGATTTGCGAAGATCTTCGAACCCGCGAGGATCCAGCCGGAGCTGTCAAGCAAGGGCATTGAATAGATCTTCAATTGCACAGCGAATCCGTCAGAGGGTGGAGTCTGGGAACGAATGGTGCAGTGCGTGAAGAGGGTGCTCCGCCACACAGTGAAGGAAGTCGCGCCGAATGAGCACGTCCTGGAGAGTTTTCTGATAGAGGCGGTGAATGTTGTTAATGCTCGTCCGCTCACCTGCCAGTGAGTGCGGACCAGGAAGCCCTTCTTACGCCCTATGATCTCCTCAAGGGAGAAGCTTGCCCACCGGATACCCCCGGTCTGGATGGAGGCCTCGTCAAGGAAGGAGCTACGCGGAAGCAGTGGCGCGTGGCAAGGATGTTGAGGAACCGATTCTGGAAGAGGTGGGACTTAGAGTACCTACCCACGCTGACACGGAGAGAAAAGTGGTGCCGCAGAGAGAAGCCGATTCAACGAGGAGACATCGTCATCGTTTGCGACCCAGCCGTTCCGCGTCGAGACTGGTGGAAAGGCGTTTGCAAAATTCCCAAACGCCTTTAGATACACGACACTAAAAAACAACAAAATTCACACTATAAATTTCAGTCAAAGTACATTCGTCAGTTTCATGAACGCAGCAACAGGAAAAGAATTAGTTGTTCTACTAGATACAGGTGAGGAAATATCCATATTGAAGGAAAATTCTGATAATTTTCAATACATTCAAGATAATCACATCATAAACATACAGGGTATAAGCCAGGAAGTTACCAAATCAAAAGGCATAACTTCTATCGAAATTCAAACTTCTAAGTACATAATTCCACATGATTTTCATATAGTAAATTTTCAATTCGCTATTTCTTGTGATGGGATACTGGGAATCGATTTTATCAAAAGATACAATTGTCAATTAGACTTCAAACCATCTGAAGACTGGCTTGTAATTAGACCAAATAACCTCAAATATCCAATTTATGTTCCAATAACATTCAGTTCTGGCAACAACTCCCTAATTCTGCCTGCAAGATCCCAAGTCGTCCGAAAAATTGAAATAAATTCAGAAGAAAACAGTGTATTAATTCCGAATCAAGAAATTCATAAGGGTATTGTTGAGCTATTAATAGTTTTTAATAGCAACCGAATAACTATACGCGTTTCAAATTATAGTTTCAATATATTTATTTTGGGCTCAATTTAACCCTAATACAAGCGGCTCCAATAAACTCCAAATCACAACAAAACGCCAAAACAAGAGCTTGCGCAGAAGCTCAACTAAAGCTCCCCAAAGCGCATACGCTACAAATGCCAATAAAGCGCATGCGAAACTGGGGACAAAACAGAGACGAAACATGCTGATAACAACAGCTGCAGCTTAGCATATTATAATTATTTTAGATGAATTCTTTGGTGGCTGCTTGGCCCAACATCCTCCCCCCATTGAAGGGTTAGCCTTCAATAACAATGTCGGAAGGGGCAGCAGTCACATTATTGCAGAGGTTGTTCCATGGGTTGTCCTCCCTGCTACAGAGCGCCGACACATCCCGTGATAGTCCACCGTGGCCAGAAAACACCCAGCCAAATCGAGTGTTCTGAGCAATTGGGAGCCCGTGACCTAACTGGATTTGGCCAGCCGACAACAGGTCAAAGAATAAGCCGGCTCCAATCAGCAGGTCCACTCGCTGCGTTTTGTGGAAGTTGGGTTCAGCTAGGTCCATATTACCAGGAATCTTCCAGCCCGAAGCATCTATGTCCTGGCTGGGCTGATAGTCCGTTATATGTGAAGCCACAACAGCCTCAATTTCCACTGAATATGTGCTAAGGCGGGACTTCAAGCACACATTAACCGATGCTCCATCTGTTTCAAATCCAGCGCCGCCGAAACCGGCCACCGTTGTGGAGCATTTGGAGCGGCCAAGCTGAAGTTCATTCGCCAGCCGCGACGAGATGAGATGTACTTGTGAACCGGAATCCAGTAACGCTCGGCAAGGCAGGAAGTCTCCAGATCGACCACGAACGAGTACATTTGCTGTTGGCAGGAGCACTAGCTCAGCATTGCGATCCTGGTTCATAACAGGGTTGATTGAGCGGGATGGGTTCGCACCAGCAACTGCACCGATGGGACGTGAGACTCGTGCGGGTGAAACCTGCCCGCGAGGGTGCAACAGAATATGTTGACGGTGATTGCACGTCGAGCAGCGGGAAGCTGAGCATCCGCGAGCGAGATGGCCATCCTCCAGACAAACAAAACAGCGAGCCAGACGCCGCACTTCGTCGTATCGTTCCTCAATTGGCAAAGCACTGAACTTTGGACAAGCTGGAAGCTCGTGCGCCGAAACACCACACAGGGCGCATAGAACAGGACTGGCGTTAATAACCATGCACGAGGATCGGTTATTGGACGATCTACCTCGGCCTACTTGGTTAACTGGTGAAGACGCCGCCAAAGAAAAGTCAACGCTTTCGAGAGTCCGGCACCTTTGCTCTAAGAATCGTGCCATAGACTCCCAAGATGGAAGGCTGTCTTCAGTGCTTCCTGCCAGAGAGTCTTCCCATTTGGCCTTTGTAGCGGGGTCCAGCTTTTGGAAGAGGATCTGGATGAGGAGGCACCCTTGAATTTCGGCCGACGTCCCGGAACTCATGAGGGCCCGCATATGTCCATTGAATCGGTCGGATAACTCCCGAAGAGTAGCAACGGATCCCGGCTCAACCACCCTTAGCTGCAGGATCTCGTTGATGTGAGCCTGGAAGATTAACCGACGGTTGCTGAAACGGTTGCGCAAAAGGTCAAGGGCAACATCATAGTTAGCGTCGGTAATCTCTAGCGCCCTCACAGTCTCCAGGGCTGAGTCCCGCAGGCAGGAAATGAGCCACCTGAGCTTCTCCATCTTGGTCAAGTGCGGGTGACTGTCGATGGTTGTCCTAAATAGGGCGCAGAAATCCGGCCACTCGGCATAGCCGCCGCTGAATGTTGGCATCGGCAACGGTGGCAAGGAGGGGGCTGGTTTGTATGGCATTGGCGATACACTGGCACCGTCGAGAAGTGTGGAGTGGGCAGCGATTCTCATGGAGCGCTTGGCAACCTCCACCTGAATTTCCACTTCCACATCAGTCGCCAGCTGCGAGAATCTCCAATACAAATCACTCCCGATCTCGCTAAAATTAAGCTCCTCCAATTCTTCTTGAAGCGCGGTGAACCGCTCACGCAAACGCTTCTCCACTGACTCCAGCGCCATAATAGTACAATCCTCAGTCCGCGCCGCAGCCTTCACTTTATGATGCAGCGCCTCCATCTCCTGGCAGGTGACCTCTGCTCTTCTCCGCAGCATCCTTTCCCGGTTCGCGGCAGCAGCTCCAATAGTCTCAGCTCCAGACTCCATTATTTGATTAAAATGCAACTTGTAACAACAACAAGGGCGTTTTCTTGGCACTTTTAATGTTGATCACAATAATCAACCGGGATAAAATCACGTCGGGGTCACCAAATGTTGAGCTATTAATAGTTTTTAATAGCAACCGAATAACTATACGCGTTTCAAATTATAGTTTCAATATATTTATTTTGGGCTCAATTTAACCCTAATACAAGCGGCTCCAATAAACTCCAAATCACAACAAAACGCCAAAACAAGAGCTTGCGCAGAAGCTCAACTAAAGCTCCCCAAAGCGCATACGCTACAAATGCCAATAAAGCGCATGCGAAACTGGGGACAAAACAGAGACGAAACATGCTGATAACAACAGCTGCAGCTTAGCATATTATAATTATTTTAGATGAATTCTTTGGTGGCTGCTTGGCCCAACAGGTATCTATCATAAATAAGACTACTAAATACCACAAATACTGATCAGGTAGTTTATATTAAAAATGTTAATCATGAACCACTTTCAAACTACGAAGTAGTAAAAACAGTCTTAGAAAACCGTCAAAAAACCGTAAACTTTCAAAAACCTTCCCACCTCAATTCAATGATCAACTTACAACATTATGCCCCTAGTATAGTGATGTATTCGGACTAGAAACCGGAGCGATCCCTACCAATAATTTCTACAAACAAAATCTGAGATTAAATGAAAATGAACCCATATATATAAAAAATTACAGAAATCTCCATAGTCAACAAGACGAAATTCAAAAACAAGTGCAAAAACTCATTAACGATAAAATAGTGGAACCCTCTGTATCACCTTATAATAGCCCACTTTTGCTAGTACCAAAAAAGTCACTCCCAAATTCAGAAAATAAAAAATGGCGATTAGTAATTGACTATCGTCAAATTAATAAAAAACTCTTGTCTGATAAATTTCCACTTCCTAGAATCGACAACATTTTAGATCACCTAGGTAGAGCAAGATATTTCTCATTCCTTGACTTAATGTCCGGTTTTCACCAAATTGAACTCGAAAAAAGTACACGAGATATAACATCCTTTTCAAAAAACAATGGTTTATATCGTTTTACGCGATTACCATTCGGATTAAAAATAGCTCCAAACTCTTTTCAGAGAATGATGACTATTGCTTTCTCTGGACCTTCGCAAGCATTTCTTTATATGAATGACTTAATAGTCATAGGTTGCTCCGAAAAACACATGCTCAAGAACTTAATTGATGTTTTCGAGAAATGTAGGCAACACAACCTGAAGTTACATCCTGAAAAATTTTCATTTTTCATGTATGAAGTCACTTTCCTAGGACATAAATGCATAAATAAAGGAATCTTGCCCGACGACAAAAAATACGACGTCATTCAAAATTGCCCAGTCCCACATGATGTGGACAATGCTAGAAGATTCGTTGCATTTTGCAATTATAACACACGTTTTATAAAGAATTTTGCTGAATACTCTCGTCACATAACAAGATTATGTAGGAAAAATGTAAAATTCGAATGGACAACAGAATGTCAAAACGCCTTCGAACATCTTTAATCAGCATTAATAAACCCAACTCTGTTACAATACCCAGATTTTAGTACAGAATTTTGCATAATTACCTATGCTAACAAATACGCTCGTGGAGCAGTCTTAACTCAAAATAAAAATGGACTGCAGCTTCCAGTTGCATACGCATCAAGATCCTTTACGAAAGGTGAAAGCAACAAGAGCACTACAGAACAAGAATTAGCAGCTATTCATTGGGCAATACTTCAGACCATATATTTATGGTAGACATTTCACTGTCAAAACAGACCACAGAGCACTTACCTATTTATTTTCAATAATAAATCCCAATTCCAAACTAACACGAATGAGACTTGAATTATGGGAATATAATTTTACGGTAGAGTATCTAAAGGGTAAAGAGAACTATGTAGTTGATGCGCTTTCTAGAATAACAATCACCGACATGAAAAATATACAATTAAACAATACAATTCTGAAAGTCACTACCAGAAACCAAAGTAGACAAAAATCCTGCGCAGGAAAAGAACAAATAGAATTACATAAGCAATCTATGGAAAAAAGCTTCAAATCCCAACGTATATGAAGTCATTAATAATGATGAAGTACGTATAGTAGTGACCTTGCATGTAATAACAATATGTGTTTATTTAAGCACGGAAGGAAAATTACAGCTAGATATAATGTGAGCGGAACCCTTTACTAAGATCAATTCTTTCAAAAGCAGCCAACTCAAAGTGGCACCGTGGGAAAATATCTTTGAACATGTTTTAATTGATAATTTTAAAAATATGGGCAATATATATTGAAATCATTAAGAGTAGCGCTACTCAACCCGATGACTGTAATAAAAAATTATAAAGAAAAATAAGCTATATTGTCTACATTCTATGATGATCCAATTCAAGGTGGTCACACAGGCATTACAAAAACCTTGGCCAAGGTCCAGAGATACTATTACTGGAAAAATATGTCCAAAGACATAAAAGAGTACATAACGAAATGTCCTAAATGCCAAAAGTCTAAAACAACTAAACACACTAAGACCCCTATTAACTATAACTGAAACTCCGCAAAGTGCTTTCGATAGAGTAATTGTGGATACAGTTGGTCCACTACCAAAATCAAACAATGGAAACGAGTACGCGGTAACACTCATATGCGATTTAACTAAATACCTCCAATACCACCAATACCAAATAAGAGTGCAAATACAGTAGCAAAAGCTATATTTGAAGATTTTATTCTAAAGTACGGTCCTATGGAGACGTAACCACCAAACTGTAGGTACCGTGGAGCGAAGCAACAGAACACTCAATGAGTACATCCGTTCATACATCTCAGTTGACAAAACAGTATGGCTAGTATAGTATATAGCGAGTATGGCTACAATACTTCGTCTATTGTTTTAATACGACCCCCTCTATGGCACATGACTATTGTCCATATGAGCTAGTTTTTGGTAAAACTTCAAATTTACCAAAACATTTTAACAGCATAGATATTACAAAACCTCTTAATAATATAGAAGATTATGCTAAGGAATCAAAATTCAGATTAGAACCGGCATTTAAGAGAGCTAGACTAATGATAGAATCTCATAAGCTAAAACAAAAAATTATTTACGACAAAACAAGTTTAGATTTTGAGTTAAAAAAAGGAAATCAGGTCATATTGAAAAATGAAACAGGACATAAGCTAGATTTTAAATATACGGGCCCTTATAAGGTAGAACAAATAGGAGATAGAGATAACATAACTATATCAAATAACAACAAGATAGGAAAGCTAACTTCGGGCGGAGCCGATCCTGATCAAGAATATGTATACTTAATAGGGTCGGAGATGTCTCCTTCACTGCGTTGCACACTTTTGATCAAAATTATAATACCCTCCGCAAGGGTATAAAAATAAAAAGCAATTACTACATAAAGATAGAATAAAACTTTTTATTTCATAATTAATCGCAATTTCATAAATACATCACGTATGGCCATACATTTTTTTTTTTTTTTTTTTTTAATTAAACTTTGCTTTTATTTATTGGATCTTCTCTTAATTTTGAGACTAACAATAAGTTTTCAAATCTTAACATTAACATTTAACTAACAGTAGACTAAGACTGCATTCTGGTTGCGCGTTCCTCAAGACGGTCGCTGGGTGGGTAGGTCATTGCGACGAAGTCGTGATTGGTTGCTCAACCTTGTTAGACCTCTCGCCAGGTGGTTAGGGTGCGACAATAGCTTGCTAAAGTACTTTTCCTTCTGTTCTGCGATCACATCTTTGAATGGAAGAATGTTTAAGTCGCGATGTATGTTTTCGTTGCGAACGTACCACGGTGCCCCGGTGATTGTTCTCAAGATCTTCGACTGAGCTCGCTGGACTATGTCAATATTGCTATTGCTGGCATTCCCCCATAACTGGGAGCCGTACATCCATATAGGTTTAAGTACCGAGTTATACAGCAGGACTTTATATTCAAGGCAAAGGGGAGACCGAGCGTTGATAAGCCAATGAAGGCTGCTGGCTTTTAGCTTTAGGTGGGTTCTTTTAGCTTCTATGTGCCGACGCCATGTGAGTCTTCTATCGAGGTGTACTCCTAGATATGTTACCTCGTTTGCTTGCGGGAGTAGGGTGTTGTTTAGCGTAAGGGGTGGGCAGTTTTGCCTATTCAAGGTGAACGTAACGTGCTTGCATTTTTGTTCGTTTACTTTAATTCGCCAGTCTGATAGCCATTTTTCAACATCCACCAGATGAAGAGCTAGCTGCGCAGTTGCTTGCATCGGGCATTTTGAGCGGCTAAGAATAGCTGTATCATCAGCAAACGTAGATGTTGTTAGTCGTGTGCTTGTCGGGATGTCTGCTGTGTAGAGAACATATAATGTTGGTCCGACTACACTTCCTTGAGGAACTCCGGCTCCAACAGTGAATTCGTCAGATATATCTGTATTGCACCTCACAGCAAATTTTCTGTCGTAAAGATATGACTCTAAAAGCTTGTGGGTATTACAAGGGAGCATTGTCTTGATCTTGTACATTAGACCTTCTAGCCAGACTCTATTAAATGCTTGAGAGACATCTAGAAATATTGCGGTACAGTACTCGCGTTTTTCGAATGCATTCCGAATTTCTGCTGTTATCCGGTTGACCTGCTCAATTGTTCCGTGCTTTTCACGAAACCCAAACTGATGTGACGGGATTCCTTCCTGGATCCTTAGGTATGTGTTTATTCGAGTCAGAATGCATTTCTCAAAGAGTTTAGATAAGCATGAAAGTAGGCTTATAGGTCTATACGACGTGGGAATTGTGTGGTCTTTTCCCGGCTTTGCTATCATTATTATAATTGACTTTTTCCATCTCGCTGGAAAGTGGCCAAGTTTTGCGATGGCATTGAAGAGCTGGGTGATAGTGCAGACGGCGCAATATGGAAGCTCAATGATCATTTTGGGAGTTATGAGGTCGCAGCCTGGTGATTTTTTCGGATTTAGTTGGTTTTTGATGATATTAGCGATTTTGTTTGGGCGAAACTCGATTGGTTCATGTTGAAGCTGAGGCTCATATGGTAAAGTCGGCAAAGTAAAGGCACTAGTGGCCGGATTTGGTTGGAAGATATTTTTAAGGTGATTGGCAAACGTGCTGGCTATGTCTGCATCGCTGCGCGCCCAGCCGCCTGTGGGATTTCTAATAGGCATAACGGTTTCTTTCGGTGAGCTTAGAGTTGGGTGAGCTCTCCATAGTGAGTGTTTTGTACTAGAAGTTGACAATTGCTCTATATAGCGGCGGTGGACATAATCTTCTTCTTGCTGTAGGGCTTTAGTAAGTTGACGTGAGGCATGTCTAAAGCTTTGCTTAGCAGATGGCGATCTGTGGAATTGCCACTCGCGACGTAAACGCCGCTTTTCGAGGACGAGCTGTTCGATTTGTAGATTTGTCTTTTTATTGCTTTGTGTATTTATAGTTTGCGATGTTGAGGCTCGAGCTGCAGAGACGAGTACAGACTCAAGTGAACTAACAAAGCTGTCTACGTTGGCTTCATCGTGGAGATGAGGACTTAGCTCAATGTGTGAGCTGATATATTTTCTGTACTTAACCCAATTGGTTTTCTGTGAGGTCAATTTTAATGGTTGTTCCAATGTTCCTGGATGTCGCAGTAGAATAAACAGGACAGGCGAGTGATCAGATGAGAGATCCGATAGGCAATTGGCGCTTATCAGATTTTTAGGGATGTTTTTGGTAATCGCAAAGTCTATTAAATCTAGTAGTTTCCTTGGGTCTGCCGGCCAGTATGTTGGTGTGCCAGAAGAAACATAGTCGAGCTTGTTCTTGGCTTTGATAATTGCATTATAGAGCTGCTTCCCTTTTGGAGTCACGAGACGGGATCCCCAGTGTGTGTGCTTGGCATTGTAGTCTCCTGCTGCTATGAAGTGATCTCCAAGTGTGTTGAAAAACTGCATAAACTCATCTTCAGCTATATTGAAGCGGGGGGGGGGGCAGTATACGGCGGCTAGTGTAAGTTGGTTGCCAGTATTTAGTTGTATATTTATAGATGTGGCCTGTAGGTAGTTTTTAGCAAATTTGTTTTGATAATGGTGCTTTATGCGGCTTCTGATTAGAATTCCAGTCCCACCATGTGCTTTACCATCTGGATGATTTGTTCCGTAGAATGAATATCCTCGTAGTTGAAAATTGTATTTGTTTGTAAGGTGTGTTTCCGAAAGCAGCATTACATCGATATGATTGTCGAGTAGGAATTGAGCTAACTCAAGTTTATGTTGCGAAACGCCGTTAGCGTTCCACGTAGATATCCGTAGGAAAGCCATTATTTGGATTGTTGTGAAACCAGCATTTGAATCAATAGATTTTGGTTTCGCATTAAATATTGCATAGTTGTGCGCATAAACGACATAAATTCCGTCAGGCTTTGTTGTAGGCTGCATATCATAGCTTCAAAGTTGCTTTTTGGCTGCTCTGTTGGTTGATGTTGCTGAGCCGTGTACGGTTCTTGATGGCCATACATAAAAAAAAGAAAAACAAGAAAGGAAAGCTAACTTCGGGCGGAGCCGAAGATGATATACCCTTGCAGTTGTGCCATTTCCGATCGTTCACTTATATGGCGGCTATTGGATATAGTTGGCCGATCCCTATGAAATTTGGCAAATAAGATTATTTTGCCCAAAATGGGGTCTGTACCAAGTCCCATATTTCTAAATAAGATATGCCAATTCCGATCGTTCTATGACAGCTATAGGATATAGTCGGACGATCCTTATGAAATTTTGTAGATAAGATATTTTAGTATTACCAACCAAGTATAACCAAGCCAAGTATAACATATGTGAAAAGTTTCAACCCTCTAACTTAAAAAACACCAAAGTTATGGCATTTCCGTTCAATCAGTTATATGGCAGCTATAGGGAATAGTCAACCGATCCCGGCCGTTCCGACTTATGTACTACCTGCAAGAAAAAGAAGGATGTGTGCAAAGTTTCAACTCGATAGTTCTAAAACTGAGAGACTAGTTTGCGTAGAAACAGACAGACGGACAGACGGACATGCTCATATCGACTAAGGAGGTGATCCTGATCAAGAATATATATACTTTATAGGGTCGGAGATGTCTCCTTCACTTTTGCACACTTATAACCAAAATTATAATACCCTCTGCAAGGGTATAGCAATGAGGACTAACGCAATTACATGGGCTACATAATTCAATATATGGTAAAATTTGATCAATTTTTTCTCTTAGGTGTACCGCGGAAACTGTGGGTGATGTAACCTATGTTTGTTCTTGACTTTGGTTCAGGGGAGCCTAAAGGTTATGGAAGAGTCAAAATTTTGCATGGAGGAAAAAAAATTGGAAATTATCGGCGTGTGTTATTATCAATAATATGGTATCGGTTTCCATGTCTATTTTTTGTGATTCTATTTCTTTTATAACGTTTGCCATAGAATCGACAGTTTTCGTCTCTATGGTAGGGTTTTATTAAAGACTCTTGGCAACTTAGATGCCAAAATTGTCATAGTACAGCCTGGTTGCGTTACTTCTCTCATTTGCTCGATTGTTTTCAAGTTCTTCTCATGCTCGTCCTTTTCCTGGTCGCTGCACATCCACATTGGATCCACATTGAAGAACATTAAATTAGCAGCACTGCGTTGCATAATTTTTTTTATTGCACTGCGATGCATATTTCTTTTATAGTATAAAAAATTTTTTACATAACCGCATTGAGTGCACCGCGCACCGGATGCAATATGATGCCGTGGCACCAATAAGGGTCACACGGATCGAAAGACACGTGCGCTGCGTAAGCTTTGATTATGCTTGCGATCGTGGGCAAGCCAAAAGAAAGAAAACACCCAAATATTTAGCAAAGCTCACCGAACTTAATGGCAAGTGCATCCACCAACAACACAATGCCCTTGCATTGACCAATTAGCAATGAAGATATGGACTTAAGCTACAGCAACAACATCAGCTACCAATGACATCGAGAGACGCCATTAGCAGCAGCAACCGCGACCGAGATCGCGGCAGCGATGGAGCAACGCATAGGTGTAATTATTAATTATAAGAATCATAATTGTCAGTTCCAATCCGATACTCGAATAAACAAAACGTAAAAAAGACTAATTTATTTTTTTTAAGAATATTAAAAAAATCTTTTTAACTTATATATAAAGCCAAAAAAGGCTATTTTCGACTAAATGAGCCAAACTAAATGGCGAATAAATAATACATTAAATTACACGCTTAACGTACAAAATTATATAACAGCTTACGAAAAATCACCCAAAATGTGCTTAATAGATGTAAAAGAAGTGGACCCCACAGCAAATGTAATAAATAAAATTGAGTCCAAAACAATGAATACAGAATTAACAAACATCTTATTATCAATCATTTTCTTCATTCTGAGCGCATTTATTTTGTACAAAGCATATATATTCCATAATAAATGTATATCAAAGAGAGCCATTAATAAAAGCCAGGCCAACGATCTGGACAAAATATAAAAACAAAAAAAATATATAGCCAGCAATAATTATAAAAAGATGTTCTAATAAGAAACTCTCTAATATATTGAATACATATTTTTATGTATCTGAATAATATTATTTTATGTGCAATGGAAATAAAATAAAGAAAATTTGAAACGAAATATATATATATAGTAACATATCAACAAAATTTCTTTAAGTGTATATCAGTAAATTTTGTAAACCAATTTTGTAAACCGAAGCTGAAGCCTTTTGTATTGAAATTCGTAATCCAGCTGCAAATTGCATCATTCCAATTTTTGTAAAAACATAAACATTTAATTTTTCAATTCGGCTGAAAACAGTCTCATTTAAGATTTCCAATTTCTAAGAGCCACTTCAGATTGAAAACCAAAACAATATTTTGGTAAACAGAATCCCGACTCAAATCTTTCTCACTCCTTTTAAGTGAAATAAAACTAAACAGCTCAAACCATTCTTAAATGGGCATCCACTTCACAGGAAATTTCACATTTTCTTGTCACCTCGATTAATTGAGACCCAAAGTCTTCCACGTCAACTGACACCTCAAGTAATAGGTTCCGACTCAATCGATTTCCTTCAGAAAACAAAGCCTCTCTGAGAGAAAAGCTTCTTTCGAGCTTTGATCTGCAAAAAGCTTCAGCAAGGGTAGCTATAAAAGGGACTTAGAGCCCCAAAGTTAAGTTAGTTCTGAAACTCCAAAAATTCTAAGCAGTTTTAAAAAAAATCACACTGTATCAAAAACGGAACTCAAATAAAAATATATTTTTTCAAACTATTTTTGAAGAAGATATTTAATTGGCGCAGTCGGTAGGATGTGTAAAAGTGACCAGTGATCAATCGAGATCATAGAACATCGTTGAAGTATTTTGTGCTAATGCAACTGCAGCCTTAATACTAACCGTGAGTGTTAATCGCTATTCACATCCGCAAAAGAACTTACGTGTTAGTTTCAATTTGTAGCCCACTTTTCGAAGTGTGACTGCTACCGAAAATATACAAAACACAAAAACTTAAAATAAATTAGTAGCCCGCTTTCATAGTGTGACCGCTACCGAAACAAATAAGAAATACGAACATTACAATGGCCGAACCAGTAGCACAAGTCCAGTTACTCTCCGAGCTACACCTTAATCAGGCTTTAAGCCAGATTAGGCAAGTTCCCAATTTTAATGGAAGCACCAGGGAATTAAGTGCATTCATCAGACGGATCGAATACATTTTAAATTTGTATCCATCAACTGATCCGCGTCAAACAGCTGTATTCTTCAGTGCAATCGAGATGCAATTATCAGGAGATGCCCAGCGAGTGTCACAGATATCAGCAGCAACCAATTGGCCCGATCTAAGGATTGCTCTCATCGATGAGTATAAAACCCAAACCCCATGCGAGGAATTACTAAGACGACTCTACAATACCCCTTTCAATGGAAGCATTCGTAAGTTCGTCGAGGATCTAGAATATAAAATATTTGTCATAACAAACAAATTGTCGTTAGAAAATAACAATTTAAATACAATGATTTATAATAATGCCATGAATAATACTGTAAAAGATGTAATAATGAGAAAACTTCCTGACAGGTTATTCATGACATTAGCAAGGCACGATATAACTACAGTCAGTAAACTTAAACAAGTAGCACAACAAGAAGGTTGTTATGATTCTGGTTCTGATAAAGTTAAATCACAACATAATTCAAAACAAAACGGACAAGATAGGAGAAATTATCAAAGAAATAATAATTTCCAAAGAAATAATTCCTTTTATAATAATAATAATCAACAAAATTATAATCAGCAAAGTAACTATAGACAACCAAATAATTTCAATCAACAACAATTTCAACAGGAATTGCAGCAAAATTTAAATCATGGTAGAGCTCAGAATCCTATGAATTATCAACAGCCAACATCTTCTTTACAAGGTTATAATTCTAACAAACCAGTGAAAAGACAGCGTGAATATTCAAGCGATCAATCTAGAATGGAAATCGAAAATTTTCATCAAATAGCCTCGGATCCAATAGAAGAAATAGAAATCCTTACATCAGAATAACTATTAACAATCGCGCATTTAAATGTGTAATAGATACAGGAAGTTCAATAAACCTAATAAAAGAAAATTATTTTAATTTCCCACAAACATTAAAAACGTTAGAAGTACACACAATTAATGGTGTAATTAAATTAAATAAGTCCGTAAATTTTAAATCAAGTAAACTTTGTCCGATCGATCAACCATTTTGGGTTCACAATTTTTCGCAAAAATATGACATATTGATAGGAAGAGAGTATTTAGAAGCATGTGAAGCAATTATTAATTATAAACAGGAAACAGTCACTTTGAGCGGATTTGTTTTTTCCATGATATATAACCACGAAGATTTCAAGAATTCCGAAATTGAAACATTGGAAGATTATCTCAGTCCACCTTCATCTGAGGATATATCTTTTAATTTTGCAATTAATAATGACTTAGAAGAAAATAATAAATTTCGAATAAATCATCTTAATAAAGAAGAAAGAACTAAATTAAATAACATTTTATTTGAATTTAGGGATATCCAGTACAAGGAAGGTGAAAATTTGACCTTTACCAGTGCTATAAAACATTCAATCCAAACCAAACATGAAGATCCTATTTACAAAAAACCTTATAAATACCCCCAAGCTTATGATCAAGAAGTAGAAGTCCAAATTAAAGAAATGATGAATCAGGGAATAATACGTAAATCGAAATCCCCTTATTGTTCTCCAATATGGATAGTCCCAAAGAAAGAAGATGCATCAGGTAAAAAGAAATTTCGAATAGTAATAGACTATCGAAGTCTAAATGAAATAACTATTGATGATAAGTATCCGATACCAGTTATGGATGAAATACTTGACAAACTTGGAAAGTGTCAATATTTTACAACAATTGACCTTGCCAAGGGTTTCCATCAAATTCAAATGGATGAAAATTCTATTTCAAAAACAGCTTTTTCTACTAAAAATGGACATTACGAATACACACGAATGCCATTTGGTCTGAAAAATGCGCCTGCAACTTTCCAACGTTGCTTGAACAATTTATTAGAAGATTTAATATACCAGCATTGCCTTGTTTACATGGATGACATAATTATATTTTCTACTTCATTAGAAGAACACATATTGTCCATAAAAAAGGTGTTTTCAAAACTTCGAGAAGCTAATCTTAAACTTCAACTTGACAAATGTGAGTTTATGAAAAAGGAAACTGAATTCCTTGGACATATAATAACAACAGAAGGAATAAAGCCAAACCCCCAAAAAATTGAGGCAATACAAAAATTTCCAATACCAAAAACTCAAAAAGAAATAAAATCATTTTTAGGTCTCTGTGGATTTTATAGAAAATTCATACCTGATTTTGCTAAAATTGCAAAACCTATGACTGTAAACTTAAAGAAAGGTTCCACTATAAATTCAACCAATAAAGAATATTTAGAAGCATTTGAGAAATTAAAACTTCTTATTACATCAGACCCAATTTTAATTTACCCTAACTTTGAAAAATTATTTTCCTTAACAACAGATGCTAGCAATGTCGCCATAGGCGCAGTATTATCGCAAAATCATAAACCTATTTGTTATGCAAGTAGAACTCTTAATGAACATGAAATTAATTATTCAGCAATAGAAAAAGAGCTTCTGGCTATAGTCTGGGCCACTAAATATTTTAGGTCTTATCTCTTTGGTAGAAAATTCGAAATCCTTAGCGATCATAGACCATTAGTTTGGCTTCATAATATAAAAGAACCAAACATGAAACTACAAAGATGGAGAATAAAATTAAACGAGTTTGACTTCACTATTAAATATTTGCCGGGAAAGGAAAACCAGGTAGCTGATGCTCTGTCAAGAGTGAAGCTAGAAGAAAATTTTTTAGGAGAAACACCGGATAATACCGAGTCATTACCCACAATAGCAACAGTTCATAGTGCACATGAAGACAATCAGAATTATATAGAAATAACGGAAAGACCTTTAAACTATTACAATAGACAAATTGAATTTCATAGAGGAAACTCAAATGAAGTCAAATTGAGCCAATACTTTCATAAAACCAACCTTAAAATAATTTATAAAGAAATGACCCATGAATATGCAAAAGAATTAATTAAAGAATATTTGTGCTCTAAAAAAAGTGTTATTTATTTTCCTTGTGAAATGGACTTCATAATATTTCAAAATGCTTATATAGAAATCATCAGCCCAAACAACTTAACCAAAGTTATGAAAACTAGTCCAATATTAACAGATGTCCAAACATTCGCCGAATTCAAGGAAATTGTCCTTAAAGCTCACGTAGAATTATTACATCCAGGAATAGAAAAACAAACAAGCCTTTTTAAAGAAAAATATTATTTTCCCGATTATCAGAGATTAATTCAGAATATTATAAATGAGTGTGAAATTTGTAACCTTGCTAAAACAGAACACAGAGATACAAAACTTACATTTGAATTAACCCCAGAAACCTTTAACCCCAGAGAAAAATATGTTATAGATTTTTACATGATCGATAATAAACAATTCTTATCTTGCATTGATATTTATTCCAAATATGCTGCTTTAATAAATGTCAACAGTAGGGATTGGTTAGAAGCAAAAAGGGCATTACTCATGATATTTAATGTAATGGGTAAACCAAAAGAAATTAAAGCCGACAAAGACTCTGCATTTATGTGCTCAGCATTGCAACTTTGGCTGCAATCAGAAGATGTAAGAATAACTATAACCACAAGTAAAAATGGCGTTTCTGACATAGAGAGATTTCATAAAACTATTAATGAAAAATTAAGAATTATAAATTGTGAACGGAATCCTGAAAATATAATTACTAAATTTGAAACAATCGTTTATATTTATAATCATAAAACAAAACATAGCTCTACAGGTAGAACACCAGCAGACATTTTTATTTTCGCCGGAACTCCAAGTTATAATATTCAAGTGAATAAAATAAAGAAAATAAACAAGCTTAATAAAAATCGTCATACATTCGATATTGATACTAGGTATAGACAAGCTCCACTTATAAAATCTAAAACAACAAATCCTTTTAGGAAGACAGGCCAAATTACACAAACTGACGAAAAACATTATGTAGAAAAAAATAGAGGTAGAGAAATCACACACTATAAATCGAAATTTAAAAAGAAAAAGAAAATTAATACCAGCAAATATAATAATTCCAGATTTCCACCGGAAGACAACCCAGCTTAATAAAATTATCTTTTATATAATAACTTTATTATGTCTTATATATCACGCCATGTGTCAGAACATAGATATCAATCCAATTCAAGCAAAAAATGGATACTTAATTTTCCAAACAGGTAACATAGATCTTCCCACTAATTATGAATATCATTGTCTCACAGTCAATTTAACTAAAACTGAACAAACTTATAAAAATCTAATGGAACAAACACGAGAATTTGAACATTTGGATCAAATTCAATATCTAAAAGAAAAATTAAATAGAGAAATGAATGGAATAAAAATTGCTCAACGAAACAAAAGAGGACTTGCAAATTTTGTAGGTACCTTTTATAAATATTTATTTGGCACATTGGATCAACAAGATAGGGAAGAATTAGAATCAAAAATTGATAACTTGTCCGAAAATAGTATACAGATCAACGAATTAAATAAAGTTATTGATGCAATTAATAAAGGAATAGAAACAGTAAATCGTTTAAATGAAAACCAAAATGAAAACCAAAGGTTAGCAATCCTTATTTTCAATTTACAAGAATTTACAGAGTACATAGAAGACATTGAATTAGGAATGCAATTTACAAGATTAGGCATATTCAACCCAAAGCTCCTAAAACATGACCCGCTTAAACATATTAATTCAGAAAAATTGTTAAATATTAAAACATCTACTTGGTTACAAGTTAATACTAACGAAATATTGATAATCTCTCATATTCCTCGTACTATTATTAAAACCCCCATTTACAAAATTTTACCGTATCCGGATCAGAATCAGAATATAATAACCGAAACATTGCATGATAAATATTACATAAAAAATCAGCAAGTCTTTAAAGTAAAAACAAAAGAAATAGTAAATAATAAATGTATAATAGGTCTCTTAAGACAAACAAATACAGAATGTAGATATACAAAAATGTACAAGAACTTCGAATTAAATTATATTGAACCCAACATTATAATAACATGGAATTTACCAAAAACTTTGTTAAATCAGAATTGTATAAATAAAGATCTAATAGCAGAAGGAAACAATATAATAAAAGTATTCAACTGTTCTATACAAATAGAAGATGTAATAATAACAAATACTATGCTTGATTACACCCGAACTATTTATGTAAACAACAACATAACTAAACTCGAACCTTTATCGTATATCGTAGCCAAAGAAATATTCCAAAACCACTCAAAACAATATTTTAAAACTCAAACAATTTTACTAATACTACTAGTAGTAATAATTATTATTATAATCATATATTTGATTTATAAATTTAAGAACATCCCAAAAAGGATAATAATTAATTATAAAAAACAAAAGGTTATAACTCCCGAAGAAGAAACTATAAGTTCAGAGAATAAAGAACATGACCTACAGTTATACCCCAAACTAACCGCCTGAGGACAGGCTAAATTCTTAAGGATGGGGAAGTAACATATCAACAAAATTTCTTTAAGTGTATATCAGTAAATTTTGTAAACCAATTTTGTAAACCGAAGCTGAAGCCTTTTGTATTGAAATTCGTAATCCAGCTGCAAATTGCATCATTCCAATTTTTGTAAAAACATAAACATTTAATTTTTCAATTCGGCTGAAAACAGTCTCATTTAAGATTTCCAATTTCTAAGAGCCACTTCAGATTGAAAACCAAAACAATATTTTGGTAAACAGAATCCCGACTCAAATCTTTCTCACTCCTTTTAAGTGAAATAAAACTAAACAGCTCAAACCATTCTTAAATGGGCATCCACTTCACAGGAAATTTCACATTTTCTTGTCACCTCGATTAATTGAGACCCAAAGTCTTCCACGTCAACTGACACCTCAAGTAATAGGTTCCGACTCAATCGATTTCCTTCAGAAAACAAAGCCTCTCTGAGAGAAAAGCTTCTTTCGAGCTTTGATCTGCAAAAAGCTTCAGCAAGGGTAGCTATAAAAGGGACTTAGAGCCCCAAAGTTAAGTTAGTTCTGAAACTCCAAAAATTCTAAGCAGTTTTAAAAAAAATCACACTGTATCAAAAACGGAACTCAAATAAAAATATATTTTTTCAAACTATTTTTGAAGAAGATATTTAATTATATATGTATGTTGGGCCAAGCAGCCACCAAAGAATGCATATAAAATAATTATAATATGCTAAGCTGCAGCTGTTGTTATCAGCATGTTTTCGTCTCTGTTTTGTCTCCCAGTTTCGCATGCGCTTTATTGTTATTTGTAGCGTATGCGCTTTGGGGAGCTTTGGTTGAGCTTCTGCGCAAGCTCTTGGTTTTTGCGTTTTTTGTGATTTGGAGTTGATTGGAGCCGCATAGATTAGGGTTAAATTGAATCCAAAATAAATATATTGAAACACTGATTTGAAACGCGTTTATTTATTCGGCTGCTATTAAAAACTATTAATAGCACAACATTGGTGACCCCGACGTGATTTTATCCCGGTTGATTATTGTTATCAACATTAAAAGTGCCAAGAAAACGCCCTTGTTGTTGTTGCTACAAGTTGCATTTTAATTTAAGAATGGAGTCTGGAGCTGAGACTATTGGAGCTGCTGCCGCAAACCGGGAAAGGATGCTGCGGAGAAGAGCAGAGGTGGCCTGCCAGGAGATGGAGGCGCTGCATCATAAGGTGAAGGCTACGGCGCGGACTGAGGATTGTTACATTATTGCGCTGGAGTCAGTGGAGAAGCGTTTGCGTGAGCGGTTCACCGCGCTACAAGAAGAGTTGGAGGAGCTTAATTTTAGCGAAATCGGGAGTGATCTGTATTGAAGATTCTCGCAGCTGGCGACTGATGTGGAAGTGGAAATTCAGGTGGAGGTTGCCAAGCGCTCCATGACAACCGCTGCCCACTCCACACTTCTCCACGGTGCCAGTGAATCGCCAAAGCCATACAAGCCAGCCCCCTCCTTGCCACCGTTGCCGATGCCAACATTCAGCGGAGGCTAAGCCGAGTGGCCGGATTTCTGCTCCCTTTTTAAGACCACGATTGACAGCCATCCTCACCTAACGAAAATGGAAAAGCTCCGGTGGCTCATTTCATTCCTGCGCGAGTCAGCCTTGGATACGGTGAAAGCTCTGGAAATTAATGACGCGAACTACGATGTGGCCCTTGACCTATTGCGCAATCGTTTTAGTAATCGGCGTTTTATATTTCAGTCTCACATTAATGAGATCCTGCAGCTTCGTGTGGTCGAGCCAGGGTCTGTTGCTACTCTTCGGAAGTTATCCGACCGATTCAATGGACATATGCGGCCCTCATGAGTTCCGGGACGTCGGCCGAAATTCAAGGGTGCCTCCACATCCAGATCATCTTTCAAAGGCTGGACCCTGCTCCAGAGGCCAAATGGGAAGACTTTCTGGCAGGAAGCACTGATGACAGCCTTCCATCTTGGGAGTCTATGGCACGATTCTTAGAGCAAAGGTGCCGGCTCTCGAAAGCGTTGACTTTTCTTTGGCGGCGTCTTCACCAGTTAACCAAGTAGTCCAATAACCGATCCTCGTGCATGGTTATTCACGCCAGTCCTGCTCTCTGTGTGGTGTTTCGGCGCAGGAGCTTCCTGCTTGTCCAAGGTTCAGTGCTTTGCCAATTGAGGAACGGTACGACGAAGTGCGGCGTCTGACTCGCTGTTTTGTTTGTCTGGAGGATGGCCATCTCGCTCGCGGATGCTCAGCTTCCCGCTGCTCGACATGCAATCACCGTCATCATATTCTGTTGCACCCTCGCTGGCAGGTTTCACCCTCACGAGTCTCACGTCCCATCGGTGCAGTTGCTGGTGCGAACCCATCCCGCTCAATTAACACTGTTGTGACCCAGGACCGCAATGCTGAGCTGGTTCTCCTGCCAACAGCCAATGTACTCGTTCGTGGTCGATCTGGAGACTTCCTGCCTTGCCGAGTTTTATTGGATTCCGGTTCACAAGTGCATCTCATTTCGTCGCGGCTGGCGAATGAACTTCAGCTTGGCCGCTCCAAATGCTCCACAATGGTGGCCGGTTTCGGCGGCGCTGGATTTGAAACAGATGGAGCATCCGTTAATGTGAGCTTGAAGTCCCGCCTTAGCACGTATTCAGTGGAAATTGAGGCTGTTGTAGCTTCACATATAACGGACTATCAACCTAGCCAGGACATAGATGCTTCGGGCTGGAAGATTCCTGGCAATATGCATCTAGCTGACCCCAACTTCCACAAAACGCAGCGAGTGGACCTGCTGATTGGAGCCGGCTTATTCTTTGACCTGTTGTCGGCTGGCCAAATCCAGTTAGGTCACGGGCTCCCCATTGCTCAGAACAATCGAAAAAAAACATATTGAAAACAGGCAATTTTGCAAGTATGAATGAAGCCGTCACCAAGTACATACAATGCAGTACGGAAATGACAGGCAATGCCAATTGAATATTGTACGCCCAACGAGGAAATAATTATCGCGGTAATAATTACAGAATCAATTATGGCGGTAGAGGTAATAATCGAGGTAATTATAGTAATATCGGATATTACCAAAATAACGGATAAAAGCAAAACAATGGTTACTACAGAAATAACAATAACCAGAATAACAGTTATTACAGAAACAACAAAAGCGGTGGAAACAACCGTGGTGGAAACAACCGCGGCGGAAACAGCCGTGGGGGAAACATCAATAGTAACGGCAATAATAGCAATAACCAAAATAACAACATTAGGATAGCCCAAGCGAATTTGGAAAATTCCCAAACGCCTTTAGATAAACGACACTAAAAAACAACAAAATGCACACTATAAATCTCAGTCAAAGTACATTCGTCAGTTTCATGAACGCAGCAACAGGAAAAGAATTAGTTGTTCTACTAGATACAGGTGAGGAAATATCCATATTGAAGGAAAATTCTGATAATTTTCAATACATTCAAGATAATCACATCATAAACATACAGGGTATAAGCCAGGAAGTTACCAAATCAAAAGGCATAACTTCTATCGAAATTCAAACTTCTAAGTACATAATTCCACATGATTTTCATATAGTAAATTTTCAATTCGCTATTTCTTGTGATGGGATACTGGGAATCGATTTTATCAAAAGATACAATTGTCAATTAGACTTCAAACCATCTGAAGACTGGCTTGTAATTAGACCAAATAACCTCAAATATCCAATTTATGTTCCAATAACATTCAGTTCTGGCAACAACTCCCTAATTCTGCCTGCAAGATCCCAAGTCGTCCGAAAAATTGAAATAAATTCAGCAGAAAACAGTGTATTAATTCCGAATCAAGAAATTCATAAGGGTATCTATCATAAATAAGACTACTAAATACCACAAATACTGATCAGGTAGTTTATATTAAAAATGTTAATCATGAACCACTTTCAAACTACGAAGTAGTAAAAACAGTCTTAGAAAACCGTCAAAAAACCGTAAACTTTCAAAAACCTTCCCACCTCAATTCAATGATCAACTTACAACATTATGCCCCTAGTATAGTGATGTATTCGGACTAGAAACCGAAGCGATCCCTACCAATAATTTCCACAAACAAAATCTGAGATTAAATGAAAATGAACCCATATATATAAAAAATTACAGAAATCTCCATAGTCAACAAGACGAAATTCAAAAACAAGTGCAAAAACTCATTAACGATAAAATAGTGGAACCCTCTGTATCACCTTATAATAGCCCACTTTTGCTAGTACCAAAAAAGTCACTCCCAAATTCAGAAAATAAAAAATGGCGATTAGTAATTGACTATCGTCAAATTAATAAAAAACTCTTGTCTGATAAATTTCCACTTCCTAGAATCGACGACATTTTAGATCACCTAGGTAGAGCAAGATATTTCTCATTCCTTGACTTAATGTCCGGTTTTCACCAAATTGAACTCGAAAAAAGTTCACGAGATATAACATCCTTTTCAACAAACAATGGTTTATATCGTTTTACGCGATTACCATTCGGTTTAAAAATAGCTCCAAACTCTTTTCAGAGAATGATGACTATTGCTTTCTCTGGACTTTCGCAAACTTTTCTTTATATGAATGGCTTAATAGTCATAGGTTGCTCGGAAAAACTCATGCTCAAGAACTTAACTGATGTTTTCGAGAAATTTAGGCAACACAACCTGAAGTTACATCCTGAAAAATTTTCATTTTTCATGTATGAAGTCACTTTCCTAGGACATAAATGCACAAATAAAGGAATCTTGCCCGACGACAAAAAATACGACGTCATTTAAAATTGCCCAGTCCCACATGATGTGTTTGACACGTGACACGTTTTATAAAGAATGTTGCTGAATACTCTCGTCACATAACAAGATTATGTAGGAAAAATGTAAAATTCGAATGGACAACAGAATGTCAAAACGCCTTCGAACATCTTTAATCAGCATTAATAAACCCAACTCTGTTACAATACCCAGATTTTAGTACAGAATTTTGCATAATTACCTATGCTAACAAATACGCTCGTGGAGCAGTCTTAACTCAAAATAAAAATGGACTGCAGCTTCCAGTTGCATACGCATCAAGATCCTTTACGAAAGGTGAAAGCAACAAGAGCACTACAGAACAAGAATTAGCAGCTATTCATTGGGCAATACTTCAGACCATATATTTATGGTAGACATTTCACTGTCAAAACAGACCACAGAGCACTTACCTATTTATTTTCAATAATAAATCCCAATTCCAAACTAACACGAATGAGACTTGAATTATGGGAATATAATTTTACGGTAGAGTATCTAAAGGGTAAAGAGAACTATGTAGTTGATGCGCTTTCTAGAATAACAATCACCGACTTGAAAAATATACAATTAAACAATACAATTCTGAAAGTCACTACCAGAAATCAAAGTAGACAAAAATCCTGCGCAGGAAAAGAACAAAGAACAAAAAGCTTCAAATCCCAACGTATATGAAGTCATTAATAATGTTGAAGTACGTATAGTAGTGACCTTGCATGTAATAACAATATGTGTTTATTTAAGCACGGAAGGAAAATTACAGCTAGATATAATGTGAGCGGAACCCTTTGCTAAGATCAATTCTTTCAAAAGCAGCCAACTCAAAGTGGCACCGTGGGAAAATATCTTTGAACATGTTTTAATTGATAATTTTAAAAATATGGGCAATATATATTGAAATCATTAAGAGTAGCGCTACTCAACCCAATGACCGTAATAAAAAATTATAAAGAAAAATAAGCTATATTGTCTACATTCCATGATGATCCAATACAAGGTGGTCACACAGGCATTACAAAAACCTTGGCCAAGGTCCAGAGATACTATTACTGGAAAAATATGTCCAAAGACATAAAAGAGTACATAACGAAATGTCCTAAATGCCAAAAGTCTAAAACAACTAAACACACTAAGACCCCATTAACTATAACTGAAACTCCGCAAAGTGCTTTCGATATAGTAATTGTAAATACAGTTGGTCCACTACCAAAATCAAACAATGGAAACGAGTACGCGGTAACACTCATATGCGATTTAACTAAATACCTCCAATACCACCAATACCAAATAAGAGTGCAAATACAGTAGCAAAAGCTATATTTGAAGATTTTATTCTAAAGTACGGTCCTATGGAGACGTTCATTACGGACATGGGAACGGAATATAAAAATTCAATTACACAGCTCCACAAAAAAAAAAAAAAAAAAAAAATTCAGAGATCAGACCATACCAGAGAAAATAACGGTTGAATAGTGGAAAAACGCCGTTTTTGGCCATTTTCGAAAAATCGTACCGCAAAATTCTGATGTGTTACAAACCTAATTCAAAATGGAAATGAAAGGCTGATTTGTGATCTTTAAAACGAGCTCCATGCCAAATTTTTGTGCGTTTATATGTAGGCATCTTAGCAAAAAATGTATGCCGAACACAAAAATTTCAAAATTCAGCATATTCAAATAAAACATGGTACCCGGGGGTTTTTGGGGTCGCTGAATCCGAATCTGAGGTCAGTTTGACGCGAATTTGAACTTCATGCAGCGGTAATAAATCGCTAATTGACTCTCCATTTTATTTAGAAAACGTTTGTATGGGAAATAGAACAAGAAAGGAAAGCTAACTTCGGGCGGAGCCGAAGTTGATATACCCTTGCAGTTCAGTCGCGGTCCGCTAGGTGGCGCCACGCATCTTATATTATTAGATATATAGAAGATCGTATATAGTCAACCGATCCTTATGAAAATTGGCAGATCAGATTTTTTTTCCCAAAATTGAATCTGTACCAAATCCCATCTTTCTAACTTAAAAAACAACAAAGTTATTCCAATTTCGATCGTTCTATGACAGCTATAGGATATAGTCGGCCGATCCTTATGAAATTTTGTACACAAGATATTTTGGTCAAATATAACATGTGTGGAAAGTCCCAACCCTCTAACTTAAAAAACACCAAAGTTATGGCATTTCCGATCAATCAGTTATATGGCAGCTATAGGATATAGTCGACCGATCCCGGCCGTTCCGACTTATGTACTGCCTGCAACAGAAAGAAGGGTGTGTGCAAAGTTTCAACTCGATAGCTTTAAAACTGAGAGACTAGTTTGCGTAGAAACAGACAGACAGACACACAGACGGACAGACGGACAGACGGACAGACGGACATGCTCATATCGACTCAGGAGGTGATCCTGATCAAGAATATATATACTTTATAGGGTCGGAGATGTCTCCTTCACTGCGTTGCACACTTTTGACCAAAATTATAATACCCTCTGCAAGGGTATAAAAATGCTGTTTGAGGATTTTCCCGGAAATTATTCGAATTTTTCTCACCTTTTAAACCTTCCCTAGACCTCCACGAATAATTCAAGACCAAGATAAGATAAATTCGTTCAGCCGTTCTCGAGTTTTAGCGAGACTAACGAACAGCAATTCATTTTTATACCCTTGCAGAGGGTATTATAATTTTGGTCAAAAGTGTGCAACCAAGTGAAGGAGACATCTCCGACCCTATAAAATATATATATTCTTGATCAGGATCACCTCCTGATTCGATATAAGCATGTCCGTCTGTCTGTCGGTTTCTACGCAAACTAGTCTCTCAGTTTTAGAGCTATCGAGTTGAAACTTTGCACACATCCTTCTTTTCCTTGCAGGTAGTACACAAGTCGGAACGGTCGACCGGGATCGGGCGACTATATGCTATAGCTGCCATATAACTGAACGATCGAAAATGGCACAACTGCAAGGGTATATCAAGGGTTCGGCTCCACCCGAAGATAGCTTTCCTTTCTTGTTTTTTATTATACTATTATTGAATATATCACTTAGCAAACAAATTTGTATGCTGTTCAAAAGGATCCAATACTTCGTTTTCCACAACAAATTTAGAAATTTTCATTTTAATGACAACAGTTAGTTGCCCTCCAAGGATTCTGCCGACCACGATCCTTTATACAAAATACGACCGCTCGCGACTCATTTCAATGACAAGTATCAATTAGTTCCGCTGCGCCAACGCTTATCTGTGGACGAACAAATGTGTGCAACAAAAGAATTGATTACCTAATTTTTTGTTGGCCTATCATCCCAAAGCCGCCTCTAGGCGGTCCAAGGATATAGTCATATAAAACTCGATCCGAGCAAAAATAATTTTTTTTTTTTTGCGCGGTTCCCACTGCATACGTACAGCCCACCTCCCGTCCAACCGACCGAGGGACGCTGCCACGTGACGTACGGCTCGAATCGCGGGAATAGATCCGAGATAGATAAGCGAGGATTAGGAGAAAGATATTACGAGGAAGAGTGTTGCATAGATAAGGCGGTTAATATAAGCGATTTAAGATTGTTAGTTGAGCAAAGTGATAAGATGTGGTAGAGACCATTGTAGTCCGAACATAATACCCTGAACGGATCGTGTTGGGCATATGTCGAACTACAATGGCTGAGGAGTAGAGGACGAAAGTTTCTAGTCCTTCTACTAGGAACGTTAAAATTAACGCGTCTTAGTAAATGCTGGCTGTCTATATTTCCATAAATAATATTATATAGAAACATGACACCCAGCATCGTTCTACGGTTTGTTAATGATGGTAAATTGATTAGTAAAAGTCTATTATGATAAGAGGGGAGGTAAAGATTTGCATCCCAATTAAGTCCCCTAAGAGCAAAAGTAAGGAAGTTTTTTTGTACAGATTCAATGTGATCTTGGTGTACTCCATATTGAGGACTCCAGACACACGATCCATACTCAAGAATCGGACGGACCAGTGATGTATATAACGTTTTAGTTATGTACGGGTCATTAAATTCTTTTGACCATCTTTTAATAAAACCAAGCACACCCATAGCTTTATTAACCATGGTAGATACATGGTCGGTAAATTTAAGTTTCAAATCTAATAGGACACCTAGATCGTTAACCTGAGTTAATCGTTCTAAGGCGTTCCCATAGAGAAAGTACATAGCCTGGTGAGGACTAGATCGGTAAAAAGACATCAGTTTACATTTCGATCCATTAAGCTTTAGGTTATTTGCTAAACACCAATTTTGAAGTTTATCCAAATCGGATTGAAGTCTAGACTGGGCGCTAGTGAATTTATACTGAAGGCATAGCTTAACGTCATCAGCGTACATAAGTACAAGTGAATTAGTTAAGGCAAGGGGCAAGTCGTTAATAAACAGAGTAAAAAGTAGGGGTCCAAGATGGCTTTCTTGGGGCACCCCCGATGTGGCGCGGACTACACGCGAGGTAACATCTTTAAAGAAAACACGTTGGGTTCTCCCTGATAAGTAGCTCGAAATCCACATAAGAAGATCAGTTGGGAATCCCAAAAGACTGAGTTTACTTATAAGAAGCGAATGGTTAACAGAGTCAAATGCTTTACTGAAGTCAGTGTATATGACGTCTGTTTGTAAGCCATTCCGGAAGCCATCCGTGATAAAAGATGTTAGCTCCAATAAGTTGGTAGTGGTGGAGCGGCGCTTCATGAAACCATGCTGGCACGGGGTTATTATTGAACTACATAGGTGTTGCATTGGTGATAATGGTGATAATTTTTTCAAAAAGCTTTGGAATTGCTGACAATTTAGAGATGCCTCTATAATTAGCAGCGTCGGATTTTTTCCCTTTTTTATGCAGCGGAATAATGAAGGATTCCTTCCACATAAAGGGAAAGATCGAAGTTTCCAGCGATAGATTAAAGAGTTTAACAAGCGGTTTGCACAGTGCCTCGGCGCAGTACTTCAGAACACAGCCTGGTACTCCATCAGGGCCTGGCGAATACACGGGCTTAACCTTAAAAAGATCCGATAACACACCACTTTGATCGAAAGATGGGCAAAATATAAGGTTGGCTGATTGGATATTATAAGTGTAAGGCTGAGCTAAACTGCTGCTAGGTGAATAGGTAGTTTGAAAAACTGTGCAAAGAGATCGGCCATTGCCTGATCGGTGTTCGCATAAGAGTTCTCAAACGTAAGCAGTGGGGGAAAAGATACATGTTTACGCTTAGTGTTTACAAAGTTATAAAACTGCTTCGGATCCTGAGTAAACTGAATCCTGCAGCGGCGAATATAACTCCTATAACATTCTGCGTGATGCACGGTGAAATTGGACCGAGCTACTAAGTATCTTGAAAAACTAACTGTACAGCCAGATAATCTATGTTTGTTTAAAAGTCTACTCATACTATTCTTTAAGTTGTTAAGATGCCTTGTATACCAAGGCGGATTCGTTGAAGCGGACGGATATTTCCACGGCACGCAAGCGTCGAAAAATATGTTCAAAGGGTAATAAAATTTTTGTAATGCGATGTTTATATCCTCGCATGCCAGTAAATCAGACCAATCAAATTCCAAAATTAACTTGTTTAATTTCATAAAGTCAGCCTTACGAAAGAAACGAACTTTCTGAGATTTAACTGTAGACTTAAGGTCAAAAAAGTAATTATTTTCGATTGAAACCTCAAGAGTGGGATGATATGGATCCTCAGGGTTAGAAAGGGGCAAAGTTCTGGAAGGAGTAATTCCATCAGGATCAGAAACGAAACATAAGTCCAACAGCCGACCTAAAGAATTTCTAACGTGGTTAATTTGCCCGAGTGACATGTCAAACATGCCCTCAGGGAAGTCATGGTGGGAGTTAAGCTGTAAAGACGGTGAATTATCAATATTTGACCACATAAGTTCTGGGATATTAAAGTCACCCAGAGCTATCAGCTGGTCACCATCAGACAGACGATCGAAAACCAAACGAATAGCGGACAAATGTTGCCAGTATGTTGGCGGTTCAGACGTAGGTGGTATGTAAGAACAGGTAACATACAAAGATTGATCGGACAAAGTGATTTTGATGCAAAGAAATTCAATGTCACCAAACTCTTGTGATTTTACTTCTTCAGAAGCGAATTTGGAGTCTACAGAAATTAGCACTCCTCCTCCCCTTCGCAAAGTTCTATCACATCTAAAAGTGGTGTACCCAGGGCCGTCGAGAAGCCATGTCGGGCCCCGGGGCATGGATTCCTCACGGGCCCTTTTTCGTTTTCGTCCCGCTGACGCCCCGGTCATTAGACCCCGCTGCCGGGCCCCTGTCCATTGCGGGCCCCGGGAAAATTACCCGGCTAACCCCCCCTCTCAACGGCCCTGGGTGTACCTACTAGGAAAAACTTCGGAGCTTAAGATCTCCGGCTTTAACCAAGTTTCTGTAAATACAATAATGTGGGATGCAAAAGAAGAACTATCAGAATACAGTTTGGGAAGTTTACTACGTAACCCTCTTGTATTCTGATAGGTAAGTGTTAATGAAGACATTAGTTTTTTGAGATTGAGGAAGATGAGGTGGAAGGTTGATCAGTGGCCTTAACATGTGGGAGTTTTACACCCACAGGTTTGGTTATCTTTTTTTTCACCGTTGTTTTTGGACGAAAATGTTCTCTGGCCAAAAGCTGGCGGAACAGATCGTCTTGAACATCTGCAAGGGCACACGTATTTTGAAAGATGACGTGTGCCTGGTGTAAGAATATTTGAATTTTGTAATATCCACCACCTTTATGTCGGCTTTTGCTTTGGCTTTGATGTAAGCCGAGATATCAATCTCCGAAGTATCAGGGGCAAGCCGGGAAACAAAAATGTGTTTTGATGGTGGGATCACCTGCAAGGGTTTTGGTGCCGCCGTAACTAATACTGCGGCATCAGTGCGTACCGGGGGTCCGGACGGTTTATTACCCTGTTTGATGAGGAGTTTAAATTATTGGGTCTGGGATCACTTGAAGCGATGCCACAGAGGACATATCGGACAATTGCTCATTGAGTCCGAGACATTCGGAAGCCGAATTTTTCTCAGGTCCGGCCCTTGGGGTGGCCAGAGATATAAGCGGCTGCATAGTTGTCGGCTGAGCAGGCTGAAGATTATTCGACCCGAGCACATCACTAAAAGCGGATTTCTTTCGCTTTGGAGACTCATTTAGTAGTTGAAGACTACTAAACTGTGTATCAAGCGCACACAGTTGGTCATTGATTTTTCGAAAACCACTAATCAATTCCTTGAAACCGCTTTTAGTCTGCCTCATGAACGACCTCATTTCGTCCTGAACAGCACGACAACCGTCACAGCAAAAGTGGAGTCCAGACCAACGCGAGATTGCATCCGACACTGAGGCCGTGAACCCGGCACACTTAGCGTGTAAAACGTTTTCACAGAGCCAGCAATGGATGGTAGGCTGGGAAGACGAGATTGTCTTATTGCAAGACTTTAATGCACTGACCAATTTAAAATCCATAATTATTAAAAATTTGAATAATTAATTTATTAAAAATTATTTAAAATTAAATAATTAATTTATTAAAAATTATTAAAAATTTAAATAATTAATTTATTAAAAATTATTAAAAAAAATTAATAATTAATTTAAAAATATTATTTTATTTTATTAATGAGGAACCTTGAACCACTGTACCAAGGAAACGAAAGGGGGAGATTAAAGAGAGCAGTTAGTGCAAGTTAGTAAGATTTAAAGAAATAGAGATAAGAATCTATATTGAGCGAGAGTAGAAGCAAAAGAATAGCAACAACACTATAGGAGATGAAGAAGCAGAGCAGGGCTATGTTTGGAAAGTAAGTTAAATAAATTATTATTTTACCTCCAAATATATCACTGCACACGCGAAGCGATACGGATCTAAAAAATTGCAATTTGTTTTTATATCAGTAAAGAAATAAACACCGATTGTTTATAGAAAGCTTGCAAATTTTACAAAAACGTAGTGCGCACAAAAAAAACACGTCCGTCCGCTTTAAGATAAAGAGAGGAATTGAGAGGAAAACAAACATTTAATTTTGATACATACTGAATCCAAAAATAATTTTTTTCTTGGAAAAGAAAATTTGGGCACTAGAGGGTTAAGTTAGAAAGATGCGATTCGGTACAGATTCTATTTTGGGAAAACAATCTGATTTGTCGAATTTCATAAGGATCGGCCGACTATATCCTATAGCTGCCATATAACTGATTGATCGGAAATGCTATAACTTTGTTGTTTTTCAAGTTAGAAGGATGGGAGTTTCAATGGATTCCTTTTTTGGAAAAATAATTCGATATGCCAAATTTCAAAAGGATCGGCCAACTATATACGATCCGCTATGTATCTAATAATATAAGATCATATAAAAAACCTCTTGACGAGGTAAAGTACCGGTGACGAACCTGCATGCGAAACCCAAAATATCTGATATCAATTTTAGTGACGATAATATGCTATATAGGTGTACACAATTGCATATAAAAAATATTCTTGTTCTGCACGTGACAGATTTTTTTTTTGTTTTTCTTGCACGTGCCGAACAAGAATATTTTTTATATGCAATTTTGTACACCTATATAGCATATTATCGTCACTAAAATTGATATCAGATATTTTGGGTTTCGCATGCAGGTTCGTCACCGGTACTTTACCTCGTCAAGAGGTTTTTTTATATGATATCAGTTGTTTTTATACCCTTGCAGAGGGTATTATAATTTTGGTCAAAAGTGTGCAACGCAGTGAAGGAGACATCTCCGACCCTATAAAGTATATATATTCTTGATCAGGATCACCTCCTGAGTCGATATGAGCATGTCCGTCTGTCCGTCTGTCCGTCTGTCCGTCTGTCCGTCTGTCCGTCTGTCTGTCTGTCTGTCTGTCTGTCTGTTTCTACGCAAACTAGTCTCTCAGTTTTAAAGCTATCGAGTTGAAACTTTGCACACACCCTTCTTTCTGTTGCAGGCAGTACATAAGTCGGAACGGCCGGGATCGGCCGACTATATCCTATAGCTGCCATATAACTGATTGATCGGAAATGCCATAACTTCGTTGTTTTTTAAGATAGAGGGTCGGGACTTTCCACACATGTTATATTTGATCAACATATCTTATGTACAAAATTTCATAAGGATCGGCCGACTATATCCTATAGCTGTCATAGAACGATCGGAATTGGCATAACTTTGGTGTTTTTTAAGTTAGTAAGATGGGACTTGGTACAGATTCTATTTTGGACAAAATAATCTGATTTGCCAAATTTCATAAGGATCGGCCGACTATATACGATCTTCTATATATCTAATAATATAAGATGCGTGGCGCCACCTAGCGGACTGCGACTGAACTGCAAGGGTATATCAACTTCGACTCCGCCCGAAGTTAGCTTTCTTTTCTTGTTTTGTATATATTGATCTTCAATTATTTAAAACAGAACGCATAATATATAGAATATATATATATATGGAAGTAAACTCTGGACAGGCGATTCACACAGTTAGCAATACTTTAATTGTAAGGATAAACATCAAAACTCTTTTTTTTTAACTCTATAGATTTTGACATTCAAGAAGGTGGAATAATTAAAAACCTTTCCAAAGACGTAAAGAAATTTTTCGATAGCTTCAGTGGCTCTGAAGTTATACGTATTTTTAATTTACAAAGGTTTTGGAATTTGGTTAGTTTAAAAATTTTAATTAAAAATTTGCCCAAAAATGTATTTAAAATCCAACATTTTTTCGTAGTTGTGGGACACCAAATTGTTTTAACAAATTAACAGATGAGAGGCCTATCCTTATGAGAGTTCCACTATATAATAAATTATAAAAAAAAACAAGAAAGAAAAGCTAACTTCAAGCGGAGCCGAAGTTGATATACCCTTGCAGTTAAGCAGAAGCTTATATTATTATTATATATATCGGATCCTATATAGTTGTCCGATCCTTATGAGAATTTCACCATCAACAAAATTTCTAATAAAAATATTGGAAACAGCCCCAAGCATCTTTAAAAATGGAAAGGTTGTGCCATTTCCGATCGTTCAGTTATATGGCAGGTATAGGATATAGTTGGCCGATTCTTATGAACATAGGATTAGATTGCCCAAAACGGAAACCGTAGACAGTCCCATCATTCTAGCTTCAAAAACAACAAAGTTAAGCCAATTATCCTAATAAAATTTTGCAAATCGGATAAGATTTCCCAAAATGCAATCTGTACTAAGTCCCATCCTTCTAACTTATAAAAAAAAAACAAAGTTATTGCATATCCGATCAATCATATAATAAACATGTATTATATCTAAAATAATGCGCAAAGATAAAAAGTTAAAAAAACTGGAAATTACGTTTTTCCAGTTTTTCTAGTTAAACCAATTGTTGAATGTAACAATTTATTTTGGGTGTGCGATATAAAATAATAAATATTAGAACAGTATTGCCTGGTTTTTTTTTAGCTTTTAACTCATGATTTGGCCCAAAACGGTGGTGGCTGTAATTTAAGTAAATCAGAGTTTTATTTATATGCATTATATGCTCAGTGGGGGCATATGCATATAATGCTTTCTACTAATAAAATTTTGCATTCTTCTCATTAAGACATGAGACACTGAAACACAAAGCAGAATTAGATCAAAAGTTGCCATCATGCAAAAAAGTTCGAGGTTAGCCGAGTGGAGAGCGTCGTGGTTCCTAACACGGAGGGCCTGGGTTCGAGTCCAAGTTGAGTCAATGTTTACGTTTTACTTTGTTAAGCCCTTTTTTATTTGGATTTTATTTTTCAATAAATAAACTAAAATCTGAAAAGATTTACTCCATATTTTTTAGGGTATTGACCACATATATGTAGACTCTAAAAAGCAAAGTTGCCAATTAAATACACACACATGTATAAGTAAATGCAAGCTTCACAGGAGGCTGTACAAAATGGGTAACTGCACTTCCAGGACTATATCTTGAGTTAACGGATTTTGCCAGATATGAGCGATATATCAAAAGTTGCGTCATCTCAAAAGCTATCTCCTCGTGCAATACAAAAAGGATCAGTCGACCAAATTTTGAAAAATAATTTTTTTTCTTAAAAAAAAGGTTTATTTTCAGTGTATTTTTTTTTGTGTACTATATAGACGTTTGGTCTCAAAGAAAGTGAAATTGATATTTAAAAAACCATTTCAACGGTGTAAAGCTCTTTTTAATATCTTTCTTAATTATGAAGTTATGAATTTTTTCATTAACAAAGTTTTTTTAATTTTTTGACGTAAGCTTAAGGTATTTCAAAAAGTTGTAGAACAATAGTTGCTCATGTGATAGTAACAAACATTTTCCAATTTTTTTCAGGATTTTTAAGATAAAAATAGTGCAAACAGACAAACCGACAAACCGACAACCGACATCATTTTGAAGAAGAAAAAATCGAATTTTTCGAATAACTTCTGAATGAAAAGTCGGATCGGGTCGATTGAGGTACCAATCGACGCGTATTTATTAGCTCTAGAATGCGAATATATAAAAATATTCTATCTGGGGACTAAAATGTGTCCACCAGCCCCGTCTTAGTGATAACAAATTTTTTAACTTTCACCCTAATTTCTCCCAAACCAAATAACTTTTGGAATATGTTTCGACAAAAATTATCTAATTGAAACAATTCCTTTCGATTGGTATATCATTCATTTAGATCGGTTGCCTACAGAAAATTTTTAATTCTTCGGCTATATATAGAGTTTCCTCACGCACGCCTAGGCATGCAGGTCGTCACCTCGTGGACTTCCGTCCACAGTGATGCGTGCGGCTACCTAGCGGACTGCGACTCAAATGCAAGGGTATATAAACTTCGGCTCCGCCCGAAGTTAGCTTTCCTTTCTTGTTATATATATAGCTAGCTGAACCGGCAGACTTCGTACTGCCAGCTGTTGTTTTTTTTTTGTTGCGTTCAGAAACTTCTTTTGTGTATCAGAAAATTATCTGATACAGTAAGAACTGAAGATAGCTAAAATTAAATTTCGCGGAGCTGACCAAGTAAATTAATTAACAGTATTAAAAAACAGTACTACTAATGACTTATTACAATTTGTGACTCTGAAATTTTTTCGAGATTGCGATTCACTTTTGTTTAATTTCGAAACACGACATTAGATCCCCCAAAGCGCACGCAAAGAATAATTTGATTGGATTTGAACTTTATGGAGCGGTAAAAAATTTTAAATTGACCCTTTGTCGTTAGAAACACACCTAAATTGCTTTGACAACATTGAGTGATTATAATTTAATATGAACTGTATTGAATAGCAATAGATAACACAGGCCAACAGAAAAAAATCTCCACGCATAATTCCACCTGCTCCATAACCTTTAAGCTCCCCTGAACCAAAGTCCAGAACAAACATAGGTTCTATCACCCACCCACCACAGCCATGACTTTTAGAAAATGTGAGATTAAAAACTCCAATTTAATTGAAAAAAATATTGTTTAACCACCTATAATAAATGCAATAAAATTATTTCGTGTTTTTCCTTAAATCCAAAATTAAAACATGTTATGATTTACTGATTTTAATAAGAAAATAAAAATCTTACATGGGAAAATGTTTGGAAAAAAATCATAGAAGACCAAAAATTAATGTAGAAAATCTGAGATTTCAACTTTGGATGAGTATTCCAAAGATATGGTAACTGCTAGATACCATTTTTTTATTTTAGTTGGTACACATACATTTCAAAAATCATATGTACTAGAGACAATGATGGTCATCGCCATTACACGGCCTACATAATTCAATATATGGTAAAATTTGATAAATTTCTTCTCTTAGGTGTACCGCGGAAACTGTGGGTGATAGACTTTGTTTGTTCTGGACTTTGGTTCATGGGGGCCTAAAGGTTATGGAGTAGGTAAAATTACACTGTGCGACAAAAAAAAAAAAACGAAATACACTTGGGAAACGAGATAGTGTAGGTTGTTAATCTGGTCGAAGAGAACTCAAAAATATTTTTTTTATATTTTTGGAACCCTCCAAATTTTTTTTTTTTTAAAAAAAACCGTTTTTTCGGGACTTTTTTGCGCTTAAAAATTCCAGAACGCGTTTTTTTCAACCGATTTCAAAATTTTCGGTGTTTTTCAATAGTTAAATGTTTTAGCTTTTGAAAAAAAAATATATCTTCGATTTTGTTGAACAAAAAGGACAACATTTTTACACCTGAAACTGAAGTTTTCGACTTTTATTTGTGTTTTTCGGATTTTGACACCAGTTTTCGGTACAATTTTCAAAAATTTTGTCATTTTTGCCACATATCAATGTTGTCTCATTAATTCTGAATAAACGAGACAAATTTCATCAAAAAATTATGAAAATTGGTGAAGTTATAACGCTTTTCCCAAAAAAAGTCAACTCAACCTAGCGGGCGCTTCGGAGGAACAATGTGTATAAAAATAAGAGTATATTGCTTTCTTCTGACAAAAAGTTTGTCATTTATGCCACATATTAATATTGTCTCAATAATACTGAATAGAACGAGACAAATTTCATTAAAAAATAATACAAATTGTTGAAGTTATAACGCTTTTCCCAAAAAAAGTCAATAAAACCATGGGAGCACTATAAGAAGAAGAGCATATTCCTGACTTATACACACAAGTACTCCGGAGCGCACGCAAGGTTGAATTGACTTTTTTTGGGAAAAGCGTTATAACTTCACCAATTTTCATTATTTTTTGATGAAATTTGTCTCGTTTTATTCAGAATGAATGAGACAACATTGGTATGTGGCAAACATGACAGAATTTTAGTAAGTTTTACCGAAAAACTGGCATCAAAATCCGAAAAACACGAATAAAAGTCGAAAACTTTAGTTTCAGGTGTAAAAATTTTGTCCTTTTTGTTCAACAAAATCAAAGATATATTTTTTTTTCAAAAGCTAAAACATTTAACTATTGAAAAACACCGAAAATTTTGAAATCGGTTGAAAAAAACGCGTTCAGGAATTTTTAAGCGCAAAAAAGTCCCGAAAAACGGTTTTTTTTAAATAAAAAAAAATTGGAGGGTTCCAAAAATATAAAAAAAATATTTTTGAGTTCTCTTTGACCAGATTAACAACCTACACTATCTCGTTTCACAAGTGTTTTTTCACTGTCGCACCGTGTTATGCGTGGAGGAAAAAAAAGTTGGAAATTGTCGGCCTGTGTAATTAATAATCATTTTCAATCTCAAAAATTAAAGAGTACCCTCTTATTTTATTCAACTTCATTTATTGAATAAAACATGAAGTTTTATGATTATTTTCGATACATCATGTTGCTTACTTACAAAACAGAGTTTTCCTGAAATACTGGTTATTTATAAGATTTAAATTTGATACTCACAGACATTCAGTTCATTAATTTAAAGCTTTCTCATAAACTATATTTTGTTTAATTATTTCCGATATATATATTTTAATAAAAACTTGAATATTTTTATATAATACCATAAAAGTGGGCATGAAATTGTCTTGTATAATATGTGTAGCACCAAATGATGTCATCTGGAAGCAGTTGTTATATTTCTGAATGTTGGTCAATAAGTGTTCAAGCATTGAACACGATAAAAATTCCAAACATAGAATGTAGGAGATCGGACCCATGTGAATAAGTGATTAACAGCATGGTTTGAAAGACGATCTCCTGCAGTCTAACCAAATGTTTATGTGGTGCACTTGAGGCACTTAAGAAAGGGTCACATAGCATGTCAGCGAGCAGTCCGTTGATAAGTAGTTTTAAATAGATTTAAGATTTTCATGTATCTTTCTTGTAAGAAAAGTGTGTGAAATAAAAACAGTTTTAAAACAGAACTCATTGGAGTATCACGAGTATTTACGGGGCTCCTCTTAACAATAAGTGCTTAGAATCATTTCCAATCCCAGAAACTAAAGAGCGTAAAGGATCTGGTGGTGGGACCAATTGTGACAGTTTTACTTCAGCACAACATAATCCAGTAGATTCACCAGTGTACTTTAACGCCTTAAAATATTTACAAATTGTTTTCATTTCCCCAATTATTACTGATTTGTCGGCACAATAATCAATTCCCGGACCATAGTGGAATGCAGCTCGTTCAAGAATCACAGGAGCACTGCGTTTGCGGATTCGCTCAATTTCATTATGTCTAGCTTTCTGTTGTTGTGTTTGATGTGCACGAACTCGTTGCATTCTAAGCCTATCTCCATTTCTGACATAGCAATACGACTATTTTCTTAATCTGTCTGTCTCTGGTCATCAGAGCGGTTGAATAATTTCCACAATGCACTTGATTGATTTGATGGTTTCAAGTTAAAATTTTTTTCAATTTTTTTCATAATTTTTCAGTGAAAACAATATCGGTTTGTCACATAAAATTAACTGAGCAGAGAACAATGAGTAGCTGTCAAAAAATGTATCACATACCGGCGCCTATTATTGTAGTCTCCATTTTATTTAGAAAACGTTTGTATGGGAAATAGAAAAATGCTGTTTGAGGTTTTTTCCGGGAATTATTCGAATTTTTCGATTTACTTTACTTATAAATGTGTGTGTATTTGATTGGCAACTTTGCTTTTTGGAGTCTGCATATATTTGGTCAATATCTTAAAAAATATGAAGTATATCTTTTCAGCTTTTAGTTTATTTATTTAAAAATAAAATCCAAATAAAACAAGAAAGGAAAGCTAACTTCGGGCGGAGCCGAAGTTTATATACCCTTGCAGTTGAGCCGCAGTCCGCTAGGTGGCGCCACGCTTCTTATAAAATTAGATATATAGCGGATCGTATATAGTTGGCCGATCTTAATGAAATTTGGCATATCAAATTATTTTGCCCAAAGAGGCATCCATTATGAATCCCATCCTTCTAACTTGAAAAACAACCAAGTTATGGCATTTCCGATCAATCAGTTATATGGCAGCTAAAGGATATAGACGGCCGATCCTTATGAAATTTTGTATAAGTTGTATAAGTTGACCCATATTAGAATGCACAGAAAGTCCCATCCTTCTAAGTTGAAAAACAACGAAGTTATAGCATTTCCGATCAATCAGTTATATGGCAGCTATAGGATATAGTCGGCCGATCCTTATGAAATTCGACAAACCAGATTGTTTTTCCCAAAATAGAATCTGTACGAAATCCCATCTTTCTAACTTAAAAATCACTAAAGTTATGCCAATTTCGATCGTTCTATGACAGCTATAAGATATAGTTGGCCGATCGTTATGAAATTTTGTACATAAGATATTTTGGTCAAATATAACATGTGTGGAAATTCGCAACCCTCTAACTTAAAAAACACTAAAGTTATGGCATTTCCGATCAATCAGTTATATGGCAGCTATAGGATATAGTCGACCGATCCCGGCCGTTCCGACTTATATACTGCCTGCAAGCAAAAGAAAGATGTGTGCAAAGTTTCAACTCAATGGCTTTAAAATTGAGAGATTAGTTTGCGTAGAAACAGACAGACGGACATGCTCATATCGACTCAGGAGGTGATCCTGATCAAGAATATATATACTTTATAGGGTCGGAGATGTCTCCTTCACTGCGTTGCACACTTTTGACCAAAATTATAATACCCTCTGCAAGGGTATAAAAAGGGCTTAAAAAGTAAAATAGAAATATTGGCTCAGCTCAACTAGGACTAAAACCTCAGGCCCGCCCGTGTTAGAAACCACAACGCGTTGCAAAGCTCTCCACTCGGCTAATCTCGAACTTCGTCGCTTGATGGAAAATTTTGATGTGGATTAAAAGCTAAAAAAAAAACCAAGCAAACCAACTTTTTTAACATTTATTATTTTATATCGCACACCCAAAATAAATTGTTACATTCAACAATTAGTTTAACTAGAAAAACTGCAAAAACGTAATTTCCAGTTTTTTTAAATTTTTTATCTTTGCGCATTTATTTTAGATATAATACATGTTTATTATATGATTGATCGGATATGCCATAACTTTGTTTTTTTTTTTTATAAGTTAGAAGAATAGGACTTAGTACAGATTGCATTTTAGGCAATCTTATCCGATTTGCAAAATTTTATTAGGATAATTGGCTTAACTTTGTTGTTTTGTGGCTTAACTTTGAAGCTAGAATGATGGGACTACCTACGGTTTCCGTTTTGGGCAATATAATCCTATGTTTCATAATAACCAACTATATCTATACTTGCCATATAACTGAATGATCGGAAATGGCACAACCTTTCTATTTTTAAAGATGCTTGGGGCTGTTTCCAATATTTTTATTAGACATTTTGTTGATGGTGAAATTCTCATAAGGATCGGATAACTATATACGATCCGATATATATAATAATAATATAAGCTTCTGCTTAACTACAAGGGTACATCAACTTCGGCTCCGCTTGAAGTTAGCTTTTCTTTCTTGTTTTTTTTTTATAATTTATTATATAGTGGAACTCTCATAAGGATAGGCCTCTCATCTGTTAATTTGTTAAAACAATTTGGTTTCCCACAACTACGAAACAATTTTGGATTTTAAATACATTTTTGGGCAAATTTTTCTACCCTTGCAGAGGGTATTATAATTTTGGTCAAAAGTGTGCAACGCAGTGAAGGAGTCATCTCCGACCCTATAAAGTATATATATTCTTGATCAGGATCACCTCCTGAGTCGATATGAGCATGTCCGTCTATCCGTCTGTCTGTCTGTCTGTCGGTTTCTACGTAAACTAGTCTCTCAGTTTTAAAGCTATCGAGTTGAAACTTTGCACACATCCTTCTTTTCCTCGCAGGTAGTACACAAGTCGGAACGGCCGGGATCGGGCGACTATATCCTATTGCTGCCATATAACTGAACGATCGGAATTGACATAACTTCGTTGTTTTTCAAGTTAGAAGGATGGGATTTTCAATGGATGCCTCTTTCGGCAAAATAATTCGATATGCCAAATTTCATAAGGATCTATATATATCATAATGAGGCCGACTATATACGATCCGATATATATCTAATAATATAAGTGGCGCCACTGCAACTCAACTGCAAGGGTATATAAACTTCGGCTCCGCCCGAAGTTAGCTTTCCTTTCTTGTCGTCACTAAAATTTATTGTATATATTGATCTTCAATTATTTAAAACTAGCAGTACCCTGCCACGTTTCGCTGTGGCATATTGTTGTTGCACGCATAAAAAATAAGTCAAACAAAAAAGAATAATTTTCAAATTAATTAAATTCTGTAATACTTGTGGGTATACAATATTCTTTGTTTCTCCTCCTTAATCATTCATTATTATTTCTGTATTTTAGTACATAGGTTGCTCTTCACTTAAGCACCTTGTGATACACGACATTTTTTGTTTTATTATCAGGCGCAAAAACAAACAACGCAGATGGTCTTCCGACCCGTGAACATGCCACGTATAATTGACCATGGGAAAAACATGAATGTTCTAGATTTAAACCACAAACTTTTAAGGATTGGCCTTGTGATTTGTTGATTGTCATGGCAAATGCAAGACGTATCGGAAATTGAAGTCTTTTAAATTCAAACGTCCATTTGCCCAATGCAAACGCTAGGATGCAAGCTGTAATCATTGCTGCAATCGTATCGAAACGCAGCTCGATTCAAATCAGCTAAATATCTGCGTCGCAAATTGAAATCTATTTGAGAAGCACGAAGTCGAGCCATACTATTGCGGCGCTGTTCACGTGCAATTTCTCGTTCTTCTTCAGTCCTTTCATATGCAATATTTTGTATTCTTCTTGTATTACGGCTTTGTCGGGAAAGATTCGACCGTCTTCGTCGCGGCATTATTAATTAAACTTCACTTCACTTCAATCCACTTGTTAATTATTTATTTAATAGAAATAGTTTTAATATTGATTTCAGCGCAACACAATCTTTTTGGTTCGTTGTTAAATTTGAGAGCCTGACTATGAATTTGACTTCGTTTGTAACTGACATTTTGACATTTGACATTTTCTTCTTAGCTGTCTGCCTAAATAAAAAAGTATGGGCCAGGGAGGAACGCTGTCGAACGGGACAAAAAGTATCCTATGTCCTTCTCCTGGCTCTAAGCTACCTCCCTACCAATTTTCACTCAAATCTGTTCTTCCGTTCTTGATTTATAAGTGGTGTAACATAAAACACGATGTTCTTTATATATATAGATAGAAGAAAAAAAAAAAAAATCTGTCACGATATACATGTTATATTTGGCCAAAATATCTTATGTACAAAATTTCATAAGGTTCGGCCGACTATATCCTATAGGTCCCATATAACTGAACGATCAGAATTGGAATAACTTTGGTGTTTTTTAAGCTATAATGATGGGACTTCTACTGATTCCATTTTGGGCAATCTAATCTGTTACATTTCATAACGATCGGCCGACTATATCCTATAGCCGCAATATAGCTAAATGATCGAAAATGGCACAAAATGAACTGGAAGGGTATATCAACTTCGGCTCCGCCCGAAGTTAGTTTGTTTAATTTCAGTTGGTACACATATATTTTAAAAATGATATGTACTAAAAACAATGAAGGCCAACGCAATTTCTCTTAGGTGTACCGCGGAAACTAACCTATTTTTGTTCTGGACTTTGGTTCCGGGGAGCATAAAGGTTATGGAAGAGTTAAAATTTTGCATAGAGGGAAAAAATTGGAAATTATCGGCCTGTGTTATTATCAATAATATGGTATCGGTTTCCTTGTCTATTTTTTCTGATTCTATTTCTTTTATGGCGTTTGCCATAGAATCGAAAGTTTTCGTCTCTATTAAAGCCAGGTTGGGGGATTTTTCTGAAATTCTGTGTTTTATGCCAAGTATATATTGCTCATTTTTATTAAGAAAATATGTTTTATTTATGCTAATGATCATTTGCTCATTAAAGAAAAAAAAATTATTGTATATAAATTATTGACTCATAAAAAATTTGAAGGAAGAAAAAAAATTATGTATTTAAATATAACTGATTTACAATATTTTGCTCTATATAAATGAACAACAGTTACATGGTTTTAGTATATAGCCTAACTATGGTTAGTATTTTTCAAGTAGCGTTTCGCGCATCGGCTTGAGGTAGGGTTTTATTAAAGACTCTTGGCAACTTAGGCATTGTCATAGATGCAGCCTGGTTGCGTTACTTCTCTCGATTGATCCTCAGTCCAATCCTCTTCTTCTTGGGTTGCTTTGTGGATTTTCCTTGGCGTGCCCTGTACTCAGCTATTGTGAGAGGGCGTGGTCCATCGTATGGACACATCTATAATCCCTTTTTCAGGCTAGGTGCATCCCTTTGTTCGACAGGAGCAGTTTCCCCGAATGCAGCGCTGCTCATAAGTTGATTTTGATATTATTATTAGTATTATTTTTATCATTAGTTGATAGTATTTTATTTTAGTTGCTCATCTCCTTTTTTTTCCTCGTTGGCACAAAAGGCGCTCTGCCTTTGGTGTATCCGTTTTATTTTATTTTTTTTGTATTATTGTATTATAAATAATATTTGTATTATTTATTGTTGTATTATTTTTGCTTATTTCTGGGTTTTGCTTTTGCAACGTGGTGGGTTTTTTTTCACTTAATCTTTTGCTTTACACATACTTTTCTTTAAAGTACAGTTTTTAAGTAAGTTTTTTTTTACGTCAATGTATTTTGTTGTTTTTCACAATTTACAATATATATTTTTTTTTCACTGCGGATCTGCCTGAACATAAATTTATTTTGCAAATAACTGTCACGGTTGCCATGTACTAACTTCGATTAGTCGTCATTTAGTTGGTTTCAATCCGCATATAATAATGTATTTGGAATTGGGTTTTTAGGCCGATGGCCAAACCTTTGTGATCTTTAATTGTTGATCGTTTCTTTTGGTCTATCTTACATTTTATTTGTTCGCGGCTACGATGCCTAAAAAGCTCGGCAGCAATCAGCCGAAGCTATATTCATATACATCTATTTCTATGCTCGCATTTGAGGCTGGTAGCAGCGGGAGCACAGTTATGTATGTTATGCATTATGCCTGTGTGCGCTGTCAAGTCATGAGAATATGCTGACCATTTGGCCATTTGGCCGAGGCATAATGTTTATGTAACAACACTGTAGTACAATTTTGTTATGGCTACAGTGGATATTTTTTATAAAGAGCCATGCAGACTAAAGCTGAATGAATTGTTTAATTATTTCCGATATATATATTTTAATAAAAACTTGAATATTTTTATATAATACCATAAAAGTGGGCATGAAATTGTCTTGTATAATATGTGTAGCACCAAATGATGTCATCTGGAAGCAGTTGTTATATTTCTGAATGTTGGTCAATAAGTGCTTAGAATCATTTCCAATCCCAGAAACTAAAGAGCGTAAAGGATCTGGTGGTGGGACCAATTGTGACAGTTTTACTTCAGCACAACATAATCCAGTAGATTCACCAGTGTACTTTAACGCCTTACAATATTTACAAATTGTTTTTATTTCCCCAATTATTACTGATTTGTCGGCACAATAATCAATTCCCGGACCATAGTGGAATGCAGCTCGTTCAAGAATCACAGGAGCACTGCGTTTGCGGATTCGCTCAATTTCATTATGTCTAGCTTTCTGTTGTTGTGTTTGATGTGCACGAACTCGTTGCATTCTAAGCCTATCTCCATTTCTGACATAGCAATACGACTATTTTCTTAATCTGTCTGTCTCTGGTCATCAGTGCGGTTGAATAATTTCCACAATGCACTTGATTGATTTGATGGTTTCAAGTTAAAATTTTTTTCAATTTTTTTCATAATTTTTCAGTGAAAACAATATCGGTTTGTCACATAAAATTAACTGAGCAGAGAACAATGAGTAGCTGTCAAACAATGTATCACATACCGGCGCCTATTATTGTAGTCTCCATTTTATTTAGAAAACGTTTGTATGGGAAATAGAAAAATGCTGTTTGAGGTTTTTTCCGGGAATTATTCGAATTTTTCGATTTACTTTACTTATACATGTGTGTGTATTTGATTGGCAACTTTGCTTTTTGGAGTCTGCATATATTTGGTCAATATCTTAAAAAATATGAAGTATATCTTTTCAGCTTTTAGTTTATTTATTTAAAAATAAAATCCAAATAAAACAAGAAAGGAAAGCTAACTTCGGGCGGAGCCGAAGTTTATATACCCTTGCAGTTGAGCCGCAGTCCGCTAGATGGCGCCACGCTTCTTATAAAATTAGATATATAGCGGATCGTATATAGTTGGCCGATCTATTTTGCCCAAAGAGGCATCCATTATGAATCCCATCCTTCTAACTTGAAAAACAACCAAGTTATGGCATTTCCGATCAATCAGTTATATGGCAGCTAAAGGATATAGACGGCCGATCCTTATGAAATTTTGTATAAGTTGTATAAGTTGACCCATATTAGAATGCACAGAAAGTCCCATCCTTCTAAGTTGAAAAACAACGAAGTAATAGCATTTCCGATCAATCAGTTATATGGCAGCTATAGGATATAGTCGGGCGATCCTTACGAAATTTGGCAAACTGAATTAATTTGCCCAAAATAAAATCTGTACCAAGTTCCATTTTTCTAAATTACAAAACACCAAAGTTATGCCAATTCCAATCGTAATATGAAAGCTATAGACAGCTATATATAGTTATGGCATTTCCGATCAATCAGTTGTATGGCAGCTATAGGATATCATCGACCGATCCCGGCCGTTCCGACTTATATACTACCTGCAAAGAAAAGAAGAAAAGAAGGAAGTTTCAACTCGATAGCTCTAAAACTGAGAGACTAGTTTGCGTAGAAACCGACAGTCAGACGGACAGACAGACGGACATGCTTATATCGACTCAGGAGGTGATTCTGATCAAGAATAAATATACTATATAGGGTCGGAGGTGTCTCCTTCACTGCGTTGCACACTTTTGACCAAAATTATAATACCCTCTGCAAGGGTATAAAAACAAGAAAGGAAAACTAGCTTCGGGTGGAGCCGAAGTTTATATACCCTTGCAGTTAAGCAGCATATATTATACATATAAGTTAACAAGATTTTATTCATGTTCTTTTAAAAAAAGAAATTAATCCTTTTTAAATTTCTTTTATTTAAGTATCGAATTAGAACTGACAATTATGATTCTTATAATTAATAATTACAACTATGCGTCGCTCCATCGCTGCCGCGATCTCGGTCGCGGTTGCTGCTGCTGCTGCGATGTCATTGGAAGCTGATGTCTTCGTTGCTAATTGGTCACTGCGCGTGCATGGTGTTGTTGGTGGATGCACTTGCCATTAACTTCAGTGAGCGTGCCAAATATTTGGGTGTTTTCTTTTATTTAGCTTTCCTACGATCGCAAGCATAATCAATGCTTAATGCAAGCATAATCAATACTCAGAGCACCAGGGCCGTTGAGAGGGGGGGTTAGCCGGGTAATTTTCCCGGGGCCCGCAATGGACAGGGGCCCGGCAGCGGGGTCTAATGACCGGGGCGTCAGCGGGACGAAAACGAAAAAGGGCCCGTGAGGAATCCATGCCCCGGGGCCCGACATGGCTTCTCGACGGCCCTGCAGAGCACGTGTCTTTCAATCCATGTGACCCTTATTGGTGCCACGGCATTATATTGCACCCGGTGCACTGTCCACTCAATGCGGTTGTGTAAGCTCTTTTGCAGTTGTTATTAAGAACTTATGCGCGTGTGGCTGGACTTAGCGTTTTATTAGCTAATTCAGTAATTCAGTGTTAAATAAGTGTTCTTCCTTAGACTGTTGTGCGGCAACTACGTCGAATTTGAACTCAGGCATAACGGTAGGTCCCGGAGTCGTAGTCAAAGAACGTATAAAAGCTCTGACTAAATGCACCTGGAGTCTGCAAGGGACTGATCGGGTTGACCATGCGCTTGCTGTGATCAGGCTGGAGTTGATGTGGGACACTTGAAGTCCTGGGCTGGTTCTTCTCAAGTACGGATGGTACGGAGTTTCTACTTGTGGTCCTTTTCACGGGAACAAAACTCGAAGTAGATTAGATAACAGAGTTATCATTGTGGTCCGTTTACACAGGAACCACTCGAAGTAGGTCTTTCGATGACGAAAGTCCTCCTTGTGGTCCGTTTTACACAGGAGCATCACTCGAAGTAGGTTTGTTTTAAGAGAGTCCCACTTGTGGTCCGTTTTACACAGAATCACTCAAAGTAGGCTCAATGAAAAAACTTCTACTTATGGTCCGTTTACACTGGAGCCCCGCGAAGTTGATATCTTTAAGAGAGTCCTACTTGTGCTCCGTTTTACATAGGATCACTTGAAGTAGGTTGGTTTTAAGTGCCGTACCTTGTCACTGAGTAACGAACCGATCTACTCTGTATTCGCAACTATCTTTATTTCAAAGGAACAATTCTTATATAAGATGCTGAATTATAAATTACTAAGTGTAGGAAAGGTCAATGTTATGAACGTGTTAATTCCAATGTTAATGCCAATGTTAATGCCAGTGTCACCCACCTCTGAGTCTGCTGACTCAGATTGCGTGTTCATGCATTTTGGCTTAGCTAGCTGATTTTGCTTGCTTCGGTCAGTTGGTAATTCTTCCCGGTGATACTGCTGATTTCTGCTTCTGGCGCCATCGACTAGTGCTGGGTTATAAGGTTGGATATTGTTTCATGCTTATTGCTAATTATTACTAGGTATGCCAATAGGTTAGTGGGTCTGATCATTGCTTATTGCGACATGCTGATGAATATTGATCAGTTCAGATTCCTAAGTGTATATATAGGGTAGTAGGTCTTGGCAATAGGTGCCGACATTCTCATGTGGGTGAGATCTCCAACATTCATAAGATACCAATGATATTTCTATCCGGCCTGTTGTCTCCTTCGCCTTGTTACGCCCCCTCGTAATCACCCGTATCACCCCGTATTACAGACGACTTAATCTGCCTTGATATCAGGAGCTGATTACGGTCGCACTGGTCCCATCACAATCCATCTAAGCGCGGAATTTTTTAGTAGTTGCTGTCCTTCTCCCAAGTATGCCTGTTGGGAGAAGATATGGCCTCATTAAATATGGCCTCCCAAATATGGCGTCATAAGCTGGGAGGTGATTCGGGTGGTCGGCACCCAACAACAGGTGAATATTCTGTGGCTGCGTAAATTCAGGATCGGCTAAGCGCAACTGGGGTGAGATATTTCTTGCCGCTTGAATAGGGTGGGATGGTTGATTAGGCATTATTTCCGGTGGTATAACGACGTTGATTTGATCTTCTAAATCAGTGGTTAATGATGATAGAGTCACCACAGCCCTTTTTCGTGATCTTTTAGTGGTTCCTCCCTCTAGTTGCCCCTCTAGTTCCTCTAGTTGCCGCACAACGCTCTACAGACGAACATTTGGTGACCCCGACGTGATCCTTTTCTATAGGATCACAACCTTAACACAAGCCGTAACACAATTTAACTAATCGAAAAAAAAGGAAGATACATCGCAACCATGGGATCAGAATCAGACCCCGTAATCCAAATGCTCATTGATGAGCAGGTTGAAACCAATATAGCCATCCAAAGGCTCATAAGAAACTTCTCTTGGGACTCCGCAGAGCGAAAACTCAAGGAAGGATACTTCGAGGAGAGACTCAATCAGCTCACTCACTCATGGACCCAGTAAAAAACAAGAAAGGAAAGCTAACTTCGGGCGGAGCCGAAGTTTATATACCCTTGCAGTTGAGTTGCATTCCGCTAGGTGGCGCCACGCATCTTTTATTATTAGATATATAACGGATCGTATATAGTCGGCCGATCCTTATGATATTTGGCATATCGAATTATTTTGTCCAAAGTGGAACCCATTGAAAATCTCATTCTTCGAACTTGAAAAACAACGAAGTTACTGCATTTCCGATCAATCAGTTATATGGCAGCTATAGGATATAGACGGCCGATCCTTATGAAATTTGGCAAATCGTATACGTTTGCCCAAATGAGGATCCATAGAAAGTCCCATCCCTCTAACTTGAAAAACAACGAAGTTATAGCATTTCCGATCAATCAGTTATATGGCAGCTATAGGATATAGTTGACCGATCCCGGCCGTTTCGACTTATATACTGCCTGCAAAGGAAAGAAGGATGTGTGCAAAGTTTCAACTCGATAGCTTTAAAACTGAGAGACTAGATTGCGTAGAAACGGACAGACGGACAGACGGACATGCTCATATCGACTCAGGAGGTGATCCTGATCAAGAATATATAGGGTCGGAGATGTCTCCTTCACTGCGTTGTGCACTTTTGACCAAAATTATAATACCCTCTGCAAGGGTATAAAAAATGATGCCAAGCTCCATGAGCTAGCGTGAGAATGACAATGAGTATTTCACAAAGGCCAAAGCGCTAGAAGACCTTGTGAAAATATATGAAGCCATATTTTCGGATGTAATCCCATCGGGGTCAGGCCCTTCACAAAGGCCCCGGAAAACAGGCGAAAATCACGAGCCAAAGGCACAATCATCACGAGGAAACGAAGGAGAAGACCTTCGATTAACATCATTAAAACGAAGACATAAAGGACGATATGACGATATGGAAGATTTTCTGTGCAACCGCACCGAAGAACGGGAAGTGTCCACACACGTCAGATAACACATGAAGAAGGAATGGAAGGAAATCATCACGGGGTACCATAATCTCATCGACCTGGAACCAGCCATAAAAAATGATGGACACACCGATGACAGATTTATTTATTTATTTATTTTTTTCTTTTTCGCCATCAATTCGTTTCTGAGCAAAGAATCGCAATCGACTTTAGCATCACAAAAACCCGCGACCGAGATTGGCTACGATTCTACGAAATTTTTACGGAATGCATCCACAATCAAGACTACTGCGATGCAGTAAAACTCCGTCATTTGGAGAATCAAGTAACAGGTGAAGCAAAAAACCTAATCTCAACATACACAACCCACACACGCTGTCATATCTAGAACTAGCCATCACCGATCCAACCAATCGACAATCTCTGTAGCAGATGTTAGAAAACCTTGAGCGACAGGCAATCAGTCAAGTAACAATGTGGAAAAATACGTCGACCGCTCCACTTCGATTCAGTCCATCACGAGCGGTGTGTTTGGCCACAGCCCTGTTTACAGATATGCCCACCGTTCTGTTACCAACCACCCAAGTGGCAATACATGGACCAGCCGGACCCCTTCAGCAATGCCGCACACTTCTAGATTGTGGATCACAGATTAACATAATCACCAGAAGGATGGCTGACACACTTGGACTACAATTGGAGCCATCAACCCTGAATATCGCTGCACTGGGAGGAACAACGAAAAGATCACGAAAAAGGGCTGTGGTGCAAAATCGGAACAAAGTTTGATTGCATGCATCGGCAAGGAGTAAGGAGTAAAACCTTAAAGATTGCAGAATTCCCCGCTCATGGCGGATCAACAAGGAGAGCCGCAGACGGATCCTGAACCACAAGCCCATGTTTATCAACTCACAACTGAAGAGTGCAGAGTGCAAGGGCCAGTAAACACGGGATTTCAACGAGTTGAAGTCACCTCCAATTTTAAAGTATGCAGAGAGGAGACACATCGCTCGGCATTGGTAACAGGCATCTCCAAAAGGGAGCAAGAAGCAAGGCCAAGAAAGGACCAAGAGTGCTGTATGCGCACTGACCAACCAAAACAAACGTCTAGTACTACATGGGATGCCCAAGGAGAATAGTTACGAGGGCATACAACAAGGCGAAGGAGACAACAGGACGGATAAAAATATCGTTGGTATCTTACCAATGTTGGAGGTCTCACCCACATGATTCAAATATTTTTTTGGTATTAACACTATATTTTTAGTATTAGTTTTAAGATCCACAATATTTTCTAGGGCAAGTGTACAAAACGGTTGACTGAGACGGTCCAACAACAACGCACAGCCTCATTGTATTGAGTCCCTCAATGGGGGGGGGAGAGTGTTGGCACCTAAAGACAAGACCTAATACCCAGCTCTAATAGACGGCGCCAGAAACTGAAATCAGCAATATCAGCGGTACGATTGTCCGACTGTCCGGAGCAAGCAAAACCAGCGAGCTGAGCAGAAACCCATTACCATGCGATCTGAGTCAGCAGACCCAGAACTAGTACATAGCACTTACATCAGTTAACATTGACCTTCGCAGCTAACCATAGTTAAGCCGCAACTTATGTAATTATCTGATCTTATAAAAGATCACCTGGTCCAAAATAAAGACCAAAGTCTAAAGTTGCGAATACAGAGTAAATTGGTTCGATACTCCGTGTTAAGTTACGGCACTTAAAACCAACCTACTTCGAGTGTTTTTCCCTTAAACTTTCGTCATCGAACCAAATTCGAGTGGCTCCTGTATAAAACGGACCACAAGAAGACCTTCGGTATTTAATCTACTTTGAGAGTTGCTCCCTTGAAACGGACCACTAATAAAGACCACAAAGGTTTGGCCATAGGCCGAAAAAATGCAATACAGTTTCTCCTCATAGAACTTTCTTAACACGACCGCTTCCGAGGCCCATTAAGTTCCACGCTGTCTTCACTTTCTAGTGCTTTTTCCGAGCAGAGCCGCGCTGACCCACCGAGAACCATTACCATTGCCTTCGGGGCCTGTCACACCCATGGCGCCCATGGCCACAGGTCCTGCTCCACAGTTTCGTTGGCTGCTACTTCCGACTTGGCCACTCTCGTGTCCCCGTCATCCGTCGCATCTCCGGCGCGCTGCCCTTTACAGCATTGTCGCGTGATCCTTCCTCGCTGCTGAGCTGCACCGCTGGGCCGCCTCCTGAACCATCTCCTCTATCCAATTTCTCCCTGGCCAAGGCCAAAGACGCCTCCACCTCACGTCTTTCCTGGCATCTTTTTCGTCTGCGGCGAAGTGCTGTCAGCTCCGGGCTTGGGCAGTGCTCCGCTTGCTCGACGGTGGCCGTGCCCTCGGGGATCAATCGCCTCCTGGTCCTCTTGCCGTCATTGCCCTTATGACCCTCTGTGCTAACCGGAGCCTCCGGATGTCCCATCCGTGCATGCCGACGAGCTCCACGAGCTATCGTCAAATGTCACTACCGGGGACGTGTTGCGGAATGAGTCTATGTCAATGCTGTTTGTTTAAAGAAGGTCGCCCGGTGTCCACCGCCGCCTTTTTATAGGCATAATTTTCACCCTCCTGGAATTGTTTTGTTCTTTCGGTTACTTTTTTTTGTCCTTTGTTAAGTTTCACAGTCTCGTTCTGGATCTCCTCCTTTTCTTCTTTTATTTTTTTTATATTTTTTTCTTCACCTGTATCCTTGTCTACGCCTGTGGCGCTGATTCCTCTCCCGTCTCCGCTGCTTGGTCTTTTAGTTCACTCAAATGTGCCTTCTCCTTTTTTGTTCCATCGTGACGTAGCATGGCAATCACTAGCGACACGAAATTCACCACTGTGTACGGCCGGTCATACCGTGGTGCTAATTTTGACGCGAAACCTTCGGCCACTTTGGAAAAGTGGAGCTTTGCCCTCACTTTGTCGCCAATTTTTATGCTCCAATCCCGCCTCCTCAGGTTGTAGTGCCGAGCCTGCTCCCGCCTGCACCGCTCGCTCCATGTTCCTTCGCACCAGCTCAAACACTGTCTGCCTTGGGTAACGAAGCACGCCGAGTACCCCGTGGAGTCAGACAAGTTCACTGCCTGCATTATCTCTGGCCAGTGCTCGTCCCATGTCCTCTGATCCTCTCCTGCAAACTCATTGTTTTGGCCGTTCTGTTTGCCCTTTCCGTAGGATTTACGTGCGGTGTATAGAGTGTAGTAAATTGATGCAGTACTCCGAGCTCCTCGAGGAACTTTTTAAAGCTGCTACTGGTGAACTGGTCTCCATTATCTGTCACCATCACCGCATAATTCTTTCGCGGATTGCCTTCTGCAGCGTCTCGGATGTGGCTTTCCGTATTGGAACCATCTCCGTCCATTTCGAGAAACGATCAATCATCACCAACAGCATGGAGTTCCCATGCTTGGACCTCGGCAATGGCCCCACAAAATCCGCACATACCGTCGCCCATGACTCCTCTGAGGTCTGGGTCAACTTTTTTCCCGCGGCCTGCATCTGACTTGGTTTGTACCGCATGCATGTTCGAAATGCCTGACATACTTCAGTCCCTTTGCATACCTGGCCAGGAGTACCTTGCTACTACCCTTGCAATCGTTTTTCTTCCTCATAGGTGTCCAGCTGTTGGTGAGTCGTGGTTCTCCTTCAGAACCTGATGTCCCATTTCCACCTGTATACACAGTGCCCATGACGAAACTTTTTCACTTCCGGCTCTATATGGAACATGTCGGTAAACCAGGCCCGCTGCTTCCATGTACTCTGGACATTTCTGTGGGTTTGCTCGTATCTTCTCATCTATGCATTCAACGCCTTCGCTTGCTGTGGCACTTTTTAACCTTTCCATTATCGGATGGCTGGAAAGTGCATCTGCAACCACATTCAGCTTACCTTTGCAGCTCAAAGACCCATTTCGCAATCCTTTCCAGGGGGCTCTCTATATTATTCAGCTATTTCAGTGCCATATGGTCTGTGATCACGTTGAACTGGTACCTCTCCAGGAAGTGACTCATCTGCCTAATTGCCCATATTATAGCTAGGCCCTCTTTTTGAGTCGCCGAGTAATTTTTCTCTTCTCCGATCAGCGTTCGACTGGCGTAAGCAACCAATCGCTCGCCCTCATCAGTGTCATGCGTCAAGACTGCACCCACGCCTTAGTCGCTGCCGTCTGTTTGCAGTACGAATGTCTTTGAGACATCCGGGCATGCCAGAACTGGATCCTCTGCCAACCGCGATTTCAGATTTTCCAGTGCCTCTTGGTGTCTGGCCGTCCACTCCATTTTGTCCCTTTCTGTGAGAGATTGTTTAATGGCTTTGCGACTCCGGCGAAGTCTGGGACGAAACGCCGATACCACGACGCCATCCCAATGAACTAACGTACTCCCCTCACTTTTGTTGGGGGTTGCAGCTCTGTAATCACGGCAACTTTTCCAGGATCCATGCTGATCCCCTGGCTTGGTATTCGGTGTTCCAGGTACAGTAGCTCTTCCCTGAAGAAATGGCACTTGTCCGTTGACCCGTCTTTTGCTTTACCATAACGATGGGTGAGCTACACGCGCTATTTGAAGGCTCGATGCATCACTTCTCTCTTCCGCCTTTGCGTTGATCTCCCCTTGTATTTTGGGGTTCTTCGGATAATATCTCTATTTTATAGGGAAGTCGTCCTTCATGGTAATCCTGTGCTGCGTTACGTTCGAGCAACCTTTCTGGTTTGCGAACGCCACTAGCGCCTCTCCAATGAACCTCATGTCGCGCTCCTTCTTCCACTCCTGAGGGTCCTGTTATCGCTATTGACAGCCTATCCTGCAGGCATCCATTCCATGTTTCTCTTTTCAATATCGTGACCCGCGAAGGTTACTGTCGTGCCAAATTCTGCGAGAAAATCCCGTCCTATCACCTCGCTGTCTCCCATGCCTGGCAACACCAGCATGTTTAATTTATTTTCCTTGTTGCCAAAGCTTACATTCGTATGGAGTACCGTTCAAGTTTCCGCGTGACTCCTATTAGCTAACTTCACCATTCTTCTCGTTGCTGCTCATTCTCCGGCGATTTACAGTCTCTTCGCTAACTTTTCTGAAATAAAGCTAGCCGTTACCCTTGTATTTATCATGGTCTTAATTTCTGACGACCTCACACCTCAACAGTCCCAGCTTCCCTAGAAGACTCGGTCTCGAATCACTCCAGTGGTCCTCCTTATATAATGCCGCCTTGATGTTGCTTTCCGCTGTTAATCTTTCCTGATTCGATTCCCGCCGTTAATCCTTCTTTCCAGAAATCACGCCACACTCCCGTTGGCGGGCTTCCCTTTCCGGGCTGGCGGGCTTCCCTGACTGTTGCCAAGCGGGGCACCGCAGCCCTTCCAGGGATCGCCTCACCCCTTCCCTTCCGATCGGCCGCACTGTCGTCGGCCGCAATGTCCTTCCGAGAAGCGCTACGTTTTACGTTACTTCTGCTTTCTCGTACTCTTCCCAAGCATAACCGCGCTGACCCTTCGAGAACAATTTCATTCCACGTCGTCTGCACTTTCTCCTCCTCCTTTCAGGTTACATTCCACTTAGTCTCCACTTTCTCCTGCTTTCGTGCGCGGCCGCACTAGCCCTTCGCGCCCGTTGCTGCTCCTCCTTGCCTCCTGTATTGGCGTGTGGAAGACTTAATGTCCTCACAGTTTTTCTCAATCCAAAATAGGAATCATGTTAAAAAGGTACTTACTTTGGAATTTTTTTTATAAAGAGTGTGTAACATTAGATAATTATTAAAAATTTAATATTTTTAAATGAAACACCTCATAGCCTAGTGGTTAGTGTACTAGCTCGCTAAGCGTGAGGTCGTGGGTTCGAGCCCCACTCGTGTCAAGTGCATGGCCCTGCAAGTTTCCGGATCGACTGAACAATAACGATTACAGAAACAACCACAAGATCAGAAAAAACACTCACACCCCCAGCCCGATGACGACCCGCCGCTTTTCGCAACGGACACGAATTGGACAATGGAATGTGAGGACCCTAATGGAGCCTTCCAGAATTGCGCAGTTTGAATAAGGAGATGGGCATAGTTAGGATTGGAACCCTGGAGTGGAACCCGCAAGGAAGAAGAAGAGTGGGACGCCCCAAAGCTAACCTGGCGCCGATCTACAATACGCGAACTCGCAGACAATAATACATCACCTGGGGACTTGGCAGAACAGAGAACAGCGCAGAATAGGGTCCAGTGGAATACACTTGTGGATGCCCTCAGCTCCCAAGCGGAGTAATAGGAATAAAAAAAAAAAAAAAAAAAAAAAATGAAACACGTAAATACATGAATGAATTGGAAAATAAACCTTTTTCCCGCGGTTCCCACTGAATACGTACAGCCCACCTCCCGTCCAACCGACCGAGGGACGGTTACGCTGCCGCGTAACATACGGCTCGAATCGCGGGAATAGATCCGAGATAGTTTATGGTAGTAGACCAATGTGACGGCCCCAATTTGGACGTTTTTTTAAATTTTTTTTTTAGCAAGAATATAAAATGCAATCGTCTTGTAACTTTTACATGTTTATTTAAATAATTTCTAGGGTACAAAAAAATTTAATTGACTCAATTATACTTTAAATTACACAGGCCAACAGCAAAAAATCTCCACGCATAATTCCACCTGCTCCATAACCTTTAAGCTCCACTGAACCAAAGTCCAGAACAAACATAGGTTCTATCACCCACAGTTTCCGCGGTACACCTAAGAGAAGAAATTGATCAAATTTTACCATATAATTTCGGATTTAAGGAAAAACTCGAAATAATTTTATTGAATTTATTATAGTTAGTTAAACAAAGTTTTCTTCAATTAAAAAGGAGTTTTTAATCTCATATTTTCAAAAAGTCATGGCTACTACCTTAAGAGAAGAGTAGGAAGAGTAGGACAATGATATCGCAAGGAAGAGTGTTTCACAGATAAGGCATTTAGTATAAAGGATTTAATATTGATAGTAGAACAAAGTGACAAGATGTGGTAGAGACCATTGTAATCCGAAAATAATACCCTGAACGGATCGTGTTGGACATACACGACCGAACTACAATGACTGAGGAGCAGAAAACGAAAGTTTCTAGTCCTTCTACTAAGAACGTTAAAATTTAAGAGTGTTAGTAAATGCTGGCTGTCTACATTTCCATAAATAAGATTATATAGAAACATGACGCCCAGCATCCTTCTACGGGTTGTTAATGATGAGGGGATAAAATAAGAGGGGAGGTGAAGATTTGCATCCCAATTAAGTCCCCTAAGAGCGAAAGTCAGAGTTTATTTGTACAGATTCTGTGTGATCTTGGTGTACTCCGTATTGAGGACTCCAGACAGACGATCAATACTCAAGAATCGGACGGACCAATAATGTATATAACGTCAGCAAGACGACCGTCGTCTCTCTCTACAACGCATACCATTCAATCGTGTCAATGCCAGATAACGCGACCGCAAACCCAAAACAAAAAACAAAAACTAACCAACCGCGATCAATAACCCCAAGCCCGAGTAATGAACTCAATCCAACATCGCTAGGCAGGCGCGCTCTTGCTCTCCAGCGCTCTTGTTGGACAAAATCCCATACCCTTCTCTCATGCCAATCTGCTTAGCCACGGTCACCAGTACAGTGACGTCACTAACAACTGCAACGACAACTTCTACAACTACAAAAGTATCGACTGCTCGCGCAATATGGATCGGTATATACAAATAAAACGTAAGCTCAGACTTGGTAATTCTGCTAAAATAACTCGCGGCACCAAAACTATCCACAACAGAGAAGCCCATAGAGCCAAACAGATATTTTGGAAGATAAATCTGATGATATACCTTATAAATACATCGTAGGGCACAATAAAAAGCCGCCGCCGATTTAAATTCGAGAGAAAAGTTCTAATGCACTCATAAACTCAAACACAAAATTCCTTTAACAGAGGGAAATTTTCACGAAACAAAAGTTCAGACTAATACGGTAAACTAAAAAATTTTGTCGAAGACAATAATAATAACGTACCAATTAAAAAGCAGTAAAGGACAGTAGTAATTAAAGGTATTAAACTGGAAGTAAAACCAGCTGCAGTTACAGGCGCACTGAAGGAGAAAGGTTTTAATGTGAAAAATTTTATTAACATTTTGAATAAGAAAGAAAGCCTCAACCTCTTTTCAAGGTATAACTTGAACCCGAAACCAAATCCAAGCCTCTGAAAAAAATGAAGTGCATCCAATTCAAGAGTGACCACTGCTCGCTCCCATATAACACCTATGAAATCTACCTATGCGTGATGTCCTCCCCCTACAGCCGTGAAATCTTCAGCTAATAATGAGTTCACCAACAAACCCAAAAGCTTTGCAACTGCTCTAAAAATGGGTCTGAAAAGTACCGCTCCAACCAAGCTACGATCATCAGTTCCCCTCATCAACCAGGAGAACAGTCTACGAACAAAACTGAAACAAAGATATGTAATCTGCAACAAAGTATGATGGATTTCATGTCATTCATGTAGATTATACAAGATCTTATGCGAAACCAGAACGTTTTGATTGAGCTGCTTGTTGCTCAAAAACAGACTAAGTAATTAATGGCTCCACTCCGTATATCACTGTGGAACGCCAACGGCGTCTCACAGCGCAAACTCGAGATAACTCAATTCCATATCGATGCAAGTCGCAGAAACTCATCTTACAAATAAATACAATTTCCAAATTCGAGACTCCTTCTATAACATCCTTCTATAACAACCTGATAAGTGCCAACTCCTTATCAAATCTACCGTCTGATCACTCGCCTGTACTCCTTCAGCTAAATCTACATCCATTTGCGATAGATAAACCATTCAGACTAACAACGAATAAAACCAACTGGCTTAAGTACAAAAAATATGTAAGTTCGCATATTGAGTTGAATTCACGTTTGAATGACGAAGCTGATATCAACTTACCCACAAACACTCTTGATCCGTCTTGGTCGCAGCAGCTCGCATGTCAACTCCACAAACGCAAAAAACATCGTACAATCGATGTCGTACAACGATCATCGTCCAAGATTCACGAACGTTGAAATGTAACAGCTTGTTCTAGCAAAGCGACGCTCACGGCGAGACTGGCAATCCAACAGATCACACTCTGCAAAACTAAGGTACTACATAGAGCAGTTATCCCCAATGAGCTCCAAGTTCCCACTTTGGAGAGCACACTCATCACTCAGCGCACCTTTAGAATCTGCAATGCTAATTAGGACATCCACAAGCAACTGGGTGCGCAGCAAAGGAGAAAGAGCAGAACATTTTCAAAATGTATTACAGCACATCAGATATCGACACATCTACGTATGATCCAATTGTATTCAGACCACACGAGTTACTCAAAATCATAAATGAACAACTCAACCCAAAAAAAACCCCAGGATGCGACCTAATATCACCACAAATGATTATCGAACTTCCTCTCTGCGCAGTTCGAGCTATTTGCCAACTCTTCAATGCAATAACGAGACATGGACACTTCCCAGAGAGATGGAAAAAGTCGATCATCATAATGATACCAAAACCTGGCAAAGACCGCACAATTGCTTCATCATATAGACCTATTATTTTACTAACGTGTCTATCAAAACTCTTCAAAAAATGCTTCTTGGCACATATACAAAAAATATGTAAGTTCGCATATTGAGTTGAATTCACGTTTGAATGACGAAGCTGGTATCAACTTACCCACAAACACTCTTGATCCGTCTTGGTCGCAGCAGCTCCCATACCCCATATCTCAGAAAACACAATAAAATCCCGACTCATCAATTCGGTTTTCGAGAAAAACATGGAACCATCGAGCAAGTCAACCGCATAACTTCAGAAATCCGAAATGTATTCGAACCATAGCTTGCAAATAACTGTTAACCGATTCGTGCGGTCTCAAAATAAGTGTTTGCAACTGAGACTTTGAGCAAAAAGTCTGAGAGCAACCGATTGAGTTTTTCGTATACAAATTTTGCTCGCGCTCAGTCGAAGAACATTTTTTTCTGTTTTCTTTTGGTCTGCTCATTCTCGGACCGTTTGCTGGTGTTCGACCATTCAAAAAGTCTTTTGTGCATGTATGTGTGTATGTGAAGTTTCGTGGGCTCAACTTGTCAATTGGCTTTGTGAATCTCTCGTGTAAACAGTGATTCATCAAATTTATTGAAAATGGGACGAGAAATGAATAAAAAAGTGCATCAATTTTTTATATTTAATTATATATGGGTAATTCTCTAATGTCGAACGCGACATTCGTACGCATTCCAACTGGAAAAAAACAATGTGCTAAGCTTGTTTTTTATTTTGACAAAAGTGAATCTAATAGGTCTTGATAAGTTGTATAATTGGTGCAAATATTAATTTTGGAAGACTGGTGATTTATTATTTGATCTTAGTAATTCTTTTTGTTTCACTTAAAATTATTTGGTAGTTTTTTTTTTAAATTCAATTTTATTCACTGTCGCACGCGACAGTTTCTTCCCTCATATTTTTTAGTTGTTTTTGTACTTTTAAAATAATAAAACGTGAATTTGGAGATTCTAAGTTTAATAAGATTTAATTTAGAGCTAAAAAAAATTAATTTAGGTTTCAAACTTAACAAACAAGGAGGAAAGTAATATTATATGTATTATATGTAATAAAAAAAATAAAATATTTTTTTATTTTGTGCCATTATTTTTTAAATTTTGTCTCCACCGCTCGCAGTTGACTTTATTATTATTTCCTTAATTTATCTGCATTAATGAAAAGCAAATAAAAAATAAAAAAAAATAAAAAAAACATTTTTTTAAATAAAAAAATTTCTTACCATGTCGCACGCGACAAACTTAAAAAACGTTTATAACCGAATGCTCTACTTATATTTCACTAATTTTTTTTTTAATACTTAAATGTCCAATTTTATGTTTGGGCCCAAGTATTGATGCTCATTCGACAAATTTCTTCGACATACTGATCACAAATGTTCTTTTTCAATGTCGCACGCGACAATGAAATAAACTGATAATCTGATAAGAAATTCTTAGTAATTAGCAATCGCATCGTTTCTTTTACATTATTGTTGTAATCTTTGGTTAGAGTTTTATTATCGGCTCATCGTAATTCATTCAACAGAAAACCGAAACAAAACGAAACAAAGTCTGATGCTCAGAGAGAAACCGAAACGGTATGCTATTTTTCGGTTGCTCTCGCGAACAGAGCGTAAGGAAAAAAACGGTTAACAGTTATTTCCAAGCTATGATTCGAACAAAAGGAGTACTGCACTGCGATATTTCTGGACGTATCACAAGCTTTCGACAGTGTATGGTTAGAAGGAAAATAACAGAAATGCTCCCAACCAACACTCACAAACTTCTGAGGTCATACCTATACAACAGGAAATTCTCAGTAAGATGTAAGATGCTGCCAAGTCCGATGATTACATCATCAGAGCCGGAGTTCCTCAGGGCAGCGTGTTAGGTCCAACAGTGGCAGTGAAGAAATGGCTATCCGACTGGCGAATCAAAGTTAACGAACAACAATGCAAACATGTAAGGTTCACACTTAACAAGCAAGACTGCCCTCCAGCAGTTCTCGCCTTCGCCGCAACGACCTTCCAATCCATCGCTAATTATTAGGACCATGTAGTCACTATTCAGTTAAAATTAAACTGTTAGATAATGTATTATTTTAGGATTTCCAACCTTATTGTTAGATTCATAAAGAGAAGATCCAATAAATAAAACCTTTAATAAAAAAAAAACTGTTCGCTGCCCAGTGCAAGTTCGTGTGCATATCAATTAGACCACATTGTAAAACATAGCATTCACAAACATTCGATCGACGAAAAGATCGCCTCAATGACCTTGTTTGGGGTCGGGACTTCGTCCAGGTCGTGCATCTAGATTGTTTAAGCGTTCTGGATGGTTTTCAATCTCGTCTTCGTGTCCAGGACCGACTGAAACCCAGCAAAAACCTCTGCCGCGGCTGGCTTTTTGTGCCTCTACATTCTCAGCAGGATGTCTCCATCTGCCGTTCTGCGTACACCCTGCACCTTGAACTTGACCTCCAACACCCCTTTTTTCTTGGTTTTCTTGGTCTTGGACTACGTTGGCCCTCCTTAGGGCGCACGCCACTTCTTGGTAAGCGACTTTGAGTCCCTTGTCCCCGACTGTCCTGCCTGGAGGCCCAAGGGTTGTCCTGGGTCTTCTGACCTGTTCATGGACTTGGAGGTAACGCGTCTTACGATTTTTGGTAGGTTGAACTAGGAAAGGCGGCGCCTTTTGGAATTTTTAACTTCAGTCGTCACTTTTGGAGGCGTCCTCAAAACCCGGTTAGTGTGACCGAATCCATGGAGTTCATCATCTTTTCCACTTGTAGTGTTAATAATTTCTCTGGCCAAGTATGCCGCCTGCGAAGCAGTAGAGTTAGGAATGGTAATTAGGGCCTCCAAAATCCGCGTCCTGGCTGCGTTGTTGACCGCTGGTGGATTTCCATTCAAGTGGTTGCCATCTGAAGTTATTTTTTAGCATTGCTCACTTCATTTTATACCTTCTGTCAGTTTCCCATTTTTGACGGGGTCCCTGAAAGCTATGTTGGGGGTTATCCCCGTTTACAGAGCCCCATTTCCTTTTGCGCCGCCACGGCGGTAGTGTGGGTTATCCTTTCGGTCAGTGACTTCGTGCAACGCCCCTTGAGAGTCACTTCTATTATGGCTAGGATGGGATCGCCCCCAAAAGAGAGAAATGGAGAAAAACGTCAAGCTCTGTAAGTCAGGTCGACCGGAGAAGTGGTGAGAGCATACTTTTTAGCGTCATGTGAAGGCTCCTTGTCTTAGCAAGCACAGCACCATGAAGCGTGTAAAAAAATGTGTGCGGTAAAGAACCACAGCGGTCGCCTTTCCTTATCAATCCTTATCAATATTTCCGTTTCAAAAAATCATAGGGTCAGAAATCTTGGGAAGGCAGAGAGCGTGTGAGCGGTACAAGAAGAGATAATAATAGAAATCTGTGACCTAGAGGACCAAACCACCAAGGAAAAAAATTTGAGCATTTAAAACCTCCCTATGTATAATGCTTTCTTCATAATGAATTTTTTATTACCTAAATAAATAATAATATATAAACAAAAATAGAATCACTATACATGTATATTTAATCTAGTTTCGTAAACTAGTAAATTTATTATTTACCTAGCCTATAGGAAATCCCAGTAAGCTAATTTATGGAATTTAAACCTAACCTAAACCTAAATCTTCGCGCGGTACCACCCCGCACAACCCTGGATAAGCTCAACCTTGAAAAGGAACCAGAAATAAATATCGGATTAAGGAACGCTCGTGGATTGGTCACAGTTCAGAGCTTCGATTATTCCGCAGCTCTCATATCACAGACATAATACTTGCCACACATGCGCGCTGGTTAGTGCATCTACTTCTACCATGTTTATCACCCGAGTGGCAACAGGAGAGGTTGCTCTGCAGTCATTATAAAGGAATCCCTAAGTCACATTCCACTTCCCACCGCCTCTAGCAATGACAGACAGATAGCGAGCGTCCAATTACAGACTTCAAAAGGGAATGTCACATTAGTAGCGATATATCTACCCCCAGCAGAAAGATGGATACAATCAGTATTTGAATCCTTGCTGGCCGGACATGGAAGAAAATTTATTGCTGATAGTATTGCCCCCTATTAACACCGAAAGCGCTTGATTATTTCATTATCAATGGATACGCTGTAGACAGGCCACAAGTTATTACACTCCATGAACTCTCATGAACTCAAAAAAGAATCTATAAATCGATATTTGGACACAGACGCTAGTTCTAACTACCTGCTGTGGCGTATCACAAAACGGTACAAGAGTCAAACCCCAAACTGTTGTACTAACTGTTGGATACTTCTAGGAAATCGGCAAATATAATAATGATCCCAAAACCAGGAAAATCGCCAAATCTACCATCCCGAAGAAAAATCATGGAAAGGCTGATCCTGACCTGGCGACTCACTTACGAGAGTGTCACCGGTGCAAATCCGGAATTCCAGTTTGGGTTACGTCTTCAACATCGAATTCCGAAGCAATTACACAGATTTGTCAACTTGGCTTAAGAAGCCTTAGAGAAGAATGCATTTTTTTGGCAGATTGTGACAACATAGGCTTCTGTACAAAACCCAAAGACTTTTAATCCCCCAGCTGTTTCAGCTCGTGAAAAGCTTTTTGACAGAACGCATTGCGACGTATCTGCTCATGGATAAAAGTCGTCCACCAAACCAATCTCTGCCGGAGTTCCCTAAGGTAGCGTCCTCGGTCCTACTCTATATTCTATCTATGCAGATATGCCTACGCAAACTCCAAACTGAAGTTTATAAACAAGAAGTGATAATTGTGGCCTACAGCGATGACACATGTGTCCTGACAAAAAGCACAAATATCTTGGCTGTCACTTTTGCATTCCATAAGTATCTGAACGCATATCACCAAAGAACCATGAACTAGAACATTCGAGTAAATTCAGACAAATTGCAAATGTAACATTCACCAACTGCCGAAATACCTGCCCCGGAGTCAGATTCAATGAAAGTCTAATCAGAGTCCTTCCTGCATACAAGTACCACGGTTTCACTTTGGATAAATAACTTACTTTTGGCAAGCACATTACTTGTATTCAAAACTCCTTCAGGACTAAACTTGCTCGGTTGGCTTGGCTAATCGCAGTTTGCTGTAAGGTCCAAATATATAATTTCAAGTTAGCGCCAAGTCTTTTCTAGGGACTCCAGGTTTATGGCATCGCTGCAAAAACTAACCTCCAAAAAATCCGGGATTTGCAAGCGAAAACACTTAGTAGGATCTCGGTGGGTGGAGTGGGGTAGGTGGAGCTTCGTAGTTTATGCGAACCAAAGACATCGAACATGATCTCAAAATCAGCAATATCAGCGGAAAAAGTGACTGACTGAGTGGGGCGAGCAAAGCAGCGAACTCAGAAGAAACCCAATACCAAGCGCTCTCAACCAGCAGACCCGGAAGTAGTACCTAGCATGTACTTTCTTTAACCTTTTTCCTTGCCACGGCCCAGCGGATGTGTAATTACTGAAAATCCTCTGATCGCTTCACTAAAACAAAGGCAAGAAGGAGGGCTCGACGATCACGAAGACCTCCTATGTTATAGCACTGAAAGTAAGGGAGATTTTCTGTACACTAGGAAAGATTTTCTGTACACTAGGAAAGATTTCTGGAAAGAGATTGTGGGTGGCCATCATGACCTCATTGATTTGGATTCAAGCATTAATACAGATGGACGATTCCAATTCGTGCGAGTGGAATATTTTTCTTTTCTGAACGAAGAACCATAAGAAAAAGAGTTAGGCAAACAGAAGAAGCTTTCGCTTAATTTTCGCAATGCCGCCGGTCGAAATTCCAAGGTTTGTCGGAGATTATTGGCAAGTGCTCAGATTCTAAAAAATTTTCACGGAATTCGTCTACACTCAAGACTATAGCGACACAAGAAAATTTAGTCATCTGGAGAATCATGTAATAGGTGAAGCCAAACCTTATCTCAATATCAATTGGCGACTATCTCTGGCCATCACCGATCCAACCACTCGACAATCTCTGAAGCAGATGTTAGAACACCTTGAGCGACAAAATACACCTACCGCTTCACTTCAATCCACTTTACCAGAAGCGGTGTGTTTAGCCGCAGCCCTTCTTATAAATGAGCCCGCCGTTCATAAACCAACCGCCCAAGTGGCATTACATGGACCATCCAGACCTCCTCAGCAATGTCGCACACTCCTAGATTCTGAATCACAGAGTCCAAATGGCTGACACACTCTTACTCCAAATGGAGCCATCAACATCGCTGAACATCGCTGGCCTGGGAGGGACAACTAAAAGATCACGAAAAAGGCTGTGTTGACCCTGTGTTGATCATCATTAACCACTGATTTCCAAAAACTAATCAACGTAGTCTTACTATCGGAAATAATACCCAATCAGCTATCTCAACCTACTCAGGCGCGAAGAAACATCCCACTTCAGTAGCGGTCCCTCCACTCCATTCACGCATTGGCCCAATCTTTACTTATCTACCGCAAAGAGATGTTAACGGTAATCATCGACCGTCAGCACTTTCTTTGTAAACCTTGGAATTGGTTCCAAGGGGAATACTAAAAATTTCCCTTCTACCACCAGGTGCTGTGGCATATCAGCTAGAGATTTGTATGGATAAATTCTTATTGCTGTGGAAGGAGTGCAAGATGAAGAATGAAGGAGTGCAAGACAAAAAATGAATTGAAGAGATGGGAGTGTGATTCGAATGGTTTTTCACGCACTCTATCCATATAAACTATATATATATATTATAAAATATAAATATAAACATATAGTACATATAATATAAGACAAAAATTTTGTAAAAGCGTGCGGAGCCATTTCCGCTCGTTTAGAAGTATAGCCCGTAAAGCTTGCGAAACAATAGGCAGGATAAATGTAAAAGAAACAAAAAATTTATAAGAAATAATAGATGAGAAGTAATTCGATAAGTAAATTCAGAGAGGAAATAGTTGATAATTATACCTATAATTAAATTTAAAAAAAAAAACCAGAAAGGAAAGCTAACTTCGGGCGGAGCCGAAGTTGATATGCCCTTGCAGTTGAGTCCACTAAATTTGCTTTCTGCTAGGTGGCGCCACGCATCTTATATTATTAGATATATAGCGGATCGTATATAGTCGGCCGATCCTTATGAAACTTGGCATATTGAATTATTTTGCCCAAAGAGTAATTTGTACCAAGTCCCATCTTTCTAACTTAAAAAACACCAAAGTTATGCCAATTCCGATCGTTCTATGACAGCTATAGGATATAGTCGGCCGATCCTTATGAAATTTGTACATAAGATATTTTGGACAAATATAACATGTGCATAAAGTCCCAACCCTCTAACTTAAAAAACACCAAAGTTATGACATTTCCGATCAATCAGTTATATGGCAGCTATAGGATATAGTCTTATAGACTTATAGACTTATATACTATCTGCAAGGAAAAAAAGGATGTGTGAAAAGTTTCAACTCGATAGCTCCAAAACTGAGAGACTAGTTTGCGTAAAAACCGACAGACAGACAGACGGACATGCTTATATCGATTCAGGAGGCGATCCTGATCAAGAATATACGTACTTTATAGGGTCGGAGATGTCTCCTTCACTGCGTTGCACACTTCTGACCAAAATTATAATACCCTCTGCAAGGGTATAACAATGGCTATAGTTGACGTTAAATCAGTGGATTCCACTGCTAACGTAATAAATAAAGTTAAGCCAAATAACATTAATTTGGAATTTGTAAATATTATTCTATTAATAATTGTCATATTGTGTGCCAATTGCTTTTATAAACTATACAAACTTCATAATAAATGTTTGAAAAAAAAATATATGAGCCAAGCAAACGACTTGGACAAAATTTAAAAAAAAAAAAGAACAAAGCACACTAACAACAAATATTAATGATGCAAAATATAAAAAAAAAAAATATTATAATAAAGTAACAACAATGAACTAAAATAAAGAAAAATTGAAACAAAATATATATATGAATATGTCCAAGTATGAATACACAAATAGCCATAAGCAAAACATATGAAAGGGACCAGTATTTCAGTAGAAGGGTTCAGCACTTAGTATCTACAACCCCTGTTAGTGTGTATGAGTTAGAAACCCTTTATATAAACATATTTAACTGCCACGTCTCACCATTGCTTCACTGCACCGGAACCCAAAAAGGAATAGTACTAACAACAATTCCGGGAGTGCAAGTGAAATCAAGAATAGATAAACATTCAATTTTAAGTAGAGCAATTGTTATGATGGTTTCTAAGAAATAATTTATAGCCATAATATATTGGAATGGAATGAATTATCAAAAGAACTATCAAACATTACAGCAGATTTTGATAAATCATACAAGTCTCTAACACAAAATAGACCGATACAGAAAACAACGGTTAAGAAACTCGTGGAAATATTAGTTAAATGCTTTAATGAAGCTCGAATACTAATATATGAACACAAAGACAAGTTAAATCAAGATCATTGGTCTCGAGTATCAAAGTTTTTGATCAGACTAAGATCCAATCTAACTTCTATTAGAGAAAGGTTCAAGCTTGATATTTCAATACCTAATATTCTTAATACTTCAATTATAATTGAAACTGGTGCCGCAGCTGCAGCTGGTCCGCCAGCCTTGGAGTGACTAGATGCACCTGCGAGCCAGAATCGGGCAGCGCTTGGCAGGGCAGTAGATCTCCGGAGCGGTTCCTAACCAGAATATTGGCAGTGGTTAGCTACACCACATCACCAAACCGATCCTTAGCGACGCTAGATGTGGGAACCGCAGGAGAGGGGTTTTGGTCTTGAGCTGGCGAATTGCCACCAAAATGCAGCAGATTATGATGCCTGCGTCCACACGCACGGCAGCTTGACGCATTGCAATGCCGAGATAGGTCCCCAAATCCAAGGCACTTACGGCATACATAAAATCGCCTAACTTCGCCTAAACGAAGTTAGGCGAAATCCTCAGGCGACAAGCTTAAAAACCTTGGACAGGAGTTTATCACGTGAGAATGGCCATCACAGATCATGCATGCGGAAGAGTTTGTGATCACAAATGCAGAGTTACCTGGATGAAAGGGTCTACGTCGGCCTACCGCAAAGTTTGGTGCATGTGATGTCGTCAGCAAATCCATGCTCTCCAAAGTCCGGCATCTTTGCTCAAGAAAACTAGCGATGGACTCCAACGTTGGAATGGAATCCAAGAAATCCGAGTCGGCTTGCATTTCCGTCCACTTAGACTGCGTGGCATCATCAACCACCTGCAACAGCACTTGGATTATGATACAGCTGTCAATCAGCTTCGTCGTGCCCATACTTGCCAGGGCTCGCATATACGAATTAAATTTGTCCGAAAGCTCGCGAAGCCTCGTCACCGATGCGGATTTTACGGCCCTCAGATGCATTATCTCATTAATATGAGCTTGAAAAATGAGCCTGCGATTACTGAACCTTTTGTTTAGCAGCTCCAATGCGACGTCATTATTTTTGTCCGTGAGCTCCAACGATCGAACAGTCTCCAAGGCAGATTCAAGAAGGCAGGACCGCAACCGTTGAAGCTTCTTGACCCGACTGTTGATCCTCAAAAAGGACAGCCGCACTTTGGCTCAGGAATACTTTCCTTCTCGGAGAGGCACAATCGAAAAACGGATTCATTTTCGCAACAACAAATTTATTTTATTTTGTTTATTTATTGTCAGCTTACGACCCACTGTGCCACTTCTATATAACGGGGTAATATATGTATGAGCGATTCAACAGATCGCACAAATCACAAACCGAATAATGTTTTTTAACATAATTCCACACCATTTTCACTTAGTAAATTAAGCACTTCGCAATACCTTGTGATGGAATAATAGGCATTGATTTTATTAAGAAATTCAATTGCGTATTAGATTTCAAACCAAATAAAGATTGGCTCATAATGAGACCAAACAATTTGAATTTCCCAATTCCATTGTTCTACCAGCAAGATCCCAGGTTTTATATCATATATCATCAGATGAAGAAAGTATATTAATACCTGTTGGGCCAAGCAGCCACCACATAATGCATATAAAATAATTAATATATGCTAAGCTGCAGCTGTTGTTATCAGCATGTTTTCGTCTCTGTTTTGTCTCCCAGTTTCGCATGCGCTTTATTGTTATTTGTAGCGTATGCGCTTTGGGGAGCTTTGGTTGAGCTTCTGCGCAAGCTCTTGGTTTTTGCGTTTGTTGTGATTTGGAGTTGATTGGAGACGCATAGATTAGGGTTAAATTGAATCCAAAATAAACATATTGAAACACTGATTTGAAACGCGTTTATTTATTCGGCTGCTATTAAAAACTATTAATAGCACAACATTGGTGACCCCGACGTGATTTTATCCCGGTTGATTATTGTTATCAACATTAAAAGTGCCAAGAAAACGCCCTTGTTGTTGTTGCTACAAGTTGCATTTTAATTTAAGAATGGAGTCTGGAGCTGAGACTATTGGAGCTGCTGCCGCAAACCGGGAAAGGATGCTGCGGAGAAGAGCAGAGGTGGCCTGCCAGGAGATGGAGGCGCTGCATCATAAGGTGAAGGCTACGGCGCGGACTGAGGATTGTTACATTATTGCGCTGGAGTCAGTGGAGAAGCGTTTGCGTGAGCGGTTCACCGCGCTACAAGAAGAGTTGGAGGAGCTTAATTTTAGCGAAATCGGGAGTGATCTGTATTGAAGATTCTCGCAGCTGGCGACTGATGTGGAAGTGGAAATTCAGGTGGAGGTTGCCAAGCGCTCCATGACAATCGCTGCCCACTCCACACTTCTCGACGGTGCCAGTGTATCGCCAATGCCATACAAGCCAGCCCCCTCCTTGTCACCGTTGCCGATGCCAACATTCAGCGGCGGTTATGCCGAGTGGCCGGATTTCTGCTCCCTTTTTAAGACCACGATTGACAGCCATCCTCACCTAACGAAAATGGAAAAGCTCCGGTGGCTCATTTCATGCCTGCGCGAGTCAGCCTTGGATACGGTGAGAGCTCTGGAAATTAATGACGCGAACTACGATGTGGCCCTTGACCTATTGCGCAACGGTTTAAGTAATCGGCGTTTAATATTTCAGTCTCACATTAATGAGATCCTGCAGCTTCGTGTGGTCAAGCCAGGGTCTGTTGCTACTCTTCGGGAGTTATCCGACCGATTCAATGGACATATGCGGGCCCTCATGAGTTCCGGGACGTCAGCCGAAATTCAAGGGTGCCTCCTCATCCAGATCATCTTTCAAAGGCTGGACTCTGCTACAAAGGCCAAATGGGAAGACTTTCTGGCAGGAAGCACTGATTACAGCCTTCCATCTTGGGAGTCTATGGCACGATTCTTAGAGCAAAGGTGCCGGCTCTCGAAAGCGTTGACTTTTCTTTGGCGGCGTCTTCACCAGTTAACCAAGTAGACCGAGGTAGATCGTCCAATAACCGATCCTCGTGCATGGCTATTCACGCCAGTCCTGCTCTCTGTGTGGTGTTTCGGCGCAGGAGCTTCCTGCTTGTCCAAGGTTCAGTGCTTTGCCAATTGAGGAACGGTACGACGAATGCGGCGTCTGACTCGCTGTTTTGTTTGTCTGGAGGATGGCCATCTCGCTCGCGGATGCTCAGCTTCCCGCTGCTCGACATGCAATCACCGTCATCATATTCTGTTGCACCCCCGCGGGCAGGTTTCACCCGCACGAGTCACACGTCCCATCGGTGCAGTTGCTGGTGCGAACCAATCCCGCTCAATTAACACTGTTGTGACCCAGGACCGCAATGCTGAGCTGGTGCTCCTGCCAACAGCCAATGTACTCGTTCGTGGTCGATCTGGAGACTTCCTGCCTTGCCGAGTTTTATTCGATTCCGGTTCACAAGTACATCTCATCTCGTCGCGGCTGGCGAATGAACTTCAGCTTGGCCGCTCCAAATGCTCCACAACGGTGGCCGGTTTCGGCGGCGCTGGATTTGAAACAGATGGAGCATCCGTTAATGTGAGCTTGAAGTCCCGCCTTAGCACATATTCAGTGGAAATTGAGGCTGTTGTAGCTTCACATATAACGGACTATCAACCTAGCCAGGACATAGATGCTTCGGGCTGGAAGATTCCTGGCAATATGGATCTAGCTGACCCCAACTTCCACAAAACGCAGCGAGTGGACCTGCTGATTGGAGCCGGCTTATTCTTTGACCTGTTGTCGGCTGGCCAAATCCAGTTAGGTCACGGGCATTGCTCAGAACACTCGATTTGGCTGGGTGTTTTCTGGCCACGGTGGACTATAACGGGATGTGTCGGCGCTCTGTGGTAGGGAGGACAACCCATGGAATAACCTCTGCAATAATGTGACTGCTGCCCCTTCCAGCATTGTTATTGAAGGCCCACCCTTCAATGGGGGAGGATGTTGGGCCCAGCAGCCACCAAAGAATGCATATAAAATAATTATAATATGCTAAGCTGCAGCTGTTGTTATCAGCATGTTTCGTCTCTGTTTTGTCTCCCAGTTTCGCATGCGCTTTATTGTTATTTGTAGCGTATGCGCTTTGGGGAGCTTTGGTTGAGCTTCTGCGCAAGCTCTTGGTTTTTGCGTTTGTTGTGATTCGGAGTTGATTGGAGCCGCATAGATTAGGGTTAAATTGAACCCAAAATAAATATATTGAAACACGGATTTGAAACGCGTGTTTATTCGGCTGCTATTAAAAAATATTAATAGCACAACAATACCTAATCAGGAAATTCAACATGGCATTTATGTTGCGAACACGGTCGCAACAACCCAAAATGCATTATTCCAATTAATGAATACAACCAGTAATGATCAAAAAGTAAATATTCACAGTTTAAAATATGAACCACTTTCGAACTATGACATAGTTCACAAAAATCCAGAAAGTAGAGAAAAAACTGTCTTATCTCAATTAGCTAAAAATTTCCCGCCACAATTCAAAAACGAAGTGACTAATTTATGTACCCAGTCTAGTGATGTATTCGGACTCGAAACCGAATCAATCACTACCAACAGATTGAAGGACGACGAAGAAGTTTACATAAAGAATTATAGAAGTCCACATAGTCAAAAATATGAAATTAATATACTGGTACAAAAATTAATAGTCAATAACATAGTAGAACCGTCTGTATCAGCCCACTGTTATTAGTTCCGAAGAAATCAATGCCCGGATCTGATAAGCAAAAATGTCGATTAGTAATTTACTATCGTCAAATTAATAAAAAACTGTTGTCGAATAAATTCCCGCTACCTAGAATTGATGATATTTTGGATCAACTAGGAAAGAACGAAATATTTCTCATGTCTGGACTTAATGTCTGGCTTTCATCAAATCGAACTTGAAAAAGGTTCCAGGGATATAACGTCATTTTCAACGAGCAATGGCTCGTATCGTTTTACACGATTGCCTTTCGGTTTAAAAATAGTTCCAAACTCTTTTCAGAGAATGATGAGTCATTGATGACTATTGCTTTCTCTGGATTAGACCCTTCACAAGCATTCCTTTATATGGATGACTTAATAGTTATAGGTTGTTCCGAAAAACATATGCTTAAAAACTTAACTGATGTTTTTGAGAAATGTAGGGAATACAACCTTAAGTTACATCCTGAAAAATGCTTATTTTTCATGCATCTGTCTGGGACATAAATGCACTGATAAAGGAATCTTGCCAGACGACAAAAAATACGACGTCATTAAAAATTACCCAGTCCTTCATGATGCGGACAGAAGATTTGTTGCATTTTGCAATTACCATAGACGTTTTATCAAAAATTTTGCCGATTATGCTCGTCATATAACAAGATTATGTAAAAAAGATGTCTGAAGGGAAAAGACAACTATGTTGCTGATGCGTTATCAAGAATAACTATCAAAGACCTACAAAATATAACCAGAAATATCAATAAAGTCACTACAAGATATTAGAATAGACAGAAAATCCGCGCGGAAAATAAAGAAAAAGAATTGCCTACTCAATCTTTAGATTCAGCTTCCAAGCCCAACGTATATGAAATCATAAACAATGACGAAGTACGTAAAGTAGTGACATTGCATGTAAAAGATATGTTATGTTTATTTAAACATGGCAGAAAAATTAGTGCAAGATTCGATGTTAGCGATTTATATACCAATGGAATTTTAGACTTAGGTCAATTTTTCCAAATTCTTGAACTGCAAGCCGGTATAAATAAAATCAGCCAACTCAAAGTTGCACTGTGGGAAAACATCTTTGAATATACTTCAATAGATAATTTCAAATTTATGGGCAATAATATATTGAAAACATTAAGAGTAGCGCTACTCAACCCGGTGACCATTATAAAAAAACAAAAAGATAAAGAAGCTATTCTTTCTAATTTCCATGACGATCCCATACAAGGAGGTCATACTGGTATTTCAAAAACTCTTACTTTAGTAAGAACTGTCGCTAAAGCAATATTTGAATCTTTTATTCTGAAGTACGGTCCAATGAAGACGTTCATTACGAACATGGGAATAGAATACAAGAATTCAATTATAGACAATTTGTGCAAGTATTTACACATTAAAAATATTACGTCTACAGCACACCACCACCAGACAGTTGGAACAATAGAGAGAAGTCATAGAGCTTTTAATGAATACATACGATCTTATATATCGGTTGATAAAACTGATTGGGACGTAGGATTCAATATTTTGTCTTTTGTTTCAACACGACCCCCTCTATGGCACATAATTATTGTCCATATGAGCTAGTATTTGGTAAAACAAGTAATTTACCAATACAATTTAATAGCATAGATAGAATAGAAACAATATATAATATAGATGATTATGCTAAAGAAAGCAAATACAGATTAGAAGTAGCATATAAAAGAGCTAGGTTAATGATAGAAGATCATAAGAATAAAAACAAGAAAGCAAAGCTAACTTCGGGCGGAGCCGAAGTTGATATACCCTTGCAGCTCTGTCGCAGTCCTTTGGTGGCGCCACCCATCTTATTTGATTAGATATATAGCGGATCGTTTATAGTCGGCCGATCCTTATGAAAATTTGCAGATCAGATTGTTTTCCCCATAATAGAATCTGTACCAAATCCCATCTTTCTAACTTAAAAAACACCAAAGTTATGCCAATTCCGATCGTTGTATGACAGCTATAGGATATAGTTTTTTGTCGTTATTAAGTTCAAATTCAAACAATTAAAAAAAAAACAAAATATAATATATAAAAAAATAAAAAAAATATATATGTATATTGTCTTTTTAAAAAAAATTTATAGATAATAAGAATTAAAATAACTCCATGAAATTGCGTTATTTATTTTTTTAAAGGAGGCATACACCACATCGCACACATGAGTTCTTATTAGACAACATATATATTGAGCGGCAAAACCTTGTACATAACAATGTACTCAGCAACAGCGTCCCAAATGCCCAAACACATTTCAAGTGTATACGTAATATGATATGCAATTGCATTCACCATTTAGAACCGAGTCAGCATGGTTCCCACGCTGACCACATATATACATATGCGCAAAACTCTCTGCCCGATTCTACATACTGTAATTTTACTTATATATAAAACGGATGCTCTGCCGCTGCGCCGACAGCTAGCAAGCCTTAGTGTAAGAAAACCAAAATTCAAATAAAGACACTCAACAGGATGACACTTCATTGTACGGCCCCACAAAGTTGGTTGAGTTATCACAGTATATTTTAGTAGGAAACCCTCGTCGCCCTCTGAACCTTGACTGCCGGAAGAAACGCCTGCATTGTTGGATACGTAAGACTTCCTAGTGTACAGCCTTAAAAACAGCAAAATACTTCCAGATCCTTATGAGGTTCGGATCTTAAGTGGTTCCAGAACGGGCCGCAATTTGAGGGTCTTGCCCTCAAAAATCTGACGCATCGACTGACAATTCTTTGTGACATGGACTGACAATCCTTAGAGTGATGGATGCTGAATAATGTTGTACTTATATGTGTCTTATTGTTACGCCCAAGGCCTACCGTTCATCTCGTGATAGTGGGCAGGTTCTTCGATTATCCGAAGTTCGACATTAAACACGAACATAAGCATCAGCCAACTTGGAGCACCATTATGATTGATCCATGGTGATTGATCTGCTCCATCCAGTCTGTTGATATCGCATCTGTTCATACCGCAAGTCAATATTGCGGTGGCTGTTGCCCGTTATTGAGGATCGTTCTCCATCTTTCCTGTTGGCTCGTGGCCTCGTGGAATTTCGTGGAATTTCGTGGCCAACATAGCCGTACAAAGTTCCAATCGGGGTCATTTTGGTTCTGCCAATGGCGCGACCCACGCATTTGAACATAGTTATCGGGATGTTATCGAACCTTATTCATTGCCTGCCCGCAGATACGCAACCGCTGCTTCTGATGCATCTGAGCGCACTCGTACATAGTGGGATGCTCTTCATGTTTCTTGTAGGTAGTGCATAATTCGGAATGGGTATTGTGGTCGAGGTCTTAACGTCATATCTACCAGGTAGCCACCGATACCCATCCGAGGGCTCTTTGTTGAAGAAGCTGGTATGTGGTCAGTATGAATGAAACCATTTGTGTATTGTGTAACCAATATTAAATACAGCTAGCCCATGTGCTCTTTGGGCACATCCGATACCTGAGATGTCCAAGCTTGGGTTGCAACTGTCAGACCCACTGCTTGGGTCTGTACTGTCAGATTCCCACCCAAGCTTGTCTGTCAACGAATTCCAGACGTAGTGGTTGTCGTCTGCAACGTTACTTGGCTGATGGCCTGCCGCTTTAGATGCTTCAACATTTGTTTTAATGGCTATTACTTAGCACGAGACATGAAAATGTTTCCCCAATCAAATGGATTAAGATAGAATCCCATCACACTTTTGGTACATTGAAGCTGTTTAAACATATTCGTAGCCATCTTGAATCTGCATCCATAGTTCCGCATGTGTTGTCGAGGGTGCGACGGTTCTCTTCGGCATTGGTGCATAAAAGCTCTTCGAGATCGTCAATTATTCGGTGGTCTTCCATATGTACCAGTAACACATTTTCTCTAGGTGGTCCCTTTTGTTCGAAGTCTTCACTAGGGTTCCGAGATCGCCTCACACTTCTTTTCAAGGTCGGTCAGTGCACCCTTGAAATACTTGTGTTCGTGATATAAATGTTTATGTTATTTATAAAGCTGGGCCCATAGCTGGAAGAGTTTTTGAATCCGTTTTGAAAGCTACTATAGCTTTCTTCAGGCGCCGTTCGGGCAGGTCCTTAGTGAAATTGCGTATCAGTTTTCGGATCGCTCTGTTCTTCTCATTATACCCTTGCAGAGGGTATTATAATTTTGGTCAAAAGTGTGCATTTGGTCAAAAGTGTACAACGCAGTGAAGGAGACATCTCCGACCCTATAAAGTATATATATTCTTGATCAGGATCACCTCCTGAGTCGATATGAGCATGTCCGTCTGCCCGTCTGTCTGTCGGTTTCTACGCAAACTAGTCTCTCAGTTTTGGAGCTATCGAGTTGAAACTTTGCACACATCCTTTTTTTTCTTGCAGGTAGTATATAAGTCGGAACGGCCGGGATCGGTCGACTATATCCTATAGCTGTCATATAACTGATTGATCGGAAATGCCATAACTTTGGTGTTTTTTAAGTTAGAGGGTTTGGACTTTCCACACATGTTATATTTCATAAGGATATCATATGGATCCTTATATCATAAGGATCGGCCGACTATATCCTATAGCTGTCATAGAATGATCGAAATGGGCATAACTTTGGGGTTTTTTAAGTTAGAAAGATGGGATTTGGTACAGATTCTATTTTGGGAAAAACAATCTGATTTGTCAAATTTCATAAGGATCGGCCGACTATATCCTATAGCTGCCATATAACTGATTGATCAGAAATGCTATAACTTCGTTGTTTTTCAAGTTAGAAGGATGGGAGTTTCAATGGGGATTCCTCTTTGGCAAAATAATTCGATACGCCAAATTTCATAAGGATCGGTGAACTATATACGATCCGCTATATATCTAATAATATAAGATGCGTGGCGCCACCTAGCGGACTGCGACTCAACTGCAAGGGTATATAAACTTCGGCTCCGCCCGAAGTTAGCTTTCCTTTCTTGTTTTGTTCATCAATGAGCTCTGGATCCGTTGCCATGGTGTTTATTCCTTGTTGGTTGTATATTGAGCATGATCCTTTTGAAGAAATTCACCAAATTTTCGTTCGTGGATAATGTTTGGGCACCGCGGCAAACTTGAACTCACGGAAGAACTGGTCAGTCTGGAGTCAGAATTTTCACTCTATGAAGAGCCTGCCGTAGCTTCACTTGAATTGACGAAATGAAATCCTGGGTTGCACTTCCAAAGGCTTGGTGCCGACGGGGTTCCTGCTGGTGATCCTGGAATGGGCAGGATTCCTGCTGGTGATCCTGGAATGACAGAACAGCAAACTTGCCTCCCGGTCTGTAGCCTCTATTCGCCAGCAATTGTCTGATAACCTATTGTGATATAATATTTAGTTTTCTTTGCTATTTTTTCTTAATTGTCAGATTTTTTGGATAGTTTGAATTAAATTAAATACCATAATTTTTATTTACTTTTTTAAATATATAAATTAATATTCTAAAAGTTCTTTGAATATCGAAAATAAATTTTTTGTTTTTTAAGGTCTCCTGGTACACGGAGGAGCAAGAGGGACGGCTCGACAATCACGAGGACAGCCTATATATTCGCACTGAAGGTAAGGAAAATTCGTTGTACACTAGACAACATATGCAATATTTATTGAAAGAGATTGTGGCTGGCCATCATGACCTCATTGATTTAGATTCAAGCATTAAAACAGGTGGACGTACTAGCGATCGATTCCAGTTAGGCGAGCGTAATATTTTACTTTTCTGAGCGAAGAACCACAAAAAAGACTCGGAGTTAAGCACAGGCCGCAAAACCTCCTGTCAAAATTCGAAAGTTTGTCGGATATTACCGGCAATGGGTCTACTTCAACGAAATTTTTACGGAATTCGTCCACACTCCAGACTATACCGATGCAGTAAAATTCTCAATATTAATTGGCTAAAAAATCAATACCAAAAGAAACGGCTGTTGATCAAGTCCACTATCCAAAATTTTTTCGTACACCCCCACCTAATGGAGCAGCGAGACAGCTGTGCAGCTGGTGATCCAAACGATCACCACTCTCAATGCACTCAACTTAAGATCAATATTGATACACATCATTGAGGAAAGATTGAATCCAAACACGCTGTCATCTTTAGAACTAGCCATCACCGATCCAACCACTCGACAATCTCTGAAGGTCTCTCAGCTTATCTTAATCTCCAAAAGAATGGCGTATAAACTGGAACTCTAATTGGAGCCATCAACCCTAAACATTTCTGGCATAGGAGAAAAACTAAAGGAGCATGAAAAAAAACTGTGTTGACCATATCATCATTAACCACTGGTTTCCAAAAACAAATCTACGTAGTCGTATTACTGAAAACAATGCTCAATTAACCATTCCACCTATTCAGACACGAAAAAATATCCCACTACAGTTGCGCTTCGCCGATCCTGAATTTACACAACACCAGAAGATTGATCTGCCGTGGGGGGCCGAATATAACTACCGGCTTATGAGGCCAAAACAAGCACATTTGACATAAAGACAGCCACTACTCCAAAATACAGCGCTGGGATGAATTGTAATCGGGCCAGTATGACTGGGATCCGCGTTAGATTTCAAGGCAAAAGAAGTTGTCAATCATCACGCGGATAGGGCACCGGAATCTATCGAGCCACTAAAGGGTATTTGACGGGTATATAAAGGGTGCAATCGACGCATCAAAGCGAAGTTCTAATTGACGATGAATGTTCAAGTCGGAACTAGAAAAACCTGGAAGATTAGTGAAGTTTCCGCCAATGGCGGATCAACAAGACGAGCCTCAGAAGGAAATTGAACCACAAACCCAAGGTTTTTAAAGTGCCAGAAAACAATAGAATTCAAGGAGTTTAACTCACCGTCAAAACTAAAGTACGCATATGGGAGACATATCACCCGGTAAGGGTAACAGAGCCTCTGTAGGAGGAAACTGGCAGCCGTCTTAACCCATTTCCTTTCTCTGTTGCGTATCTGCGCATCACTCTTCAATAAATTCGTATGTGCCGTATGTGTGAGGTATCGCTATACATTTTTTTGTTTGTAAGGTATATCCTTTAGCTTCCTTCCCTTTATTATCTTAACCACTTCCAAAACGCACACTTTTATATGTAGCTACATGTTTTTCAGACAAATTTTGAATCGCACAATAAAGATTTTCAAACGTCGATTCTTGTACTGATTAAGGATACAATACATTTACCAAAATGCAAGGAAGAATTAAACGTGGTTCATGAGTTATCTAGGTGATATTATTCGTATTATAGATGAGTCTCAATTCTGTGTTGCGTGTACGCAAAGTTGGCGCGTTGAGCAACACTTGGGCGGGTAGTGTTCTATATCGCTCATTGTTTTCAGTACGGTGAGATTCGACTAAATAGCTTGGTAAAGTCGATTGCGAAAATATATTTACATTTGATGTCATACGTATGGAAAATGGAAACGAAATCGTAACTGTTAAGTATTGTTATTGTTGAGTCGCTGGTGAGATCATTGTTTAAATTCGCGGAGATAGACGAAGAAGCTGTTACACCTCTAGAGGAAAAGATTATTCGTGATGAGTTATTTAGTTGTGGATGTAGTTGTTTTGGAATTTTGCAAATTTTGAAAAAACTTCAATGAAAACTTGGCACCTGTAAAAAGCTGACAAAACTCCATTCGACCTGTTTCGGATGTTCTTGGACGACGAAATCATCGAAAAATTGTTTCTAACACAAACATCTACGCTCTACAAAAAAAATATTATTTGCTACTCAACAACAAATTGATCGCTTAATCGGAATTCTTTTATTTTCGGTTTAGCCAGATCTTGGGCTGCTTAACGTGAGACAATCAATGCCTCGACCCACTTTTCGAACACTAAAATCAATATTACATCTAATTGACAACAATAGCATAGACAAGTCAGACATATTTGGCATTTTTACTACACATTTATCAATTGATGAACAGAAGATTCCATATTTCGGTCGTCATAACTGCAAAATGTTTATAAGAGGAAAATCAATACCCTTCGTCTTCAAACTGTGATGCCTCTGTTCTGATTCAGGATTTCTTGTTCATGATAATACGCAGGTAAAGGGAGTTCTTATGATAAAACCGTGGGCATATGTCTTCCTTGGTGCGCCGGTGATTCTTTTAATGATCGAAGTCATCAAAGATCCGGAGTTTCATGCGTTTTAATTCGACAACTTTGCGCCGGTGATTCTTTTAATGATCGAAGTCATCAAAGATCCGGAGTTTCATGCGTTTTAATTCGACAACTTTTTTACCTCATAATTTTTACTCAGCTTGCTTAATGAGAGAAAAATCCTGGCAATTGGCTCTGTGCGATGAAACCTTCTGAGAGGAGCAAACAGTGTTCTTTCAACAGCGAAACGTTTAAAGCAACATTCCTGGGATACGTGTTTTGAAAACATCAACAAGATATTTGTCTGTCGTTGGCAGGACAATTCTGAAGTGACGGTCCTTCAAACTTTATCGATACTGAGCCCACACATGACATTTGCATGACAATGCTGTCTCCAACTACCGAATCGAAATAAAAGTGGTGGTGCAATAAAAAAAGTGGCTTTCCCTGTTTTACGTATTTGAAAGAAATTTAATTGAACTGGTATGTTCCCTTAAATCTAAAATGTCCAGATAAAATCCAGATAAATTCCCAAAACCGGCGAAAATGGGTTAGCCTATATAATAATATAGCCGATTCATTTCTGGGTTTTAAAAATATATTCTCAAAATTTCCCAAGAACTACCCACACCTATTTTAACAATCACACGTCAGATCTCCGAGATGCAATTTACATAAATTTAGATAAAAAAAACTTACAATTTTAACCAATTTTACAATTTCAAAAATATCTACCAATAAAATTGTATTTATTTTGTATTCCTTCATTTTAGTTCATGTTTATACCCTTGCAGAGGATATTATAATTTTGGTCAAAAATGTGCAACGCAGTGAAGGAGACATCTCGGACCCTATAAAGTATATATTTTCATGATCAGGATCACCTCCTGAGTCGATATGAGCATGTCCGTCTGTCCGTTTCTACGCAAACTAGTCTCTCAGTTTTAGAGCTATCGAGTTGAAACTTTGCACACATCCTTCTTTCCTTTGCAGGCAGTTTATAAGTCGGAACGGCCGGGATCGGTCGACTATATCCTATAGCTGCCATATAACTGATTGATCGGAAATGCCATAACTTTGGTGTTTTTTAAGTTAGAGGGTTGGGAGTTTCAATGGATTCCTCTTTTGTCAAAATAATTCGATATGCCAAATTTCATAAGGATCGGCCAACTATATACGATCCGCTATATATCTAATAATATAAGATGCGTGGCGCCACCTAGCGGACTGCGACTCAACTGCAACGGTATATAAACTTCGGCTCCGCCCGAACACAAACTTAAACTTTCACAAATAAAAATATGTGTTTTTTGAGTTTACAAGTAGAAATTTATTTAATTTTCAATAGCAGGATTATTTTAAATAAACCATTTACAGGTAAGTATACAAAGTATGGACTCTGGGAAGTAGGGTCAAAACAATCTGGAAGTTTAAATAAAATTGATTATTAAATTTGTAAATAAAATTCTTTTTGTATATTTTATGTAGTTTAATTACGTTTTTATATTCCATCTCTACGCAAAAAGCAGCCAGCCGATGCATAAAAAAGCAAGGTATAGGAACAGCTTTGATAGAGTTTGTTCATCTTCGTATTGGGTTGTTCCACGATTGGCTGCTAAAAATAATCAAAAATATATTTAATTTTTTCACTGAATTTTTATGAGCGTATATAAGGGTATAAGTCTCCATCTCCACGTCATGCCATCTTAATGTAAAGCAGAAAAAAATATTATATTACATTTTCATGAGAGAGGGAAGCGATTAAAGATTTTATTAAATTAAAAGAAAAAAAGTATTGCATGGACACATTTAAACGCGCCAGATATTGATTACATGTATTTTTTTGAAAATTCACGTATTATAATACGATTTTTCCCACAATAAGAGTGGTCGTATATAAGATCGAACGCGTTAGATATTCTTATAAACTGTAAACAAACTAAAAATAAGAAACAGTTTGGTTAAGGTAAGTAAATCGCTAATTCTCAGGTGTCTATTTTTGTAGTTTTTTTTTAAAGTTAAATAGTCAAGAATAAATTCGGCTCCATATCGGTGTTTGGTTTGGTATAACACTAAAACAACTCAACTAAACAGAGTACTTAAAATTCCTAATTAGGCCACAAACTATTTAAAAACATGAAAAATATAAACAAAAATAATTTTCCACCCTCCTTGTAGAGATTTATATTCCTCCCTCTTTTTATTAAAGGTTCAGGTGGTTTTAATTAATAATAAATTAATTGGAATAAATAAGCATTAAAACCAATGCAAAAAGCTTCACTGAACTTGTAGCGCCAGTCATGATTCATTAATGCAAAATTTGCGTTTACTTGATCTGTGTGGGTACCATAGGAAAGCCTATCTCTTATAGCCTCTAAGATCCACACGATCAAAAATAAAACAAGCCATTATGGAAATCAGAATATAAAAGGCTATATCGTCTAAAAATCGTCCGATTTGGCTGAACATAAAACGTTCCTTCTATTTTGGGACGTATAATATGAAGGTTCCCTGAAAGGCTGTATTCTTTTATTGGTTTTAAAGTGCAAAGTTAAATTTTCTCGGTGCAATTATAGTAGTCAAAGATAGCCGAAAGGTTGAGTTGTAAGCTAGAGTGTGGAGTCAAACAAGCTCGAGACATCCACTTTTTGTTTTATGTTTATTGATTAATATTATATTTGAATTATTTTTTAGTTGTGCCAATAATATATCTTCCAATATAGACCACAAAAAAAAATTATATATATCATCTTAATATCCGAAGCTTGTGACAATAGTTTCTAGTGGAACCAATAATGGAACCCAATGTAAGCATAACATCTGTGACAGCGTGACCCATTATGCCACACCGATGTGGGACGGGAGGAGAGAATTCCATTTTTGAAGTTCAACGTCTTAGGAACATTAATGATGTTTACATCGAACGAAGCCTCTCAGTGTACGTGCATCTTTACTCCGAAAATTAATGCATCTCTCCAATTACTATGACATCGGCATAAGGTTAAAATATTTCCCGGCTTAATAATTAGGCAGATTTGTGATTATGGAACTAAGCGGACGTGTTTACCGAGAGCTTTAGAAAAACGTGAAAAATCATAATAAATTAAAAAATTGGGGGCCCCATGATACGCGAAAAGACACTAAACTACTTTAAAAATACAACTTAAAGAGTCGTATGCGACATATGCAAAACACACGAGTGAGTACGGCTAAATCTATAAAAATGCAATCAAGTAACGAAACCTTTCATTGCTGCCGTCTACTGGCCGTTTTAAAATCCTGGAAGGACAATTCCTGGACTTCAATAACTCCCTTCAGGATCGTAATATAGCCGCAGAAGACTAAAATGACAATCCTACGCACGGGGGATCACGTCATCTGACTCCCAAAGGTAGGCAATTGCCAATACAATTATATACGTGAGAAAGAAACTGGACTATGTTTTCCCTGAAAGCCTCACACACTGGCCAGTAGACCCACGACAGCTCCCCGACCTTATTTATTTTGGGGTTATTGCCAAAACGGTTTCGGACTTATATTCAGACCGCTCGCTTGACATGAACTGAACACCTTTTTAGGCTCACGTCGCCAAAAACTAACGAAGGAAGTACAAGAAAACAAGAAAGGAAAGCTAACTTCGGGCGGAGCCGAAGTTGTTATACCCTTGCAGTTCAGTCGCAGTCCGCTAGGTGGCGCCACGCATCTTATATTATTAGATATATAGTGGATCGTATATAGTCGGCCGATCCTTATGAAATTTGGCAGATCAGATTGTTTTTCCCAAAATAGAATCTGTACCAAATCCCATCTTTCTAACTTAAAAAACACCAAAGTTATGCCAATTTCGATCGTTCTATGACAGCTATAGGATATAGTCGGCCGATCCTTATGAAATTTTTTACACAAGATATTTTTGTTAAATATAACATGTGTGGAAAGTCCCAACCCTCTAACTTAAAAAACACCAAAGTTATGGCATTTCCGATCAATCAGTTATATGGCAGCTATAGGATATAGTCGACCGATCCCGGCCGTTCCGACTTATATACTACCTGCAAAGGAAAGAAGGATGTGTGCAAAGTTTCAACTCGATAGCTCTAAAACTGAGAGACTAGTTTGCGTAGAAACCGACAGACAGACACACGGACAGACGGACAGACGGACAGACGGACATGCTCATATCGACTCAGGAGGTGATCCTGATCAAGAATATATATACTTTATAGGGTCGGAGATGTCTCCTTCACTGCGTTGCACACTTTTGACCAAAATTATAATACCCTCTGCAAGGGTATAACAAACAATATAAATCAAATCAGCAAATCGAAAACCCACGCTCCCTTCAATGTGTATCAAAGAATCTTGAACGCCCTTGTCAAAAACATTATTGCGAAGGTCGGAAATGGGAACTTTCATGTTTTTCCGCTTAATAAAAGGAACATCTATGAAGCTAAGCTAAAAAGGAAGAATATTTCCGAGCCGTATCGAAATATCTGGACGATGCTAGGATAAATTTTTTAACTACGTATCATCTTATAAGCAGAAAAGCCACGGAAATCGTAAACGCTCTAAAAAGACACATTTTAAACATTCTACAAAAAAAAAACAAGAAGCCGTAACCACTCTTCAAGGTCGAACTTGAGGCACAAAGCAGATCGTTGCAGAAAAACAAAGTTAACCCGATCTATAAACTGCAATATATATTATCGCGTAGAATCACAGTGAAATTGTCACAATACAAACGTATTGGTCCAGTGCAATGTATTGACTGTAAAGATTAAAGACACACAAGCTCATATTGCACACTTCGTCTGGTACGATGATCTATGATCTGGGATAGGAAATCCAATACTCTACAATCCAATACTCTCTTTAGCCTACTCTACAAAGCTCTCAACAGAACCCAGCAAAGCCACAGGGAAAAATGGAAACTATGATGTTTACCCTACACAAAGTTAGATGAAATTAATGTCATGGTAACGGCATGAGGAAAGAATATATACATTCTACCGAACAGATCATCTGGATATAAAGGCCCACAGCGGTACCGGAGTCCTAATCAGAGAACGCATTGAACACCACTATCCCCAAAGGTTTGCAACAAACTATTTGCAGGCCACATTTATACAAAAGGACAAGGACAAAATGACAATTCATGTACTTCTAAAACACCCATGGGAATCGTTTCATAACCACAGAAGACTACAATGGTAATTATAAGCCCTGGGCAATTTTACGCAATCATAAATGTGAGAAACAACCTGATCCCCACATACTAGCTAGAAGACCCACGAAAGACCAAGACTTTATTAATTTTGCGGTGACCAAAACGATATCGGACTTATATTCATATCACTCGCTTATGCTATTAATTCTTATCCGAAGTCCTGATATCAGAGCTTGCAAATAACTATTAACCGTTTTGTTTTGACTTGTGCCAGCATCAAATATTGTAATTATCACTAAATAGTTCTCTCAGTGTATCTAGTCGCAGCGGTTCACAATTGCCCGTTATCAGCAGTTCCATCTTCTTTGATTCTCCCAGATTCGCATGCGCTTTGTTGTTCTTAGGTATCTTGGACCGGCCGTTGCGTTTGGCTTTGAGGTGAAACTGACCCATAATAAATATTGAAATCGAAATTGTAATTGTTTAATTCGTCCGCTATTAAAAAACTGATATATATCAGAACCAAAAAACAAAGTATGCTTGCTCTCCCTTAGAGAGAAAACCCTTTGATTTGAAATTTTGACGTTTTCGGTTGAGCTTTAACAGATGAGTTAAATTTTATGGGGTCTCTCAAAATAACTCTCAGCGTGGTAACACACTGATTCATGTTCTTCAGCAACAGGCAGCAAAAGGCATAGCTGCTGAATGCTCTGGGGGAGGCTGGATCCAAATCCAGCCTAATCCTGCCACAAGTTTATTTGCCTTGCCACCAATTCAGCCACATTGTACACCTTTGACAGTTTCACTTACGCAACAATCAAACGAAATCAATGTTGAACTTGAGGTCGCCTGTAAACTATTCAATGGAATCATTAATCTTGGCTACTTCCCAAAAAAGTGGAAGAAATCTATCGTTATATTGATACCGAAACATTTAAAAGACCACACAATTCCGTTATAATACAGACCAATAGGACTACTGCTGTGATAAATACGCTCAGCTTTTGAACATTGAGAATACTGAAGCACTATTTTCCTCGACAGCAATATCATGCGACTACATCATTGAAGCTGGTGCTCCACAAATAAGCTCACTTGTACGTTCTTTAAATTTCATAAACACTGCGAATACAGTGCTGCTAAGATTAAAAGAACGACGACCAGTCGCAGTGTACACAAACCATTCAAGAAATGTTTCACCAAATTGAAGTTCGTGCCTCCGACCAGTCCGTACAGAATATTTTCGAAATGGAGAGATCGATCGATCTCCGCATATATGTATGTATATTTGTAATGAAAGTGATGACTTCCTGGACAATTTTATACTAATGAAAAATGGGGAGCGATTAAGAGTTTCCCAGCAGCGTTCGTGAAATATCTGGAGAGTAAGAACTTCAGAAGAAAGTTCCGGGCGTGTGGTTTCTCGAGTCAGACATGCCAACGTTTGTAACTATACGTGAGTTGCTGCAGAGGTCCGCAATCACGAGATTACCATAATCGCCGAAAGAGCGCTCACTATCAAGGAATATGCACTAATTGCCTTTTTACTAAAACGTTTTTACACATTGAAGGTGGCTTCAACAACATACTACCATGCTCAATCATCGTTGCACTAACGGAACTTGACGATCGGAGTTGACAATCGATATGTTCAGCTAATACGACAGTTCCTAGTCAACAGGAGTGTCAAAGTAACTTTTTGAGACAATGTGGCGGATAACCTACTGCGGTCCATAGAGGGTGGCGGCTACAAAGTTATTGCAAACGCGGACGATGTTGCTTTATGAGCGCCCAGGTATATACGCATGGGGATTTTGAGAAATGACTTACTTTTTCGGTTATTGTTCGAGACTGACTTTATTTTAGATCAAAGGTTCTTTTATATCTAAGAATATCTAAGTCACACAAAGCAAAATCAAAAAAATTACACAGGCCAACAGCAAAAAATCTCCACGCATAATTTCACCTGCTTCATAATCTTTAAGCTCCCCTGAACCAAAGTCTAGAACAAACATAGGTTCTATCACCCACAGTTTCCACGGTACACCTAAGAGACAACTTCTGTGAAGCTTTACTAAACAAGCTGAACCTGCAATAGATACGTTTTGAACAAAGAAACAGTTTTAGATAGCCATGACTTTTTGAAAATATGAGATTAAAAACTCCAATTTAATTGAAAAAAAAATATTGTTTAACCACCTATAATAAATGCAATAAAATTATTTCGAGTTTTTCCTTATACCCAAAATTAAAACATGGTATAATCTACTGATTTCAATAAGAAAATAAAAATCTTCTATAGAAAAGTGTTTGGGGAAAAATCAAAGAAGACCAAAAATTAATGTAGAAAAACTGAGATTTCAACTTTGGATGAGTATTCCAAAGATATGGTAACTGCTAGATACAATTTTTTAATTTTAGTTGGTACACATACATTTCAAAAATGATATGTACTGGAAACAATGATGTTCATCGCCATTACACGGCCTACATAATTCAATATATGGTAAAATTTGATCAATTTCTTCTCTTAGGTGTACCGCGGAAACAGTGGGTGATAGAACCTATGTTTGTTCTGGACTTTGGTTCAGTGGAGTTTAAAGGTTATGGAGCAGGTGAAATTATGCATGGAGATTTTTTCCTGTTGGCCTGTGTAGTAGAACAAAGGGACAAGATGTGGCACAGACCATTGCAGTTCCAACCTAATACCCTAGAAGGATCGTGTCTGGCTGTCGACATTTCCATAAATAAGATAGAAACATGAAACCCAGCATCGTTCTACGGTTTGTTAATGATAGTAATTTGATAAGTAAAAGTCTACTATGATAAGAGGGGAGGTGACCATCTTTTAATAAAACCAAGCACACCCATTGCTTCATTAACCATGGTAGATGTATGGTCGGAAAAATATAAGTTTCAAATCTAATAGTACACAGATTGTTAACCTGAGTTAATCCTTCTAAGGCGTTCCCATAGAGGAAGTTCATAGGCTGGTGAGGACTAGATCAATTAAAATGGCATGAGTTTACATTTCGATCCATTAAGCTTTAAGTTATTTGCTAAACACCAATTTTGAAATTTAACCCAATCGGATTGAAGTCTAGACTGGGCGCTAGTGAATTTATACTGAAGACAAAGATTAACGTCATCCGCGTACATAAGTATAAGTGATAAGTAGCTTGAAATCCAGATAAGAAGATCAGTTGGCAATCCCAAAAGACTGAGTTTACTTATAAACAGCGAATGGGTAACAGAGTCAAATGCTTTACTTGAGTCAGTGTAAAGACGTCTGTTTGTAAGCCATTCCGCAATCCATCCGTGATAAAAGACGTCAGCTCCAATAAGTTGGTAGTGGTGGAGCGGCCTTTTATGTAGCCATGCTGACACGGTGATATTATTAAACTACATAGGTATTGCAAATGTGGACCGATCAGTTTTTTTAAATGTTTTGGAATTGCTGACAATTTAGAGATCCCTCTATAATTGGCCGCATCGGATTTTTTCCCTTTTTTATGTAGAGGAATAATGAAAGATTCCTTCCACATAAGGGATAGATGTCTTCAGCGATAGATTAAAGAGTTTGAGGAGCGGTTTGCCTCGGCGCCGTTCTTCAAAACACAGCCTGATACTCCATCGGGGCCTGGTGAATACACGGGCTTGAGCTTAAGAAGATCCGATAAAACACCACTTTGATCAAAAGATGGGCAAAATATAATGTTGGCTGATTGGATAAGTGTAAGGCTGGGAAAACTGCTGCTAGGTGAATAAGTTTTTTAAACAAAGTGTGCAAAGAGATCGGCCATTGCCTGATCAGTGTTCGCATATGAGTTCTCAAACGTAAGCAGAGAAGGAAAAGATACATGTTTGCGCTTAGTGTTTCAAAGTTATAAAACTGCTTCGGATCTGCTACTAAGTATCTTGAATAACTAACTGTATAATCTATGATAATCTATGTTTATTTAAAAGTCATTTAATAAAGATGCTGAATAAATCCAGTTGCCAGTTGATAAATAATTGTTATTTCGCGACGCGGACTGTAAATTGTTTTTGTTTATTGTTTTAAAGTTCACAGCACTATCGTCGAGAGCAACTCTTTTATTTTTTTTATTTTATTTTTGTTTTCTATACATTCAGTGCGCTTAAAAAAAAACACATCCGTCCGCATTAAGATAAAGAGAGGCACTTTTTATACCCTTGCAGAGGGTATTATAATTTTGGTCAAAAGTATTCAACGCAGTGAAGGAGACATCTCCGACCCTATAAAGTATATATATTCTTGATCAGAATCACCTCCTGAGTCGATATGAGCATGTCCGTCTGTCCGTATCTACGCAAACTAGTCTCTCAGTTTTAGAGCTATCGAGTTGAAACTTTGCACACATTCTTTTTTTCCTTGCAGGTAGTATATAAGTCGGAACGGCCGGGATAGGTCGACTATATCCTATCGCTGCCATATAACTGATTGATCGGAAATGCCATAACATTGGTGTTTTTTAAGTTGGAGGGTTGAGACTTTCCACACATGTTATATTTGGCCAAAATATCTTGTCTACAACAAGACTTAGTAACTTAAAAAACACCAAAGTTATGCCAATTCCGATCGTTGTATGACAGCTATAGGATATAGTCGGCCGATCCCTATGAAATTTTGTATGTAGATATGTTATTTTGAAATAAGATATGTTGGTCAAATATAACATGTGTGAAAAGTCCCAACCCTCTAACTTAAAAAAAACCAAAGTTATGGCATTTCCGATCAATCAGTTATATGGCAGCTATAGGATATAGTCGACCGATCCCGGCCGTTCCGACTTATATACTGCCTGCAAAGGAAAGAAGGATGTGTGCAAAGTTTCAACTCGATAGCTTTAAAACTGAGAGACTAGTTTGCGTAGAAACAGACAGACGGACAGACGGACATGCTCATATCGATTCAGGAGGTGATCCTGATCAAGAATATATATACTTTATAGGGTCGGAGATGTCTCCTTCACTGCGTTGCACACTTTTGACCAAAATTATAATACCCTCTGCAAGGGTATAAAAACATTTGTTTAATTGAACTGTACATACCAGGAGGTCGAGGTTCGCCAAAGTTTAGTGAAGAAGTAATAAATCCAAAAGGAAAGGCGCCAATGCCAAAAGACATGTGAAAACCATCACCAAATCCAAAGCCTGGAAATCCAGGCGTAGGCTCCGGCTCAGTACGTTGTCCTGCGGGACGGGGTGGAACCTTGTTGCTGTAAAGAGATATCGGGTTGTTATGAATAAAAAGTTAGCTCCATAAATATATTGTACCGTGGGTCTTCCCGTCGCATACTATTGCGTCCGTAAAGTGGTATAACTTTATCTTTATCGACAGAAGCTTTGCATACTGGGCAGAGTTTTCGGTTAGGTCGAGTTAATAGCCATTGATGCAAGCAGGGCCAACAGAATAAATGTCCACACATACTGACAACGGCATCTTTGGCTGTGTCGAGACATATGTTACATTCATAAAGAGATTCGTCGTTCAATTCCCTCTCGTTCTCGATGTTACTTTTCTCTGCTTTTATTTTTGTGGAATCCAATGTTGCTGCAACACTCTCACTTCTTGCAATGTTATCCCCAACAATAGAATTAATTGATAGAGAATAAGATGAATTTGTGTTTGTTGTCTCAGTTGAATCAGTTTGACTATGATGGCTTGTTGAAGGCTCTTCTGAAGATGCGCTTGTAGCTTCTATAGTCCAATTAATTTGGTTACAACTCGTACGTCTAGTCAATGCTGCTTGCACGTTACGATTGTTAGAAAAAGATGACGCAGTAGGAAAATCTGGTGACTTCATCAATTCCGGCCGTTCCATAATTTATAAAATTTTAAATTAACCTTTCAAATTTGGCTGTTTTTATAAGAGTTCTAAAAAACAAGAAGGAAAAGATATACACTCTGTTTATTAGATTATAAAGTTAAGAGCGTCGGAGCGGTAAGATGATTCATTAGGTGCCATGCGATCATGTAACACAGATTCCACCTCCACGGTATTCTGACCAGTGTCAATGCAATATATAATATAATATATAATATATAATATAGAGAGCGTTCATTAGACAGACTAAAAGTGGATTTGGTTAGCGGTTCAATGACCAACTCAGTGCGCTTGATTCACAGTTTAATAGTCTTTAGCTGCTAAATGAGACTCCAAAGTGTAAGAAATCCGCAGTTAGTGATGTGCTTGTGGCGAATAATTCAACTAACTCAGCCGATAACACAGGCCGACAATTTCCAACTTTTTTTTTCCTCCACGCATAATTTCACCTGCTTCATAACACTAGTTTACACCAAAAATGAACCTCCATAAAAAAGAGTTTTTTATAGTAATTTGGGGTCGGAGAACACGAAAATGACATCCGTTTATTTTTCTTAAGAACGTTTTTGAGATATTTTTGAAAATCGTGTTTTTGAGGTCCTTTTTCAGTTTTTTGGTAATATCTCATGAAAAAAACTGTTTACAAACAAAAAAAGGATATTGATTGACAGGTATTGAAGTAACGTTTACGTGGATATATAATATGTGCAGATTGAATCAAATCTCTGTAATGCACAAGCGAACAAATTACAAGTGCGTGAAGAGAAAATTGATCACAAACGAAAAAATTTGAGTGATAAATGTTTTTTTCGACCTAATTTATGAAGTGTCAAAATGTTAATATTACTATAACGTTTAAACTTCTTACTCAATTTGGATAATCTTAGGCTTAAATTGTTGGTAAATAATAAATCTTTTCCCTCAAATATTGAAACCTTAGAAAAAAAATTGTTTTTTTTTGGCAAAAATCGATCTGAAAAATTGAAATTTTCAAAATTGGTCGAAAATTACACTATTTTTGTACTTTGTTCGCTTGTGCATTACAGAGATTTGATTCAATCTGCACATATTATATATCCACGTAAACGTTACTTCAATACCTGTCAATCAATATCCTTTTTTTGTTTGTAAACAGTTTTTTTCATGAGATATTACCAAAAAACTGAAAAAGGACCTCAAAAACACGATTTTTAAAAATATCTCAAAAACGGTTCTTAAGAAAAATAAACGGATGTCATTTTCGTGTTCTCCGACCCCAAATTACTATAAAACAATCATCAATTTTAAGGTTCACTCGATTACATTTAAATTTGTAAACTAGTGTAATCTTTAAGCTCCCCTGAACCAAAGTCTAGAACAAACATAGGTTCTATCACCCACAGTTTCCACGGTACACCTAAGAGACAACTTCTGTAAAGCTTTACTAAACAAGCTGAACCTGCAATAGATACGTTTTGAACAAAGAAACAGTTTTAGATAGCCATGACTTTTTGAAAATATGAGATTAAAAACTCCAATTTAATTGAAAAAAAAATATTGTTTAACCACCTATAATAAATGCAATAAAATTATTTCAAGTTTTTCTTTATACCCAAAATTAAAACATGGTATAGTCTACAGATTTCAATAAGAAAATAAAAATCTTCTATAGAAAAGTGTTTGGGGAAAAATCATAGAAGACCAAAAATTAATGTAGAAAAACTAAGATTTCAACTTTGGATGAGTATTCCAAAGATATGGTAACTGCTAGATACAATTTTTTAATTTTAGTTGGTACACATACATTTCAAAAATCATATGTACTGGAAACAATGATGGTCATCGCCATTACACAGCCTACATAATTCAATATATGGTAAAATTTGATCAATTTCTTTTCTTAGGTGTACCACGGAAACGGTGGGTGATAGAACCTATGTTTGATCTGGACTTTGGTTCAGGGGAGCTTAAAGGTTATGGAGCAAGTGAAATTACGCGTGGAGATTTTTTGCTGTTGGCCTGTGTAATTTATTATATAGTAAAACTCTCATAAGGATAGGCCTCTTCTCTGTTAATTTGTTTAAACAATTTGGTTTCCCACAACTACGAAACAATTTTGGATTTTAAATAGAATTTTGGGCAAATTTTTTATCTAACCAAATTGCAAAACCTTTGTAAATTAAAAATACGTATAACTTCAGAAACACTGAAGCTATCGAGAAATTCTCGATCTTCGTATCGAGAACGTCTTTGGAAAGGTTTTTAAATATAACACCTTCTTGAATGTCAAAATCAATGGAGTTAAAAAAACGGGTTTTAATGTTTATTCTTACAATTAAAGTATTGCTAACTGTGTGAATCGCCTGTCCAGAGGTTACAATTTATTCTATATATTATGTTCTTTTTTAAATAGTTGAAGATCTATATATAGAAAAAAAACGACTGATATAATATAAAACAAGAAAGGAAAGCTAACTTCGGGCGGAGCCGAAGTTGATATACCCATGCAGTTCAGTCGCAGTCCGCTAGGTGGCGCCACGCATCTTATATTATTAGATATATAGAAGATCGTATATAGTCGGCCGATCCTTATGAAATTTGGCAAATCAGATTATTTGGTCCAAAATAGAATCTGTACCAAGTCCCATCTTTCTAACTTATAAAACACCAAAGTTATGCCAATTCCGATCGTTGTATGACAGCTATAGGATATAGTCGGCCGATCCCTATGAAATTTTGTATGTAGATATGTTATTTTGAAATAAGATATGTTGGTCAAATATAACATGTGTGGAAAGTCCCAACCCTCTATCTTAAAAAACAACGAAGTTATGGCATTTCCGATCAATCAGTTATATGGCAGCTATAGGATATAGTCGACCGATCCCGGCCGTTCCGACTTATGTACTGCCTGCAAAGGAAAGAAAGATGTGTGCAAAGTTTCAACTCGATAGCTTTAAAACTGAGAGACTAGTTTGCGTAGAAACAGACAGACGGACAGACAGACATGCTCATATCGATTCAGGAGGTGATCCTGATCAAGAATATATATACTTTATAGGGTCGGAGATGTCTCCTTCACTGCGTTGCACACTTTTGACCAAAATTATAATACCCTCTGCAAGGGTATAAAAAGCCTCTTGACGAGGTAAAGTACCGGTGACGAACCTGCATGCGAATCCAAAATATCTGATATCAATTTTAGTGACGAAAATATGCTATATAGGTTAACAAAATTGCATATAAAAACTATTCCTGTTCGGCACGTGCAAGAAAAAAAAAAAAACAAGAAAGGAAAGCTAACTTCGGGCGGAGCCGAAGTTGATATACCCTTGCAGTTCAGTCGCAGTCCGCAAGGTGGCGCCACCCATCTTATTTTATTAGATATATAGCGGATCGTTTATAGTCGGCCGATCCTTATGAAAATTGGCAGATCAGATTGTTTTCCCCAAAATAGAATCTGTACCAAATCCCATCTTTCTAACTTAAAAAACACCAAAGTTATGCCAATTTCGATCGTTCTATGACAGCTATAGGATATAGTCGGCCGATCCTTATGAAATTTTTTACACAAGATATTTTTGTTAAATATAACATGTGTGGAAAGTCCCAACCCTCTAACTTAAAAAACACCAAAGTTATGGCATTTCCGATCAATCAGTTATATGGCAGCTATAGGATATAGTCGACCGATCCCGGCCGTTCCGACTTATATACTACCTGCAAAGGAAAGAAGGGTGTGTGCAAAGTTTCAACTCGATAGCTCCAAAACTGAGAGACTAGTTTGCGTAGAAACCGACAGACAGACAGACGGACAGACGGACATGCTCATATCGACTCAGGAGGTGATCCTGATCAAGAATATATATACTTTATAGGGTCGGAGATGTCTCCTTCACTGCGTTGCACACTTTTGACCAAAATTATAATACCCTCTGCAAGGGTATAAAAATCAGGCCGTTATCAGACAGATATTTTGGGTTTCGCATGCAGGTTCGTCACCAGTACTTTACCTCGTCAAGAGGTTTTTTTTATATTATCCTATAGCTGGCATATAACTGAACGATCGGAATGGCACAACCTTGCTATTTTTAAAGACAATTGGGGCTGTTTCCAACTTTTTTATTAGAAACTTTATTCGATGGTGAAATTCTCACAAGCTACTATATACGATCTGTATATAGAAATATAGAAATGTGTGCAAAGTTTAACTTTAAAACTGAGACACTATTTTGCGTAGAAATAGACAGACAATGTCATCTCACGAGGTCATCCTGATCAAAAATGATTATACTTTCTCCTTGACTGCATTGCACACTTTTGACCAAAATTATAATATACTCTGCAAAGGTTTAGAGATAGATTAATATACATACATAGATTTATAACTTTGAAATATAATAAATCTAATGACACCTTGTTCCTGTAATATTAATAAAGACTAGGATGCATAATAAAATTTGAATGGATTCTATTTTAGAAATTTGTACAGAAGTTATTCTTCAATAATTTTATCTAGCGATGTACATGCATATGTGCATTTGTAGGACATATATATTGTATATGTATGACTACGAATTACATACACCGTTTTCTACTATTAATTTGAGACGTTGTTTAAATCTAAATGAGAGAACGAAAGAACTTAATTCACAAATATGACGTTAGTTACGTGCCTCTATTTTTTAATGGGTAAAACACACTAAATAATTTTAGTTGTTTATAAATTTTTCAATAAAAGTTATTCCAACTTCGATAGGCTTTTGATGTATTGTTCTTATTATTATTATTCCACAGATATATTTTGTATATCGATTTTAACAACATTTTTTTAAAATGTACTGTCCACACCAGCACAAAAAGTGGAATACAAATAAAACCATTATATTTGGTTATATTCCTAGAGACTTTTATTTTCCCGGGATATATTTATAAATAAAAAAATATACCGTGAAATAAAAAAAATTTCATACTACTGTGAGCAAAAATTAAGGTTTTTTTTTTCATACTTTTATCTTTTATTTGTTGGATATTCTCTTATTAAGAGACTAACAACAATTTTAAAAATCTTAATCTAATACATAATTAGTTTATCATTGTAAACATCTATACTATGGGGCCTCCGATGTCGACGGGCTGGAAGGTCATTTCTTCTTAATCGGGATTGTTGACTAACTTGGTTTAGCAATCTGGCTAGAGGATTTTGGTGCGTGGAGAGTTTCCTTTTGTATTTTTCCTGGAGTTGAGAGATTTCGACTTTGACGAGAGGTATACCTAGGTCTCTATGGATATCTTCATTGCGAATATGCCATGGAGCTCCTGTGATGGTTCTGAGCACTTTAGATTGTGCTCTTTGGATAACGTCTATATTGCTACTGCTTGCATTGCCCCAAAGTTCGGAGCCATACTTCCAGATAGGCTTTATGACTGAATTGTAGAGTAGTACTTTATATTCCAGTCGAAGTGGGGAACGAGGATTGATAAGCCAGTGTAGTCCTCTGGATTTATGTCTTAATTGGTCCCGTTTCGCTTCAATATGTTTTTTCCACGTAAGACGCCTGTGCAGGTGGACGCCGAGATATGTGACCTCATTCACAGAGGGGACTATGGTATTGTTTAGAGTTGGAGCGGGGCAGTTTTGTCTCTTGAGAGTAAAGGTAATGTGTTTAGATTTTTCACCGTTTATCTTTATACGCCAGCCCGCCATCCACTTTTCTATTGATGCAAGGTAAGAGGAGAGGCTTCTGGATGCCTCCAGCGGGCATTTAGATCTTTTTAGTATGGCTGTATAATCGGCAAATGTTGACATTGTTAGACGCTGGTCTGTTGGGATATCTGCTATATATAGAAGATATAGGGTGGGGCCGAGGACGCTTCCTTGGGGTACGCCCGCCTTAATTTCGAACTCTTCTGTTGTAAAGTTTTTTTTTTTACAGTGACCACTCGATTAAGCAGGTATGTTTTGAGCAGCTCATGACAGTTTTGTGGGAGTAATAGTTTTATTTTATACATAAGTCCTTGCAGCCAGACTCGGTCAAATGCCTGGGATATGTCCAGAAATATAGCAAAACAGTATTCTCGCTGTTCATAGGCGGTTCGAATTTCAGATGTGATACGGTTCACCTGCTCTATGGTGCCATGCTTTTCTCGGAAGCCAAATTGATGTTCAGGGATTATATTATTCGAAGTCATATAAGGCGTGATACGGAGCAGTAGAAGTTTCTCAAAAAGCTTTGATAAGCATGAAAGTAGACTTATTGGTCTATATGAAGAGGCCAAAGCTTTGTCTTTCCCTGGTTTCGGTATCATTATTATAATGGATTTTTTCCATTGTTGGGGGAAGTGGCCAAGCTTTGTAATAGAGTTAAATAGAATTTTTATATAATTGATAGTGCACGCAGGGAGCTCCATAATCATTTTCGGCGCAATGAGGTCATACCCTGGAGACTTATTTGGCTTGAGGTGCTCTTTGATGACCTTAGTGATTTCAGTTGTTTGAAATTCTATAGCTGGAATTGGATCTGTAATTGGTAGCTCTGGAAGAATGAAAGGAGAGGCTGCTTGATTTGGAGTAAAAACTTTACAAAGGTGACTAGCGAAGACGCTGGCTTTTCTTCATCGCTGCGCGCCCAAGATCCATCTGGTTTTCGAAGGGGCATATCTGCTTCTATGGGCGGCTTTAAGTTAGGATGGGCTTTCCATAGAGGACACCTGGTACTTTTTGGGGAAAGCTGTTCTATGTATGATTTTTGAGCAAGTTCTTCTCTGCTCCGTAGGACCTTTGTGAGCCTTCGTGTTGCTGTTTTTAGCCTTTCCTTTGAAGAAGGGGATCTGTGTGCCTGCCATTCACGGCGGAGCTGCCGCTTTTCCCGGACTAGATTTTCTATATAGGAATTTGTGGCGGAGTATGGAGGTTTTTCTGTGGTCGCAGGAGTCGAGAGCTTTGCTGCTGAGGTCATCATGTCTTCCAGGTGGTTGACTGCATCTTGAATGTCCTTGCTTCAGTTAATTGACGGTCTTATGTTTATGTGAGAGCTTATGTACTTTTTGTACCTAAGCCAGTTTGTCCTTTTTGATGTGAGATAAATTTGATTATTTTGTAATTCGGCATGTAGAAATACATAGGTGAAGAAGGACAACTGAATGGTCAGACGAAAGGTCATCCAAAGGTTCGGCTCGAATGATGCTTCGAGGAATTTTTCTAGTGATCGCAAAGTCAATTAGGACTGGCTTCTTCCGTGGGTCCACTGGCCAGTATGTAGGCTTTCCCGGAGATAGAAATTCTAGTTTATTTCCTGGCTGTATCAAAGCGTTGTATAGTTGTCTACCCTTTGGGTTGGTTAGGCGAGAACCCCAGTGAGGGTGCCTGGCATTGTAGTCGCCGCCTGCTATAAAGCAATCGCCTAGTGTATCAAAGAATTGCTTAAACTTCATATCAGATATGCAGAAGTGTGGTGGGCAGTATATTGCAGCTAGGTTCAGGTGACCTCCCACGGTCTGAATTCGTATTGAAGTTGACTGCAAGGAATTTGTAGCAACTCGTTGGAGGGAATGGTGTTTTATGCGCTGCTTTATGAGGATCCCAGTTCCTCCATGAGCCTTCCCATCTGGATGATTTGTTGCATGAAATATATATCCCGTCAGATAGAAGTTGTTTTTGTTCGTTAGATGAGTTTCGGAGAGGAGCATAATATCGATATTATTATCATCAAGAAATGTCTTAAGTTCATTTTTGCGCTTTGAAATGCCGTTAGCATTCCATAGACAGATTCTCAAATAAGCCATCTAATTGGATTTTTCTGTAATTGGCAGTTTGATTTCCACCGCAGTTGCCACATTTCTTAGAGTTATGGTCGGTTTTATTTATGGTACAGAAGGCAGTGTTATGGAGGCCGCCACAAGCCACACAGACTGCACGCAAGGTGCAGTACGACATTGAGTGTCCATATTCTTGGCAGCTTGAACACTGTAGAGGTTGGTTGCACTTATGAGGTTCCTCTACCGTGATTCTTCTATGCAGAAGATACTGTAGTTTGTATATGGGATGAATCATATTTTTAGGAGTTGTTTTCGTTTCAGGTTGCAGCTCAACTTTGAACATAGGCTGGGGGACTTTTTGTCTGTTGATGATATTAATGGCTCCCTTAACTTTAAAACCTGCACTTGAAAGGGCTTCGATGATTTCTTTTATTGGTACCGACGATTCAATACCCTTTATGACCACGTGAAGGCACTTGCTGCTCTTCAATTAGTAGGTGTAATATTTTTTCTGGTTGTTGTATAGGTATTTCGTGGCTAAGCGATGATTTTCCTCCGTGTAGACTTGGAGCTTGGTCTCCCGAATATTGCCCTTGGTCAGTGGCATTATATGAAAATTGTTATTTCCAATTAGCTTAGCGAGACAGTTTACCATATTGCTGCAGTTTTGATCACGTATGTAAATGGGTGGGGGCTTTTGCTTGGCTTTGGGAACTTCCGTATTCTCTTCATTATTACTGTCTTCGCTTAATATAGAAAATCTGTTTTCAGACAGAGAATTAATCGGTTCGTCTTGATTGTTAACTTTCATTGCTTTTGCAGGGTTAGCATTTTTTTTCGGCTGAGGACTGAGCTTTCGTTTTACTTGGATATATCGGTCAATGCCCGTTTGGATTGTTGCTCGGGGGGGCTGGGAGACAGCTACCGATGTTGCTGTTGTGGTTGATGTACACGATGTGGTAATCGATGTAGTAGTGCTCGTTGTAGGCAAATATAATGGAGTTGATAGACCAGAGGGTGATAGTGCTGAGGAGGTGCATTGCGCACTCCAGGTTACTGCACTGCTTGTGCCTGGGAGAGCATGATCTTGCACGCTCTTCGTTTGCGACGAATGAGAAATAGGCATTGGAAGATCGTCTACGCTCTGTTTCTGGGACAGAGAGCTTACTTTCGTTCATGTTGTTGTTGCTTATGTTAGGTACTGCAGGCAGGGGGCCGCTCTTATTTCTTTAAATGAATGTGCACACGCTGTGGGTTTAGTTTATCGTGATGGCATTTCAATTTTTGAACTTAATAAATTTTGATTTTGTGTTAGTTATTGGACACTATAAGCTCGAGACTTATGTGTGTCCAAAAGCGTCCTTTCGCGATTTCTAGAGTCCACCACTTCTTTTGCTTTTTCCCTGAGTTTTCTTGTATTTGCATAGCTGCTGACGGAGCAGCACAGAAACACTTCCACTCTCTCTTGTTAATTGGCTATTTCTTCTAAAAATTAGGCTGAATTTTTATTTTAGCTCGCGGGCTTACAATCTCGGGTTAGGTTTGGTACTTGAGGTTTGGTCTTGAGTTGGTACGGCTGTTAATGATATCTGGGCAAAATTTCAAGGCCTATATTTACTTTGCGTTTAGCAAACGACCAAGAGTGCATTTTTCGATGGCAGTGAAGGACCATCAGATTTTGCTTGCGGAATGAAATATCGGTTCGGAAAACTTGTCCTTTGGTGAGTTGACAATAATAAAAATCCTCCTGAGGAGGCGACTTATTATCGGAGATGGAATAATGGTCTAGCAGTTCCCCCACCCTGAAGCTTTGGTGAATCTTTCTATTCTATTAGGATGTATTTATGTCATCATTGAGATGTTGTTGAGGAACCTGTCGCACAGATGAGGCGTATTTCATACTGGTGTGCCATCTCGTGAAGAGATGACCTGCAGTCTGAGACTGTTTTGGAGTTGCTGGTGATCGATCTGATCTTTTTTTAGTCGCTTGGCTATCACTGTGTATATTGACTCCTCTTAGTGTGGGCTTATGTGTGTTTAGGTATTTTAGTACTTTCCTTATGGCTATCACTTATGCATAGTTGCTATTGCTATCACGAGTGCCTTCTTAGGGCCTAGGATTTGATAATCTCACTCCTCTCTATCAGGAATGAGGGTCTGGAAGGGTATTTGTGGGTACTCCCTGGGAGTACAGTAGTCTTTACTGCTCGAAAGGAAAGGGTAGATTCCTGGAGTGGCCCTTGTTTAGGTGGCTCCATTGCTGGATGTTCCTCATCCTAATAGCCGCTATTTTTGCTTGTACTATATCTGCTGGATCTGGATTTGTAAGCTGTGTATGGCATTTAGGGCTTCATTCGGGGTGGATCGTTGCACACCGCTGATACATGGTGCTGTTTTCCAGCTTCTCAATGGCATTTTTCTTTTTGAGAGCTGGCTAAGACATTAAGAGTTGAATGTGAAAAGAATTGCGACGTCGTTCGCGCAGCTTGCATAGAATCGAATTGAAATCTATGCTTCATGGGAGAGAGGAGAGGACTCCGCCTTGCGGTGTGCCCCTACTGACGGCTCTTGTTAAGGAAGATGTGGCTAGTGCGGACGTTGGCCAATGAGTTCCACCAGGAGATCATCTACCCCAAGAGTCCTCAGGGTGCTGGTTATGGTGTTCGGGAGAACGTTGCTGAAGGCTACTTCTATGTCCAGAAAGGCTATCAGGGCGTATTCCTTTTGCGAAAATGGTTAGTGAAAATATTCGGTGGATTTAATTCTTTGGTATGCATTAGAGATTTGGATGTTAAAAGTTTATCTTAGGTATAGGCCTATTCTTCTTTCTAGCGTCTTATCAGGAAGGATTTATATTGGGCGGCGCATCCGCTCCGGGGTGCTTCCAGGTTGCACCAGTGAGTTTCCTGCTTTCCCTTTTTTGGCTTTATTCTTGGACATGCTGTTTTGAGGGTATTATTGCAGGCTTCAGTGAATTCTTGCGCCAGAGTCTTAAGACTATCCACGGCTTGAGGATACTCTGGTAGCTTTGGTGCAATTGTGTTTGACAGGATTTCATAATACTTGGAACACTTGGTTTTTTGAGGTTTTGAAAAACTGCTGGTTCTGTTATTTTAAAATTAAGGGATGTTTTAGTGGACCTGTGGTCGGAGAAAGAATGTTTCTCTAGGAGCTTCCAAAAGGTTACGTATCTAAGTTATCTGTTTCGATACAAGCGTGAGATTAATGAGTTTCCAGCGATTTGCAATAATGAATGTATAATCATCTCCCTTATTGCAGAGGAAAAGGTTTGACCTACGAATAGAGTTGAAAAGAGACATACCGCGATCGTTTGTGCTAGAGCTCGCCCATTGTGAGTGGTGAGCGTTAGAGTCATATCCTATAAAGAGGCCTAGGTTGAGCCTGTACTGTACTAGCTATTCTACTAGCTCGTTAGGTGGTTCCTGCCTCTCATAAGCCATCTAGGACGACATGAACCGGATTGGAGTCGTTTGGGACTCCAAGGTGGCTGCCACGTTGTCTTTGTTGCTGTAATTATAGAGCAAAAATATGCTAGGGTGCTTTTTAGCTAGAATGCAGGCTTTAATTTTACCTTCAGTGTTAGCTACTAATAGCTTGTACTCCTTGGTTCCTGGACTAGGACCGTTGGCACCTAGTGCCAAGACCTACTAATCAATCAAGATGCATCAGCAGGGCACCTAGTGTCATCAAGGTGCATCAGCAGGTCAGAATATATGTTGGCACCTAGTGTCATCAAGATGCATCAGCAGATCAGAATATACAAGCATCAGACCTACTAGCCTATTAATAATGTAATTATAAGCATAAGCCAATACCCAACCTACTAACTCGGCACTAGTCGATGGCTCCGGAAGCAGAATCTGCGTGATCAGCGGGAAGAATGACCGACTGACCGAGGCAAGCCGAAACCAGCCAGCGAAGCCGAAATGCGTGGGGAAAGCAGTACGTGAACAAACAACCTGAGTCAGCAGACTCAGAGGTGGGGGACCCTGGCATTAACCTTAGTTTAGCACGTCCAGAACTTTGACCTTTTCTTAGATTTAATGATGTATAATTTAGCATCTTATATAAGAGTTATTCTTCTGAAATAAAGACAGTTGCGAAATCAGACTCAATTATCTCGTTACTCAGTGTTGAAACTCCGGCACTTAAACTCAACCTACATCACGTGATCCTGTGTAAAACGATTCACAAGTAGGACCCGCGGCATACCAGTCTACTTCAAGTGTTGCTCCCGTGAAAGGGACCACAAGTAGACCCCGCGTCATCCCATTACTTCGCGTGTTGCTCCCGTGAAACGGACCGCCAGTAGACCCCGCGGTACCTAACTACTCCGAGTGTTGCTCCCGTAAAACGGACCACCAGCCGACCCCGCACTATCTAACCTACTTCGAGTGTTGCTCCCGTGAAACGGACCGCCAGTAGGAATCGGCCGATAAGGAATCAGCCGAATCACCATCCCAACGGTGCTTGAGGAAAACCCTACCCAGGACTTCAAGCACGCAACAGCAATTCCCGCCTGATCACAGCAAGCGTCTGGGCAACCCAAGCAGTCCCTTGCAGAAACCAGGTAAATTCAGTCAGACTATTTACGTTCTTTGACTACGACTCCGGGACCTACCGCTACCCCCCCGAGTTCAAGTTTGACGTAGTTGCCGCATAACGCTCTACGGACGTCATCATACGGACGATCTCCCTCTCTTCGCCGTCGGAGATTTTAACGAAATGTTTTTGCTAACTGTTCCACCGTTCCACCGAATTTATAGATTTGACATGATTACCCGAGCCCAGAAAAAACACAGGGTGCAGGGTGCCCGTTTATTTTTATATCGTTTACAAAGGGTGAACCTCACCGGCTGCTCGGTTCAGCCGATCGACCACGAAGGGCCTACCTACCCCACAGGACATGTCACTTGCCTCCAAACACCTGCATGCCTACGTTCCGCAGGATCTATGGCAGACCAGAGGTTTTGGTGTCGCGTCTCCTTTAACTCTAGGTAATACGCTGTGCATACGTCCCTGCGCCTGGATAAGGATTCTCTTGACTTTGCCGGGGTGTCCCTGCTTGGTTTCACTGATGGGCTTGATTTCCCGAGCTGGCTACCACTCGCTTTACAGGATCACACCTGGTCTTAACGGTCAGGAATCGACAAAGCGTACGCCAGGCCGATCCGTCGCTATCGCTACCAGGATACCTGCCGTAACCAGGAATAATCCAACCCGACTCGATTTACCCCTGGGCTTCAGTTCCGCCGCGGATCCTTGATCCTTTTCCCACTTGCTCCTTGATTTCTACTTGTTCGATGACTCGCGTACAGACGCTGGACTTACCCACAGGGATTCTTTGAGTCACGGATCTCAGATCCTTGCGCACTCGCTCTACATCCCGCACTCGCTCTACATCCTTCAGCCTATACTCCTTATTCTTCCAAGGAAACTTTCTCGCTTGAATGTTAGACTTACCGACGGGGGTCTTCGCTCAACTCCTCCAGCTTCCCTAGAAGACTCGGTTTCGATTTTCTCAAGTGGCGTCCTTATACATCACCTGAGGTGCTATATTAACTTGTTAAACCTTGAAAATGTCGCTTCCTGCCGTTAATCCTTCGTTCCTGTGTTCTCGCCGTTAACTTTCTCCAATTCCCGTCAAATTTCTATTGGCGGGATCGCTTTCTTGCCTCCCTCTTTTGCCCCGCTTGGGTCTCCAATTCATATTGTTATTATGCAGGTCAAGGGACTTCGTCCGGATACCCTCGCGCTCCCCCTTTGGGCATTCCAAATGCATTTCTGCATTTTCTAAACACAGCTCCGCTATCGTGGGCCGCTCCGTTCCCCGCTGTCCCCTCTCTCTCCTCCTCTCTCTCTCCCACGCGGCCGTGGTGGGCACCTGTCTTGGCGTGTGGGAGATCTAATCTCCTCACACTACGCCCTTTCTTCGGGAATGGCAGAAGCGTCGAGGTTCCAGCTTCTTGTTTGTTTTTGTTTTCATTGTTTTTTTTCTCTTTCTATTTTTTTTCTCTTTCTTTTTTGTGTGGATGTCCCTATCCACCTTCCCTTTTTTTCGGATGACATTAGGTTTGTTTCCTTTATTTTTGCTTTGTATTTTTTTTTCGAAATTGTATCTATATTTTTTTCTTAGTAATTTTTCCACTCTTTGTATTTGTTTTTTTTTGTTTTAAATTTCATTTTATTTTAATTTTTTTTGTTTGTTTTTGATTTATTTTTATTTTTGATATTTTTTTCTTTGTGTATATTTTTTCTTCTTCCTAATAATTATATTTCCCTAATACACATTTATCTTTAGTCGCGATCAAACCCTCCCCGAGTTAAGACGTACCTAAAATTTAAGCGGTAGCTGCGTTAGCACTAAAGCTATTAGTATTCGATTTACAACAAAAAACGAAACAAAATAGTGGTTGCTGATAAGCACTAAAAAATCGTTATTGTTAACATGAACAACGACGAAGACGACACATCGGCTTGGAGCTGCCAGACAGTAAGGCCGAAGCGGAAGGCAATCAAGAGACAAAACCAAGTGTCCCCGATCCTACTAAAGAAAAAAATTGCCCTGGCCCATGCACCCAGCACCAGCTCCAATCAATACGCGCTCCTAAGAGACACCACGCCAAATAATGAAATTGAAGACGAAAGCGAAGCACTGGACTTGATAACTGAAGACACCTTAGATGAAACTGCCAAGCCGCCATCTATATTCTCATCTGAAGTCAGCAATATAAAAGGTAGCTAGCTTATCTCGAGACAAAAATTAAAAAAGAGCTTTTCTTTTATAAAGTTCAACACGATGGTCAAGTAAGAATTATGGTTAAGTCTATTGATGAATACAGGAAACTAGTTAAAACTATTTCTGGAGATTTTGTCAAATTTAACACATATCAGCTCAAACATGAGAAGTAGTTATTAAGAATTTGTACTTCTCAACGGATATCGACTTAATTAAACAAGATGTGGAGTCCAAAGGCCACACTGTTAGATAAATTTATAGTCCAAGATATAGTCCAAAGGCCACATTGTTAGACATAAGTAATATTGAAAGTCGTGTAACCAAAGAACCAATGAACTTGTTCTACTTAGATATTGAGCCAAACAATAAGAACTTAGTTAAACACATTGGTAACGCAGTTGTTAATATAGAACCCCCCATAAAACCAAATAAAGCATACAGTGCTACCGTTGCCAGGAATTTGGACACACAAAGTCACACACAAGACAAAGGACACATAAGTTAAAGTTCCAAAACTCACATTTTTCCAAAAGACAAAGAACATCCACCAAAATGTGCCAACTGCAATGAAGATCATGCTGCTAGTTACAAAGGGTGTAAAGTTTATCAAGAACTTATATACAAAAAAATAGTAAGCGGACGCAACAACCTAAAAAACACCAAAGATGACAATAAAGGAAATGACTATGCTACAACTCAATCATTTGCTCCGTCTTATAATTCCACTCAACAACCCAAGGATTATCAATCATACGCTCAAGCTGCTGCAGGAAAAAGTATCTCAAACACGTCCTTAGAAAGAATAGAACAGCTTCTAGAAAAACAATTTCAACTTTCGAATAATTTACTAAATATAATAATGTTACTTGTAAACAAGCTATGCAAATAAACCTAAACTTAGGAATATGGAATGCCAATGGGCTTTCCAACCATGTAAATGAAATATATTTATTTTTAAAAACGAATGAAATTGACGTAATGCAACTTTGTCAACTGTTAAGCCTACATACTGGCCATCTGATAGTCGGATCAGATCCCAGAGTTGATTGATTTCGTAGTATTCTCTGGAATTCCACAATCACATATGTGAGTAATGGAAAGCTTTGACCTGAACTCAGATTATTCTCCAATAATAGCTACTTACAGCACAATAGCCTATATGTTGGAAAAGCCCTACACAGTCATTTCAGCTTCTACAGACATTAACTCATTCAAGAGCTATTTAGGCTCAGCTATAAACCTGGATATTTCGTTACAAACAGGAGAGGAGATAGACTATGCTGTGAAGCTTTTCACAAACATAAATACCTAAAGAGACCAGCTGAAAGAAACACAAATATTCGTAATAGCAATGGAACTTGGTGTAGGTCTAATACCGAACAAGCGGAAGCATTTGCACAACATCTGCAATCTGTCTTCCAGCCCAACGATATTAATAATTCTATAACTATTAGGTGGAACTATTAGGTTCTATTAAGTGAAAAAGTTTCTTGAGTCACCCAGCCAAATGAGCTTACCTATAAAGAGCAAGATACCACATACTCGACCTTCCCGATAGATAAATACAACTAACAGAAACGATGTTATATATAATAGCGGGGTTCACTGGAAAACTGCTATTTCTGTTCATTTAATATTAATTATAAAATTTACTTATTGTTTATAAAAATAGATTGTAAATAAATGAAAAGTTAAAAAACAAAAACAGATATTTTTTCTTTTTATATTTTTGTTGTTTTTTTTTGTTTTAAATTTAAATGTTTATTTTGTTTATATTTTTGAATTTTTTTTTGTATGTATATATTTTTTTCTTCTTCTTCCTCTTAATATCTTTATTTCCCTACTATATGTATATATATTGTTTCTGGTTTTGATATATTTTTTCATTTTTATATGTTTTTTTTTTTTGTTTTGTTTGTTTTTTTCCATTTTGTTTTCTCTTTTTTCCCAGTGTATGGTTTTTGTTTACATCTTTTTTTTAACCTTTGATTTCCAATCATTTTTGTTTTGTTTATGTTTATTAATTATAGTTTATGCCTGCACCGACTCCTGTGCTTGGGCTTTTAGCTCACTCAGTTGCAGCAGGCACACTCAGGCACAGCAATCACTGGCGACACAAACTCTCAGGCCAGTGTTTGTCCCATGTCCCTTGATCTTTGCCTGCAAACTGGGCGATCACTGTCCTGTTTGCCCTTTCTGTAGGGTTTTACTGCGGCGTGTATGGTGCGGTAAATTGATTACAAACTCCGAGGCCCTTGAGAAATTTTTCGAAACTCCTACTGGTGAACTGGGCACCACTGTCTGTTACCATCACCTTTAGCACCCCGTATCTAGCGATAATCCTTTTGCCAATTGCTTTCTGCAGCGTCTCAGTTGTGGCTTTCCGCATTGGAACCATTTCCGTCCATTTTGAAAACCGTTTGATCATTACCAACAGCATGGGGTTTCCATGCTTGGACCTCAGTCCCACGAAATCCGCACATACCGTCGCCCATGGCCTCTTTTGGGATCTGTGTCAGCATTTTCCCTGCGGCTTGCATCTGACTGGGTTTATACCGCATGCATGTTTCGCACTTTCTGACATACCACCTTATGTCGCTGCTATTATTTTTACAATTGTTTTTCTTCCGCCTAGATGTCCCGCTGTTGGTGCGTCGTGGTTCTCTTTCAACACCTGCTGTCTCATATCCAGCGGCCCGTTCAGCTTCCATGACGCTACTTCTTCGCTTCCGGCTCTATGTGGAACATGTCGGTAAGCCAGGCCTGCTTCTTCTACGTACTCTGGACATTTTAGTGGGGTTTCCCGTATTTTCTTTTTCAGTGCGCTTATCCATAGGCATACCACGTCTTCGCTTGCTGTGGCACTCCTCAATTTTTCTATTATCGGCTGGCGGGAAAGTGCATCTGCAACTACATTCAGCTTACCTTTTCTGTAGCTGATAACATAATCATACTGTTGCAACTCGAAGACCCATCTCCCGATCCTTCCAAGTGGGCTCTCTATGTTATTCAGCCATTTCACTGGTACCCCTCTTGCCGAATTGCCCATATTATGGCTAGCCACTCCTTCTCAGTCGCCGATAATTTTTTTCTGCGCTTATCAGCGTTTGACAGGCGTAAGCGACCACTCGCTGTGTCCTACGTCAGAGCTGTTGCATGCCAGTTCTGGATTCTCTGCCAATCGCGCCTTTAGATCTGCCAAACGCCTCTTGGTGTCTGGCCGTCCACTTTGTTTCTTATCGTAGGAGATCGTTTAATGGTTATGCGACCCCTGCGAAGTATGGGATGAATCGCCGATACCATTCCAATGACGCCATCCCAATGAACTGACGCACCCCCTTCACGTTTGTGGGGGGTTTCAATTCTGTAGTCGCTGCAACCTTTCCGGGATCCATAGCAATTCCCTGACTCGTTATCCGGTGGCCCTGAAGAAATGGCACTTGTCCGTGTTTATCCTTAAGTTTGTCGCCTTAAGTCTACGGAATACTTCTTTCAAATTCTTTCAAATATGATCCTCCCTTGTACGTCCAATCACGAGGATGTCATCCTGATATGCAAATGCGTGCGGAGCCATATCCGGGCCTATGACCTGGTCTAAAGCCCTTTGGAACGTTGCCGAGGCTGAGTGCAACCCGAACGGCATCACCTTCCACTTGTACAAACCTTTCCCTGGTACCGTAAAGGCCGTGTTCCATCTGTTCCCTTTCTCCAGTGGGGTTTGCCAATACCCGACTTTAAGGTCGAGGCTGCTGAAAAATTTTGCCTCCCTCAATTGTTCCAGTACGAAGTTTATCCGTGGCATCGGGTATGCAACCTTTACCGATTTTGTGTTTATTTGTCGGAAGTCCACGCACCCGTCTTTTTCTTTACCATGACAATGGGTGAGCTGTAAGCGCTATTTGAAAGCTCGATCCCTTTTCCAGCAGCTCTTCAACTTTTGCATTGATCTCCCCCTGGATTTTGGGGTTCTTTGGATATAATCTTGACTTTATTGCAGGCAGAACAAAATTCTGGGGTTCCTATCTGTTTCTTTCTAGGCGTCGGCTTCAGTGCCCACTGAAGATTCGGCATTCTCTGACTTTGGCTTGCTGCCCGTCCAGTTTTGGGCTTGGGTCTACTGTCCAATTTTCGGTTCGGCTGTTACTGCCGCATTTGGCATCGATCCTCAGGCTGCCATCTCTGGTGGGTTCTGGTGGGCTCTGGTGGGTTCTGGGGCACTTCCACTTTCGGCCAACTCCTGTCTACCGCGAAGGCTTGCCTATTAAAGACCTCTTCCTCCAAGGCCAGCTCCCAAAATTCCTCGGCTAGACCGATGGAGCGATGCGCATGCGTATGGCCTCATAAACATTTTCATGTAGGGCATGCAGTTCTCCACCAGCCTTTCTATCACCTCCTTCGTCCCTAGCGTCCGAAGCTCCACCGTATATTCCTCGAACGGTTATCCTCGTTGCTGCTTCCGCTGTCGAACCTGGTCTGCCAATTTTTCAAAATATTGTAATGTCGGCCACTCCCCATCGTTCATTATGAACCATCTTTGTGCTCTGCCCTGGAGTAAGCCCTGGAGTGTTTATTTCCAACCCGTATGTTTTAGCGCACCTAAACATAGTCAACCTGCACCGGGACTGGCTTCCGCACTTGTGCCTCCATGCTTTTTATGCTCTTCATTTCTGGTACCGCCAGACTTTGAATGAGTTACTCCGACTCACTCATTGCTCTTTGTCTCGGCGTGGACCTCTGTATGTACTTTTCCTCAAATCCACGCGTGACCGCCATCACTTTGTCTCATCGACCCACTTTTCAACAAGCGCCCTCATGTTTTCTACTGTTCCTTCTGCTGGGAGACCGAGCTCTCTGCACACTTCGCTCAACTCCTCCTTGCGAAGCACGTATATCTAGTATTTCTTCTTGAAGCCATCTTGAAGCTGCGTTACTTCTTTTCGTAGACTTGAAAGCAATCACGTAGTTTGGGCGCCAGTGCTCGCAACAAATGCCGCGGCTAGCTCACAGAGTTTGGGGGATCGTTCCACCGAATTTATAGATTCGACGTGATTGCCCGAGCCCAGATATAACACAGGGTGGAGGGTGCTCGTTTATTTTTATATCGTTTACAAAGGGTGAATCTCACCGGCTGCTCGGCTCAGCCGATCGACCGCTCGTCCTCGCGTCGTTCCCCGATCACCGTTCCGGGTTGGTGCTAATACACACGCCCCCGGTTGCGTTCCCCACTCGCCTCCAAACACCTGCGTGCTTACGCTCCGCAGGATCTATGGCAGACCAGAGGTTTTGGCGTCGCGTCTCCTTTAACTCCAGGTGATACGCTGTGCGTACGCCCCAGCGCCTGGATCAGGATTCTCTTGATTTGACCGTGGTGTCCCTGTATGGTTTCACTATTGGGATTGAGTTCCCGAGCTGCCTACCCCTCGCTTTACAGGATCACACCTGGTCTTAACGGTCAGGAATCGACAAGTCGTACGCCAGGCCGATCCGTCGCTATCGCTATGACACCAGGATACTTGTCGTGCCCGGAAATAACCCAACCCGACTCGTTTTACCCTTGGGCTTCTGTTCCGCCGCGGATCCTTGATCCTTTTTCCCACCTGCTTCTTGATTTCTACTCATTGGCTGATTCGCGTACCGCCACCGGACTTACCCACAGGGGGCCTTGAGTCACGGATCGCAGATCCTTACTTACGCCGGACTTACCCATGGGGGGTCCTTCAGTCTATACTCCTAATTCCTCCAAGGTAACTTTCTCGCTTAAATGTTAGACTTACCGACGGGGGTTTTTCGCTCAAATCCTCCAGCTTCCCTAGAAGACTCGGCTTCGATTTTCTCAAGTGGCCGTCTTTACAGCACCTGAGGTGCTAATTAACCTGTTAAACGTTGAAAATCTCGCTTCCTACCGTTAATCCTTCGTTCCTCTGTTCTCGCCGTTAACTTTCTCCAATTCCCGTCAAATTTCTATTGGCGGGATCTCTTTGTTGCCTTCCCCTTTTGCCCCGCTTGGGCTTCCAATTCATATTGTTATTATGCAGGTCACCGGACTTCGTCGGGATAAACTCGCGCTCCCCCCTTTGGACATTCCAAATGCATTTCTGCATTTTCTAAGCACAGCTGCGCTGTCGTGGACTTCCGACTTGGCGACTTGGGAGATTCCGACTCTTTGATTTTGTAAAAAGTTTGTTCTATGGAAGATTTTTATTTTCTTATTGAAATCAGTAGATCATACCATGTTTTAATTTTGTATTTAAGGGAAAACGCGAAATAATTTTATTGAATTTATTATAGGTGGTTAAATAATATTTTCGTCAATTAAATTGGTGTTTTTAATCTCATATTTTCAAAAAGTCATGGCTATCTAAAACTGTTTCTTTGTTCAAAACGTATCTATTGCAGGTTCAGCTTGTTTAGTAAAGCTTCACAGAAGTTGTCTCTTAGGTGTACCGCAGAAACTGTGGGTGATAGAACCTTGTTCTTGACTTTGGTTCAGGGGAGCTTAAATATTATGAAGCAGGTGAAATTATGCGTGGAGATTTTTTGCTGTTGGCCTGTGTAATTTTTCTGATTTTGCTTTGTGTGACTTAGATATTCTTAGATATAAAAGAACCTTTGATTTAAAATAAAGTCAGTCTCGAACAATAACCGAAAAAGTAAGTAATTTCTCAAAATTCCTGTGCGTATATACCTGTGCGCTCATAAAGACTATAGTAAAGGTAAGATTGAAATACTTTTTAAGGACATTAGTATTAATCAAGATTTCTTTGCAGAATAAAATTTAAAACACAGCCACCCCTTGATCCCTCACTAACTTTTGTAAAAGTTAGAGATTTTAATTGTCGGGTCAAGCAGCCGCTGTAAAGTTTGGCCGGCAATGATTTGTTGAATTTGTTTATCTTTTCTTCATCTTTGTCTCTATTCGCGTTGCCTGCTCTCGTGCATTCGATCGGCCACCTGCATCTGCCGTCATGCGCTATCGTTGTCTCGCTCTCTCGAGGTATCTTTCGGTCGCTCCGCAGCATCAAGCTTTGAGCCCCCGCGTCTTTTATTCTAATTCGGTCGTCAACCCTACGCAGTCTCTTACATATGTTCTTTATATAAACCAAATCATTTAAATAAATTATAATCATACATAGAAATCTAAAGGTTCTTGTTTTTCATAAAAGCCTAGATTTGGAACATTGAATAAAGATCCCGAAAAAGCTCGGTAACTGAACATTGGTGAACTCCGACGTGATTGTCCTTAGGAAAATAATTTGTTGAATCCAATTTTACATTGAAAATTTGAGCTGCGCGGCTTAACATAAAAGTTATCACCTTGCACTGCAACCTGGCACTTACTTCCACTTACTAAATTGTTATTTCAACATCACGGGAATATGACCCGACTCCTCATCATCAGGTGATCAATAAAGCACACCTTAACTGGCGCCCGAGCAGATAAGTAAAGTGAATGTAAATTATGGGTGTTAATAAAGATTTTTCTCAAAATAAAAAAAAGAGAAAAAGAAAAAAAAAAATCAGTGCGTGTCTAGGGACACGCGTGAGGAACGAAGTTCCTTTGGCATGTTTGGCAATGAAGGAGAGACATGAGTGAATGAAGGCGAAAAATGATTTACAACAACAATTTACAACAATTTGTTTGTAAATACCATATTGACAATTGATATGCCTAAGTCTTCTGATTTGCATGAACGCAATTCTTGGTGAAATGAGTCGCTGCTCGATCATATTTAATTTTGGCAAATAAGAGGGAATGATCGGGTATGAAAACCCATTGAACGTCGATAGTAAAGGAATTTTTAGAGCGCCGAGAGGTTTTTGGTTTTTTTCTGCGTTTCCTAAAGTATTTTTGACGCTGTGAATTTGTTTTCGGTTCCCCCCGGCTTCGGTCCTTTTTGCATTGACTTCTGATTATTAAAATTCAATGGCTCTGCTCCAATTTTTTTACTGTCCTTCTGTCGCTGTCGAAAATTTTGCTGGCGCTGCGCATTTCTTTTTTGAATGGATTCCTGATTATCCCGATACTCATTTTGATACATTGCGGCGGTTTTTCGTGCTTTTTTTTTTTTAATATTTTCTTCGACCCCCAAATTCACTGATACATTTGGTTGAGGTATTCCATCAACGCTGTAAATGTAATTATTACAAGGGTCAGATTTTAATTTCATTGCGGCGACGCGATAGCCGTCACATGTACGAAAATTTCACGCGTAGTGGGGAGCATGAGCAGTGGAAAAACGCTCAACTGTGGAGAGCGAGAGAGTGGAGAAATGGTTATATTCTCTCACTCTACGAAGAAGAAACAGACAGATAGCCGTTTAACGTTACGTTACGGTTTTTTTCGGCTAGCCCTCCTCCTCCAAGCTCATACCGCGCCATAAGAAACTTCGTTCCAAAAATAAAAAAAGAGAAGAGACTTTAAAAGCCTCAAAATAAAAAAAGAAAAAGAAAAAAAATAAAATAAATAAAAATGAAATAAAAAAAAATGAGAAGAGAACTTTAACTTGAAAAACAACGAAGTTATGGAATTTCCGATCAATCAGTTATATAGAAACGGACAGACGGACAGACGGAAATGCTCATATCGACTCAGGAGGTGATCCTGATCAAGAAAATATATACTATATAGGGTCGGAGATGTCTCCTTCACTGCGTTGCACACTTTTAACCAAAATTATAATACCCTCTGCAAGGGTATAACGAAAAATTGCATAATGAAACGAAAAACAAGAAAGGAAAGCTAACTTCGGGCGGAGCCGATGTTGATATACCCTTGCAGTTCAGTCGCCACCTAATAATATTTTATACGCCATATCTAATAATATTTTATATTATTAGACATATAGCGGATCGTATATAGTCGGCCGATCCTTATGAAATTTGGAAAATTTCTTCTAACTTAAAAAACACCAAAGTTATGCCAATTCCGATCGTTCTATGACAGCTATAGGATATAGTCGGCCGATCCTTATGAAATTTTGTACATAAGATATTTTGGTCAAATATAAAATGTGTCCCAACCCTCTAACTTAAAAAACACCAAAGTTATGGCATTTCCGATCAATCAGTTATATGGCAGCTATAGGATATAGTCGACCGATCCCGGCCGTTCCGACTTATATACTACCTGCAAAGGAAAGAAGGATGTGTGCTAACGGGTAGGTAGCCCAACCCGTTCTTTTGGCTCGCCCGCGCACTGAGTACGAGCTTAAAGAAACATCTACTCTGCCAGATTATGTGAAGGAACTCCAGACTTTTGAGAGGGAGCCCGGGAAATATGTACCTTGGGTTAACAGGGCGCAAGCCATTGTTAACGATTATGAGATCATTATAGGTAAGCCTATGTATAGGTCCATCATTCCTTGCATTAGGCAAAAAATAAGAGGTGACGCCGATTTGGCGCTTTTCTCTTATAATGTAAACGATGATAATTGGCCGAAAATTAAACGGGTCACTTCACTAAGCCGACAAGCGAGACATCCGAACCCTCGAATACCAACTAAGCCAATTAACACAAACAAATAAAACCCTGGAACAATTTTATAACGAGGTCAATAATCACTTTTCCTTGATTCTGAATAAACTAAAACAATCAAATCATGCCCCTAACGTGGCCAGCGCCCTAATTGAAATGTATAGAGACGAGGCGTTTGATGTTTTTGTTTTTGTAAGGCTTAACGGCGATGCCTCTAAGTTACTGATTATCCGGGGCCCGAAAAATTTGGCTGAGGCATATTCGTTTTGCTTAGAGCAGCAAAACGTATCGATCAGGGGAAATGTACATTTGGAACCCACGAATAGGTTCACCCCATTTCTTCAACCCCGTTACCCAACAGACGCATCACACTATGCGTCCCCAATAACATCACCACGATATTCGTCTTCGTTCCAATCACCGATAAGAGCACCAGCGGACATGAACTTTAACGATAACTCATCCGGTAACTCGCGAGGTTCTAAAAGATTCCAAGGACCACGGCCTGGCATTAAGATGGAGTCAAACCGGTTTAGCCAGTCTTATCAGCCCGGCTTTGGCGTACGCCGTGGAAACGACTTTGACGATAGAAAATAAAAAAATATCTCGCCTGAATATAACTCCCCCTCAAATATCTCCCCTACGCCCGTCACTTTATTCCACTTAACAACGAGACAATGTCCGATCTAATATGAATACTCGGAAAATATCTTAAGCCCTCCATAATTAATGGAGTAAAGATTGCCGAACAGAGCCCACAGAGGTTCGAAAGAAGTCCGCATCAAAATTCTTGAGAAATTCTATTTTCCCAGAATGTCAAATACGATTCGTGCTCAGTTATCATTGTGCGACTGTCGCAAACGATTCAAATATGAGCATAGGACATAATAAATATAGGACAGAACCTAAACAGTATGAGGCGGGGGATAAAGTTTTCGTCGATAGTAAACAAATTAAAACCAAGGGAAAACAACGGTTTAGACCAGAGGAGGTCCAAGAGAATCGCGGGATAACGGTAAAAACTAGGTCAGGTAAAATTTTACATAAATCGGACTTGAGAAATTGAGGAAAAAGAATAAAAAAGCGCTTTATGAACCTCATCATTTAATACGCACACAAAAACCAACCCTTTGTTTAACATACGCAAAAAACATTAAAACATAAAACACAAATAATATAGTCACACAAGTCATTCTTTTTTTCTTGATCACGATGCCCTACAAGTCTCACACTCATCGGCCTCACATTAGCCGCGCGCATATTTAAGTACGATGCGCCCGTCGTTCCCTTGCAGCAAGGAGTAGTATGGTGATCACTGGAATATTTAAATTAGTACACGTCATCAACTTGTCAAGGATGATGATAATAAACGCCGAGAGGCAGCAACCCTGATGAATCACCCATTAGCGCAATAATAAGACACTACCTGGAGCAAGCAGCGGAGAGGATAAATAGAGTAATGAGGCCACCATCACATAAAGTTCGGGCAATAAACTGGCTGAGTTCAGCCTGGAAGTGGATTGCAGGATCACCAGACGCGGAAGACTGGAATGCGATGCTCAACTCAGAAAGGATGATCGCCGAGAATAGTGCTGACCACGCAGACTTTTAGAGGGGAAGGAGTTATCACCCGGCACTGCCAAATCCCCCCCCTGCTCAGCACTGTGCGCCCCCTGTCCGACTACGCCTCGAACTCTTGCTTAACCCAGAATCCACAGCATAAGCAATATTCAATATTTGATATTCGATATTCAAGTGTTGTGGGTTCATCTACGCCGGATATGTCGCAAGAACGCAACTATGTTTCGCTGACGAGAATGTTGCAAAAAAGCTGACACCACACCCGGAGTGTTACGCTGACTGTTGACACCGGAAAGCTGACACCACACACGGAGTTGGAGTGGGAGATCAGGCGATATTGAACTAACGACCGGAGGGCCACATTTCAGTGCAGTCAGTCTATTTTGCACCACCAAAACGTCAAGCCGATACTTTTCCCGATTGCCTAAGAATACTTTTCCAAATAAATTGTTTCAATAAGTTAATTCCACGATAAATTGTTATTTCAACATCACGGGAATATGACCCGACTCCTCATCATCAGGTGATCAATAAAGCACACCTTAACTGGCGCCCGAATAGATAAGTAAAGTGAATGTAAATTATGGGTGTTAATAAAGAGTTTTCTCAAAATAAAAAAAAGAGAAAAAGAAAAAAAAAATCAGTGTGTGTCTAGGGACACGCGTGAGGAACGAAGTTCCTTTGGCATGTTTAGCAATGAAGGAGAAACATGAGTGAATGAAGGCGAAAAATGATTTACAACAATTTGTCCGTAAATACCATATTGCCTAAGTCTTCTGATTTGCATGAACGCAATTCTTGGTGAAATGAGTCGCTGCTCGATCATATTTAATTTTGGCAAATAAGAGGGAATGATCGGGTATGAAAACCCATTGAACGTCGATAGTAAAGGAATTTTTAGAGCGCCGAGAGGTTTTTGGTTTTTTTCTGCGTTCCCTAAACTAGTTTTGACGCTGTGAATTTGTTTTCGGTTTCCCCCGGCTTCGGTCCTTTTTGCATTGACTTCTGATTATTAAAATTCAATGGCTCTGCTCCAATTTTTTTACTGTCCTTCTGTCGCTGTCGAAAATTTTGCTGGCGCTGCGCATTTCTTTTTTGAATGGATTCCTGATTATCCCGATACTCGTTTTGATACATTGCGGCGGTTTTTCGTGCTTTTTTTTTTTTAATATTTTCTTCGACCCCCAAATTCACTGATACATTTGGTTGAGGTATTCCATCAACGCTGTAAATGTAATTATTACAAGGGTCAGATTTTAATTTCATTGCGGCGACGCGATAGCCGTCACATGTACGAAAATTTCACGCGTAGTGGGGAGCATGAGCAGTGGAAAAACGCTCAACTGTGGAGAGCGAGAGAGTGGAGAAATGGTTATATTCTCTCACTCTACGAAGAAGAAACAGACAGATAGCCGTTTAACGTTACGTTACGGTTTTTTTCGGCTAGCCCTCCTCCTCCAAGCTCATACCGCGCCATAAGAAACTTCGTTCCAAAAATAAAAAAAGAGAAGAGACTTTAAAAGCCTCAAAATAAAAAAAGAAAAAGAAAAAAAATAAAATAAATAAAAATGAAATAAAAAAAAATGAGAAGAGAACTTTAACTTGAAAAACAACGAAGTTATGGCATTTCCGATCAATCAGTTATATAGAAACGGACAGACGGAAATGCTCATATCGACTCAGGAGGTGATCCTGATCAAGAAAATATATACTATATAGGGTCGGAGATGTCTCCTTCACTGCGTTGCACACTTTTAACCAAAATTATAATACCCTCTGCAAGGGTATAACGAAAAATTGCATAATGAAACGAAAAACAAGAAAGGAAAGCTAACTTCGGGCGGAGCCGATGTTGATATACCCTTGCAGTTCAGTCGCCACCTAATAATATTTTATACGCCATATCTAATAATATTTTATATTATTAGACATATAGCGGATCGTATATAGTCGGCCGATCCTTATGAAATTTGGAAAATTTCTTCTAACTTAAAAAACACCAAAGTTATGCCAATTCCGATCGTTCTATGACAGCTATAGGATATAGTCGGCCGATCCTTATGAAATTTTGTACATAAGATATTTTGGTCAAATATAAAATGTGTCCCAACCCTCTAACTTAAAAAACACCAAAGTTATGGCATTTCCGATCAATCAGTTATATGGCAGCTATAGGATATAGTCGACCGATCCCGGCCATTCCGACTTATATACTACCTGCAAAGGAAAGAAGGATGTGTGCTAACGGGTAGGTAGCCCAACCCGTTCTTTTGGCTCGCCCGCGCACTGAGTACGAGCTTAAAGAAACATCTACTCTGCCAGATTATGTGAAGGAACTCCAGACTTTTGAGAGGGAGCCCGGGAAATATGTACCTTGGGTTAACAGGGCGCAAGCCATTGTTAACGATTATGAGATCATTATAGGTAAGCCTATGTATAGGTCCATCATTCCTTGCATTAGGCAAAAAATAAGAGGTGACGCCGATTTGGCGCTTTTCTCTTATAATGTAAACGATGATAATTGGCCGAAAATTAAACGGGTCACTTCACTAAGCCGACAAGCGAGACATCCGAACCCTCGAATACCAACTAAGCCAATTAACACAAACAAATAAAACCCTGGAACAATTTTATAACGAGGTCAATAATCACTTTTCCTTGATTCTGAATAAACTAAAACAATCAAATCATGCCCCTAACGTGGCCAGCGCCCTAATTGAAATGTATAGAGACGAGGCGTTTGATGTTTTTGTTTTTGTAAGGCTTAACGGCGATGCCTCTAAGTTACTGATTATCCGGGGCCCGAAAAATTTGGCTGAGGCATATTCGTTTTGCTTAGAGCAGCAAAACGTATCGATCAGGGGAAATGTACATTTGGAACCCACGAATAGGTTCACCCCATTTCTTCAACCCCGTTACCCAACAGACGCATCACACTATGCGTCCCCAATAACATCACCACGATATTCGTCTTCGTTCCAATCACCGATAAGAGCACCAGCGGACATGAACTTTAACGATAACTCATCCGGTAACTCGCGAGGTTCTAAAAGATTCCAAGGACCACGGCCTGGCATTAAGATGGAGTCAAACCGGTTTAGCCAGTCTTATCAGCCCGGCTTTGGCGTACGCCGTGGAAACGACTTTGACGATAGAAAATAAAAAAATATCTCGCCTGAATATAACTCCCCCTCAAATATCTCCCCTACGCCCGTCACTTTATTCCACTTAACAACGAGACAATGTCCGATCTAATATGAATACTCGGAAAATATCTTAAGCCCTCCATAATTAATGGAGTAAAGATTGCCGAACAGAGCCCACAGAGGTTCGAAAGAAGTCCGCATCAAAATTCTTGAGAAATTCTATTTTCCCAGAATGTCAAATACGATTCGTGCTCAGTTATCATTGTGCGACTGTCGCAAACGATTCAAATATGAGCATAGGACATAATAAATATAGGACAGAACCTATGAGCAGTATGAGGCGGGGGATAAAGTTTTCGTCGATAGTAAACAAATTAAAACCAAGGGAAAACAACGGTTTAGACCAGAGGAGGTCCAAGAGAATCGCGGGATAACGGTAAAAACTAGGTCAGGTAAAATTTTACATAAATCAGACTTGAGAAATTGAGGAAAAAGAATAAAAAAGCGCTTTATGAACCTCATCATTTAACACGCACACAAAAACCAACCCTTTGTTTAACACACGCAAAAAACATTAAAACATAAAACACAAATAATATAGTCACACAAGTCATTCTTTTCTTCTTGATCACGATGCCCTACAAGTCTCACACTCATCGGCCTCACATTAGCCGCGCGCATATTTAAGTACGATGCGCCCGTCGTTCCCTTGCAGCAAGGAGTAGTATGGTGATCACTGGAATATTTAAATTAGTACACGTCATCAACTTGTCAAGGATGATGATAATAAACGCCGAGAGGCAGCAACCCTGATGGATCACCCATTAGCGCAATAATAAGGCACTACCTGGAGCAAGCAGCGGAGAGGATAAATAGAGTAATGAGGCCACCATCACATAAAGTTCGGGCAATAAACTGGCTGGGTTCAGCCTGGAAGTGGATTGCAGGATCACCAGACGCGGAAGACTGGAATGCGATACTCAACTCAGAAAGGATGATCGCCGAGAATAGTGCTGACCACACAGACTTTTAGAGGGGAAGGAGTTATCACCCGGCACTGCCAAATCCCCCCCCTGCTCAGCACTGTGCGCCCCCTGTCCGACTACGCCTCGAACTCTTGCTTAACCCAGAATCCACAGCATAAGCAATATTCAATATTTGATATTCGATATTCAAGTGTTGTGGGTTCATCTACGCCGGATATGTCGCAAGAACGCAACTATGTTTCGCTGACGAGAATGTTGCAAAAAAGCTGACACCACACCCGGAGTGTTACGCTGACTGTTGACACCGGAAAGCTGACACCACACACGGAGTTGGAGTGGGAGATCAGGCGATATTGAACTAACGACCGGAGGGCCACATTTCAGTGCAGTCAGTCTATTTTGCACCACCAAAACGTCAAGCCGATACTTTTCCCGATTGCCTAAGAATACTTTTCCAAATAAATTGTTACAATAAGTTAATTCCACGATTAATTGTTATTTCAACATCACGGGAATATGACCCGACTCCTCATCATCAGGTGATCAATAAAGCACACCTTAACTGGCGCCCGAACAGATAAGTAAAGTGAATGTAAATTATGGGTGTTAATAAAGATTTTTCTCAAAATAAAAAAAAGAGAAAAAGAAAAAAAAAATCAGTGTGTGTCTAGGGACACGCGTGAGGAACGAAGTTCCTTTGGCATGTTTAGCAATGAAGGAGAAACATGAGTGAATGAAGGCGAAAAATGATTTACAACAATTTGTCCGTAAATACCATATTGCTTAAGTCTTCTGATTTGCATGAACGCAATTCTTGGTGAAATGAGTCGCTGCTCGATCATATTTAATTTTTGCAAATAAGAGGGAATGATCGGGTATGAAAACCCATTGAACGTCGATAGTAAAGGAATTTTTAGAGCGCCGAGAGGTTTTTGGTTTTTTTCTGCGTTTCCTAAAGTATTTTTGACGCTGTGAATTTGTTTTCGGTTCCCCCCGGCTTCGGTCCTTTTTGCATTGACTTCTGATTATTAAAATTCAATGGCTCTGCTCCAATTTTTTTACTGTCCTTCTGTCGCTGTCGAAAATTTTGCTGGCGCTGCGCATTTCTTTTTTGAATGGATTCCTGATTATCCCGATACTCGTTTTGATACATTGCGGCGGTTTTACGTGCTTTTTGTTTTTTAATATTTTCTTCGACCCCCAAATTCACTGATACATTTGGTTGAGGTATTCCATCAACGCTGTAAATGTAATTATTACAAGGGTCAGATTTTAATTTCATTGCGGCGACGCGATAGCCGTCACATGTACGAAAATTTCACGCGTAGTGGGGAGCATGAGCAGTGGAAAAACGCTCAACTGTGGAGAGCGAGAGAGTGGAGAAATGGTTATATTCTCTCACTCTACGAAGAAGAAACAGACAGATAGCCGTTTAACGTTACGTTACGGTTTTTTTCGGCTAGTCCTCCTCCTCCAAGCTCATACCGCGCCATAAGAAACTTCGTTCCAAAAATAAAAAAAGAGAAGAGACTTTAAAAGCCTCAAAATAAAAAAAGAAAGAGAAAAATAAAATAAAATAAATAAAAATGAAATAAAAAGAAATGAGAAGAGAACTTTAACTTGAAAAACAACGAAGTTATGGAATTTCCGATCAATCAGTTATATAGAAACGGACAGACGGACAGACGGAAATGCTCATATCGACTCAGGAGGTGATCCTGATCAAGAAAATATATACTATATAGGGTCGGAGATGTCTCCTTCACTGCGTTGCACACTTTTAACCAAAATTATAATACCCTCTGCAAGGGTATAACGAAAAATTGCATAATGAAACGAAAAACAAGAAAGGAAAGCTAACTTCGGGCGGAGCCGATGTTGATATACCCTTGCAGTTCAGTCGCCACCTAATAATATTTTATACGCCATATCTAATAATATTTTATATTGTTAGATATATAGCGGATCGTATATAGTCGGCCGATCCTTATGAAATTTGGCAAATTTCTTCTAACTTAAAAAACACCAAAGTTATGCCAATTCCGATCGTTCTATGACAGCTATAGGATATAGTCGGCCGATCCTTATGAAATTTTGTACATAAGATATTTTGGTCAAATATAAAATGTGTCCCAACCCTCTAACTTAAAAAACACCAAAGTTATGGCATTTCCGATCAATTAGTTATATGGCAGCTATAGGATATAGTCGACCGATCCCGGCCGTTCCGACTTATATACTACCTGCAAAGGAAAGAAGGATGTGTGCTAACGGGTAGGTAGCCCAACCCGTTCTTTTGGCTCGCCAGCGCACTGAGTACGAGCTTAAAGAAACATCTACTCTGCCAGATTATGTGAAGGAACTCCAGACTTTTGAGAGGGAGCCCGGGAAATATGTACCTTGGGTTAACAGGGCGCAAGCCATTGTTAACGATTATGAGATCATTATAGGTAAGCCTATGTATAGGTCCATCATTCCTTGCATTAGGCAAAAAATAAGAGGTGACGCCGATTTGGCGCTTTTCTCTTATAATGTAAACGATGATAATTGGCCGAAAATTAAACGGGTCACTTCACTAAGCCGACAAGCGAGACATCCGAACCCGCGAATACCAACTAAGCCAATTAACACAAACAAATAAAACCCTGGAACAATTTTATAACGAGGTCAATAATCACTTTTCCTTGATTCTGAATAAACTAAAACAATCAAATCATGCCCCTAACGTGGCCAGCGCCCTAATTGAAATGTATAGAGACGAGGCGTTTGATGTTTTTGTTTTTGTAAGGCTTAACGGCGATGCCTCTAAGTTACTGATTATCCGGGGCCCGAAAAATTTGGCTGAGGCATATTCGTTTTGCTTAGAGCAGCAAAACGTATCGATCAGGGGAAATGTACATTTGGAACCCACGAATAGGTTCACCCCATTTCTTCAACCCCGTTACCCAACAGACGCATCACACTATGCGTCCCCAATAACATCACCACGATATTCGTCTTCGTTCCAATCACCGATAAGAGCACCAGCGGACATGAACTTTAACGATAACTCATCCGGTAACTCGCGAGGCTCTAAAAGATTCCAAGGACCACGGCCTGGCATTAAGATGGAGTCAAACCGGTTTAGCCAGCCTTATCAGCCCGGCTTTGGCGTACGCCGTGGAAACGACTTTGACGATAGAAAATAAAAAAATATCTCGCCTGAATATAACTCCCCCTCAAATATCTCCCCTACGCCCGTCACTTTATTCCACTTAACAACGAGACAATGTCCGATCTAATATGAATACTCGGAAAATATCTTAAGCCCTCCATAATTAATGGAGTAAAGATTGCCGAACAGAGCCCACAGAGGTTTGAAAGAAGTCCGCATCAAAATTCTTGAGAAATTCTATTTTCCCAGAATGTCAAATACGATTCGTGCTCAGTTATCATTGTGCGACTGTCGCAAACGATTCAAATATGAGCATAGGACATAATAAATATAGGACAGAATCTAAACAGTATGAGGCGGGGGATAAAGTTTTCGTCGATAGTAAACAAATTAAAACCAAGGGAAAACAACGGTTTAGACCAGAGGAGGTCCAAGAGAATCGCGGGATAACGGTAAAAACTAGGTCAGGTAAAATTTTACATAAATCAGACTTGAGAAATTGAGGAAAAAGAATAAAAAAGCGCTTTATGAACCTCATCATTTAACACGCACACAAAAACCAACCCTTTGTTTAACACACGCAAAAAACATTAAAACATAAAACACAAATAATATAGTCACACAAGTCATTCTTTTCTTCTTGATCACGATGCCCTACAAGTCTCACACTCATCGGCCTCACATTAGCCGCGCGCATATTTAAGTACGATGCGCCCGTCGTTCCCTTGCAGCAAGGAGTAGTATGGTGATCACTGGAATATTTAAATTAGTACACGTCATCAACTTGTCAAGGATGATGATAATAAACGCCGAGAGGCAGCAACCCTGATGGATCACCCATTAGCGCAATAATAAGGCACTACCTGGAGCAAGCAGCGGAGAGGATAAATAGAGTAATGAGGCCACCATCACATAAAGTTCGGGCAATAAACTGGCTGGGTTCAGCCTGGAAGTGGATTGCAGGATCACCAGACGCGGAAGACTGGAATGCGATACTCAACTCAGAAAGGATGATCGCCGAGAATAGTGCTGACCACACAGACTTTTAGAGGGGAAGGAGTTATCACCCGGCACTGCCAAATCCCCCCCCTGCTCAGCACTGTGCGCCCCCTGTCCGACTACGCCTCGAACTCTTGCTTAACCCAGAATCCACAGCATAAGCAATATTCAATATTTGATATTCGATATTCAAGTGTTGTGGGTTCATCTACGCCGGATATGTCGCAAGAACGCAACTATGTTTCGCTGACGAGAATGTTGCAAAAAAGCTGACACCACACCCGGAGTGTTACGCTGACTGTTGACACCGGAAAGCTGACACCACACACGGAGTTGGAGTGGGAGATCAGGCGATATTGAACTAACGACCGGAGGGCCACATTTCAGTGCAGTCAGTCTATTTTGCACCACCAAAACGTCAAGCCGATACTTTTCCCGATTGCCTAAGAATACTTTTCCAAATAAATTGTTACAATAAGTTAATTCCACGATTAATTGTTATTTCAACATCACGGGAATATGACCCGACTCCTCATCATCAGGTGATCAATAAAGCACACCTTAACTGGCGCCCGAACAGATAAGTAAAGTGAATGTAAATTATGGGTGTTAATAAAGATTTTTCTCAAAATAAAAAAAAGAGAAAAAGAAAAAAAAAATCAGTGTGTGTCTAGGGACACGCGTGAGGAACGAAGTTCCTTTGGCATGTTTAGCAATGAAGGAGAAACATGAGTGAATGAAGGCGAAAAATGATTTACAACAATTTGTCCGTAAATACCATATTGCTTAAGTCTTCTGATTTGCATGAACGCAATTCTTGGTGAAATGAGTCGCTGCTCGATCATATTTAATTTTTGCAAATAAGAGGGAATGATCGGGTATGAAAACCCATTGAACGTCGATAGTAAAGGAATTTTTAGAGCGCCGAGAGGTTTTTGGTTTTTTTCTGCGTTTCCTAAAGTATTTTTGACGCTGTGAATTTGTTTTCGGTTCCCCCCGGCTTCGGTCCTTTTTGCATTGACTTCTGATTATTAAAATTCAATGGCTCTGCTCCAATTTTTTTACTGTCCTTCTGTCGCTGTCGAAAATTTTGCTGGCGCTGCGCATTTCTTTTTTGAATGGATTCCTGATTATCCCGATACTCGTTTTGATACATTGCGGCGGTTTTTCGTGCTTTTTGTTTTTTAATATTTTCTTCGACCCCCAAATTCACTGATACATTTGGTTGAGGTATTCCATCAACGCTGTAAATGTAATTATTACAAGGGTCAGATTTTAATTTCATTGCGGCGACGCGATAGCCGTCACATGTACGAAAATTTCACGCGTAGTGGGGAGCATGAGCAGTGGAAAAACGCTCAACTGTGGAGAGCGAGAGAGTGGAGAAATGGTTATATTCTCTCACTCTACGAAGAAGAAACAGACAGATAGCCGTTTAACGTTACGTTACGGTTTTTTTCGGCTAGTCCTCCTCCTCCAAGCTCATACCGCGCCATAAGAAACTTCGTTCCAAAAATAAAAAAAGAGAAGAGACTTTAAAAGCCTCAAAATAAAAAAAGAAAGAGAAAAATAAAATAAAATAAATAAAAATGAAATAAAAAGAAATGAGAAGAGAACTTTAACTTGAAAAACAACGAAGTTATGGAATTTCCGATCAATCAGTTATATAGAAACGGACAGACGGACAGACGGAAATGCTCATATCGACTCAGGAGGTGATCCTGATCAAGAAAATATATACTATATAGGGTCGGAGATGTCTCCTTCACTGCGTTGCACACTTTTAACCAAAATTATAATACCCTCTGCAAGGGTATAACGAAAAATTGCATAATGAAACGAAAAACAAGAAAGGAAAGCTAACTTCGGGCGGAGCCGATGTTGATATACCCTTGCAGTTCAGTCGCCACCTAATAATATTTTATACGCCATATCTAATAATATTTTATATTGTTAGATATATAGCGGATCGTATATAGTCGGCCGATCCTTATGAAATTTGGCAAATTTCTTCTAACTTAAAAAACACCAAAGTTATGCCAATTCCGATCGTTCTATGACAGCTATAGGATATAGTCGGCCGATCCTTATGAAATTTTGTACATAAGATATTTTGGTCAAATATAAAATGTGTCCCAACCCTCTAACTTAAAAAACACCAAAGTTATGGCATTTCCGATCAATTAGTTATATGGCAGCTATAGGATATAGTCGACCGATCCCGGCCGTTCCGACTTATATACTACCTGCAAAGGAAAGAAGGATGTGTGCTAACGGGTAGGTAGCCCAACCCGTTCTTTTGGCTCGCCCGCGCACTGAGTACGAGCTTAAAGAAACATCTACTCTGCCAGATTATGTGAAGGAACTCCAGACTTTTGAGAGGGAGCCCGGGAAATATGTACCTTGGGTTAACAGGGCGCAAGCCATTGTTAACGATTATGAGATCATTATAGGTAAGCCTATGTATAGGTCCATCATTCCTTGCATTAGGCAAAAAATAAGAGGTGACGCCGATTTGGCGCTTTTCTCTTATAATGTAAACGATGATAATTGGCCGAAAATTAAACGGGTCACTTCACTAAGCCGACAAGCGAGACATCCGAACCCGCGAATACCAACTAAGCCAATTAACACAAACAAATAAAACCCTGGAACAATTTTATAACGAGGTCAATAATCACTTTTCCTTGATTCTGAATAAACTAAAACAATCAAATCATGCCCCTAACGTGGCCAGCGCCCTAATTGAAATGTATAGAGACGAGGCGTTTGATGTTTTTGTTTTTGTAAGGCTTAACGGCGATGCCTCTAAGTTACTGATTATCCGGGGCCCGAAAAATTTGGCTGAGGCATATTCGTTTTGCTTAGAGCAGCAAAACGTATCGATCAGGGGAAATGTACATTTGGAACCCACGAATAGGTTCACCCCATTTCTTCAACCCCGTTACCCAACAGACGCATCACACTATGCGTCCCCAATAACATCACCACGATATTCGTCTTCGTTCCAATCACCGATAAGAGCACCAGCGGACATGAACTTTAACGATAACTCATCCGGTAACTCGCGAGGCTCTAAAAGATTCCAAGGACCACGGCCTGGCATTAAGATGGAGTCAAACCGGTTTAGCCAGCCTTATCAGCCCGGCTTTGGCGTACGCCGTGGAAACGACTTTGACGATAGAAAATAAAAAAATATCTCGCCTGAATATAACTCCCCCTCAAATATCTCCCCTACGCCCGTCACTTTATTCCACTTAACAACGAGACAATGTCCGATCTAATATGAATACTCGGAAAATATCTTAAGCCCTCCATAATTAATGGAGTAAAGATTGCCGAACAGAGCCCACAGAGGTTTGAAAGAAGTCCGCATCAAAATTCTTGAGAAATTCTATTTTCCCAGAATGTCAAATACGATTCGTGCTCAGTTATCATTGTGCGACTGTCGCAAACGATTCAAATATGAGCATAGGACATAATAAATATAGGACAGAATCTAAACAGTATGAGGCGGGGGATAAAGTTTTCGTCGATAGTAAACAAATTAAAACCAAGGGAAAACAACGGTTTAGACCAGAGGAGGTCCAAGAGAATCGCGGGATAACGGTAAAAACTAGGTCAGGTAAAATTTTACATAAATCAGACTTGAGAAATTGAGGAAAAAGAATAAAAAAGCGCTTTATGAACCTCATCATTTAACACGCACACAAAAACCAACCCTTTGTTTAACACACGCAAAAAACATTAAAACATAAAACACAAATAATATAGTCACACAAGTCATTCTTTTCTTCTTGATCACGATGCCCTACAAGTCTCACACTCATCGGCCTCACATTAGCCGCGCGCATATTTAAGTACGATGCGCCCGTCGTTCCCTTGCAGCAAGGAGTAGTATGGTGATCACTGGAATATTTAAATTAGTACACGTCATCAACTTGTCAAGGATGATGATAATAAACGCCGAGAGGCAGCAACCCTGATGGATCACCCATTAGCGCAATAATAAGGCACTACCTGGAGCAAGCAGCGGAGAGGATAAATAGAGTAATGAGGCCACCATCACATAAAGTTCGGGCAATAAACTGGCTGGGTTCAGCCTGGAAGTGGATTGCAGGATCACCAGACGCGGAAGACTGGAATGCGATACTCAACTCAGAAAGGATGATCGCCGAGAATAGTGCTGACCACACAGACTTTTAGAGGGGAAGGAGTTATCACCCGGCACTGCCAAATCCCCCCCCTGCTCAGCACTGTGCGCCCCCTGTCCGACTACGCCTCGAACTCTTGCTTAACCCAGAATCCACAGCATAAGCAATATTCAATATTTGATATTCGATATTCAAGTGTTGTGGGTTCATCTACGCCGGATATGTCGCAAGAACGCAACTATGTTTCGCTGACGAGAATGTTGCAAAAAAGCTGACACCACACCCGGAGTGTTACGCTGACTGTTGACACCGGAAAGCTGACACCACACACGGAGTTGGAGTGGGAGATCAGGCGATATTGAACTAACGACCGGAGGGCCACATTTCAGTGCAGTCAGTCTATTTTGCACCACCAAAACGTCAAGCCGATACTTTTCCCGATTGCCTAAGAATACTTTTCCAAATAAATTGTTACAATAAGTTAATTCCACGATAAATTGTTATTTCAACATCACGGGAATATGACCCGACTCCTCATCATCAGGTGATCAATAAAGCACACCTTAACTGGCGCCCGAACAGATAAGTAAAGTGAATGTAAATTATGGGTGTTAATAAAGATTTTTCTCAAAATAAAAAAAAGAGAAAAAGAAAAAAAAAATCAGTGTGTGTCTAGGGACACGCGTGAGGAACGAAGTTCCTTTGGCATGTTTAGCAATGAAGGAGAAACATGAGTGAATGAAGGCGAAAAATGATTTACAACAATTTGTCCGTAAATACCATATTGCCTAAGTCTTCTGATTTGCATGAACGCAATTCTTGGTGAAATGAGTCGCTGCTCGATCATATTTAATTTTGGCAAATAAGAGGGAATGATCGGGTATGAAAACCCATTGAACGTCGATAGTAAAGGAATTTTTAGAGCGCCGAGAGGTTTTTGGTTTTTTTCTGCGTTTCCTAAAGTATTTTTGACGCTGTGAATTTGTTTTCGGTTCCCCCCGGCTTCGGTCCTTTTTGCATCGACTTCTGATTATTAAAATTCAATGGCTCTGCTCCAATTTTTTTACTGTCCTTCTGTCGCTGTCGAAAATTTTGCTGGCGCTGCGCATTTCTTTTTTGAATGGATTCCTGATTATCCCGATACTCTTTTTGATACATTGCGGCGGTTTTTCGTGCTTTTTTTTTTAAATATTTTCTTTGACCCCCAAATTCACTGATACATTTGGTTGAGGTATTCCATCAACGCTGTAAATGTAATTATTAGGTTAGGTTAGGGCGGTGATGCAAGGGGGACTTAGAATACCCCCTCGCTTCCACTTGAGCCGCTAGGGCTCCTTGTGCACCCGCTGGAGCAAGGGTTTCACCGAGATGCTCCCCCCCCCCCCCTTCCTGTCTACCAGGGTGCATATATATGCCTAGACTACCTATGGCGGCCCATGGTCCCAGCCTGCTTTCTTTATGAAGGCAACCAGTCCGCGTGGAGAGATCTCTGAGAGATCGTTAAGGTCCGAGAGTTCTTCGGACCCGAAGTGTTTGAGTCTGCTGCGTCCGAGTGCCGGGCAGTGGCATAAGAGGTGCGATACCGATTCTACCTCCTCTTCATCCCTGCAGCTCCTGCAGAAATCATTGTGGGGGACTGCAAGCCTGGCCGCGTGTTCGCCTATCAGCCAGTGCCCCCAATCGCGATTGCCCCAATCGCTAGGCTGCATTCCGGTCTGGTGAGAGCAATAAGTCTCGCCGATCTTTTCTGAGAGCGTGTCGGCCAGATCAGACGTGATGTTCTACAGGTCTGGAGATTACTCCATTTCCTATTGGCTGCCAGGTCGAAAAACTCCCTGCACTTTAGCCTGCAAGTAGCCAAGGGTATGCCTACAAGTTCTTTCTCCGGTAGGAGAGTGTTGGTAGTCCCTGCCCTAGCTAGTTCATCTGCAGCACAGTTTCCCTCGTGGTCCCTGTGACCGGGAACCCAGATGAGGTAGATGTCATGCTGTTCAGCCATCTCGTTGAGAGATCTGCGACAGTCATTGACTGTCCTGGAGTTGGATGAGAATCCGTCAAGTGCCTTGAGCGCTGCTTGACTATCTGAAAAGATACATATTGTACCCCGATTGCCCCTTAGAGCTGGGGATTCCAGTGCTTCCTTAATGGCTACTACTTCAGCCTGGAAAACACTGCAGTGGTCGGGGAGTCTGAAAGACTCCTTTAGGCTCAGATGCTCGCAAAAGTAACCGCCTCCCACCTGGCCGTTAAGTTTTGATCCATCTGTATAGATATGAATGGAGCCCTCCGGTCCCGGTATCCGGGCATCCCATTCCTCCCTCGAGGGGATTAAGACTTTGTAGTTAGTGGTGGGTTGGTCGACGGGCACACAGTAATCCGTACCCCCCTCAGGCATGAAATGGTGTAGGTCCAGTCTGGTATGACCGAAACTATTTTTGCTCCATAGATTTGCCTCCCGCAGTCTTATTGCGGCCAGAGTGGCTGTCTTTACCCCTATCAGTTCCACTGGTAGTAGGTCAAGTATAGTGTCTAGGGCATCACTAGGCGTAGTGCGTAGACTGCCTGTTATATAGACTTCCGCCATGCGCTGCGTCTTCCTGAACTTTTCCCTGCATGTGGAGTTGTCCAGGGCGGGCCACCAGACAACAACACCATAGAATAGAATTGGTCTGATGATCGCTGTATATAACCATCTGACCATCATCGGGGACATTCCCCATTTCAGGCCTACCGCCTTGCGGCAGGTATAGAGTGCTATTGCCGCTTTCTTAGTCCTATCAGCGGTGTTCAGCTTCCAGTCCAGTTTCCTGTCTAGTGTGATACCTAGGTACTTCGCACTATCACTAAGAACTAGTGTTTCTCCTAGGAGCTTCGGAAGTCTTAGGTTAGGTATTTTGTACTTCCTGGTGAACAGCACGAGCTCTGTCTTGGACGGATTGACTCCCAGCCCGTTCTTTTGCGCCCAGGCCGACAGAACTTCGAGCTTCCCTGTCATTAGGTCGCATAGCGTCTGTGGGAATTTCCCCACGAAGGCTATAGCAACGTCGTCCGCGTACGCAATGATCTTACATCCGCCACCCTCTAAGGATCGCAGTAGGCTGTTAACCGCCACGTTCCAGAGTAGTGGTGAGAGTACACCTCCTTGTGGGGTGCCCCTCTTGACGTATCTTCGAATAGTCGAACCTCCAAGAGTAGCCTCGACACTCCTGTTAACCAGGATCTGCCGTATTAGGTGAGTTGATCGATTGTCTATTCCAAGTCCCGTCAGTGCGTCGATTATTGAGCACGGTAAGATGTTGTTGAAGGCCCCTTCTATGTCTAGAAAAGCCACAAGTGCGTATTCCTTGAAGTTAATCGCTCGTTCGGCGATCATAGTGATATCGTGCAGGGCTGTTTCTGTTGATCGGCCCCTTTTGTAGGCATGCTGAGAGCATGAGATGTCGTTTGGGTTGATGTTAAGCTGTAGATGGAGACTTAAGAGTCTTTCCATAGTCTTAAGGAGAAAGGAAGACAGACTTATAGGTCTGAAGTCCTTGGGGGTGCAGTGGGATGGTTTCCCCGCCTTGGGTATGAATACAACCTTCGTTCACAGCCATGCCTTTGGTATCATACCAGTAGTGAAGACTGTGCTGAAGATTTTCTTAATCCATTTCCTTAGGTTAATACCGGCTCTGGATAACTGAGCTTGTAGAATACCGTCCGGTCCCGGAGATTTTAAGGGTTTAAAACTGTCTATTGCCCATTTAAGATTTCTGTCACTAAGTAGGTAGTTGAGCGAGCCCTGGTGACCCTGGCTACGCATCACCTGGGTTGTTCCTTCCGATGAGCAACCCGGGAAGTGTGCGTTGATAAGGGTCTCCAGGGTTTCCAGGCTTGAGGTTGTCCAGCACCCCTCCGTGTTCTTAATGTAACCTGCGATGGGGGCTGTAGTAGAGAGAATCTTTCTTAGGCGGGCGGCCTCTGATGTCTCCTGAATGTTGGTGCAGAAATTGGCCCAGGCAACCTGCTTTGCCTTGCGCAATTCTTTGTTATATTGCCTAAGTTCAGCTTTATAGGTTTCCCACGCCTCGTCTGTGTTGGTACGGTGCGCGTGGTTAAAAGCCCTACGAGCATTTCTTTTGTAGGGGGCTAACGACGAGGTCCACCACGAAGGCTTCTTCGGTCTGTTGCTACCTATTCTTTTCAGGCCTTGTGGTAAGCTTTTGCGCTAGTCGCAGTAAGCTTATCTACCATGGCGTTGAGCCCCTCATAGGTCTCGATGGTCTCTGAAGGCGGTTCGCCTAAGGATCTATCTAGTATATTTTTATAGAGCTCCCAGTTTGCCTTTCTAGGATTTCGTACTGCTTGCTTGGTGAAGTTTTCAAAATTTACTACTATCTCAATATAGCGATGGTCTGAAAATGAGTGTTTGTCAAGGACTCTCCAGCTGGTGATTGCATCAGCCAGGGAGTACGAGAATAATGTGACATCAAGAACCTCCCTTCTGTTCTTGACGACGAAAGTGGGTTCTGAACCTCTGTTACCCACTAGAAGCTTAGAGCTGAGGATAAAATCGAAGATTGACTCACCCCTCTCGTTTGTATCAGTGCTTCCCTTGTGATGAGCGTTGGCATCGCATCCTATTATTAGGTCGATGTCCTTCCTTTCGCTGTCTTCCACAAGCCGCCTGAGTAGCGAATGGGGTGGAGGTCCTAGGTGGTCATGACCCATATATGCCGAGCATATTCTTAGATGGCCGTCTGGGCCCTCTATCGATGCGGCTACATGATCTTCATTGCTGAAATTTGGTACCAAGAAGGTATTAAGGCTTTTCTTTGCGAGTATGCATGCTCGCTTTTTACCTGTTACATCGGCTGTGTGCAGCCTGAAGTCCGACGCCCCCAGACCGAGAATCCTGTCTCCGTGGATCCAGGGTTCTTTGATGAGGTCCACGTCAGCTCCACTCTCTCCGAGATGGAGCAGGAGGGCGGCGGAAGCCACCTTACTGTGATGGAGGTTTATCTGCAGGAATGTCAGGGACATCCTTTAGATTCTCCACCACAGTAACCTCCGCCTCGGTGTCGGAGCCCAGCAATGAGTCCTCCTCCATGCCGACGCCACCAAGAGCCCTCGCCAGGTCACTCTCCTCTGAGGTGTACCCTTCCAGAATGTCCTCCTCCACATCTGACATTCCTTCTGGGCGGACCTCTTCGGTCGGTTCCCACGAGTCTAGCTCTTGTGCGTCCATCTCCAAGTCGATGCCTTCCGGCTCACTCTTCGCATCCGACTTGTAGATCCTCACCGCAACGTGCTCGAACCCGTATTTGATACGGCTACCGGCACCCTCCAGGATCTTCGCAGTCTCCTCATTTAGAGTGAGGACAACCTGCCTTCTCAGTCCCACTGCTTCCTCCACCTTGGCGACTCTCCAGTCCGCCGTAGGGAGTGTGGGATTGCACATTTTGAACATGGCCAGAATGGTGGCAGGGTCCGCCGGCTTCTCTGTCAGCCATACGTGGGCCCTCGGTTTGCTGGGGATCTTGTCCCAGTCCACCGCCTCCAGTCTGGCTCCTGGGTAAACCTCCCCAAGCGACGCAATCATTCGCTTGTAGAGGCTTACAGACCTCGCATCTTGGCACGCTATCACCTTGATGCTACCCTGGTACCACCCTGCGTCTTCGCAGTCCGGTGGAGGTCCTCCGCTCTTGAGCATCTCCTCCATGAAGCGCCCATGCAGCTCATTCACTACCTTACGCCAAAACTCCTTGGGGATCAGGCCATCTTTGGAGCCATTATCAACGACCCCAATGATGGTCCTGCCCTTAGTAACCTTCCGCTGCAAGGGGGCCAGCAGTCGTCGGACCGGGGCCTTCCTTAGGGTTGCCGCCGGTGCGAGAGGAGCTCGATTCAGGGATCTTGCCCCCCACACCGTTCGGTGGTCCCATAGTGGGCACCGTTTTGGGGGTCGGTGCCTTGGCATCTCCCCCTACACCGGCGCCGTTCGCCTCCGGATGTTGTCCCTCAGTGGGGAGCTTCGCCATCCCAGCATCTCTTTGGCCTCTATCTGCCTTGGAGATTGACGGATCCGAGATCCCATTTTCGGACTTTCTTAAGGAGTTCCGTTCTCCACTGTTTGTTTTTGTTTTAATATTTTTGTCGTTCATTTTTGGACCCACGAGTAGGCGGAAAGGGGTTCGTCCATCATGACATATCCCGCTTGTCATGATAAGCCTGAATAAAACTGAGGGTTCGGCCGGTCCCCCAGAGTCCGCATATTAACGTCCGTGCATCCCCCGGACATGCATCCCTCGGCATATGCTGTTCCACCTTGGATTGGGGTGATTTGAGGAAGGGAGTTTTCTTCTCCCCGCCAGACTACAATTCGCCAGCATCCTCGGCAGAGACATGACCTTACCGGGACCTGTTACCAGCCGCCCTCACGTGGAGAGTATAGTCGCACTACCATCGGTGTACACAGTTACGGCACATGAGCTCATGCGTTTCTCCCCCTGTTGTACCCGATTGGCTGACGGCCAACTGCAAATGTAACTATTACAAGGGTCAGATTTTAATTTCATTGCGGCGACGCGATAGCCGTCGCATGTACGAAAATTTCACGCTTAGTGGGGAGCATGAGCAGTGGAAAAACGCTCGACTGTGGAGAGCGAGAGAGTGGAAAAATGGTTATATTCTCTCACTCTACGAAGAAGAAACAGACAGATAGCCGTTTAACGTTACGTTACGGTTTTTTTCGGCTAGCCCTCCTCCTCCAAGCTCATACCGCGCCATAAGAAACTTCGTTCCAAAAATAAAAAAAGAGAAGAGACTTTAAAAGCCTCAAAATAAAAAAGGAAAAAGGAAAAAATAAATAAAAATGAGAAGAGAACTTTAACTTGAAAAACAACGAAGTTATGGCATTTCCGATCAATCAGTTATATAGAAACGGACAGACGGACAGACGGAAATACTCATATCGACTCAGGAGGTGATCCTGATCAAGTAAATATATACTATATAGGGTCGGAGATGTCTCCTTCACTGCGTTGCACACTTTTGACCAAAATTATAATACCCTCTGCAAGGGAATAATGAAAAATTGCATAATGAAACGAAAAATAAAATAATATTTGTGTTGAAATAAAAATAATGAAGCAACTATATGCTGCGGCAGTTTGCCACCACGGCATATCCGCGAGTGTTAAAATATTACTTCATATAAAAGAAATAAGTGAACCACCGCGAAGACATTCGCTAGTAGCAAGAATTATACATTAAAAATATATATATAAAAAAGGAGTTTGTGTTCTATTATTAAATAAAAAAGACAATTACGCACTGCGGCGGTTTGCTGCTTGCATATCCGCGATTGTTAAAATATAGTTTTTTCGCGAGTGGCAAAAAACATAAATCGAAAATGAAAATAACAAATGGTGTGTGGCAACCTACTGGAAACGCAAAGAGGCATGGAATGCACCCAAAAAAAGCTGCCCAGTGGGTTGTGTGTGCAACCGTACCTGAGTCGGCCTAAAAACCAAAACGGAACAATACGGACCACCGCGCCGAGTGCCAAAAAAAAAAAAGAATAAAAAACACCGAAAAAACTAAAAGTATGCAATGCTTACTTTTACGCTTAAAAATTCCTGAACGCGGTTTTTACATCAATTTCAAAATTGCCGGTGTTTTTCAATAGTTTAAGGTTGTAGCTATTGAAAAAAAATAAATCTTTGATTTTTTTAAACAAAAATCCGGGCGCTCCGGAGTAACAGTGTTTATAAGACAGGAATAAGATGTAATTCTTATAGTGCTCGCAAGGTTGAATTGATTTTTTTTGGGAAAAGCGTTATAACTTTAACAATTTGCATAATTTTTTGATTAAATTTGTCTCGTTTTATTCAGAATTAATGAGACAACATTGATATGTGGCTTGAATGACAGAAGAAAGGAATATGCTCTTATTCTTATACACATTGTTACTCCGGAGTGTTCGCTAGGTTTGGAAGAATTGAATTATCTTATTTTTATACAATATAAATATGTCCCCCTTGGGACAGATTTCATAAGTTTCCGAATATAACTTTTTCTTTCTCTCTTCCCTCTTAAAATGGAGGAAATCAAATCCACCCAACAAAAATTTGACGAAAGCCTTAAGCCCCTATTAGACCAGGTAATAGAAGCTAAAGAGGATATTAAGAAAGTCGGGGCGAGGGTAGCTACGCTAGAACAGGGTTACGAAAATCGTAACCCTACGGTAACCCAACCCGTTCTTTTGGCTCGCACTGAGTACTAGCTTAAAGAAACATCTACTCTGCCAGATTATGTGAAGGAACTCCAGACTTTTGAGGGGGAGCCCGGGAAATATGTACCTTGGGTTAACAGGGCGCAAGCCATTTTTAACGATTATGAGATCATTATAGGTAAGCCTATGTATAGGTCCATCATTCCTTGCATTAGGCAAAAAATAAGAGGTGACGCCGATTTGGCGCTTTTCTCTTATAATGTAAACGATGATAATTGGCCGAAAATTAAACGGGTCACTTCACTAAGCCGACAAGCGAGACATCCGAACCCTCGAATACCAACTAAGCCAATTAACACAAACAAATAAAACCCTGGAACAATTTTATAACGAGGTCAATAATCACTTTTCCTTGATTCTGAATAAACTAAAACAATCAAATCATGCCCCTAACGTGGCCAGCGCCCTAATTGAAATGTATAGAGACGAGGCGTTTGATGTTTTTGTTTTTGTAAGGCTTAACGGCGATGCCTCTAAGTTACTGATTATCCGGGGCCCGAAAAATTTGGCTGAGGCATATTCGTTTTGCTTAGAGCAGCAAAACGTATCGATCAGGGGAAATGTACATTTGGAACCCACGAATAGGTTCACCCCATTTCTTCAACCCCGTTACCCAACAGACGCATCACACTATGCGTCCCCAATAACATCACCACGATATTCGTCTTCGTTCCAATCACCGATAAGAGCACCAGCGGACATGAACTTTAACGATAACTCATCCGGTAACTTGCGAGGTTCTAATAGATTCCAAGGACCACGGCCTGGCATTAAGATGGAGTCAAACCGGTTTGGCCAGTCTTATCAGCCCGGCTTTGGCGTACGCCGTGGAAACGACTCTGACGATAGAAAATAAAAAAATATCTCGCCTGAATATAACTCCCCCTCAAATATCTCCCCTACGCCCGTCACTTTATTCCACTTAACAACGAGACAATGTCCGATCTAATATGAATACTCGGAAAATATCTTAAACCCTCCATAATTAATGGAGTAAAGATTGCCGAACAGAGCCCACAGAGGTTCGAAAGAAGTCCGCATCAAAATTCTTGAGAAATTCTATTTTCCCAGAATGTCATATACGATTCGTGCTCAGTTATCATTGTGCGACTGTCGCAAACGATTCAAATATGAGCATAGGACATAATAAATATAGGACAGAACCTAAACAGTATGAGGCGGGGGATAAAGTTTTCGTCGATAGTAAACAAATTAAAACCAAGGGATAACAACGGTTTAGTCCAGAGGAGGTCCAAGAGAATCGCGGGATAACGGTAAAAACTAGGTCAGGTAAAATTTTACATAAATCAGACTTGAGAAATTGAGGAAAAAGAATAAAAAAGCGCTTTATGAACCTCATCATTTAACACGCACACAAAAACCAACCCTTTGTTTAACACACGCAAGAAACATTAAAACGTAAAACACAAATAATATAGTCACACAAGTCATTCTTTTTTTCTCGATCACGAAGCCCTTCAAGTCTCACACTCATCGGCCTCACATTAGCCGCGCGCATATTTAAGAACGATTCACCCGTCGTTCCCCTGCAGCAAGGAGTAGTATGGTGATCACTGGAGTATTTAAATTAGTACACGTCATCAACTTGTCAAGGATGATTATAATAAACGCCGAGAGGCAGCAACCCTGATGGATCACCCATTAGCGCAATAATAAGGCACTACCTGGAGCAAGCAGCGGAGAGGATAAATAGAGTAATGAGGCCACCATCACATAAAGTTCGGGCAATAAACTGGCTGGGTTCAACCTGGAAGTGGATTGCAGGATCACCAGACGCGGAAGACTGGAATGCGATACTCAACTCAGAAAGGATGATCGCCGAGAATAGTGCTGACCACGCAGACTTTTAGAGGGGAAGGAGTTATCACCCGGCACTGCCAAATCCCAATACATGTGGGTCGTGAGCTGACAATAAATAAACGAACTAAAATATTTTTTTTGTTGCGAAAATGAATCCGTTTTTTCCTGAACCAAAGTGCAGTTGTCCTTTTTGAGGACCTTTAAGGATTGCTGTCCTCCTTGAAACCAGTGGAGAAATTTCCGGAGGCGATGATAAATGTGCGGCTTAGCGGCATCGTCGCGGATTTCAAGAGCACACACAAGGAGCAGCCCGAGCTGGATGTTTCAGAATTCAGGAGCGATCTGCGCGTCAACTTCAACGATGCGGCGAGGGAGGCACGATTCACCCTGGACCAGGAAATTCGACGGTGATCACCGGTACTTCTGCCATCAATTTTGATGCGTCGTTCGGCAGATCTTTCCAGGCTTTGCCGCCACTGCCATTTTCCACTTCTAGTGGGGGTTATGCGGAGTGGCTTGAATTTCGGTCACTATTCTCGACCATGGTGTACACAAACCTATTCATAAGTCGGGTCGAGATGCTTCAACGGTTGCGATCATGCCTTCGTGAATCTGCTTTGGAGACTGTTCGATCGTTGGAGCTCACGGACAAACATTATAACGTCGCATTGGAGGTGCTAAACAAAAGGTTTAGTAATCGCAGGCTTATTTTTCAAGCTTTATCAATGAGATAATGCATCTAAGGGCCGTAGAATCCGCATCGGCGACGAGTCTTCGCGAGCTTTCGGACAAATTTAATTCGCATATGCGAGCCCTTGCAAGCATGGACACAACGAAGCAGATTGCTAACTGCATCTTAATCCAAGTGCTGTTGCAGAAGGTTGATGATGCCACGCAGTCTAAGTGGAAGGAAATGCAAGCCGACTCGGACTCCTTGGATTCCATTCCAACGTAGGAGTCCACAGCCAGTTTCCTTTAGCAGAGATGCCGGATTTTGGAGAGCATGGATTTGCCGACGACATCATATGCATCAAACCTTGCACATCCAGATAACTCTGCATTTGTGATAACAAACTCTTCCACATGCATGATCTGTGATGGCCATTCTCACATAATAAACTCCTGTCCAAGGTTTTTAAGCTTGTCGCCTGAGGATCGTTTAGGCAAAGTTAGGCGATTGGATTTATGCCGTAAGACCCTTGGATCTGGGCACCTATCTCGGCATTGCAATGCGTCAAGCTGCCGTGCGTATGGACGAAGGCATCATAGTCTGCTGCATCTTGGTGGCAATTCGCCAGCTCAAGGCCCTCTCCAGAGGTTTCCGCATCTTGCGACTCTGTTTCTCGTTCAGCGTCCGCCGCCGTCCATTCTCTCATCGCTAAGGATCGTTTTGGTGAAGTTATGCTGCTAGCACAATATTTTGGTTAGGAACCGCTCCGGAGTTCTACTATCCTGCCGATCGCTGCTCGATTCTGGCTTGTAGGTGCATCTAGTCACTTAAAGGTTGGCGGACCAGTTGTAGCTGCGGAAGATAAGGTCTCCGGTGACTGTATCCGGTGTAGGAGACGCAGGGTTCTCTACAGATGGGTTTTCTGTGCAAGTCAGCATGTAATCCCTAAGCTCTGACTACTCGGTTTTGACTACTGCGATCGAAGCCTTTTTTTTTGCATTGAACGTCAGCTTTTGAAAAATTCTCTCCAATTGAAAGCTAGCGGATCCCCATTTTCAACAGTTTCAGCCAGTTGATTTGCTAATTGGAGCTGGATTATTTTACGAGCTGCTTTGTGTGGGGCAAATTCATCTGTCTCCTGGTTTGCCCTCAATCCAAAAAACTCAGCTCGGTTGGATTGTTTGTGAAGGCGGAGGCCCTGAAAATGGTAAGGTCCTCATGGCTGAGAAGTCAGCACTGAGCACTCGTCCAGCCTCAGATGGAGCCGGTGAAGGTGGAGTCTCATCGCAGATATGTTTCCAAGCCAAAGAAGAAGCGCCTCCGCAAGGGTCTCAGCAAGAAGGAGAAGTATTACTCTTGGACTTTGGCAGCGAAATGGCTATCGAAATGCCCAGCTGCAGTGACAACGAGAATGAAGACGACGATGACGGAGTGTGTCGGGTGCACTGCTGCGGACAGCATCCGTAGCTACAAGGTGGGCAGTCAACAAATTGTGCCTGCTGCCCCTTCATGATGCTGTTGAAAGCTCATCTTCCAACGGGGGGAGTATGTCGGGTCAAGCAGCCACCGGAAAGTTTGACCAGCAATAATTTATTGAATTTGTTATGCTATTAGTAGTTTTTAATAGCAGCCGAATAACTATACACGTTTCAAATTAAAGTTTCCATATATTTATTTTGGGCTCAATTTAACCCTAATATATGCGGCTCCAATAAACTCCAAATCACAACAAACCCAAAACCAAGAGCTTGCGCAGAAGCTCAACCAAAGCTCCCCAAAGCGCATACGCTACAAATACCAATAAAGCGCATGCGAAACTGGGGACAAAACAGAGACGAAACATGCTGATAACAACAGCTGCAGCTTAGCATATTATAATTATTTTAGATGCATTCTTTGGTGGCTGCTTGGCCCAACATCCTCCCCCCATTGAAGGGTGGGCCTTCAATAACAATGTCGGAAGGGGCAGCAGTCACATTATTGCAGAGGTTATTCCATGGGTTGTCCTCTCTACCACAGAGCGCCGACACATCCCGTGATAGTCCACCGTGGCCAGAAAACACCCAGCCAAATCGAGTGTTCTGAGCAATTGGGAGCCCGTGACCTAACTGGATTTGGCCAGCCGACAACAGGTCAAAGAATAAGCCGGCTCCAATCAGCAGATCCACTCGCTGCGTTTTGTGGAAGTTGGGGTCAGCTAGGTCCATATTGCCAGGAATCTTCCAGCCCGAAGCATCTATGTCCTGGCTATGCTGATAGTCCGTTATATGTGAAGCTACAACAGCCTCAATTTCCACTGAATATGTGCTAAGGTGGGACTTCAAGCACACATTAACGGATGCTCCATCTGTTTCAAATCCAGCGCCGCCGAAACCGGCCACCGTTGTGGAGCATTTGGAGCGGCCAAGCTGAAGTTCATTCGCCAGCCGCGACGAGATGAGATGTACTTGTGAACCGGAATCCAATAACACTCGGCAAGGCAGGAAGTCTCCAGATCGACCACGAACGAGTACATTTGCTGTTGGCAGGAGCACTAGCTCAGCATTGCGATCCTGGTTCATAACAGGGTTGATTGAGCGGGATGGGTTCGCACCAGCCACTGCACCGATGGGACGTGTGACTCGTGTGGGTGAAACCTGCCCGCGAGGGTGCAACAGAATATGATGACGGTGATTGCACGTCGAGCAGCGGGAAGCTGGGCATCCGCGAGCGAGATGGCCATCCTCCAGACAAACAAAACAGCGAGCCAGACGCCGCACTTCGTCGTACCGTTCCTCAATTGTCAAAGAACTAAACTTTGAACAAGAAGGAAGCTCGTGCACCGCAATACCACACAGGGCGCATAGAGCAGGACGGGCGTTAATAACCATGCACGAAGATCGGTTATTCGAAGATCTACCTCGGCCCACTTGGTAAGTTGGTGGATACGCCGCCAAAGAAAAGTCGACGCATTCAAGAGTCCGGCACCTTTGCTCCAAGAATCGTGCCATGGACTCCCAAGACGGAAGGCTGTCGTTGCTTCCGGCGAGAGTGTCTTCCCACTTGGCCCTTGTGGCTGGATCCATTTTCTGCAGGATAATCTGGATAAGCAAACATCCTTGGATCTCGGCAGCTGATCCGGAACTCCGCCCGCATATGCCCATTGAACCGATCCGATAGCTCCCGCAACGTAGCAACAGACCCTGGCTCGACCACACGAAGCTGCAGGATCTCATTAATGTGAGACTGAAATATTAAACGCCGATTACTAAAACGATTGCGCAATAGGTCAAGGGCCACATCGTAGTTCGCGTCAGTAATTTCCAGAGCTCTCACCGTATCCAAGGCTGACTCGCGCAGGCATGAAATGAGCCACCGGAGCTTTTCCGTTTTCGTTAGGTGGGGATGGCTGTCAATCGTGGTCTTAAAAAGGGCGCAGAAATCCGGCCACTCGGCATAGCCGCCGCTGAATGTTGGCATCGGCAACGGTGGCAAGGAGGGGGCTGGCTTGTATGGCATTGGCAATACGCTGGCACCGTCGAGAAGTGTGGAGTGGGCAGCGATTCTAATGGAGCGCTTGGCAACCTCCACCTGAATTTCCACTTCCACATCAGTCGCCAGCTGCGAGAATTTCCAATACAGATCACTCCCGATCTCGCTAAAATTAAGCTCCTCCAACTCTTCTTGAAGCGCTGTGAACCGCTCACGCAAACGCTTCTCCATCGACTCCAGCGCCATAATGGAAGAATCCTCAGTCCGCGCCGCAGCCTTCACCTTATGATGCAGCGCCTCCATTTCCTGGCAGGCCACCTCTGCTCTTCTCCGCAGCATCCTTTCCCGGTTTGCGGCAGCAGCTCCAATAATCTCAGCTCCAGACTCCATTCTTCAATTGAAATGCAACTTGTAGCAACAACAACAAGGGCGTTTTTTTTGCACTTTTAATGCTGATCACAATAATAAACCGGGATGAGATCACGTCGGGGTCACCAATGTTATGCTATTAGTAGTTTTTAATAGCAGCCGAATAACTATACACGTTTCAAATTATAGTTTCCATATATTTATTTTGGGCTCAATTTAACCCTAATATATGCGGCTCCAATAAACTCCAAATCACAACAAACGCAAAAACCAAGAGCTTGCGCAGAAGCTCAACCAAAGCTCCCCAAAGCGCATACGCTACAAATACCAATAAAGCGCATGCGAAACTGGGGACAAAACAGAGACGAAACATGCTGATAACAACAGCTGCAGCTTAGCATATTATAATTATTTTAGATGCATTCTTTGGTGGCTGCTTGGCCCAACAGAATTTATTTATCTTTTTTTATCTTTATGTCTCTATTCGCATCGTCCGCTCTTGTGCATTAGCCACCTGCATCTGCCGTCATGTGCTATCGTTGTGTCGCTCTCTTGGATAAACGCTCGGTAACTGAACAAATTCTATTTTCACAAATACAAAATTTTATATGAACGTGCAGTTCATAATTCACAATTGCAACTATTATTTTTTTCTCTTTTTTTTAACGTGAGCAATCTTCAAAAATAATAGATTTTTAATATATAAAATAAATTAAAAACATTATACAATTTGTTGTGTGGACTATACTTGTACAAAAAAAAATTTTTTAAGAGAAATAGAAATAACAAATTAATATGTAAAGGATATTAAAAAAAGATTTTTTCTTAACACATTGTTAAAAATTGATGACTTACAAGTTTTTATCATGAAAATATAATGGATTCTTCAAAAAGAGTCTTGAAGGAGTATGGGAGTGAGATCTTTAAGGAACACGTTACGAAATTGAAGAAATTTCATTGATTTCAAGTATGAAGAGCACCTACCATCCTGTTCATGTGCATATGATATTTGTAAAGTTTGGTCTGACACTTGTAGGTGTATGCATGTTATCCAACTCCTAGTTTAACTAATCTAATACAATATATAAACATTATTTTAAATCGCAGAAGCCTCTGCTGGATGAGTCATATCCTATTTGTCAAACTTCCCCTCATCCGTGTCTGAGAACCACCAAGTAATTATCTCAGACTAAACATCCAGCTCTAACTGTAAACATATTTCTAAAACTTTTCCACGGTCTGAGCCAGACTGATAAACAAATGAACCGGCTCGCCGCTGCCAGTCCGAATTTGATATATCTTCCGATCTTATCAGTTTTCACCAATGAGTCAATTATTGCATTAGCCAATTTTCCGTTTCTCTTAATGTCTCTTAGGACAATTGTTTAGATTTACAAATAGCCCTTTTTGAGGTTTCTCTCTTAAGCCGAAGTTTGATGGTAAATCGATATTGATAGCGAAAGCAGTCTGAAATCGTTGCTTCCGGCGAGAGTGTCTTCCCACTTGGCCCTTGTGGCTGGATCCATTTTCTGCAGGATAATCTGGATAAGCAAACATCCTTGGATCTCGGCAGCTGATCCGGAACTCCGCCCGCATATGCCCATTGAACCGATCCGATAGCTCCCGCAACGTAGCAACAGACCCTGGCTCGACCACACGAAGCTGCAGGATCTCATTAATGTGAGACTGAAATATTAAACGCCGATTACTAAAACGATTGCGCAATAGGTCAAGGGCCACATCGTAGTTCGCGTCAGTAATTTCCAGAGCTCTCACCGTATCCAAGGCTGACTCGCGCAGGCATGAAATGAGCCACCGGAGCTTTTCCGTTTTCGTTAGGTGGGGATGGCTGTCAATCGTGGTCTTAAAAAGGGCGCAGAAATCCGGCCACTCGGCATAGCCGCCGCTGAATGTTGGCATCGGCAACGGTGGCAAGGAGGGGGCTGGCTTGTATGGCATTGGCAATACGCTGGCACCGTCGAGAAGTGTGGAGTGGGCAGCGATTCTAATGGAGCGCTTGGCAACCTCCACCTGAATTTCCACTTCCACATCAGTCGCCAGCTGCGAGAATTTCCAATACAGATCACTCCCGATCTCGCTAAAATTAAGCTCCTCCAACTCTTCTTGAAGCGCTGTGAACCGCTCACGCAAACGCTTCTCCATCGACTCCAGCGCCATAATGGAAGAATCCTCAGTCCGCGCCGCAGCCTTCACCTTATGATGCAGCGCCTCCATTTCCTGGCAGGCCACCTCTGCTCTTCTCCGCAGCATCCTTTCCCGGTTTGCGGCAGCAGCTCCAATAATCTCAGCTCCAGACTCCATTCTTCAATTGAAATGCAACTTGTAGCAACAACAACAAGGGCGTTTTTTTTGCACTTTTAATGCTGATCACAATAATAAACCGGGATGAGATCACGTCGGGGTCACCAATGTTATGCTATTAGTAGTTTTTAATAGCAGCCGAATAACTATACACGTTTCAAATTATAGTTTCCATATATTTATTTTGGGCTCAATTTAACCCTAATATATGCGGCTCCAATAAACTCCAAATCACAACAAACGCAAAAACCAAGAGCTTGCGCAGAAGCTCAACCAAAGCTCCCCAAAGCGCATACGCTACAAATACCAATAAAGCGCATGCGAAACTGGGGACAAAACAGAGACGAAACATGCTGATAACAACAGCTGCAGCTTAGCATATTATAATTATTTTAGATGCATTCTTTGGTGGCTGCTTGGCCCAACAGAATTTATTTATCTTTTTTTATCTTTATGTCTCTATTCGCATCGTCCGCTCTTGTGCATTAGCCACCTGCATCTGCCGTCATGTGCTATCGTTGTGTCGCTCTCTTGGATAAACGCTCGGTAACTGAACAAATTCTATTTTCACAAATACAAAATTTTATATGAACGTGCAGTTCATAATTCACAATTGCAACTATTATTTTTTTCTCTTTTTTTTAACGTGAGCAATCTTCAAAAATAATAGATTTTTAATATATAAAATAAATTAAAAACATTATACAATTTGTTGTGTGGACTATACTTGTACAAAAAAAAATTTTTTAAGAGAAATAGAAATAACAAATTAATATGTAAAGGATATTAAAAAAAGATTTTTTCTTAACACATTGTTAAAAATTGATGACTTACAAGTTTTTATCATGAAAATATAATGGATTCTTCAAAAAGAGTCTTGAAGGAGTATGGGAGTGAGATCTTTAAGGAACACGTTACGAAATTGAAGAAATTTCATTGATTTCAAGTATGAAGAGCACCTACCATCCTGTTCATGTGCATATGATATTTGTAAAGTTTGGTCTGACACTTGTAGGTGTATGCATGTTATCCAACTCCTAGTTTAACTAATCTAATACAATATATAAACATTATTTTAAATCGCAGAAGCCTCTGCTGGATGAGTCATATCCTATTTGTCAAACTTCCCCTCATCCGTGTCTGAGAACCACCAAGTAATTATCTCAGACTAAACATCCAGCTCTAACTGTAAACATATTTCTAAAACTTTTCCACGGTCTGAGCCAGACTGATAAACAAATGAACCGGCTCGCCGCTGCCAGTCCGAATTTGATATATCTTCCGATCTTATCAGTTTTCACCAATGAGTCAATTATTGCATTAGCCAATTTTCCGTTTCTCTTAATGTCTCTTAGGACAATTGTTTAGATTTACAAATAGCCCTTTTTGAGGTTTCTCTCTTAAGCCGAAGTTTGATGGTAAATCGATATTGATAGCGAAAGCAGTCTGAAATCGGGATTGAACCAAGCCTGAATAAAAATATAATTTTGGAGTGAGAAGTGGGTGTAGCATAAAGTCGATTTAAGTAAAATTTTGTAAAAGTGAAGAAATAAAGCTTGCGCAGAAGCTCAACCAAAGCTCCCCAAAGCGCATACGCTACAAATACCAATAAAGCGCATGCGAAACTGGGGACAAAACAGAGACGAAACATGCTGATAACAACAGCTGCAGCTTAGCATATTATAATTATTTTAGATGCATTCTTTGGTGGCTGCTTGGCCCAAAATCCTCCCCCCATTGAAGGGTGGGCCTTCAATAACAATGTCGGAAGGGGCAGCAGTCACATTATTGCAGAGGTTATTCCATGGGTTGTGCTCCCTACCACAGAGCGCCGACACATCCCGTGATAGTCCACCGTGGCCAGAAAACACCCAGCCAAATCGAGTGTTCTGAGCAATTGGGAGCCCGTGACCTAACTGGATTTGGCCAGCCGACAACAGGTCAAAGAATAAGCCGGCTCCAATCAGCAGATCCACTCGCTGCGTTTTGTGGAAGTTGGGGTCAGCTAGGTCCATATTGCCAGGAATCTTCCAGCCCGAAGCATCTATGTCCTGGCTATGCTGATAGTCCGTTATATGTGAAGCTACAACAGCCTCAATTTCCACTGAATATGTGCTAAGGTGGGACTTCAAGCACACATTAACGGATGCTCCATCTGTTTCAAATCCAGCGCCGCCGAAACCGGCCACCGTTGTGGAGCATTTGGAGCGGCCAAGCTGAAGTTCATTCGCCAGCCGCGACGAGATGAGATGTACTTGTGAACCGGAATCCAATAACACTCGGCAAGGCAGGAAGTCTCCAGATCGACCACGAACGAGTACATTTGCTGTTGGCAGGAGCACTAGCTCAGCATTGCGATCCTGGTTCATAACAGGGTTGATTGAGCGGGATGGGTTCGCACCAGCCACTGCACCGATGGGACGTGTGACTCGTGTGGGTGAAACCTGCCCGCGAGGGTGCAACAGAATATGATGACGGTGATTGCACGTCGAGCAGCGGGAAGCTGGGCATCCGCGAGCGAGATGGCCATCCTCCAGACAAACAAAACAGCGAGCCAGACGCCGCACTTCGTCGTACCGTTCCTCAATTGTCAAAGAACTAAACTTTGAACAAGAAGGAAGCTCGTGCACCGCAATACCACACAGGGCGCATAGAGCAGAACGGGCGTTAATAACCATGCACGAAGATCGGTTATTCGAAGATCTACCTCGGCCCACTTGGTAAGTTGGTGGATACGCCGCCAAAGAAAAGTCGACGCATTCAAGAGTCCGGCACCTTTGCTCCAAGAATCGTGCCATGGACTCCCAAGACGGAAGGCTGTCGTTGCTTCCGGCGAGAGTGTCTTCCCACTTGGCCCTTGTGGCTGGATCCATTTTCTGCAGGATAATCTGGATAAGCAAACATCCTTGGATCTCGGCAGCTGATCCGGAACTCCGCCCGCATATGCCCATTGAACCGATCCGATAGCTCCCGCAACGTAGCAACAGACCCTGGCTCGACCACACGAAGCTGCAGGATCTCATTAATGTGAGACTGAAATATTAAACGCCGATTACTAAAACGATTGCGCAATAGGTCAAGGGCCACATCGTAGTTCGCGTCAGTAATTTCCAGAGCTCTCACCGTATCCAAGGCTGACTCGCGCAGGCATGAAATGAGCCACCGGAGCTTTTCCGTTTTCGTTAGGTGGGGATGGCTGTCAATCGTGGTCTTAAAAAGGGCGCAGAAATCCGGCCACTCGGCATAGCCGCCGCTGAATGTTGGCATCGGCAACGGTGGCAAGGAGGGGGCTGGCTTGTATGGCATTGGCAATACGCTGGCACCGTCGAGAAGTGTGGAGTGGGCAGCGATTCTAATGGAGCGCTTGGCAACCTCCACCTGAATTTCCACTTCCACATCAGTCGCCAGCTGCGAGAATTTCCAATACAGATCACTCCCGATCTCGCTAAAATTAAGCTCCTCCAACTCTTCTTGAAGCGCTGTGAACCGCTCACGCAAACGCTTCTCCATCGACTCCAGCGCCATAATGGAAGAATCCTCAGTCCGCGCCGCAGCCTTCACCTTATGATGCAGCGCCTCCATTTCCTGGCAGGCCACCTCTGCTCTTCTCCGCAGCATCCTTTCCCGGTTTGCGGCAGCAGCTCCAATAATCTCAGCTCCAGACTCCATTCTTCAATTGAAATGCAACTTGTAGCAACAACAACAAGGGCGTTTTTTTTGCACTTTTAATGCTGATCACAATAATAAACCGGGATGAGATCACGTCGGGGTCACCAATGTTATGCTATTAGTAGTTTTTAATAGCAGCCGAATAACTATACACGTTTCAAATTATAGTTTCCATATATTTATTTTGGGCTCAATTTAACCCTAATATATGCGGCTCCAATAAACTCCAAATCACAACAAACGCAAAAACCAAGAGCTTGCGCAGAAGCTCAACCAAAGCTCCCCAAAGCGCATACGCTACAAATACCAATAAAGCGCATGCGAAACTGGGGACAAAACAGAGACGAAACATGCTGATAACAACAGCTGCAGCTTAGCATATTATAATTATTTTAGATGCATTCTTTGGTGGCTGCTTGGCCCAACAGAATTTATTTATCTTTTTTTATCTTTATGTCTCTATTCGCATCGCCCGCTCTTGTGCATTAGCCACCTGCATCTGCCGTCATGTGCTATCGTTGTGTCGCTCTCTTGGATAAACGCTCGGTAACTGAACAAATTCTATTTTCACAAATACAAAATTTTATATGAACGTGCAGTTCATAATTCACAATTGCAACTATTATTTTTTTCTCTTTTTTTTAACGTGAGCAATCTTCAAAAATAATAGATTTTTAATATATAAAATAAATTAAAAACATTATACAATTTGTTGTGTGGACTATACTTGTACAAAAAAAAATTTTTTAAGAGAAATAGAAATAACAAAATAATATGTAAAGGATATTAAAAAAAGATTTTTTCTTAACACATTGTTAAAAATTGATGACTTACAAGTTTTTATCATGAAAATATAATGGATTCTTCAAAAAGAGTCTTGAAGGAGTATGGGAGTGAGATCTTTAAGGAACACGTTACGAAATTGAAGAAATTTCATTGATTTCAAGTATGAAGAGCACCTACCATCCTGTTCATGTGCATATGATATTTGTAAAGTTTGGTCTGACACTTGTAGGTGTATGCATGTAATCCAACTCCTAGTTTAACTAATCTAATACAATATATAAACATTATTTTAAATCGCAGAAGCCTCTGCTGGATGAGTCATATCCTATTTGTCAAACTTCCCCTCATCCGTGTCTGAGAACCACCAAGTAATTATCTCAGACTAAACATCCAGCTCTAACTGTAAACATATTTCTAAAACTTTTCCACGGTCTGAGCCAGACTGATAAACAAATGAACCGGCTCGCCGCTGCCAGTCCGAATTTGATATATCTTCCGATCTTATCAGTTTTCACCAATGAGTCAATTATTGCATTAGCCAATTTTCCGTTTCTCTTAATGTCTCTTAGGACAATTGTTTAGATTTACAAATAGCCCTTTTTGAGGTTTCTCTCTTAAGCCGAAGTTTGATGGTAAATCGATATTGATAGCGAAAGCAGTCTGAAATCGGGATTGAACCAAGCCTGAATAAAAATATAATTTTGGAGTGAGAAGTGGGTGTAGCATAAAGTCGATTTAAGTAAAATTTTGTAAAAGTGAAGAAATAAAATAAAAATATTTTTTTTAAAAAAGTAAACTTCTGAATAAATTTAATTGGCGCCCAACGTGGGACCATGCTAAAAAAAGGGTGTTCCCATAAACTCATAAGTTCCCATAAAAAAATCGATGAAAGCTAACCCACAAAAAAATTTTATTTGCAAAAAAAAAACTTTTAAATAATACATATAAAAAAAAATTTATAAAATGCCTAGAAAGGAAATATAACTTTTAAATAAAATAAAGTGAAAAAAACTTAAAAACAAAAAAAAAATAATATTTCAATAAAATAAACAAAAATTACACAGGCCAACAGCAAAAAATCTCCATGCATAATTTCACCTGCTCCATAACCTTTAAGCTCCCCTGAACCAAAGTCCAGAACAAACATAGGTTCTATCACCCACAGTTTCCGCGGTACACCTAAGAGAAGAAATTGATCAAATTTTACCATATATTGAATTATTTAGGCCATGTAATGGCGATGACCATCATTGTTTCTAGTACATATCATTTTTGAAATGTATGTGTACCAACTAAAATTATAAAATGGTACCTAATAGTTACCATATCTTTTGAATACTCATCCAAAGTTGAAATCTCAGATTTTCTACATTAATTTTTGGTCTTCTATGATTTTTCCCCAAACACTTTTCTATAGAAGATTTTTATTTTCTTATTGAAATCTGTAGACTATACCATGTTTTAATTTTGGGTATAAAGAAAAACTTGAAATAATTTTATTGCATTTATTATAGGTGGTTAAACAATATTTTTTTTTCAATTAAATTGGAGTTTTTAATCTCATATTTTCAAAAAGTCATGGCTATCTAAAACTGTTTCTTTGTTCAAAACGTATCTATTGCAGGTTCAGCTTGTTTAGTAAAGCTTCACAGAAGTTGTCTCTTAGGTGTACCGTGGAAACTGTGGGTGATAGAACCTATGTTTGTTCTAGACTTTGGTTCAGGGGAGCTTAAAGATTATGAAGCAGGTGAAATTATGCGTGGAGATTTTTTGCTGTTGGCCTGTGTAATTTTTTTGATTTTGCTTTGTGTGACTTAGATATTCTTAGATATAAAAGAACCTTTGATCTAAAATAAAGTCAGTCTCGAACAATAACCGAAAAAGTAAGTCATTTCTCAAAATCCCCATGCGTATATACCTGTGCGCTCATAAAGCAACATCGTCCGCGTTCGCAATAACTTTGTAGCCGCCACCCTCTATGGACCGCAGTAGGTTATCCGCCACATTGTCTCAAAAAGTTACTTTGACACTCCTGTTGACTAGGAACTGTCGTATTAGCTGAACATATCGATTGTCAACTCCGATCGTCAAGTTCCGTTAGTGCAACGATGATTGAGCATGGTAGTATGTTGTTGAAGCCACCTTCAATGTGTAAAAACGTTTTTAGTAAAAAGGCAATTAGTGCATATTCCTTGATAGTGAGCGCTCTTTCGGCGATTATGGTAATCTCGTGATTGCGGACCTCTGCAGCAACTCACGTATAGTTACAAACGTTGGCATGTCTGACTCGAGAAACCACACGCCCGGAACTTTCTTCTGAAGTTCTTACTCTCCAGATATTTCACGAACGCTGCTGGGAAACTCTTAATCGCTCCCCATTTTTCATTAGTATAAAATTGGCCAGGAAGTCATCACTTTCATTAAAAATATACATACATATATGCGGGGATCGATCGATCTCTCCATTTCAAAAATATTCTGTACGGACTGGTGGGAGGCAGGAACTTCAATTTGGTGAAACATTTCTTGAATGGTTTGTGTACACTGCGACTGGTCGTCGTTCTTTTAATCTTAGCAGCACTTCCGGCAGAGTCACAAATAATTCTGGACTTTCAATTCATCATTCAGCGATACTCCATCCACCTGTATTTCCTGAAGGTATCAAGAATATAGGTAACCGTTTTCGTCGTATTTTCGCATAGTGTGGATTACTAAATTATTTAGCTTTGTGTTCTTGACCAAGACACTTGAGTCGTTTGAAATAAGAATCAGACAAGTCCACTTTCTCATATTTCCTCAACAGACCCACAACAGATCAACGACTTCCTTTGCATAGCCAAAGCTTTGGCTATGTACTCTACGGCGTGTATATTGGGCAACTTAGAATCGCGGTATCGTGAGCAATCGTGGGCTTTGTTAGGAGTCTGTTTGTAGGAATATTCGCAGTGTTTATGACATTTAGAGAACGTACAAGTGAGCTTTTTTGTGGAGCACCAGCTTCAATGATGTAGTCGCATGATAGTGCTGTCGAGGAAAATAGTGCTCCAGTATTCTCAATGTTCAAAAGCTGTGCGTATTTATCACAGCAGTAGGCCTATTGGTCTGTATTATAACGGAATTGTGTGGTCTTTTACATGTTTCGGTATCAATATAACGATAGATTTCTTTCACTTCTTTGGGAAGTAGCCAAGATTAATGATTCCATTGAATAGTTTACAGGCGACCTCAAATTCAACATTGATTTCGTTTGATTGTTGCGTAAGTGTAACTGTCAAAGGTGTACAATGTGGCTGAATTGGTGGCAAGGAAAATAAACTTGTGGCAGGATTAGGCTGGATTTGGATCCAGCCTCCCCCAGAGCATTCAGCAGCTATGCCTTTTGCTGCCTGTTGCTGAAGAACATGAGTGTGTTACATCAGTGTGTTACCACGCTGAGAGTTATTTTGAGAGACCCTATAAAATTTAACTCATCTGTTAAAGCTCAACCGAAAACGTCAAAATTTCAAATCAAAGGGTTTTCTCTCTGAGGGAGAGCAAGCATACTTTGTTTTTTGGTTCTGATATAAAACTAAATGTAAAAAACGTGCAACGCTATCAGTTTTTTAATAGCGGATAATAGCGGAATATCGAATTAAACAATTACAATTTCGATTTCAATATTTATTATCGGTCAGTTTTAGGTCCTTAGGTTCTTAGGTCCAAGCTACCTAAGAACAACGAAGCGCATGCGAATCTGGGAGAATCAAAGAAGATGGAACTGGTTATAACGGGCAGGAGATATATGGGGCTGATTTATAGGGTCGGAGATGTCTCCTTCACTGCGTTGCACACTTTTGATTAAAATTATAATACCCTCTGCAAGGGTATAATTATGAAAATTGTTGAAGTTATGACGCTTTTAAAAAAAAAGTCAATTCAACCTAGCGAGCGCTCCGGAGGAACAGTGTGTCTAAGAAAAAGAGCATATTCCTTTCTTTTGACAAAAATTCTGTCATGAATGCCACATATCAATGTTGTCTCATTAATACTGAATAAAACGAGACAAATTTCATAAAAAAATTATGCAAATTGTAAAAGTTATAACGCTTTTCCCAAAAAAAGTCAATTCAACCTAGCGAGCGCTCCGGAGAAACAGTATGTCTAAGAATAAGTGAATATTCCTTTCTTTTGACAAAAATTCTGTCATGAATGCCACATATCAATGTTGTCTCATTAATACTGAATAAAACGAGACAAATTTCATCAAAAAATTATGCAAATTGTTAAAGTTATATCGCTTTTCCCAAAAAAAGTCAATTCAACCTTGCGAGCACTATAAGAATTAGACCATATTCCTTTCTTTTACACACTGTTACTCCGGAGCACCCGGTTTTTTGTTTAAAAAAATCAAAGATTTATTTTTTTTCAATATCTACAACCTTAAACTATTGAAAAACACCGGCAATTTTGAAATTGGTGTAAAAAGCGCGTTCAGGAATTTTTAAGCGTAAAAGTAACCATTGCATACTTTTAGTTCTTTCTGTGTTGTTTTTATACCCTTGCAGAGGGTATTATAATTTTGGTCAAAAGTGTGCAACGCAGTGAAGGAGACATCTCCGACCCTATAAAGTGCATATATTCTTGATCAGGATCACCTCCTGAGTCGATATAAGCATGTCCGTCTGTCCGTCTGTCTGTCGGTTTCTACGCAAACTAGTCTCTCAGTTTTAGAGCTATCGAGTTGAAACTTTGCACACATCCTTCTTTTCCTTGAAGGTAGTATATAAGTCGGAACGGCCGGGATCGGTCGACTATATCCTATACCTGCCATACAACTGATTGAGGAGAAATGCCATAACTTTGGTGTTTTTTAAGTTAGAAGGTTGAGACTTTCTACACATGTTATTTTTGACCAAAATATCTTGTGTACAAAATATTTTATATGGATCGGCCGACTATATCCTATAGCTGTCATAGAACGATCGAAATTGGCATAACTTTTGTGTTTTTTAAGTTAGAAAGATGGGACTTGGTACAGATTCTATTTTGGACAAAATAATCTAATTTGCCAAATTTAATAAGGATCGACCGACTATATGCTATCCGCTATATATCTTATAATATAAGATGCGTGGCGCCACCTCGCGGACTGCGACTCGGACTGCAAGGATATCGGCTCCGCCCGAAGTTAGCTTTCCTTTCTTGTTTTTTTTTTATTTTTAAACCCTTGCAGAGGGTATTATAATTTTGGTCCAAAGTGTGCAACGCAGTGAAGGAGACATCTCCGACCCCATAAAGTATATATATTCAGAGTATATATATATCAAGAGCCCGTACGCGAAGCTTAGTGTTTACGCCGCATTCGTCCGGTCGAGGCTGGAATATGCCTCTATTATTTGGAGCCCCGCAAATAAAATAAGTTCAAATAGAGTTGAGCGGTTGCAGAACAAATTTTTTAAATTTGCACTTCTCCCTTTAAGGTTTGTTGATCCTCTACCCTCATACCACAGCCGGTGCCTTCTCCTTCACATATGTACACTTGAGGATCGGCGCACTGTGGCAGCTTTAACTTTCATTAATAACATAGTAATTAGCAGCATTGATTGCCCCATGTTATTGGAGCTTATAAACTTCAATGTGCCCCAGAGGGATCTTCGCTCGTTTGCTCCCTTTAGGATTGCTTGTCGTAGGGCCAATTACCTTTTGAACGAGCCTATTGATAGAGCATTATCATTTTTTAATACTTTGCCGCCTAGCCTCCGAACTAAGTGGGGCTCAGATAAACAAGCGTTTAGGGTCTTATTGGTTAGGCATTTCTTAAGTAGTATGTAAGTTAGATTGTATAGTAGCCATGTAAGATTAAAATAATCAATGGAGAAGAGGAGAAATAAATAAATATATATATTCGTGATCAAAATCACCTCCTGAGTCGATATGAGCCTATCCGTCTGTCTGTCTGTCTGTCTGTCGGTTTTTACGCAAACTAGTTTTGGAGCTATCGAGTTGAAACTTTGCACACATCCTTTTTTTCCTTGCAGGTAGTATATAAGTCGGAACGGCCGGGATAGGTTGACTATATCCTATAGCTGCCATATAACTGATTGATCGGAAATGCCATAACTTAGGTGTTTTTTAAGTTGGAGGGTTAACACTTTCCACACATATTATATTTGGCCAAACTATCTTGTCTAAAAAATTTCATAAGGATCGGCCGACTATATCCTATAACTGTCATAGATCGATCGGAATTGGCATAACTTTGATGTTTTTAAGTTAGAAAGATGGGACTTGGTACGGATTCTATTTTGGACAAAATAATTTGATTTGCCAAATTTCATAAGGATCGGCCGAATATATCATATAGCTTTCATATAACTGAATGATTAGAAATGGCACAACTGCAAGGGTATATCAACTTCGGCTCCGCCCGAAGTTAGCTTTCCTTTCTTGTTTTTTATTTTTTTGGCACTGGACGCGGTGGTCCGTATTGTTCCGTTTTGGTTTTTAGGCCTACTCAGGTACGGTTGCACACACAACCCACTGGGCAGCTTTTTTTGGGTGTATTCCACGCCTCTTTGCGTTTCCAGTAGGTTGCCACACACCATTTGTTATTTTCATTTTCGATTTATGTTTTTTGCCACTCGCGAAAAAACAATATTTTAACAATCGCGGATATGCAAGCAGCAAACCGCCGCAGTGCGTAATTGTTTTTTTTGTTAAATAATAAAACACAAACTCTCTTTTTATACCCTTGCAGAGGGTATTATAATTTTGGTTAAAAGTGTGCAACGCAGTAAAGGAGACATCTCCGACCCTATATAGTATATATTTTCTTGATCAGGATCACCTCCTGAGTCGATATGAGCATTTCCGTCTGTCCGTCTGTCCGTTTCTATATAACTGATTGATAGGAAATGCCATAACTTCGTTGTTTTTCAAGTTAAAGTTCTCTTCTCATTTTTATTTATTTTTTCCTTTTGCTTTTTTTATTTTGAGGCTTTTAAAGTCTCTTCTCTTTTTTTATTTTTGGAACGAAGTTTTTTATGGCGTGGTATGAGCTTGGCGGAGGAGGGCTAGCCGAAAAAAACCGTAACGTAACGTTACGTCTGTTTCTTCTTCTTCCGTAACGTAACGTATCTGTCTGTTTCTTCTTCGTAGAGTGAGAGTGAATGTAACTATTTCTCCGCTCTCTCGCTCTCCACAGTCGAGCGTTTTTCCACTGCTCATGCTCCCCACTACGCGTGAAATTTTCGTACATGTGACGGCTATCGCGTCGCCGCAATGAAATTAAAATCTGACCCTTGTAATAATTACATTTACAGCGTTGATGGAATACCTCAACCAAATGTATCAGTGAATTTTGGGGTCGAAGAAAATATTTAAAAAAAAAAAAGCACGAAAAACCGCCGCAATGTATCAAAACGAGTATCGGGATAATCAGGAATCCATTCAAAAAAGAAATGCGCAGCGCCAGCAAAATTTTCGACAGCGACAGAAGGACAGTAAAAAAATTGGAGCAAAGCCATTGAATTTTAATAATCAGAAGTCAATGCAAAAAGAACCGAAGCCGGGGGGAACCGAAAACAAATTCACAGCGTCAAAAAGACTTTAGGAAACGCAGAAAAAAACCAAAAACCTCTCGGCGCTCTAAAAATTCCTTTACTATCGACGTTCAATGAGTTTTCATACCCGATCATTCCCTCTTATTTGCCAAAATTAAATATGATCGAGCAGCGACTCATTTCACCAAGAATTGCGTTCATGCAAATCAGAAGACTTAGGCATATCAATTGTCAATATGGTATTTACAAACAAATTGTTGTAAATTGTTGTTGTAAATCATTTTTCGCCTTCATTCACTCATGTCTCTCCTTCATTGCCAAACATGCCAAAGGAACTTCGTTCCTCACGCGTGTCCCTAGACACACACTGATTTTTTTTTTTTCTTTTTCTCTTTTTTTTATTTTGAGAAAAATCTTTATTAACACCCATAATTTACATTCACTTTACTTATCTGCTCGGGCGCCAGTTAAGGTGTGCTTTATTGATCACCTGATGATGAGGAGTCGGGTCATATTCCCGTGATGTTGAAATAACAATTTAGTAAGTGGAAGTAAGTGCCAGGTTGCAGTGCAAGGTGATAACTTTTATGTTAAGCCGCGCAGCTCAAATTTTCAATGTAAAATTGGATTCAACAAATTATTTTCCTAAGGACAATCACGTCGGAGTTCACCAATGTTCAGTTACCGAGCTTTTTCGGGATCTTTATTCAATGTTCCAAATCTAGGCTTTTATGAAAAACAAGAACCTTTAGATTTCTATGTATGATTATAATTTATTTAAATGATTTGGTTTATATAAAGAACATATGTAAGAGACTGCGTAGGGTTGACGACCGAATTAGAATAAAAGACGCGGGGGCTCAAAGCTTGATGCTGCGGAGCGACCGAAAGATACCTCGAGAGAGCGAGACAACGATAGCGCATGACGGCAGATGCAGGTGGCCGATCGAATGCACGAGTGCGGGCAACGCGAATAGAGACAAAGATGAAGAAAAGATAAACAAATTCAACAAATCATTGCCGGCCAAACTTTACAGCGGCTGCTTGACCCGACAATTAAAATCTCTAACTTTTCACAGAAGTTAGTGAGGGATCAAGGGGTGGCTGTGTTTTAAATTTTTTTCTGCAAAGAAATCTTGATTAATACTAATGTCCTTACAAAGTATTTCAATCTTACCCTTACTATTGTCTTTATGAGCGCACAGATATATACGCATAGGGATTTTGAGAAATTACTTACTTTTTCGGTTATTGTTCGAGACTGACTTTATTTTAGACCAAATGTTCTTTTATATCTAAGAATATCTAAGTCACACAAAGCAAAATCAGAAAAATTACACAGGCCAAAAATCTCCACGCATAATTTAACCTGCTTCATAATCTTTAAGCTCCCCTGAACCAAAGTCCAGAACAAACATAGGTTCTATCACCCACAGTGATCCTAAGAGAAGAAAAGTTGGAAATTGTCGGCCTGTGTTATTATCAAGAAAACACCAAAATTAAAATATACAAATATATATATAATATAATATACAAAAAAAATACAGTGCAATTAAATATAAAAAAAAATAAATAAAAAATCACAATAAACCACAAAAAAACAATAAGAAAGTGCAAAAGTAAAAATAAAAAAAAAACACACAATAAATCACAAAAAAAGAAGAAAGCCTTTTCTTTTCAAGAAGAAGAAAAGACGACATCAATAGAACCTGAAAAGAACTACCAACACCGTAAGGATTAATAATTATTAGCTATTAATAATAGATATAAAAAATTTTAAATTTTTATAGAATAACCCCCTAAGTTTATAATATAAGTTAACAATAATTACATTACTAAAGTGCCAATAGCCGCAACATTGCAATAACCGGTAACTCAGAACACGGGCATCCGCTTAACAATAATTTCAACAACTTCAACATTACAATAAACCACACGCGCATCATCTGGAGTTCTTAGGAAAAGAATCACGCCACCGGACTCTGGTGCCGCTCTGCCGACGGGTCTGCCGAAAAACCTTAGTTAGCTCAGGGTATAATTGGTTTAAGTTTTATAATTCTCCAGTTCTTGTAGTGCCAAAAAACGGTTATAATGAAGACGGCACTCCAAAATTAAGACTTGTCATCGACATTAAGAAACTAAATAAAAATACAATTCCTGATAGATACCCAATGCAGGACCCAAGCGTTATATTAGCAAATCTACGAAAAGCAAAATTTTTTTCTACAATTGATTTAGAATCAGGATTCCACCAATTACTTATGAGAGAATCCGATATAGAAAAAACATCGTTTTCAATAAATAATGGAAAATATGAATATCTAAGAATGCCTTTCGGGTTAACAAACGCCCCAAGAATTTTCCAACGAGCCAAATTTCCAAATTTTTTTTACAAGAGACAAGCTTTCTGGGGTATGTAGTTTCATGCAGAAGTCTCAAAAGTTTTCTTGGATTAACAAGCTACTATAGAAAGTTTGTCCGCAACTATGCTTATAGAGCGAAACCATTGACCACGTATTTATTTAGGAGGTCATAATGAAAAAATATCAAAAAATGTGTCCAAAAAAATGTCAATACAGTTAGATGATGCAGCCATAAAAGCGTATAACGAACTTAAACAAAATTTGTTGAATCAAATCGAATTATTTCAACCAGATTATAGTAAAAGATTCATTCTAACAACAGACGCTTCAAACGTAGGATTGGGAGCGTTATTATCAATAGAGGGTTAGCTGGCACCCGGACCATTGTATTGTAACAATAGAAAACAAAATTAACGATCTTATTGAAAATAATAACAAACAGCAAATTATTAATTCCAAATTGTTTGAAGAAATAAAAACACTGTCATTAAATTTAAAATCAGTTTTTACAAGCCAAGAATTACCTTTAAGAAAACATCGCTTACACTTGATTACTTATGATTTACAAAATTTAATAGACACAATAACTTTAGCAAAGATTGACGTATTTAATACAAAAATTCTGAACAATGATGATATCGAAGAAATATATAAACATGAATTAAGATCTGTAGTTATTGCAGACTTAATGGACATTTCCGAATTTAAAATTCCTTTACATAAAGAATTATTTATAGTTTATATAAAGTACCCAATTATAAAGAATAGATGCGACATATATTACGCCAGGGCTATTTCAAAAAATGATGGAAAATTAATTTTAAGTAATCAAGTTGCTAAATGCGAAGACACATATTACGAAGTAAATAATTTTAAAAATGAACTATTCAATAACTATTGTATATTAAGCAAAGAGAAATCATGTTTCACTCGTCTTCTAAACGGTGAAAATCATTGTGTAATAAAATAAGAGAAAAAAATAAGAAAATAGATATAATTCAAGAAGGTGCTATTTTAATAAAGGTAAATAATATTGTAAATTATTTTTACTTGCAAGGATTATATCTTATAACGTTCAAAAGTACCACAATAATTAATAATATATTATATACGAATGTAGAAAATAAGATATTAAATTACATTACAGCCCACAATTATAATAATTATAAAATATCCGAATATATAATTTCAAACAATTCGGAACTATCATTTGATAATATCAATACACTAAACCCGTTTATTCAAATTAAAAAATCATTAACATTTATTGTAATAACGCTAACGTCAACATATTTAGTTTGGCTAGCAATTTCAAAATTAAGAAAAATTTATTTCACCATAAAACCACGGCTTAAAAACATTTTTGAAAGATGTTGGCACCTAGTGCCAAGACCTACTACCCTATATGCACACTTAGTAATTTGATCCAATCAATATGCATCAGCATGTCGCAATATACAAACCCACTAACCGATTTTCTCACCTATAAACAATTAGTAATAAGCATAAAACTATATCCAACCTATTAACCCAGCACTAGTAGACGGCGCCAAAAGCAGAAGCAGCATATCAGCGGGAAGAATGACCGACTGACCGATGCAAGTAAAAACCAGCCAGCTAAGCCGAAATGCGCAAGCAGTACATGAACAAACAATCTGAGTCAGCAGACTCAGAGGTGGGTGACCCTGGCATTAACCTTAGTTTAGCACGTCCAGAACTTTGACCTTTCTTAGATTTAATGATGTATAATTTAGCATCTTATATAAGAGTTATTCTTCTGAAAAAAAGACAGTTCCGAAATCAGAGTCAATCGTCTCGTTACTCAGTGTCTGAACCACGGCACTTAAAATCAACCTACTTCTAGTGATCCTGTGTAAAACGGTTCACAAGTAGAATCCGCGGCATACCAGTCTACTTCGAGTGTTGCTCCCGTGAAACGGACCGCCAGTAGACCCCGCGGTACCTAACTACTCCAAGTGTTGCTCCCGTGAAACGGACCACGAGGAGACCCCGCGGCATACCAGTCTAGCTCGAGTGTTGCTCCCGTGAAACGGACCACCAGCAGACCCCGCGCTATCTAACCTACTTAGAGTGTTGCTCCCGTGAAACGGACCGCCAGTAGGACCGGCCGATAAGGAATCAGCTGAACCACCATACCACCGGTACTTGAGGAAAACCACCCCAGGACTTCAAGCACATCAACTCATGCCTGATCACAGCAAGCGTCTGGCCAACCCGAGCAGTCCCTTGCAGAATCCAGGTAAATTTAGTCAGGACTATTTACGGTTTTGACTACGACTCCGGGACCTACCGTTACTCCCGTGAGTTCAAGTTTAACGTAGTTGCCGCATAACGCTCTACGGACGAACATTTGGTGACCCCGACGTGATCCTTTAGGATCACAACTTGAACACAAACCTCAACGCAATTTAACTCAACGAAAAAAAAAAAAAAAAAGGGGAGAGAGGAGAGATACATTGCAACAATGGGATCAGAATCAGACCCAAACAAATTTGCTAAAAACTACCTACAGGCCACATCTATAAATATACAACTAAATACTGGCAACCAACTTACACTAGCCGCCGTATACTGCCCCCCTCGCTTCAATATAGCTGAAGATGAGTTTATGCAGTTTTTCAACACACTTGGAGACCACTTCATAGCAGCAGGAGACTACAATGCCAAGCACACACACTGGGGATCCCGTCTCGTGACTCCAAAAGGGAAGCAGCTCTATAATGCAATTATCAAAGCCAAGAACAAGCTCGACTATGTTTCTTCTGGCACACCAACATACTGGCCGGCAGACCCAAGGAAACTACCAGATTTAATAGACTTTGCGATTACCAAAAACATCCCTAAAAATCTGATAAGCGCCAATTGCCTATCGGATCTTTCATCTGATCACTCGCCTGTCCTGTTTATTCTACTGCGACATCCAGGAACATTGGAACAACCATTAAAATTGACCTCACAGAAAACCAATTGGGTTAAGTACAGAAAATATATCAGCTCACACATTGAGCTATGTCCTCATCTCCACGATGAAGCCAACGTAGACAGCTTTGTTAGTTCACTTGAGTCTGTACTCGTCTCTGCAGCTCGAGCCTCAACATCGCAAACTATAAATACACAAAGCAATAAAAAGACAAATCTACAAATCGAACAGCTCGTCCTCGAAAAGCGGCGTTCACGTCGCGAGTGGCAATTCCACAGATCGCCATCTACTAAGCAAAGCTTTAGACATGCCTCACGTCAACTTACTAAAGCCCTACAGCAAGAAGAAGCTTATGTCCACCGCCGCTATATAGAGCAATTGTCAACTTCTAGTACAAAACACTCACTATGGAGAGCTCACCCAACTCTAAGCTCACCGAAAGAAACAGTGATGCCTATTAGAAATCCCACAGGCGGCTGGGCGCGCAGCGATGCAGACAGAGCCAGCACGTTTGCCAATCACCTCAAAAATATCTTCCAACCAAATCCGGCCACTAGTGCCTTTACTCTGCCGACTTTACCATATGAGCCTCAGCTTCAACATGAACCAATCGAGTTTCGCCCAAACGAAATCGCTAATATCATCAAAAACCAACTAAATCCGAAAAAATCACCAGGCAGCAACCTCATAACTCCCAAAATGATCATTGAGCTTCCATATTGCGCCGTCTGCACTATCACCCAGCTCTTCAATGCCATCGCAAAACTTGGCCACTTTCCAGCGAGATGGAAAAAGTCAATTATAATAATGATAGCAAAGCCGGGAAAAGACCACACAATTCCCACGTCGTATAGACCTATAAGCCTACTTTCATGCTTATCTAAACTCTTTGAGAAATGCATTCTGACTCGAATAAACACATACCTAAGGATCCAGGAAGGAATCCCGTCACATCAGTTTGGGTTTCGTGAAAAGCACGGTACAATTGAGCAGGTCAACCGGATAACAGCAGAAATTCGGAATGCATTCGAAAAACGCGAGTACTGTACCGCAATATTTCTAGATGTCTCTCAAGCATTTGATAGAGTCTGGCTAGAAGGTCTAATGTACAAAATCAAGACAATGCTCCCTTGTAATACCCACAAGCTTTTAGAGTCTTACCTCTACGACAGAAAATTTGCTGTGAGGTGCAACACTGATATATCTGACGAATTCACTGTTGGAGCTGGAGTTCCTCAAGGAAGCGTACTCGGACCAACATTATATGTTCTCTACACAGCAGACATCCCGACAAGCACACAATTAACAACATCTACGTTTGCTGATGATACAGCTATTCTTAGCCGCTCAAAATGCCCGATGCAAGCAACTGCGCAGCTAGCTCTTCATCTGGTGGATGTTGAAAAATGGCTATCAGACTGGCGAATTAAAGTAAACGAACAAAAATGCAAGCACGTTACGTTCACCTTGAATAGGCAAAACTGCCCGCCCCTTACGCTAAACAACACCCTACTCCCGCAAGCAAACGAGGTAACATATCTAGGAGTACACCTCGATAGAAGACTCACATGGCGTCGGCACATAGAAGCTAAAAGAACCCACCTAAAGCTAAAAGCCAGCAGCCTTCATTGGCTTATCAACGCTCGGTCTCCCCTTTGCCTTGAATATAAAGTCCTGCTGTATAACTCGGTACTTAAACCTATATGGATGTACGGCTCCCAGTTATGGGGGAATGCCAGCAATAGCAATATTGACATAGTCCAGCGAGCTCAGTCGAAGATCTTGAGAACAATCACCGGGGCACCTTGGTACGTTCGCAACGAAAACATACATCGCGACTTAAACATTCTTCCAGTCAAAGATGTGATCGCAGAACAGAAGGAAAAGTACTTTAGCAAGCTATTGTCGCACCCTAACCACCTGGCGAGAGGTCTAACAAGGTTGAGTAACCAATCACGACTTCGTCGGAATGACCTACCCACCCAGCGACCGTCTTGAGGAACGTGCAACCAGAATGCAGTCTTAGTCTACTGTTAGTTAAATGTTAATGTTAAGATTTGAAAACTTATTGTTAGTCTCAAAATTAAGAGAAGATCCAATAAATAAAAGCAAAGTTTAATAAAAAAAAAAGAATCAGACCCCGTAATCCAAATGCTCATTGATGAGCAAATTGAAAGCAACATAGTCATCCAAAGGCTAATAAGAAACTTCACTAAGGACTCCGCAGAGCGTAAACTCAAGGGAGGATACTTCGAAGAGAAACTCAGACAGCTCACTCACTCATGGGCCCAGTTTAAAAAAAATGATGCCAAGCTCAAGGAGCTAGCACTAAGTCCTGAAAATGAGTATTTCACAAAGGCCAAAGCGCTAGAAGAGCTTGTGAAAAAATATGAAGCAATATTTTCGGATGGAATCCCATCAGTGTCAGGCCCGTCACAAAGGCCCCGGAAAACAGGCGAAAATCTCGAGCCAAAGGCACAATCATCACGAGGAAACGAAGGAGAAGACCTTCGATTAACATCATTAAAACGAAGACATGAAGGACGATTAGACGATATGGAAGACTTGCTGTGCAACCGCACCGAAGGACGGGAAGTGTCCACACACGTCAGACAACACATGAAGGAGCTATGGAAGGAAATCGTCACGGGATACCATGATCTCTTCGACCTGGAACCAGCCATAAAAAATGATGGACACACCGATGACAGATTTCAGGTTGTACGAGCAGAATATTTTTCGTTTTTGAGCGAAGAATCGAAATGAACTTCAGCATCAACACAAAAACTCGCGATTGCACCTCCGTTTGTAATACCACCAGTAGAAATTCCAAAGTTTGACGGAGACTACCGGCATTGGTTACGATTCTACGAAATTTTTACGGAATGCATCCACGATCAAGACTACAGTGATGCAGTAAAATTCCGTCATTTGGAGAATCATGTAACAGGTGAAGCACAAAACCTAATCGCAACGTCGATTGGCGGATAGACCAGTTACCAGGATGCATGGCAACGACTAAAGAATCGATACCACAATGAACGGCTGTTGATTAAATCCGCGATTCAAGAGCTTTTCGGACACCCCAGAACAAATGGATCAGCGGACCAGCTGCGCAGCTTGCATGATACCGTGCTCCGAACGGTCGCCACTCTCGACGCACTCAAAGTGTCAACAGACAACTGGGACCCAATCTTGATACACATCATTGAGGAAAGATTGGATCCACACACGCTGTCAGCTCTAGAACTAGCCGTCACCGATCCAACCAATCGACAATCTCTGAAGCAGATGTTAGAAAACCTTGAGCGTCAGGCAACCAGTCAAGTAACAATGCAGAAAAATACGTCGGCGGCTCCACTTCGATCCAGTTCATCACGATGGGTGTGTTCAGCCACAGCCCTGCTTATAGATAAGCCCACTGTTCTTTTACCAACCGCCAAAGTGGCAATACATGGCCCAGCCGGAACCCATCAGCAATGCCGCACACTCCTAGATTCTGGATCACAGATTAACATAATCACCAGAAGGATGGCTGACACACTTGGACTACAATTGGAGCCATCAACCCTGAACATCGCTGCACTGGGAGGAACAACAACAAGATTAGGAAAAAAGGCTGTGGTGACCCTATCATCATTAACCACTGACTTCTAAGATCAAATCAACGTCGTTGTACTACCGGAAATAATGCCCAATCAACCATCCCACCCTATTCAAGCGCCAAGAAATATCTCACCTCAGTTGCGCTTAGCCGATCCTGAATTTACGCAGCCCCAGAATATTGATCTGTTGTTGGGCGCCGAAATCATCTCCCAGCTTATGAGGCCACAACAGACATATTTGGGAGAAGGACAACCACTACTAAAAAATACCGCGCTTGGATGGATTGTGATGGGGCCAGTGCGACCGGCATCAGCTCCTAATAGCAAGGCAGAACAAGTCGTCGGTAATACGTCGTCGGTAATACTTGGACACCGGAAGCTAACGAGCCACGACAAAGTTTGAGTGCATACATCGGCAAGGAGCAAATAGTAAAATCCGGAAGAGTACATAGTTCCCCACTCGTTGCGGATCAACAAGAAGCTAACGAGCCACGACAAGATCAACAAGGAGAGCCGCAGACGGACCCCAATCCACAAGCCCATGGTTGTCAACTCACAACTGAAGAGCACAGAGTGAAAGGGCCAGTAACCAAGGAAATTCAAGGAGTAGAAGTCACCTCCAATCTGGCATGGGTAACATGCATCTCCAAAAGGGAGCAAGAAGCAAGGTCAAGAGAGGACCAAGAGTCCTGTATGCGCACTGACCAACCAGAAAAAAGGTGTAGTACTTCATGGGATGCCCAAGGAGAATGGTTACGAGGGCGCGCAACAAGGCGAAGGAGACAACAGGTCGGATAGAATTATCGTTGGTAGAGATCTCACCCACATGATTCAAAATTTTTTTTTGTAGTAACTTTAGATTTTTAGTAATTAGTTTTAAGATACACAATATTTTCTAGCGCAAGGGTACACATCGGTTCACTAAGACGGTCCAACAACAACGCACAGCCCCTATTATTGAGTACCTCAATGGGGGGGGAGAATGTTGGCACCTAGTGCCAAGACCTACTACCCTATATGCACACTTAGTAATTTGATCCAATCAATATGCATCAGCATGTCGCAATATACAAACCCACTAACCGATGTTGTCACCTATAAACAATTAGTAATAAGCATAAAACTATATCCAACCTATTAACCCAGCACTAGTAGACGGCGCCAAAAGCAGAAGCAGCATATCAGCGGGAAGAATGACCGACTGACCGATGCAAGTAAAAACCAGCCAGCTAAGCCGAAATGCGCAAGCAGTACATGAACAAACAATCTGAGTCAGCAGACTCAGAGGTGGGTGACCCTGGCATTAATCTTAGTTTAGCACGTCCAGAACTTTGACCTTTCTTAGATTTAATGATGTATAATTTAGCATCTTATATAAGAGTTATTCTTCTGAAATAAAGACAGTTCCGAAATCAGAGTCAATCGTCTCGTTACTCAGTGTCTGAACCACGGCACTTAAAATCAACCTACTTCTAGTGATCCTGTGTAAAACGGTTCACAAGTAGAATCCGCGGCATACCAGTCTACTTCGAGTGTTGCTCCCGTGAAACGGACCGCCAGTAGACCCCGCGGTACCTAACTACTCCAAGTGTTGCTCCCGTGAAACGGACCACGAGGAGACCCCGCGGCATACCAGTCTAGCTCGAGTGTTGCTCCCGTGAAACGGACCACCAGCAGACCCCGCGCTATCTAACCTACTTAGAGTGTTGCTCCCGTGAAACGGACCGCCAGTAGGACCGGCCGATAAGGAATCAGCCGAACCACCATACCACCGGTACTTGAGGAAAACCACCCCAGGACTTCAAGCACATCAACTCATGCCTGATCACAGCAAGCGTCTGGCCAACCCGAGCAGTCCCTTGCAGAATCCAGGTAAATTTAGTCAGGACTATTTTGACTACGACTCCGGGACCTACCATTACTCCCGTGAGTTCAAGTTTGACGTAGGTGCCGCATAACGCTCTACGGACGAACAAAAGAAATAATCTGCCAGACGAAGAAAAACAAGAAGAAAACATCGTGGAAGAATTAACGGCTCATTTGAACTCCATCTCTGCGCCGTCTTTTGAATCGGGACTCTTCAACTTAGAAGGGGGAGTGTTATCCAACCCCTAGTTTAACTAATCCAATACAATATATAAACATTATTTTAAATCGCAGAAGCCTTTGCTGGATGAGTCATATCCTATTTGTCAAACTTCCCCTCATTCGTGTCTGAGAACCACCAAGAAATTATCCCAGACTAAACATCCAGCTCTAACTGTAAACATATTTCTAAAACTTTTCCACGGTGTGCGCCAGACTGATAAACAAATGAACCGGCTCGCCGCTGCCAGTCCGAATTTGATATATCTTCCGATCTTATCCAATACCAATCCGATACCAATGAGTCAATTATTGCATCAGCCAATTGTTCGTTTCTCTTAATGTCTCTTAGGACAATTGTTTAGATTTACGGGCTATTTGTATTTTTTGAGGTTTCTCTCTTAAGCCGAGGTTTGATGGTAAATCGATATTGATAGCGAAAGCAGTCTGAAATCGGGATTGAACCAAGCCTGAATAAAAATATAATTGTGGAGTGAGAAGTGGGTGTAGCATAAAGTCGATTAAGTAGAATTTTGAAAAAGTAAAGAAATAAAATAAAAATTATTTTTTTAATTTTCAAGTTGAAAATAGAGAAGATTTTGCATATGTCAAATGTAAAATGTATTTAAAACACTAAATTATAAATAAATTCAAAAATGAAACTATCCTAAGTATCTCATTGTTATACCCTTGCAGAGGGTATTATAATTTTGGTCAAAAGTGTGCAACGCAGTAAAGGAGACATCGCCGACCCTATAAAGTATATATATTCGAGATCAGGATCACCTCCCGAGTCGTTATAAGCATGTCTGTCGGTCTGTCTGTCTGTCGGTTTCTACGCAAACTAGTCTCTCAGTTTTTGAGCTATCGAGTTGAAACTTTGCACACATCCTTCTTTTCTTTGCATCCTTCGCAGGCAGTATATAAGAATGGCTGGGATCGGACGACTATATCCTATAGCCATATAACTGAACGATCGAAATTGGCATAACAACTCCCCCCGTTGGAAGATGAGCTTGCTGATTCGTCACCGGTAGCTTACCTCGACATGAGGTTTTTTAATTTGATTTTAAATAAAGCTAAAATACAATCTTAACGTTATAAAAAATAACTTAAATTCGGAAATGAAAATTGGAAGAATAATAAATACTCAAATAAAAATTGGAATTCCTGCTGAATTAACACGAGCAGAATTGCGAGATAAAAGCAGTTCAGAATCAAAGCCATACGGAACAAATAGAGACCCAAAAAAAACAATGAAATCATGACCGACACTTTGAGCGCCGCAGGGTTCGGTAGGAAAAACAATCCATCTGAAAAGGCTCATAGCCGCACTAAAGCTTATTGAACTAACTAAAGGCACATTCGAAAATATAGCAGTAGGAATTATTAAGTCCAAAAAAGTAAAAGCCATCAATGCCACAATAGACAAATTACAATCGATTTTTGTTGGCGATTTATCCCATGTGCTCACAGCTAAAGTGGGCTATATATCACGATAGGGTAGGAAGACAACTCAATTCACAAATGAACTGGAAAATATCCACAAATTTTTTTAAGCATCATGATGAAGATTTGAATTGGAAGCCAACTCAGAATTGTGTCAATTTGTGGCAGAGGATACGCATCTTTCTTCGTGAAACAATTGTGCTTTCTGCAATCCAAGCAAAGTCGAACCTTTCTTTTTTTTTCTAGACTAAAACCACTGTCGACTACCAAGCCAGATTCTTTTTTGATTCTTCCTGGAAAAACCTTGTGATGCCTGCAGACTTCTCTTAACTGACTAATTGATCAAATCGTGACATTAAATAACTCATTTCGTATCTTAGACATCAGGTTTCGCCTTATTTCCACAATCACCAATCTCCGAAATCGTGGTCGCGTCGTTTCTAGCCCATTCATTAACTGTGAAAGTGGGACACGATTCCATGTTTTATGCACGCCTAACTTAACATGCACACTGGCAACTTTTGGGGTGTTGCTGCTACTTTCTCTGATTGTGCTATAAATCTTAATTTCCAAGTTTCACTTCTTCTTCCTCTTGCCACCACTGGGGCCCACGGAACAGATAATTTAAGTTTTACTACCAGTTGTGTGCACCATGTTTCTACACAAGTCCATTAGAGCCTCTATCTAACCTCACTACTCACCCCTCACATATACACGCTGTATATCCACGCTTCGTTACGAATGCCGGACCAAATCCATGGACTTCGCTCGCTACGAAACTCGCTTTATTTCCTCATATTCAGCGCCTAGTCGTGGACTTCCTTTTTTTCTTTTCCATTTCACAAGAAGGCACGCGGACCCCCAGTCTTTCCTAGCACTAGCCTAATCGTACCCGATTTACCCGGTTGCTAAGCTGCCAATACCTGCTGCTTTTCCTGGTGATATTTCCGCCTGCTTCTGTTAAATTTTCCAGAACTTCACAAAAGCACTTTCACACCATTATGTACAGAATTTACAGACATAAATATACAGCATATAACTTTTATGAACAAAAGTTAAGATTGAAAGATGATTATCTTGTTTACATTACAAATTTTAGAATACACAGTAAAAATGAAGCAATAGACGGGAAAGTAAAAAAAGTAATAAAAAATCATAAAATAGAACCATGGGTGTCAGAATACAGTAGCCCATTGGATGATTAAAAATGTTGCAACCGAAGCAAGCAAAGCCAGCTAGCTAAGCCGTAATGCATGATCAAGCAATCTGAGTCAGCAGACTCAGAGGTGGGTGACATTGGCATTAACATTGGGGGAACACGTCCATAACATTGACCTTCCCTAGACTTAGTTTATGTATATTTTAGCTTATTATATAAGAATTGTTCTTCTAAAATAAAAATAGTTACGAAATCACAGTAAATCGTCTTGTTACTCAATATTAGTTGCGACACTTGAAATTAATCTTCTTCGAGGGTTGCTCCTGTGTAACGGACCACAAGTAGAACTTTCGTAATTGAACCTACTTCGAGTGACTCCTGTGTAAATATTCGTCATCGAACCTACTTCGAGTGGCTCCTGTGTAAACGGACCACAAGTAGAACTTAGTTATCTACCCTATTTTGAGTGTTGCTCCCGTTATCAAACCTACTTCGAGTGAGGCTCCCGTGAAACGGACCACAAGTAGGAGCGGCCGATATGGAATCAGCCGAAACCCATTACCATCTGTACTTGAGGAGAACTAACCCAGGACCCAGGAAATTTAAAAATTAAAAGGTGCGTATTGTTGCGTAAGACATAGTTGTCTGATGGTCCAGTTGGTCCGGTGGATTTTCATGTCGATTCAATTCAAACCTCTATTTCTATTGTATGGTCGATATATTATGTCAACCATACTTGGTGATATGGCGGATTCTAGAGATATATCCGAATTAACTGAATGACGTTTGTATATTAGTGTTTAAGTGCCAAAAGTAGTCTGACATTACGGGCTGTGAAAAAAGTGGGTAAATCCAGCATACCAGTTGCCTTTGTATTGACAGATGATGAAACTCCATTGCACACAGCATAAAGTTCCATTGCGTCTTTGGTTGCAAAGATTCATTGGTTAGATTGGTGAGTTTTTAACCATACTACGCTGGAGTGCCCAGGATTACTCATTGATTGTATCACTGGAATTCGCACCAATTTTCATAGGTGTGCATCGATTGAATTATCCTCATTAAAAATGGTTTCTATGGGCATTGACAGCTATGGTCGTTTTCGGAAGATTGTACAATGTCCAAGCTTTTGAATCCCATATTGGAATGAAAGGAATGACCTTAATGGAATGACCAACCTTTCACCTCATCTTCCTCAGTTTCAAAAAACTAATGTCTTCTCTAACACTTACCTATCAGAATACCAAAGGGTTATGTAGTAAACTTCCCAAGCTGTATTCTGATAGTTCTTTCTTTGTATCTCACATTATTGTATTTACAGAAACTTGGTTAAAGCCGGAGATCTTAAGCTCCGAAGTTTTTCCTAGTAGGTAAACCACTTTTAGATGTGATAGAACTCTGCGAAGGGGAGGAGGAGTGTTAATCTCTGTAGACTCCAAACTCGATTCTGACGATGTAACATAAAATCACAAGAGTTTGGTGACATTGAATTTCTTTGCATCAAAATCACTTTGTCCGATCAATCTTTGTATGTTACCTGTTCTTACATACCACCTACGTCTGAACCGCCAACATACTGGCAACATTTGTCCGCTATTCGTTTGGTTTTCGATCGTCTGTCTGATGGTGACCAGCTGATAGCTCTGGGTGACTTTAATATCCCAGAACTTATATGGTCAAATGTTGAAAATTCACCGTCTTTACAGCTTAACTCCCACCATGACTTCCCTGTGGGCATGCTTGACATGACACTCGGGCAAATTAACCACGTTAGAAATTCTTTAGGTCGGCTGCTGGACTTATGTTTCGTTTCTGATCCTGATGGAATTACTCTTTCCAGAACTTTGCCCCTTTCAGACCCTGAGGATCCATATCATCCCACTCTTGAGCTTTCAATTGAAAACAACTCCTTAATTGACCTTAAGTCTACACTTAAATCTCATAAAGTTCGTTTCTTTCGTAAAGCTGACTTTATGAAATTAAATAAGTTAATTTCAGAATTTGATTGGTCTGATTTACTGGCATGCGATGATATAAACTTAGCATTAAAAAAATTTTATTTCACTGTAAACTCATTTTTTGACGTTTGTGTGCCGTGGAAATATCCGTCCGCTTCAACGAATCCGCCTTGGTATACAAGGCATCTTAACAACTTAAAGAATAGTATGAATAGACTTTTGACTAAACATAGATTATCTGGCTGAACAGTTAGTTATTCTAGATACTTAGTAGCCCAATCCAATTTCACCGTGCATAACGCAGAATGTTATAGGAGTTATATTCGCCGCTGCAGGATTCAGTTTACTCAGGATCCGAAGCAGTTTTATAACTTTGTAAACACTAAGCGTAAACATGTATCTTTTCCCCCACTGCTTACGTTTGAAAACTCTTATGCGGACACTGATCAGGCAATGGCCGATCTCTTTGCACAGTTTTTTCAAACTACGTATTCACCTTGCAGCAGTTCAGCTCAGCCTTACACTTATAATATCCAATCAGCCAACCTTATATTTTTCCCATCTTTCGATCAAAGTGATGTGTTATCGGATCTTCTGAAGGTTAAGCCCGTGTATTCGCCAGGCCCTGATGGAGTACCGGGCTGTGTTCTGAAAAACTGCGCCGAGGCGCAATAGATTTTTAATCTATCGCTGGAAACTTCGATCTTTCCCCTTATGTGAAAGGAATCTTTCATTATTCCGCTGCAAAAAAAAATCCGACGCTGCAAATTATAGAGTTCAATAATAACTCCGTGCCAGCATGGCTTCATGAAGCGCCGCTCCACCACTACCAACTTATTGGAGCTAACATCTTTAGTTACGGATGGCTTCCGGAATGGCTTACAAACAGACGTCATTTACACTGACTTCAGTAAAGCATTTGACTCTGTTAACCATTCGCTTCTTATAAGTAAACTCAGTCTTTTGGGATTCCTAACTGATCTTCTTATCTAGATTTCAAGCTACTTATCTGAGAGAACCCAACGTGTCTTCTTTAAAGATGTTACCTCGCGTTTAGTCCGCGCAACATCTGAGGTGCCCCAAGGAAGCCATCTTGGACCCCTTCTGTTTACATTGTTTATTAACGACTTGCCCCTTGCCTTAACTAATTCACTTGTACTTATGTACGCTGATGACGTTAAGCTATTCCTTCAGTATAAATTCACTAGTGCCCAGTCCAGACTTCAATCCGGTTTGGATAAACTTCAAAATTGGTGTTTAGCAAATAACCTAAAGCTTAATGGATCGAAATGTAAACTCATGTCTTTTTACCGATCTAGTCCTCACCAGGCTATGTACTTTCTTTATGGGAACGTCTTAGAATGATTAATTCAGGTTGTCCTATTAGATTTGAGACTTAAATTTACCGACCATATATCTACCATGGTTAATAAAGCTATGGGTGTGCTTGGTTTTATTAAAAAATGGTCAAAACAAACCGTAGAACGATGCTGGGTGTCACGTTTCTTTATAATCTTATTTATGGAAATGTAGACAGCCAGCATTTACTAACACGCGTAAATTTTAACGTTCCTAGTAGAAGGACTAGAACCTTTCGTCCTCTACTCCTCAGCCATGTAGTTCGACATGAACACGATCGGTTCAGGGTATTATGTTCGGACTACAATGGTCTCTACCACATCTTGTCACTTTGCTCCACTAACAATCTTAAATCGCTTATATTAGCCGCCTTATCTGTGCAATACTCTTCCTCATGATATCTTCGCTTAAACTATCTCGGATCTATTCCCGCGATTCGAGCCGTACGTTACGCGGCAGCGACCCTCGATCGGTGGGAACCGCGCAAAAAAAAAAACGATGCTGAAGACGTCTACGAACTCTGACGACACTAGTGGTGCAACATTCGAAAGACGTTCATTAGTGTCAGTTGTACTGCCGTGGTCAGACATTATTTTTTAAAGCTGAAAGACATCAGTGGCGGGAACTGTCAAGATCTCTTTTGGTAATAAAGAATTTGGTCTGACTGGGCTGATTATTCTATAGAAAACATCACTTACTACTTCGGCTATCTCATTCTGCATCCGCTGTAAACCATTTACATGTGGATTTATTTGTGCTGTGAGAAAGATAAATGCTTGCTCCAAATGCGGGCCTTGATAGCTTTACTTCCTCTATGCTTATTTATGAGGGTTATCTGTTATTCCAAAGATCTTAGGCGGCTGTTAATTTCCAAACCACTTTTTCGCACCACGTTGATGTTAACGTCAGCAATGGATATTTTTTTTTGATGCAGATGTAGGAGGAAGTCCTTGTTACTCTTCACCATAGTTTTGACCATAGTTAGTTTGTAATAGTTTTGACCAATATATTCTGCGTATATGGAATCGAGTACACCTAATAATGAATTGGTTATAACTTCTACAAAATTATACGCATAAGGTTATTTCCTGCTTCATTCTCTGACTTTAATATGGTTCAGAGTGTAACTACATGCTGTCAAGTTTGCCAATTCTTGGCACTTGTTTGAGACCCCAGACGTTCGAAGAATACTTCTTTGCGTCCAAAATGGCATTTGTGAACTGTCTTCAGAAGAAACAAAAAAACACTGCGATATGGGCCTACGACCATTACAGGTACATTGTATTTTATAAGGACTATCGATCCCTCTTTAACATTTAAATATGCATGCTCCTAATTATGCCGATTCAGCAGCACGACCAATGACAAGACAATCTACAATTTCTGTAAAGCTTTACTAAACAAGCTGAACTTGCAATAGAAACAGTTTTAAATAGCCATGACTTTTTGAAAATATGAGATTAAAAACTCATATTTAATTGGAGAAAATCTTGTTTAACTAACAATAATAAATTCAATAAAATTATTTCGAGCTTTCCCTTAAATCCAAAATTGGTAAGATCTACAGATTTTAATAAAGAAAAAAATCTTCAATTGGAAAATGTTTGGGGAAAATCAAAGAAGCTCAAAAAAAAATACAAAAAAGATTTAAACTTTGGATGAGTATTTTACTGTTTGATACCATTTTTTAATTTTAGTTTATACACATACATTTCAAAACTGATATGTACTAGAAACAATGATGGTCATCGCCATTATACGGCCTACAAAATTCAATATATCGTAAAATTTGATCAATTTCTTCTCTTAGGTGTACCGCGGAAACTCTGGGTGATAGAACCTATGTTTGTTCTAGACTTTGGTTCAGTGGTGTCTAAAGTTTATGGAGCAGGTAAAATTATTCGTGGAGGAAAAAAAAGATGAAAATTGTCAGCCTGTGTTATTGTGCATTACAGTGCAATTGCATTGTGTTGCAGTCAATTTGATTGCATAAGCTCCTGCACGTGTTTATTTGATCGCGCTCGTCAGATTGCCTTTATCTTCCGATTTTTGATTTATGGTTTCACTTTTACTTGACAAGTTGAAATAAAGTACTTCTGAACTTATTCGGCAATTTCACTATTTAATTCTTTTATATTTATTTAAGATTATTTCTACCGCGTCATAATATAATTATGTTCGTATATAAAATCTTTCTTCAATTCTTACTCTCTGGACGCGTAACCCGTTCCATCGTTCTTACACTGAAGTATGTTCACAACACGATGCCCATTTTCGTTGCAGATTTCTTTTGTAACGTCTTCTCTTGTGCGTGATCTGAACGTCTACTCTGCGCCACATCAAGCTTTACTTAACTCTAGACTCTCTTAATACACTCCAAAAAATTCGAACCAAGGCTTCGCAATAACTTCTCACAAAGTAACTGTTTATTGTCTTGTATTGCTTACCAAGAAATTATTTCAAAGATGCGGACTTTTATGAAGCAGCGAGAAATAGTTTTCTTGATGTTCTTACACTTGTAACACATTTCCTCGGTTTTAAGTTGTAAAGCGAATCTCTTAGAGAAAAGTTCTAAATGAGTTCCTAAGGCTTGGAAAAAAGAATAAGTGGTAATGCTCCACAAAAAAGGAAAGTCCCCGAGCCATGACCTTCTGAAAATATGAGATTAAAAACTCCTATTTAATATAAGAAAATCTTGTTTAACTACTATAATAAATTCAATCAAATATTTCGAGTTTTCCCTTAAATCCAAAATTAAAACATAGTGTGATCTACTGAATATAAAAATCTTCCAAAGGAAAATATTTGGGAAAAAATCATAGAAGACCAAAAATTAGTTTAGAAAATCGGAGATTTCCACTTTGGATGAGTATTCCAAAGATATGGTAACTGATAGATACCATTTTTTAATTTTAGTTGGTAACATACATTTCAAAAATGATATTCAATGAAAACAATGATGGTCAACGCTATTAGGGGATGGTCAAATTGGTTCAGGGGAGCATAAAGATTATGAAGCAGTTGAAATTTTGCATAGATAAAAAAAAATTAGAAATTGTAGGCCTGTGTTTTTAATGAATGTTCTAGGAGTCGAACCCGGGCCGGAACGTATTAATGCGACGTTTTAACCATTTAGCTATTGTTGAAATCGTAACATCACTGCATAAATTACCCCTGGTGTTTCGTAAATACCAGGTGTTTTATAATAAAAATAAATAAAAACAAAAATTAATAAGTAAATAAGCAAATTAACAGAAATAGTTCAATTCTCGAGCTCGGCTCGAACCAGGTACCCTTCACACATCAGCCGAGGACTCTACCTTTGGCCTATCCCTGAAAAGGTTTCGCGCGAAATAATTCCTAGACTTCAGTTATTGCTCTTTGCTGCTTTAAAATTCAATTTTTAGCTGAGTCACATTTTCTCCTCTGTCCGTTTGGCAAGAAAATGTTAATGTACCCATTCGTTCTAATTTCAATTGCTAATTCCGGTACTGATTCAAGACCACCTGAGACTTCTTTTAAGGTGGTCATTTCTAAAAAGAGTTTATGATAACGAATGTCTCATCTTTGCGAACCAAATACGTCAACTGTTCAGCCTTGCGAAAATTTCTCAGCCGTCTGCGTCGTCGTTGAGGGGTCTCATCGACACTGTGTCATTGATTTATGGATCATTATTATCCATAGGAGATGATACTAAAATTGCAAACTCAATGATTATCCATTTAGTTTTGAGTAGAGTGGATCCAGTGACCATGCAAAGATGGGAAGAGTCACTGGATTATAAAGAATTGACGCTGTGGTCCGATTTCGAAAAAATACTAAATCGTAGATACCAGCATCCGCTGTCCGCTGAAGAGACTGGCAACTCAAAACAATAAAAAACTGGGTTCAGCAAGCAACTGAATAGAACTTCGTTGGCTTGTTCTTGGTAGAAGAACCAGCTCGCAGTTATTGTAACGCTAACAACCATTTTTTGGCCCAGTGCAGTCCGTTCGCTCGCCTTGCTGTAATGCAAAGGTTTGAGTTTGTTAAGTCAGCCTCCCTATGTTTGAATTGTCTGCGAAAAGGTCACACGGTAGCGAAGTGCAAATCGACCAGGTGTCAAAACTGTGCAAGATCGCACCATAAACTTCTGCACCAATTTACAGTGACTGAAAATTACTTAGCGTTACCACCACCCACACAAAATCCTCCTCCAGCGTTAACGAATGATGGTCCTTCTACTTCACATGCTTTGCATGCGTCGTCTGTAGAAAGGGTTTTGTTAGCAAAGTCGATCGTAAGCGTTCGCACAAAAAATGGTGAGCACATATTGGCCCGAGCATTACTTGACTCAGGGTCACAAATGAATTTTATTACAGAAGATTTTGCTCAACGCTTACAGATCCGTAGGGAGGAATCGTGCATCAACTTGCTTGGAATTGGTCAAACTAATTCACAAGTTAAGAAAAAGATACACACCGTGGTGAAGTCGAGAGTCAATGGTAGCGAGTTTCCGTTCGACTTTTGGATTTTGAAAACCATTTCAGGCTATCACCCTGACCAGTCAGTGACAGTGAAAGATTGGACCCCACCAAAGAACTTGCCATTAGCAGACCCATATTTTAACAAATCTCAGCGAATAGATATGCTAATTGGAGCTGAGTTTCGAACTGTTGTCCGTTGGCCAAATAAAGCAAGGTCCGAACCATCCCATCCTTCAAAAAACTTTCCTTGGGTGGATAGTATCGGGAAAATATCTGGCAAATTCCTCAACTCCTCAACAGCCGGTCTCTAGCCTGAATTGCCAAGATGAGATATAGAGTCATTAGACAAAAATTTGAAAAAATTCTGGTCGTTGGAAGAAGTTCCATCTTCTAAAAAAATGTTGTGGCCAGAACAAGAGCTATGGGAGGAACATTATCGGAAGACTACAAGAATACTGCCTTCAGGTCGATTTGAAGTAAAACTTCCATTTAAGTCGGATCCAAGCGTTTTGGGCAATTCATTCGCAATTCATTCGCGATAGCCAAACGGCGTTTTTTGTCGCTCGAAAAAAGATTAACTCGAGATCCGAACTTAAAGAAAATATATGTGGAATTTATGGAAGAATACGAATCCCTAGTCCCCTGTAAGTAATGATGTTCGTGCTACTCCACACTACGTAATACCCAACCAGTGTATCTTACGACCTCAAAGTACAACGACCAAACTACGAGTCGTTTTTGATTCGTCCTGTAAGCCATCCACACAAAAATGATTAAATGATTTTTTGATGGAGGATCCAACAATTTAGGAAGAGCTGTACTCAACTCTTCTTCGGTTTCAGCTAAACAAATTCGCTCTGATAGCCGACATAAAAAAGATGTATCGCCAAGTAATGGTGAATGAAGCAGATAGGCGATACCAGTTGATAGTGTGGAGAAAAGAACCATCGGAGTCCTTGAAATTGTGCAAACTCAACACCGTTACCTCTGGCACTGCACCAGCCCTATTCCTGGCCATAAGGTGTTTGTAGCGGTTGAGTGAATCCGCGAAAAATACATTCCCTCGAGCTGCTAAAGCTATTGGGTCTGACTTTTACGTCGACGACATGTAAACGGGTGCTGGTTGCGTGGAGGAGCTAAAGACAATTAAGTCTGAAGTAACTCAGGTTCTTCAAAACGCTGGGTTTGAATTGAGCAAGTGGTTTTCAAACTCGCCTGAAGTTACTGCATCCGAGAGCACGGTTAAGCCAATAAGTCTGAAGTAACTCAGGTTCTTCAAAACGCTGGGTTTGAATTGAGCAAGTGGTTTTCAAACTCGCCTGAAGTTACTGCATCCGAGAGCACGGTTAAGCCGATGGTTCTACGGTCGGTAAGACCCTGGCATCGGTCCATATCGGGGGTCCGAATGATGGGTTACCTTGTTGAGTGCATGCTATGAAGGTTAGTTCCAAAACATTCAGTGGTATCAAAGCGACAAATTTTTCCCATCAACGGAAAATTCGAGATACAAATTTTTTTTCACCGTAACTGCTCTTGAGGTTGCTAGGGAAATAAGAGGGAGCATGTTAATCGTTGATCTTTTAACCCACTCTCGGTCTGTCGCATAAGGGATCGCATTACGTCCTGAACATCCCGATACCCACTGTCACAATAATGGAGGACAACTTGGCAGGAAAGTGATACTGCAGTAAAGCCAGTACATTTTGCGAGTGAAACACTTTTACACAACCAACTAAATATTCTGTCCTCGGACGATAATATCGGGTTATTGCACAATTTAAAGGGCATATTGTCTGCCCTGGTATTTCATTTTGGTAAATACATTTTCAATTCATAGCAACCTTTGACCACTGCAAAACCTCGGTCCTGCAAGTAGTATGAATAATGCTGCGATTAATTTTTAATAGCCGAAGACCAAGAACTCGCAAAACGGGACCTTTATCAAAAAAAAAAAAGATCTAAGCCCCTGGCCGTTGTTATTCTTCTAGCTTGGGGCTACCGAACGGGTCGCAGGTTGCGGATAGCGAACGACCTTTTCAGTAAGGTTAGCTGTAAATAAGGCAAAGGATCTCGTAGCAGGACTCTCCTTGGGGACTCTCCTCGCAAATAAACAGCCCCGGAAAGTTACCGGATATCCGCGCCGTAAGTAGTAACCTCACACACTCTTCCTTTCCTACACTACAATACCTACCCATCTCCCATCCCAAAACAACGTCTCACACCGGGCCGGAGTAAGGTGTCATAAAACAGGCATTGACGTGTGCGTCTGGCCAAGAATCGAAGACGGTTCAAATGGTAAGCGAGCACACCCGTCCGGTGAAGCAAGCTAGGTAGGGTCCGGAAGAATCCCGCCTCAAACTAGGGGTGGCCAGCGGCAAAACACCCACAATCGCCACCATGACGTCATCTACAGGCCCAAGCGCCATGAGGCCTCCTTCCGATGCGGGGAAGGGTAGCGAACCTGAGGTGGCTGGCAAACTTGGCCAAAGTAGATTCACTTATGTCAAAAAAATAATTGTCGGACTCGAATGATGTAGCAAACGCAGATACTACTTAAAAGAAAATTAGCCTTAGAGATAGGCTGCTAGTCGAGTCATCGACGAAGACCTCTCCGATGACGAAGAGGCCGATATCACTATGGGGGAGTGGAAGCTGTCTGATGTCCTTACGCATTCTGTGCATAAATGTCTACCATTGTAACAGATTCACAGGCTCAGACGCACTGTTGCTCCATTTGGCTGAGGATGGAGCCGATATAGTCCTAGTCCAGGAACCATGGATAGCAGGAGGAAGTGTTTCTGGACTAGGGACCAGGGAGTTCAAGCTACCAGTAGCTCGCTCTTAAGGTAAAATTAGAGCCTGCATTTTAGCTAAAAAGCACCTTAGCATATTTTTGCTCCATAATTATAGCGACGCAGAAAACGGCAGCTACCGTGGAGTTCCAGACGACTCTAATTCGGGTACTGTCGTCCTACATTGCTTACGAGATGCCGGAACCCCCAGACGAGCTAGTGGTAAAGCCTGAACCGCACAGTGAAAGACTCAACATAGCCCTCTTTATAGGATGGGACTCCAACGCTCACCATACACAATGGGCGAGCTCCAACACAAACAACCGCAGTAGGAAAACTTCCACAACAGTGGCTCAAATGACGGATCTTCTTCATACCCAAATCGGATAAGCCATCACAAACGACCCAAAATGATTTCAGTCCAATCAGTCTATCATCCTTTCTGCTTAATACGCTAGAAAGAGTCATATGCCTCCAGCTAAGATCCACACTTAGCCCCACAAAAATCTCTAACGCACAACATGCTTTCAATAAGGGTAGATCCACCAAGAACCACGCCTCCACGCGCTAATTTCCAAAACAAAAGGAAGCCTTTTCTCAGAAAGAATATTCCCCGGTAGCCTTTCTGAATATAAAAGGAGTCTTTAATAATGTTCTCCTGAACACCATAACCAGCACCCAGAGAACTTTTGGAGTAGGTGACCACCTGGTGGGACTCATTGATCAACTGCTCACCCGCAGAACAGTGACGTCCTCTCTAGGATCTCTAGGATGTCATTAACATGGGCCGTCAGTAGAGGCACATCGCAAGGCGGAGTCCTCTTCCCTCTCCTATGGAACATAGCTGTCAACTCGATCCTATGCAAGATGGAAGAGGGAGGCTGGAGTATAGTGACATACGCGGACGACGTCGGAATCCAGTTCACAGACGCTCTGGAATCTCATGAGCGCAAAATTTCAAACCCTAGTCGAATGGACAAGCAGAAATGTCCTGGGAGTATATACGCAGAAAACAGAGCTAGCTCTCTTCAGAAGAAAATACAAATATCGCCCCTCATCCTCCCAAGACTAAACCACCAAAGGCTCTCCTTTAGCAAAAGCGCCAAATACCTAGGGCTAATTCTGGATAGGAAGCTCAATTGAAACCTTAACATAAAAGAAAAGTCTCAAAAGGCTGATGCAGCCCTTTTTACCTGCACAAAAGCCATACGACTACAATGAGGCATGTCTCCCTATATCGTAAGCTGTACTGTATGGTGTGGTAGTATGGTGGCCAAAACACCAAAGTCAAAAAGAAGAACGTCCTTCAAAAGCTTTAAAAATCCAGGAAGCAGGAGCACTTTGCATTCAGTGGTGCACTACGATCGACCCCAAACGAAGCCGTATATGCCATAATTAGCATACCAAACCCAGGAATAAATGGAATAGAGCAAGCGAAGTTAGTGGCAAACGGGCTAATATAAGCCCATCAACGGAGCTATGAAGGGCATTATGAAGGGCATAACGGGCTCTCCACCATTCCGCTAACGACCAACTTATTCCCAATAGTACAGACTACTGCACTTCCAGGAAGTATTCACAAACAACTTTCCAGAGCCTCATTGCTAGTAGAATTGTGGGAATTAATAATGAGATGAGATGGCCAGAGATGGATCAAAACTAAATAAAAGAGTAGGATGAGGATTATACCCCGAACAGGTAGGCATTAGAGCTTCTTTCAGACTTTCAAAATCACTGCAGAGTATTTCAGTCCGAGCTGATAGCCATAGGGAAAGCACTAAAATATCTAACTATATAAAACTCTACACAAAGAGGAGTCAATATATACAGTGACAACCAAGCGGCTATAAAATCGATCAGCTCGGTCACCAGAAACTCAGAAACAATCTCAAACTGCAAATCATCTCTTCACGAGATAGCCAATCAGTATGACATAATCCTCATCTGGGTCCCAGGTCACAGGGACATCACAGAAAACGGCATAGCAGATGAATTGGCTCGCATAGGCACCACCACACCGCTCCAGGGTGAACTGGGGGATACCGGTGTACCAATAGCCTCATACAAACTCCAACTCAGGAAGGCCAACAAGAGAGAAAACCAGCTCTGCTGGGACTCCGTTCCCAACCGCCAAGTACATCCCAATTACTTAGGATGGACATAATGGGGCACTGACTAGTGGAAACACATGCTAGGCAAATGAACTCACCCCACAAATACTACTGCAGCTGTAGGGATAAAGAAGAGGAAGAAACAGACTTCAACACCCAAGTGATAGGTTTCTCAGTAACATCTCGACGATGTCAGAAACATATTGAAACAGGATACAAAAATTGGAGAAAAGCGGATCAAAGGATGCGGACCCAGAGATCTATTTCGCTCATTAGATCCTAGATCATTAGAAACTATTATTTCGATGGAAACACCAGAAGCTTTCACATTGTAGGCTACAAGCATTGCTATGAAAAGAATTGGCTCAAAAAACTGTCGCCGATGTATCAAAAGCTTCCGGGGTGTATCAAATAATGAGTTCACCTCCTGCTTATCGGGTCAAACAACTGGATTTTGCGGATCTTTCTGGACCCACCACAAGGTCTGCGAAAAACGATCTCATAAGGTTTATCTATCAGTTTTTTGCTGTTTTGTAACAAAGGGAGTTTAACAGAAAGAGATTAACTTCACAAGCTTTCCTGATGGCCGTAAACAGATTTAGTGCACAATGTGGTCTGCCAGCTAAGATAACCAATTTTGTTAGAGCCTACTATAAATTAACAGTATTAAGAGAAGCAATATTTACAGATTAAGCACAACAAGTGATACAAAAGTCATGCGCAATTAGGCATAGGCATATTATAGGCGCATTAGGCATAGAAATCCGATATATATCACCCAGAGCTCCCATTTTTGAGCCTATCTACTGAAAATAGTGAATGACCTTTAAGGCCATTCTAAACTCGCACCCATTGACATCTATTTCTTTCAGCCCAAGAGATCTGGTGGCATTAACCCTCGACACTTTCTCATAGAAAAGCAACTAACGGCATCACCTAAAATTCATCAATTAAGGTGGCGAACTGACCTGCTCAGTTGGTGGAAACAAATAGACCAACTGCGTTAGAAATTTTGGAAGCGCTGGAACTACGAGATTGGAATCGTAGTCCAAATAAACGAACACAACTTCCCTCTTTTGATTTGGCCCCTCGGAAGGATAATAGCAGTTCATTCCGGAAAAGACGCAAATCCGCACAGCATGCGGAAGTGTAACAAGATCAATTCATCGATTGGTATTACCAATCAATAATCTCAAGGAGTATTTTTTAAATTAATTATAATTAAGAGTAAGGCTAAATTAATTTAATAGAGAAACAATCAATTTACATTTTATTACATCTAGGGTTAATTCAGATGAAAATAACAGTGACATTAGTTTATAATTTTTACAGATAACACGAAAATGATCATGATCTGCTAAAATCAATCTACAAATTGGTAATCAACGGGGTCGGAAGGATCTGTTTGACCTCTTTGGAACAAAAAAGCATCTTTTCCAGTAAAAGTTTCGAGTCAACTTACCCAAGAATGATTTTATGAGGAGCAGGATATGGTGGAAGGAGACCATCTGAGTCCCAGTTTAAATAATTTAAAGCAAATAAAAGAAACTGCTTATGCACTGATTCAATACTCCTTTGATGAACCATGTACTGCGGACTCCAAACGCATGAACAGTATTCTTACGTTTGAGAACTCTTATACGAACACGGATCTGGCAATGGCCGATCTCTTTGCACAGTTTTTTCAAACAACGTATTCACCTAGCAGCAGTCCAGCTCAGCCTTACACTTATAATATCGAATCAGCCAACCTTATATTTTGCCCATCTTTCGATAAAAGTGATGTGTTATCGAATCTTCTTAAGGTTAAGCCCGTGTATTCGCCTGTGTTCTGAAAAACTGCGCCGAGGCAAACCGCTCGTTAAACTTTTTAATTTATCGCTGGAAACTTCGATCTTTCCCCTTATGTTAAAGGAATCGTTCATTATTCCGCTGCATAAAAAAGGGAAAAAATCCGACGCTGCAAAAATATCTCTAAATTGTCAGCAAATCCTAAGCTTTTTGAAAAACTCATCACTCCACATTTGCAACACCTATGTAGTTCAATAATAACTCCGTGCCAGCATGACTTCATGAAGTGCCACTCCACCACTATCAACTTATTGAAGCAAACAACTTTTATCACGGATGGGTTCCGGAATGGCTTACAAACAGACGTAATTTACACTGACTTCAGTAAAGCATTTGTCTCTGTTAACCATTCGCTTCTTATAAGTAAACTCAGTCTTTTGGGATTCCCAACTGATCTTCTTATCAGGATTGCGAGCTACTTATCAGGGAGAACCCAACGTGTTTTCTTTAAAGATGTTACCTCGCGTTTAGTCAGCGCAACATCTGGGGTGCCCCAAGGAAGCCATCTAGGACCCCTACTTTTTACACTGTTTATTAACGACTAGCCCCTTGCCTTAACTAATTCACATGACGTTAAGCTATGTCTTCAGTATAAATTCACTAGTGCCCAGTCTAGACTTTAATCCGATTTGGAACAACTTAAAAATTGGTGTTTAGCAAATAACCTGGAGTCCTCAATAAGGAGTACACCAAGATCACATAGAATCTGTACAAAAAAACTTCCTAACTTTCGCTCTTAATAATAGGGATGCAAAGCTTATCGTAGTAGACTTTTACTAATTAACTTACCATCATTAACAAACCGTAGAACGATGGTGGGTGTCGTGTTTCTTTAAAATCTTATTTATGGAAATGTAGACAGCCAGCATTTACTAACACGCGTAAATTTTAACGTTCCTAGTAGAAGGACTAGAAATTTTCGTCCTCTACTCCTCAGCCATTGTAGTTCGACATATGCCCAACACGATCCGTTCAGGGTATTATGTTCAGACTACAATGGTCTGTACCACATATTGTCACTTTGCTACACTAACAATCTTAAATCGCTTTTATTAAACGCCTTATCTGTGCAACACTCTTCCTCGTGATATATTTCTCCTACTCCTCGCTTAAGCTATCTCGGATCTATTCCCGCGATTCGAGGCGTACGTTACGCGGCAGCATCCCTCGGTCGGTTGGACGGGAGGTGGGGTGTACGTATGCAGTGGGAACCGCGCAAAAAAAAAAAAAAGTATTCGAGGATCGGTCGAACCAAAGAGACCTACAATGTTTTAGTAGTGAAGGGATTATCAAACTCTTTTGACCAGCGCTTGATAAAAGCAAGTACTCCTCTGGCTTTTTTACCTCTTAAAGAAATATGTTCATTAAACGAAAGCTTGTGGTCGAAAAGAACTCCAAGATCATTCGTTAAGGAAACCCGATCTGAAAAGTAATTCTCAAGTGAGTACGAGATGACGTGAGGCATGCTACGATTAAACGTCGTAATCTTGCACTTTGATCAGATGAGCAAAAAGGATGAACAGAAGAGGTCCTAAGTGACAGCCTTTAGGAACACCAGATGTAACTTTTATAGCTTGAGATGTGATGTTCTTGAACAAAACACGCTGCGTATCCACTGTATGATATTTTTAGGAAAACCCATAAGATACAGTTTCCGGAATGATGTTGCAGTTGCGATGTTACCAGTTTCTCCAGCAGCTAGGGAATCGCAAAAAGTTTAGTAATTCCGCTGTAGTTTTTTATAAGTATTTTAAAACCTTTCTTATGAAGTTTAATAATAAAAGATTCATTCCACCTCTTAGGAAGGCATAAAAGGTCCAAAGATAAATTGAATAGGGTAGTAAGAGGGTAGCATAGGATATCGGAGCAGTATCTGAGGATACCGCTCGGGACATTATAAGGGCAAGCAGAAAATTAGATATCCAATGATGAAAGAGCCTTAGAAACATCGTGATGATCAAATTTAGACAAGTAAATATTGTTTATATTGGGAATTTTATAAGGGTATGTAGAATTTAAATCATATGAATGGAACGAATAGGTTGATTGAACAAATTAAGAAAAGTGATTAGCAATACCTTGTTCTGAAGAAATAATTGAATCAGAAATATTTTTATAAGTTAGGGAAGAAGGAAAAAATCTGGATTTACGTTTCATATTGACAAACGAATAAAAGGAGCTCGGATCATTTCAGAAGTTTGCATTACAATTCTCGATGTAACGCTTATAAAGTTGATTATTAACAATAACAAACTGGTTGCGAATGTAAAGAAACTTTGTCTGATGAAACAAAGATTCTGATATAAAAATTTTGTAAGCTCTAGATTTCCTGATCTTAAGACGAGAAAGGTTTTTATTAAACCAAGGCGGTTTCGTTAATAAAGACGATGAAACTTCAGGAACAAATTTGTCCAACGCGTTGTGGATTACATCATAAAAAGAATTGATAGAAGTAAAAGATGAGAAAGGAGGAGTTCCGAGTCAATTCCAGCTAAATAATTGTGAATAGCATAATCCGTTTTTCGGAAATATTTGGTACGAGGCTGAGCTCTATAGTTAGCATGAATATTAGGGACATCAATTATTTATTTACAGTCGATTTACAGTCACAGAGGATATCATATTAGAGAAAATAAGGTCTAGAGATCTGCTAAGTGTGTTAAGGATGGGGTTAATTTGGAAAATAATAATTTCCATAATTTTCAATTAATTCTTCAATATAGTCGTTGTGACAACTGGCATGCAGGGAATTTTCATCTTCTCACGGGATGCAGGAGATTTGGTTAAGGTTGAAATCACCCCATAATTAGGACAAAATCAGAGTCATTGACTAATGATAAAACAAACTTAATAGCCTCAAGGTGGAGAAAATATACAGTATCCTAAACCGATGGAGTAAAAGGAATAGGAGAATATAGGAACATGTCATAAAAATATGAGACGGATCAGCAGCTATTTTTATCGATTCCAAACTGATTCGAGAAAGAGATTCAGCTGAGTCTTCATTATTAACAGCAATGAGGACACCGTCTGCGAAAGATGGCCTATCCGGTTTTTTTCAATAGTTTGCACGAGGTGCAAAGCCTAAGCCCAGAAGATCTTATTTCAGGCGCCACACCATTGAGAGGCCTAGAAGACGGTTCAACAGGAACTCGCAGGTTTTTCAACAATGGAGGATCCAAGACGATAGGTGGACCAAAACTCCTTGACGATTCCATTGGCTGACTTGGTGAACATATAATGTCCCAATTTAATTTCAATATACATGTAATGTCTACTAATAATTCTTGACAACTAGCGTTATATCTGAATCCAACGCTGTCACTACCAATATGGTCACTACCTCAAGAAGCAACATTAAATCCTATCGTCGTCACTCCAATAAGTAACATTACCGTAACCATCGATTAAATTTTCCAAATGGACACTCATTACTTTCTTCCACCTTAATCATTTGGTTTTTTACAAGCGACAATACAATAGTGCCCAACAGTCTATAAGGCATGCCTACAATAGTCCACAATTTTGGACAGAATATTGCCTGGATCTAAGATTCCAACTACTTAATGCACTATCAATGACAAAAGCTCGGTGCTCTGAACTTCTTTTGGTAATAGTCCCTTCGAAATTCTGGATAATCAGTATGTAACACGAAAAGAGGAGGTCAATATAGATTTGATAATTATCAAAAATTGTAGTGTTTTCCTTCTATATTTCTTCTGCATCGAATAAATTGCGAATAAATCGGCAATGGCCTGATCAGTGTTCGCATATGAGTTCTCAAACGTAAGCAGAGGAGGAAAATATACATGTTTGCGCTTAGTGCTTACAAAGTCAAAAAACTGCTTTGGATCGTGAGTGAACTGAATCCTACAGCGGCGAATATAATTTTTATAACTGTTCGTCGTTTTGCACGGTGTAATCTTACCGAGTTATTAAGTGTATTGAGAACTCTATGCAGCTACAGATTCTTTTACGATGGTTGCTATATATACTTCTTATATATAGCATTATATTTATGATTAAAATTGGTTTTATTGTTTTTCAAAGTATTCTCCAGCAAGACTTATACACTTTTGCATGCGCTCAAACCAATTGTCGAAACACTTTGTCCACTCCGATTGAGACACCTCGAAAACATAGTTTTTGAACGCTTCAACAGCATCTTCTGGCGACGAAAATCGCTGACCACGCTGTGAGGAGATTAGATCGCCCACACACCGATACAGGTGGCAAGAGGGCAGCAGCGGGGGAACAAGCAAGTCAGCACTGCAGTGTCGGATGGGCCAGCGCTGCTGTGTTTAGAAAAACGGAAAGGGAGAAATGCGTCGAGCACAGACGGCATGCGGGGGCAGCAGCGGGGGCAAGAGGAACTCACACGGCGTCGCGCACGAAAGAAGGAGGAGTAGGAATCACCGTGGAACGTAACGGTCCCGGCCGGGCCTCCGCGGCAGCGCTCGAAGGCCATAGGAAACAGCGGGGACGGCGGGGAACAAAGCGGCCGGCGACTGCGCAGCTGTGTTTACAAAATGCACAAAACACAGAAATGCATTTGGAATGTTCAGGGGGGGATCGCGGCGTATCTGGACGAAGTCCGATGACCGGCACAAAAACAATGCGGATCGGAGGCCCAAGCAGGGCAATCGGGGGAGGGACAATAAAGAAAGCCCGCCGATAGAAAGACGGCGGGATTGGAGAAAGCTAACGGAGAAAGTAAATGAGCGGAGGATTAACGGCAGGAAATAGATTGGCAAGGATTAACGGGCGCCTCTGGCACTATATAAGGAGGGCCCCTGGAGCAAATCGGGACCGAGTCTTCTAGGGAAGCTGGAAGAGTTGAGTGAAAGACCCCCCGTGGGTAAGTCTGACATTCAAGCGGGAAAGTTTCCTTAGAGGAATTAGGAGTACAGGCTGAAGGACCCCCCGTGGGTAAGTCCGACAGTCTTAAGTGCGGGCTTTTAAGCGAGTGAGCAAGGATATTCGATCAATAGCTTAAGGACCCCCTGTGGGTAAGTACGGTGGCGGTACGCGAAACAAGCAAGGAGTAAGGGGAAAGGATCAAGGATCCGCGGCAAACTGAGGCCCAAGGGTAAACGAGTCGGGTGGAGTTATTCCCGGACACAACAGGTATCCTGGTGTAGTAGCGGAAACGACGGATCAGCCTTGCCTGCTCCTGACCGTTCGATCCAGGTGTGATCCTGTAACACGAGGGATAGCCAGCTCGGGAACTCAAGCCCAACAGTAAAACCACGCAGGGACACCCCGGGAAAGTCAGTAGAATCCTGATCCAGGCGCTGGAGCGTATGCACAGCGTATCACCTGGAGTTAAAGGAGACGCGACGCCCAAACCTCGCGGCGCAGGTGTTTGGAGGCGACTGGCGAACGCGACCGCGGGCGTGTCCTGTGCGGTAGGTAGGCCCTTCGTGCCCTGATCCGGCCGCTAAGCAGCGAGGAGCATATCCTGCCCGGCGTATGCCTGGAAGGTGAGCCCCTCGGCCTGTTAACACGGATTAGGTGCCGGCCACGGCGAAAGGGCAAGTGCAGCGAGCCAAAGTTTCCGAAGGTCCACGGCACCCATAAAGGAGGAGCAGCGACAACAGAGGCGATGACGAGGGAGCGACGGCGACAACGAGGAGCGGCAGCAGAAGACCAGCGCAGAAGACGGCAGCAACAACACAGGCCCCGCAACCAGAGTCCGTGAGTCCGAACGAAGGGAACCGTGAGCCGTTTCGGTGCCAGGCACCAAGACCACACGACCTGCCGGGCGCAAGCTTTGGGAGGGCGTGTGTATTGGCACCAACCCGGAGCGGGGATCGACGGGAGGGCGAGCGGTCGGTCGGCAGAGCCAAACAGCCGATGAGATTCTCTTATTCTTTGTAAAGTAAAGACAATAAAGGGGATTTTATTGAAACGAAGCATTCCGTGTTATTTCTGGGCTCGGGCAATCACGTCGAATCTATAAATTCGGTGGAACGTACCCTCAACCTCTGTGAGCTAGTCGCGGCATTTGTTGCGAACAAAATATACCAAAACCAGTTCGTTACTCCTGGCGCCCAAACTACGTGATTGCTTTAGAGTCTAGGAGTAACACAGCTTCAGGATGGGGAGGAAAAATTGGATCCACGCGCTTCGCAAAGAGGAGTTGTGCGAAGTGTGCAGAGAGCTCGGTCTCGCAGCGGATGGAACCGTGGAGATCATGAGGGCACTGGTGGACAGGTGGGTCGACGAAACAAAGGACGATGAAATGATGGTGGTCGCGCGTGGATTCGAGGAGAAGTTCGCGCAGAGGTCCACGCCGAGGTAGAGAGCGGTGAGCGAATCGGAAAAGCTCATTCAAAGTCTGGCAGTGCTAGAAATGAAGAGCATGAGGAGCAGGTGGTACAGGTGGACTATGCGAAAGTGGCGAGACAAGTCCGAGAGTGGTCGTTCCGTTTCGATGGAACAGGGGATCCTCTCGAATTCGTGGACCGAGTAGCATGGTCTGCCAAAACATACGGGATGGATATAAACACAATCCCGCGGGCGATGCCAGAACTACTCCAGGGCAGAGCGCAAAAATGGTTCCTAATGAACGACGAGGAGTGGCCCACATGGAAGGAGTTCGGAAGAGCTTCGAGGCCTTTTTCCTGCCAAAAGGATACTTCGAGAAACTGGCAGACCAGGTAAAGCAGCGGAAACAACAACGAGGAGAGCCGTTTAAAGAGTACATGGTGGACCTTCAGGCGCTAACGAAGCCTTTAGAAAAGTCCACAAAAGAGGTCACAGGACAGGGGTGGGGGCAGAGATGGCAGCCTGAGGAGCATCGCCAAATGCCACAGCAACAGCAGCCGAGCCAGCAATGGACAGGCCCAAGGCAACAGCAGCCGAATCAACGATGGGCAGCAAACCAAAGCCAAAGGCAGCCGAACATGCAGTGGGCAGCGACGCCTGGGCAGGGACATGTAGAAAACCCAGCACAGGCGTGCAACAGATGCGGAGGCATGGGCCATTGGGCCAGCGGGTGCAGGAACCCCAGAATTTTGTTCTGCAGGATGTGCGGCGCAGTGGGGGTGAGAAGCACAGAATGCTGCCAAAGAGCGGGAAACGTGCAGCGATCTCAGCCGTAGAGAGGAAGGCGGAGATCGCGAGGTGCTGCCTCTCAGAACTAGTTGGAGGATTAACCGGAGGCGATCAGCAATTAGCGGCAGTCATCAAGGTCGGAGGAGCAGAAGTGAGGGCCATGGTGGACACCGGGGCAACGGCTAGCTTCATTTCAGAAAAGCTAGCAGAGGACCCGGGAATCGCCGGAGAACGGAAAGCAACAAGGAGACTAGTAAAGTTGGCCAACGGGAGCCACATAGAGACTCAAATGGTACTCTTAACAACAGTAAGCTTCGCAACAAGAAAAAGGATTTGAATATGTTGGTGTTGCCAGGCATGGGAGACAGCGCGGTGCTTGGATGGGATTTACTCGCAGATTTCGGCACAACAATCAACTGCGCAGGCCACCAAGTCACGATCCCGAGGAGAGAAAGATGGAGCGGATGCCTGGAGGATAGGGTGTCCATAGCCATAGCTGGACCATCGGAGGAATGGGAGCGCGAGCGGGACAAAAAGTTCATCGAAGAAGAGCTGGCGGCGTTCACAAATCAGAAGGGTTGTTCAAACATAACCCAGCATAAAATTACGATTAAGGACGACATCCCAATTAAACAAAGATATTACCCAAAGAACCCCAAGATACAGGGGGAAATCAATGAAAAGGTGGAAGAACTGCTGGAGAAGGGGTGCATCGAACCTTCAAATAGCGCCTCCAGCTCACCCATTGTCATGGTGAAGAAATAGACGGGACCCTATGCCAAGGATAAACTTCATTTTTGAACAATTGAGGAACGCAAAATTTTCATCAGCCTGGACCTTAAGGATGGCTATTGGCAAATCCCACTTGAGGAAGAGAGCAGGAAATACACGGCTTTTACTGTACCAGGGAAAGGTCTGTACCAGTGGAAGGTGATGCCGTTCGGACTACACTCGGCCTCGGCAACAATTCAAAGGGCCTTAGACCAGGTCATAGGCCCGGACATGGCTCCTCACGCATTCGCGTACCAGGATGACATCATAGTGATCGGACGCACGAGGGAGGAGCACATGGCGAATTTGAAGGAAGTGTTCCGGAGACTGAAGGCGGCAAACTTAAGGATAAACACAGATAAGTGCCATTTCTTCAGGGAAGAGCTGTTGTACCTGGGCCACCGGATAACAAGACAGGGAATTGGTATGGATCCTGGAAAGGTTGCAGCGATCACGGAATTGGAACCACCGACGAACGTGAAAAGGGTACGGCAATTCATCGGGATGGCGTCGTGGTATCGGCGATTCGTCCCTGATTTCGCTGGGATCGCAAGGCCGTTGAACGATCTCCTACGAAAGGGACCAAAGTGGGAGTGGACGGCAAGACACCAAGAAGCGTTTGAGACGTTAAAGTCACGTTTAGCAGAGGATCCAGTACTAGCATGCCCCGATTTCACGAAGAAGTTTGTGCTGCAAACAGACGCCAGCGACTACGGCGTGGGTGCAGTACTGACGCAGGACACGGATGAGGGCGAGCGAGTGGTCGCCTACGCCAGTCGAACGCTAATAGGCGCAGAGAAGAATTACTCGGCGACGGAGAAAGAGTGCCTGGCAATAATATGGGCCATTCGGCAGATGAGACCATACCTGGAGGGGTACCAGTTCGACGTGATCACGGATCACATGGCGCTGAAGTGGTTGAACAACATAGAGAGCCCACTCGGAAGGATCGCGTTATGGGTCTTCGAATTGCAACAGTACGATTACGTTATCAGCTACAGAAAAGGCAAGCTGAACGTAGTCGCGGATGCACTTTCCCGCCAGCCGATTGTGGAGAAGCTGAGGAGTGCCACAGCAACCGAAGACGCGGAATGCATTTGGATAGGCTCACTGAAGAAGAAAATAAAGGAAAACCCACAGAAGTATCCGGAATACGTCAAGGAGGCAGGCCTGATTTACCGACATGTTCCACACAGAGCCGGGAGCGAGGAAGTGGCATCGTGGAAATTATGTGTGCCGATGGACATGAGGCAACAGGTGCTGAACAGGAGGCAACAGGTGCCGATGCACCAACAGCGGGACATCTAGGCGGAAGGAAAACGATTGCGAAAGTACAAGCAAGGTACTTCTGGCCAGGGATGCAGAGGGACGTGAGGAAATATGTCAGGAAATGCGAGACATGCATGCGGTATAAACCAAGCCAGATGCAGGCCGCAGGGAAAATGTTAACACAGGTCCAGAGGAGCCTTGGGCGACGGTATGTGCAGACTTCGTGGGACCGTTGCCGAGGTCCAAGCATGGGAACACCATGCTACTAGTGATGATCGATCGGTTCTCAAAATGGACAGAAATGGTCCCAATGCGAAAAGCCACAACAGAGACGCTGCAGAAGGCAATTTGTGAAAGGATCATCGCTAGGTACGGGGTGCCAAAGGTGATGGTGACGGACAATGGTGTTCAATTCACCAGTAGGAGCTTAAGCGCAGGAGTCGGCGCAGGCATAAACCACAGAAACACGAGAAAAAATAATAAGAAAAAATATTATAAAAAAGAAAAAAAAATAAAAAGGAAAAAAAATATAATAGAAAAGAAATATAAAAAAAAAGGTAAACAAAAAAGAAATTCTTATTATGAAAAAATATACAAAAAAAATATATGTTCATGCTGAATTCATAATTCACAATATATAATCACATATGTACATATTCATAGTATATACTAACATATCATACATATGTATATCGATAACCACCGACTGTGCCATCTCTTGAGAATTTTACCATCTCTGGAATGAGCTTAAGTTTTTTGGAGTTATCTCTTGCCGCTAAAATTCGTTTTTATAATAAAGAAAGGAAAGTGAATTAAACCTAACCCGAGTGTTTTTGAAATCATCCTCAAATCCTTCTTTTCCTACCGTTCGCCTCATTCCTGGCGCTCCATTGGTCCTTCGAGCCGGATATCACCGACACAAAACGGCAAGTTCACTATTCAGGTGGATAAATTATTTTTGGTTGAGATATATAACAACCGAAACATATTTACCCACATTTATTCATTCCTACTATCATCTTCAAAAAATATATATAAAAATATCATCATCTTCTATTACCTCATCTTCTACATATACATATACATACAAATTGTTGCCGAGGGCTGCTAGAAAAGTTCTCCTATATATTATTCCTATTATTCCTGTATATTATTCCTATATATCCTATATATTACTACTCCATTAAACGCGTTAAGAGAAAGGAGATAAAAAAAAAAAAAAATAACCCGCAACCTTTGGGGGTTCATATCCTCTGAACTTATCCAAGGCTCCCATATTATGTCCTCTGGACGAGAGACAAAACCAAAAGGTTTTGCACCCGTCAAATTTATAAGAAGGAGTACATCCTCATCTCCAGTTCCTCCTTCGCATCCGTTAGCAAGATCTGCGAATACCAGATCCAAGAACGAGTCCCTGACGCCAACGCTACCAAAACCGCAGAGCATCTCACGAACCCCAATAGGAACCCGATCCGTCACTCGGAAGACAGTTTCTGCAACCACGATGGCTCTTGCGACGTTCATTTCCGTGTGCGATAAACTAAGCCATTTCGAGGCCAAGATCAATGAACCATCGACTTCTGAGTCCACTCAATACGCCCTTGAGGTCCGCCGTGACCACGTAAAGAAACTTTGGGAGACGATTGAGAGCGAGTACGACAAATGTTCCCAGGTTCTCCAGCAGGAAGCCTCCAGCAGTGGTGAGTGGCAGGCAATAGAAGCCAAGCATGACTACTGCTATTCCGTTTATGAACGCTGTGTAGCCCAGCTAACAGAGGTTATCGAAAGAATGTCCGTTCCAACTCTTACAAGGGCATCAAGTACTGCCCAACTGTCCATGTCTAGCGGATGCCGACTTCCGCCCTGTGACACTGAAGTTTTCAGGGGGGATTACTTACGGTGGCCAACGTTCCGCGACCTTTTCACTGCTATCTATGTCAACAATCCGAGGTTGACGCCGGTGGAAAAGTTATTCCATTTAAATGCCAAAACAGAGGGAGAAGCGAAGGCTATAGTAGCAAAATCTCCACTCACGCATGACGGTTTTGAATCGGCTTGGACCGCGCTTTGTGACCGTTTTGAAAACAAGCGTCTTCTTGTCAACAGCCAATTAAAAATCCTGTTCAATCTTCCCGTAGTGGTTGTTGAGTCCGGTGCAGCTTTAAAGGAGCTGCAAAGTACCATCCAAGGCTGTCTCACGGCGTTAGAACACTCCAAAATTTCAATCGATAATTGGGATTGTCTTCTCGTATTTCTCTGCTCCTCCAAGCTTCCGAAATTGACCCTTTCTTTGTGGGAACAATCCTTGTCCAATAAGTGCGAGATACCCGCATGAGAGCGAACGATATCGCACCCTGGAAGCCATAGAGGATGTTAAACCCAGCTCCAGAATTAAGATGGTTAACTCCCAACCGCCTTCAAAAAACACAGGCTCAAAAAGGATCAACTCCTTTGAGACCAACGTGACGCAAGGACCCAAAAACTGTGACCTTTGCGCAAAAGAGAATCACCCAGTGCGGGTATGTCCTCGGTTTCTCCAAATGCCCGTCAGTGAACGATCCGCATATATAAGGAGAAAGAAATTGTGCTTAAACTGTTTCGCTGGGGGACACCAACTTAAAGAGTATACCAGTAAGCACAATTGTTTCACGTGTAAAGGGCGCCACAATACGCTCCTGCACAGAGCTGACCTTCCTCAGTTGACTACAATTCAATCCAATAATAATCCTACTACTTCAACTATACAGTCCACTACGCCTACCAATGTGCAAAGTTATCTAGCGGCAGCCCTACAAGGTGTGCTGTTAAGTACGGCAATGATAAATGTCTGCCACTTAGGAGTGACATATACTGCAAGGGCCTTACTTGACTCCGGGTCTGAGGCTACTTTTATCTCGGAGCGTCTCTTTAGGATTTTGAAGCTTCCGTACCAATCCGTACAAGCTAGAGTTTCCGGCTTAAATCAAGCAGTAGCTGCCCAATCAACTAAGATGTGCCATTTTCAAATTGGGTCGCCAATAAAACCTAGACTACACATCGAGGCAGAAGCATTTGTCGTGCCACTTCTATCCGGAAAGTTGCCTTCAAACTCCATACCAAAGGAGCAGTTAAAGGACCTTCCCAGTTTTACATGGGCTGATCCTTCGTTTTTCGAGAGCTCACAATTTGATTTGCTGATTGGGGCGGATATTCTTCCGTCTATTCTTCTGAGTGGCTCGAGGACAAAGATTTGTGGCACTCTGTTAGGTCAGGAAACAGTATTTGGCTGGATCCTAAGTGGGCCAGTCTCCAAGGCCGTGCCAAAATCTATTTCGAACTTTTCCACAAAGGTCTCGATAAGCTCTGAAGCTAAACTCGAGAAACTTCTCACAAAGTTTTGGGAGGTGGAGGATCTTCCAGGGAAGCCGGTAAAAGAGTCCGATTCTTTCTGTGAGAAGAACTTTGTGCAAACAACAAGGAGAGATGACACTGGGAGATATGTCGTCACCCTACCATTCCGAAGTTGTGATCGGATTGATCTAGGGCATTCAAGATCCATAGCACTGGCTCAATTCCTAAAGAACGAAAGCCGTTTGAGAAAAAATCCAACTCTTAAAGAAGAATATGAAGCAGTAATCAGGGATTACTTAGACCAGCGGCATATGTCTCCAATCGTTCCAGACTCCAGTGGGAAGAATTTCTACTTGCCTCATCACGCCGTTTTTAAGCCAGATAGCACTACTACCAAGGTTCGTGTAGTATTCAATGCTTCCTGCCCTACTTCCAATGGAAAGAGCCTGAATGATATCCTTCATCCAGGGCCTGTGTTACAGTCCGATTTGACTTTGCAGGTCTTACGCTGGCGGTTCTTTCGCTTCGTTTTCAATGCCGACATTACGAAAATGTACCGGCAAATTCTCGTTGCTCCAGAGCACACTCCATTCCAAAGAATCCTGTTTCGTGATGCAAATGACCAAATCTGTGACGAAAGTTGGCGAAAGATGTGAGAACGACTTTTCCATTGGCAAGTGAAATTATTTCTACTTCTATGTACGTAGATGACGTACTGGCTGGGGCGCACACAAAGCAATCTGCTGCATTCTCCAAGTGCATTCTCAAGGACATTCCTAAAGATCACTTGCTAAGAGAGGGTTTCTTAGAGCTAGATGATCAGAGCACTGCCAAAACTCTCGGGATTCGTTGGCAGGCAAATAAAGATGAATTTTTCTTCGCCCCATCCGATATTACTCCAAAGGCAGTCCTCAGTAAACGGGAGGTACTGTCACAAATTGCAAGACTTTTTGACCCGGCAGGATGGCTGGCACCTTTCGTGATCCGAGCAAAAATCTTTATGCAGGAGATTTGGCTCCAGCAGCTGGGTTGGGACGATCCACTCCCTGCTGAGCTCATGGGAAAATGGAACGAATTTCTTATGAGCTATCCTACTATAAACCAAATCCGAATTCCAAGATGGGTGAAATTTGGTCCACAATCCAAAGTTCAATATCACGGCTTCTGCGATGCATCGCAGCAAGCATATGGAGCCGCGATCTATGTCCGAATTGAACACGCTCAGGAGCTATTTCTCTTTTGACCGCTAAAACTCGCGTGGCTCCAGTAAAGACCATGTCCATACCACGCCTTGAATTATGCGGTGCAGTTCTTCTGGCTGAGTTATTCCAATCGGTTGTTCCACAACTCCCTCCTGATGACTTCGACACATTCTACTGGACGGACTCCACGATAGTGCTAGCATGGTTAAGCAAACCGCCATGTACCTGGACATGTTTTGTGGCAAACAGAATTGCCAAGATTACACAGTCCGTAGATGCTGGGAAGTGGTCTCACGTGCGGTCTGAATTCAATCCAGCTGACTTGGCTAGTAGAGGCGTGGCTCCACAGGATCTCGTATCAAGTAACTTGTGGTGGAATGGCCCACAATGGCTACAGCTTCCTAAGGAGCAATGGCCTACTCCAATAGAATCCGTCCCTGAGACAGAACTTGAGCAGCATCCTATCAAATGCAACTTGGCCAAGTTGCCACCATCGGAGGATTACATAGATCGTTTTTCAGACCTAAGTCGTGCCCTCCGGGTGACCGTTTATGTCCTGCGGTTCCTAAGGCGTTGCAAGGTACCATCTACGGTCTTGCCAACTGAAATCAGTACCGCCGAAATCCGAGGGGCACAGGAGTGTCTTCATGTTCTGACCCAACGGCAAGGGTATCCAAAAGAATACAGTTGCTTGTTAAAAAAGCAACACCGAAAGCGGTTGCAGACCCAACTCATGGGGGAGCTGCCCGAGGAACGGGCCACTTTCTCACGTCCGTTTACACACACTGGCGTAGATTTTGCCGGTCCCGTTGAAATTAAAAATTATACGGGCCGTGCGTGCCTTATCACAAAGGGCTACGTGTGTGTATTTGTCTGCTTCAGCACAAAGGCAATCCACCTTGAAGCTACGTCAGACTTGACGAGTGAGAAATTCCTGGCGGCTATTGCGCGCTTGGCTGGTAGAAGAGGCTGCCCACAGAAATTATATTCAGACAACGGTAAGGCATTTGTGGGTGCCTCAGCCATTATCACGCGGGATTTCCTATAAGCAACGAGAGAGATGGTCACTGCACACTACAGCCACCAAAACCTATCCTGGTACTTCAATCCGCCAAGTTCGCCACATATGGGAGGACTGTGGGAAGCAGGAGTGAAGAGCTTTAAGGCGCATTTCTACAAGTCTGCTTCCTCAGTCAAATATACGTTTGAAGAACTTTCGACATTATTAATAAAAATCGAGGCGTGTCTCAATTCACGGCCCATTTCTCCAATGTCAGAGGATCCTACTGACCTATTAGCCTTGACTCCCGGGCATTTTTTGATCGGTGGCCCACTGCTAGCTCTGGCCGAACCAGAAATTAAAGCTAACGCAGTATCCATCATCAACCGTTGGCAACGTTTAAAGGGCCTTCATCAACAATTTTGTGTCCGATGGAAGGAAGAATACCTAAAGGAGCTCCACAAACGGAATAAGTGGCAGTCACCAACTACGAATCTCCAGGTCGATGACATGGTTGTCATAAAAGAAGACAACCTGCCCACGAACGAATGGCGCCTCGGCCGAATTCAGAAGGTTTGCCCAGGTGCAGACGACAAGGTCCGAGTGGTGGATGTTCTTACGTCAAGAGGCGTAATACGTCGGCCGATCGCGAAATTAATACTTCTTCCACTCCTAAAGTAACTCCTACGCTATGCTTCTTCAATGTTCGTTGGTCCATGTTCACGTCTAGTCATATGTTTTTGGATACCACTAATTCTACTTCTCTTTCCTTATCATACAGAGAAAATGGCACCGCGTCCGAAGGCCCAGAAGCCAAACTATCCGCCGCAAGGAACCGCTTCCTATCGGTGCCGAGTGTGCAGAGGAGTTCATGCACTGCGGAAGTGCCAGCAATTCCTCAAGCTGACGGCCGAGAAACGCCTGCGAGCAGTACTTATCAATAAGTACTGCAGCAATTGCTTAGCCCATGAGCATTCCGGGCGCTCTTGCCGCAGTGCGGGAAAGTGTCGACTTTGCCAAAGGGACCACCACACGCTTCTGCATCTGCACAATGAAGGGGGCCGTCGAAGACGCTCACTTCAACGTTCCCGCTCCTCCCGTAGGCGGTCACCATCCAGATCCCCTCACCGCCGTCCGCTGGGGCGGTCGGATTCAGACCTAGGGGTTGAGCCGTTGAGCTCCGCCAGGCCTAGTTCTCCTGCTGCGCTTCAGGAGGATCAGCGTGGCGCCTATACCACCACGCTGTCTACCCTCCTGCAACATAAGGCCACGAGTGTCTTGCCTACGGCTGAGGTGGTTATCAACACCGGAGTCAAGAAGTTCGAATTGAAGGCCTTGATCGACCCTTGCTGTCCTACCAGTCGGATCAGTGCATCCTTGGCAAGGTCCTTGGGCCTCTCCGTCACAAGCGTCGGGACCGATGGTGTGTGCACAGCGAGGCTCCAGTCGATCAGGGGGCCGTTGGACGAGGAAGTCATCTTCCACGTTGATTCCCAGCTACAGCAGAGATCGCCTGCACGGGAAATCGATCCGACGGCATACGAAGCCTTCGCAAACCTCGCCCTGGCGGATGAACGCTGGTTTAGGCCGAGTACCATATTCTTGGTATTAGGGGCCGAAGTGTATCCTCACAACATCCGTTCGGGATTCATTGCTGGACAACGAGGATCTCCTGTCGCCCAAAATTCCGCCTTTGGATGGATTTTGTCGGGCCCGTGCGGCCACTGACAAAAGGCCCAAATTTGCAACTGCGTTGCAAGGGGGCCGGGATGTTCATGCTGAATTCATAATTCACAATATATAAGTCAGCACTGTGTTTCGAAAAACGGAAAGGGAGAAATGCGTCGAGCACAGAAGGCATGCGGGGGCAGCAGCGGGGGCAAGAGGAACTCGCACGGCGTCGCGCACGAAAGAAGGAGGAGGAGGAATCACCGTGGAACGTAACGGTCCCGGCCGGGCCTCCGCGGCAGCGCTTAAAGGCCATAGGAAACAGCGGGGACGGCGGAGAACAAAGCGGCCGGCGACTGCGCAGCTGCGTTTACAAAATGCACAAAACACAGAAATGCATTTGGAATGTTCAGGGGGGGATCGCGGGGTATCTGGACGAAGTCCGATGACCGGCACAAAAACAATGCGGATCGGAGGCCCAAGCAGGGCAATCGGGGGAGGGACAATAAAGAAAGCCCGCCGATATTAAGACGGCGGGATTGGAGAAAGCTAACGGAGAAAGTAAATTTGCGGAGGATTAACGGCAGGAAATAGATTGGCAAGGATTAACGGGCGCCTCTGGCACTATATAAGGAGGGCCCCTGGAGCAAATCGGGGCCGAGTCTTCTAGGGAAGCTGGAAGAGTTGAGTGAAAGACCCCCGTGGGTAAGTCTGACATTCAAGTGGGAAAGTTTCCTTGGAGGAATTAGGAGTACAGGCTGAACGACCCCCCGTGGGTAAGTCCGACAGTCTTAAGTGCGGGCTTTTAAGCGAGTGAGCAAGAATATTCGATCAATAGCTCAAGGACCCCCTGTGGGTAAGTACGGTGGCGGTACGCGAAACAAGCAAGGAGTAAGGGGAAAGGATCAAGGATCCGCGGCAAACTGAGGCCCAAGGGTAAACGAGTCGGGTGGAGTTATTCCCGGACACAATACGTTTCCTGGTGTAGTAGCGGAAACGACGGATCAGCCTTGCCTGCTCCTGACCGTTCGATCCAGGTGTGATCCTGTAACACGAGGGATAGCCAGCTCGGGAACTCAAGCCCAACAGTAAAACCACGCAGGGACACCCCGGGAAAGTCAAGAGAATCCTGATCCAGGCGCTGGAGCGTATGCACAGCGTATCACCTGGAGTTAAAGGAGGCGCGACGCCCAAACCTCGCGGCGCAGGTGTTTGGAGGCGAGTGGCGAACGCGACCGCGGGCGTGTCCTGTGCGGTAGGTAGGCCCTTCGTGCCCTGATCCGGCCGCTAAGCAGCGAGGAGCGTATCCTGCCCGGCGTATGCCTCGGAGGTGAGCCACTCGGCCTGTTAACACGGATTAGGTGCCGGCCACGGCGAAAGGGCAAGTGCAGTGAGCCAAAGATTCCGAAGGTCAACGGCACCCATAAAGGAGGAGCAGCAACAGCAGAGGCGACGACGACGGAGCGACGGCGACAACGGGGAAGCAGCAGCATCGACGAGGAAGCATCAGCGTCAGAGGAGCAGCGACGACGAGGGAGCGGCGGCGTCCGAGCAGCGGCAGCAGAAGACCAGCGCAGACGACGGCAGCGACAACACAGGCCCCCCAACCAGAGTCCGTGAGTCCGAACGAAGGGAACCGTGAGCCGTTTCGGTGCCAGGCACCAAGACCACACGACCTGCCGGGCGCAAGCTTTGGGAGGGCGTGTGTATTGGCACCAACCCGGAGTGGGGATCGGGGATCGACGGGAGGGCGAGAGCGGGTGAGATTCTTTTATTCTTTGTAAAGTAAAGACAATAAAGGGGATTTTATTGAAACGAAGCATTCCGTGTTATTTCTGGGCTCGGGCAATCACGTCGAATCTATTCGGTGGAACGTACCCTCAACCTTTGTGAGCTAGTCGCTGCATTTGTTGCGAACAAAATAAAGCAAAAACAGTTCGTTACAACGCATTTTCCTCTAGTCGCCTCATGACCTGTTTTACCGAAGAAACAGGCCACCATTTGCTTCGAAGTGCTTCTTCCACGAACAACTTTTGCTGGATTTGGCTCGTCTTCGAAGACCCACACGGTCGATTGCGGTTTTGTTTCGGGCTAAGCATAGATTCATGGTTCGTCACCTGTAACAATCTTATAAACGCTTTTTTAAACACCGCGATTGTATTTTTTCAAAGTTTTTTTGCAACAATCCACACGAGCCTTTTCTGAGCGATAGTCAAATTGTGCGGGATGCAACGAGAACAAATTTTTTTTACGGCCAAGTGTTCATGCAATATGGAATGTATGCTGATGGAAGAAATGCCCAAGGATGCCTCTATCTCACGGTATGTCACATGACGATCTTCCATTATCAGTTCATGTACGGCGTCAATGTTCTTTGGAATAACAACTGTTTCTGGACGACCTTCACGACCTTCGTCTTCGAGCGAGCGTCGGCCACGATTGAATTCATTATACCAGTTTTTCACAGTGCTAAAACATGGTGCTCCATCGCCATACAAAGATTTAAGTTCATCGATGCACTCTTGACGTGTTAATTCGTGAAAAAAAGTCGTGAAAAATGATTTCGCAAAAATGTTCACGAGTTAATTCCATTTTCTGCCAAATTGATTTTTTTTAAGTGACTGTAAACAACACAAATTATGGCCTTACGTCTAAACGTTCTGAGTACGTTTCTGCTAAAACATTTCGAACAAAAACGTCAGATTGCGGCAGGCAACACTTAGTATGGCCTAGGCCAGAAATATACATAGCAACCAACGTATATTTTTTCCAAATCATGTCTTTATCTGTTTTTTAATTTCGTGAGGCATCTTGTAAACCAAGGAGGATTATTTGAAGGGGATACTTCCGGATATTTCCACGGCACACATAAGTCAAAAAATGTATTTTATGTATAATACAATTTTTCTAAGATATTTACATCGGTGTATGCTAGAATATCGGACCAATCAAAAGTATCAATTAACCAAATAAGTTTGTGAAAGTCAGCTTTAAAAAAACAACGAATCTTATTTGACACGCGGGAAGTCTTCTGATCGACACCAGAAATGGTTTTAATTAAAACCTCAAGCGTGGATCTTTATGGGTTGAGCTCTTTATGGGTTGAGAGGGGCAAAGCTCTGGAAAGAGCGGTATATCTTGATCAGATATAAAACATAAGTCTAGAAGTTGACCTAACGAATTTTTAACCTGGTTGATCTATCCTAGAGACAAGTCAAAGATACCCGCCGTGAAATCATAATGGGTGGAAGTGATTTGACCAAGTGAGTTCCGGTAAATTAAAGTAACCAAGAATTACTAGAAGGTAACTATCGGACATAGGATTGGAAACAGACTGTATAGCAGAAAAAATATGCCAGTATGTAGGTGGTTCGAAAGATGGTGCAATGTAGGAACATGTAATTAATAATGATTGAGCAGACAATATAACTTTAGCGCAGATGAATTCAAAATCTCCAAACTCTAGTAACTTTACCTCTTCAGAAGCGAAATTGGATTCAACATAACTTAGGAACATAACTCCTCCTCCTCTTCGCAGAGGTCAGTCACGTCCAAAAGTGGTGTACCTACTTGGAGAAACTGAAGGATCTTCGGCTTTAACCAGGTTTCATTAGAGTATAATATAGGATGCAAACAAAAGACTATCAGTAAAGAGTCTAGAGAGCTTACTTCGTAGGCCCATACAATCCAGATAGGTTAAATTGATAGAGGATGTTAGTTTTTTGAAGAGTCAGGGAACTTGACTCCAACATTCTTCGAATTTTTTTTTTTTACGGTACTTGGCTGATGCTCTTGTACGAATATGTCCTCAAACATTGGCACTTGCACACGTATCGTGAAGGATGACATGCGCCTCGAGTAGGAGTATTTAAATTTCGTAATGTCTTCCACTCTAATAACGCCCTTGGTTTTAACTTTGATATAAGCCGAGATATCAATCTTAGATCTTATCAGAGGCTAGCCATGACACAAATATTTGTGTAACAGGTGGGATCACCTGTATAGGAAGGTTACTATGTTGAGTGGATGCTACGGGGGTAAACTCTAGGGCATTCCTTGGAATCATTTGGAGTGATGCAATGGAGGACAAGGCGGACGAGTTTTGCTCCGTTAGGACAAATTCGGATTCCGAATTTTTTTACCGTTCCTGCTCTTGGAGGAGCCATGGAAATGAGCGGCTGCATCGTTGCGGGAGGATCAAGCTGACCCGCGAGCTCTGAGGCTAGAACTTCCCTAGTAGCAGATTTTTTCCGCTTAGCAGATTCATTCAACAGCTGAGTTCTATTGAATTGAGTACACTCCAGCACACTGAGTGTATCGTTGATTTTTCGGATACCAACGATCAATTCTTTAAACCCACTCGTGGTCTGTCGCATGAAGGATCGCATTCCATCTTGGACAGACCGACACCCACTCGAAATCGGCTTATTGCACTATTTTAATGGGCAGACATTAAAATTCCGTATTGCATTTTATTTTATTTTATTGTATTCCATTTTATTTTATTTTATTGTTTTTTTTTTTTTTTTTTTTTGTAAACAAATTAATAAAAAAAATTTTTTTTTTAACAAATCAATATTTAACCACTTTACCAATAAGGTAGGTAGAGGAGGGAGTATCTAAATAGAGAGCATTTGGGAAAGCACAAGTATTAACAAATAAGCGCAAAAAGATAATTGCAGAAGTAATTGAAAATATATTGTACAAACGACGTTTATGAAAAAGAAGAAGCAGAGCAAACTTAGGATTGAAACTTGTTAAATTGATAAAATGCTCACCCAAAGATGGCAATGCACAAACGCGCAGCAATACAGGTATAATTTTAATATTAATTCACAAAATTAATGTTAAAGAATTACCCACAAGATAAGTGTTTAAATTAAGTTCCAACCACGGTTTGACAAGAATAAAAGTTCATCGCAAGAGCAAAAAAAACACGACCGTTTGCTATGAAGTGAAGCAGTGAAGAGTGATTAATATAGCTAGATGGTATTATAGCTTATTAAATTAAAAAGTTCAATAATCTCGTGGGACAGAACTTTACCTTTATGTTGCTCAATTGTTTGTTTAGCACAAATACACAGGTTAATACCTAACAAACACACGAACAAAAACAAACGCGGGAAACCTTTTCCACAAGCTGGGGGGGAACAGGCAAGCTGGCACGGTGGCGTCGGTGGGGCCAGCGCGTCGGTGTTTAGAAAGTACGGAAGAGAAAATAAAGAAAGCTCGCCGAGTCGGGTTGGTTTACTGACCGTTAAGACCAGGTGTGATCCTGTAAAGCGAGGGGTAGCCAATTTGGGAACTCAAGCCCATCAGTGCAACCAAGCAGAGACACCCCGGGAAAGACAAGAGAATCCTGATCCAGGCGCTGGGGCGTATGCAAATTAAATTATGTTCCGAAGTTTACTTAAAAAAAAATAATTTTTATTTTATTCTTTATTTTTTACTAACTTTCACTTAAATCGACTTTTAACGCTAGCCCACTTATTACTCCACGATATATATTACTTAGATCTTAGAGCGATCCCGATTCTAGACTGTGTCAAAAACAAGACTGCCTGTGCTGATCTTATCGGTTTACCATCAAACCTCGGCTTAAGAGAGAAACCTCAAAAAGGGCTATTTGTAAATATAGATCAATGTCTAAGAGACATTAAGAGAGCGGACAATTGGCTGACGCAATATTTCACTCATTGGTGAAAACTGATGACATCGGAGGATATATCAAATTCGGACTGTCGGCGACGTGCCGATTCACTTGTTTACCACTTTGGCTCAGAACGTGGAAAAGTTTTGGAAATATGATTACAGCTAGCGCTGGATGTTTAGTCTGGGATAATTGCTTGGTGTCAGATTTGAATGGGAAAGATTGACAAACATGATATGACTCATCCAGCAGAGGCTTCTATGATTTTAAAATTATGTTTATATATTTCATTAGATTAGTTAAGTTAGGGGTTGGATAACACTCCCCCTTCTAAGTTGAAGCGTCCCGATTCAAAAGACGGAGCAGAGATGGAGTTTAGATGAGCCGTTAATTCAGCTACGATGTTTTCCTCTTGTTTTTCTAAGTCAGGCAGATTATTTCTTTGAAAAATATTTTTAAGCCGTGGTTTTATGGTGATATAAATTTTTCTTAGCTTTGAAATTGATAACCAAATTAAATATGTTGAAGTTAGTGTTATTACAATTAGTGTTAATGGTATTCTTGTCTTTTTGATTTGGATAAATGGGTTAAGTGTATTTATATTATCAAATGAAAGTTCCGAATTGTTTGAAATAATATATTCGGATATTTTATAGTTGTTATAATTGTGGGCTGTAATGTAGTTTAATATCTTATTTTCTATATTTGTATATGATACATTATTGATTATTGTGGTGCTGTTGAACGTAATTAGATATGATCCTTGCAAATAAGAATCATTTAAAATATTATTTCCGTTTATTAATAGGGCACCATCTTGAATTATATCTATCTTTTTGTTATTTTCTCTTATTTTATTACATATTGATTTTTCACCGTTTAAAAGACGAGTGAAACATGATTTTTCTTTGCTTAATGTACAATAATTGTTGAATAGTTCGTTCTTAAAATTATCTACTTCGTAATATGTTTCCTCGCATTTAGCAACTTGATTACTTAAAATTAATTTTCCATCATTATGGGAAATTGCCCTGGCATAATATGTGTCGCATCTATTTTTAATTATTGGATACTTTATATAGACTACAAATAATTCTTTATGCAAAGCAACTTTAAATTCCGAAATGTCCATTAAGTCTGTAATTACTACAGGTCTTAATTCATGTTTATATATTTCATCAACGTCATCATTGTTTAAAATTTTTGTATTGAATACATCTATCTTTGCTAGAGTTATTGTGTCTATTAGATTTTGTAAATCGTAAGTAATCAAGTGTAAGCGATGTTTTCTTAATGGTAACTCCTGACTCGTAAAAACTGATTTTAAGCTAGATGAGAGTGACTTAATTTCTTCAAACAATTTGGAATTTATAATTTGCTGCTTGTTATTATTTTCAATCAGATCGTTAATTTTGTTTTCAATTGTTACAACATCATCATGGTCCGGTGTGCCTGCTAACCATTTTAACACAGTTCCCAACTCGTTAATACCTCTTTTTGTTCTTGACGGTAATAGTTGTGATAATATTAATTTAATAGTCCTCAAATTGTATGAAATTTCCCAATATAATTTTTCATTGTTAGTACTTCTTATATGGTTATATTCTGCCTCAATAATTTCTTTATAAAAACTAATATTGGTTACATGGAATAACTCTGCATAAGAGTCATATGTTAAAACATCCTTACTATCTTTATAAAGGAAGAAGTCATGATTTGAATAATTTATAATTTCGGATGTAGCTGATACTATGATCATAAACAGGTGTAGTGCGAGAATCATTGTCACCTGTAATTTAGAAAATGGAATTTTAAAACTTAATATTATCTTTATGAATTATTCTATTTCTGTTGTTTATTATTACTTTATTTTTCTGATCTTCCTTAACTACTTGTTTTTTGTATCTGGGATTTAACTTATTCCTTTCCCCATATTTTTTCTCATATATTATCTCTCCTACATTATATGTTTTCTCTTTTTATTTTGTTATGTGTAATCAGCATATTAGTTTGAGCCTGTTGTAATTTTATTGGAACATTGTTATGATCTATTTTATTATACAGAATGTCGGATGGTTTTTCATTCGTCACCGAGTGAATACTATGGTTATATTTTTGAGCAGCTCTTATAATTATTTCTGAATAATCTGTAAGATTATATTCATCTTTAATACACCTAGCTATTTCTGTTAGTGTTGAATGTGCCCTTTCGATTTGCCCATTCGAACTGCTGTGTCTTGGATCAGCGAAATGTATTGTTAGACCACTTCTGCTTACGAATGATCTGAATTGTGCTGACGTAAAGCTTGGTTCATTATCTGTCATGATTATTTTTGCTAATGGATAATGTTGTAAGAGTTCCAAAACCTTATTCTCAATATTTGATTTATTTTCTATCTCCTTTACTGTTAAAAACTTTGAGTATGCGTCGATGCAAGTAAGAAACATTTTTTTGTCTGCATAAAATATATCAATATGAAAGTTCTCACCTTCATTAACTGGTATTGGTGCTTCGCCTATTGGAATTTCTATAGGATGTCTGTTATATTTGTTCTGGTTACAGATTGTAAAATTTTTTATATATTCCTTTAGTTTTATAAATAATTGTGGCCAATAATACAATCTATTTATTTGCTTGTAATTTTCCTCTAAACCTCTGTGAGCGCGGCAATGAGTCTCTTCAATAATTATAGCCTTATCTTCGTCGTTTTCCACGTCTTGTACAAAAAGTTTTGTAAAAAGAAATTTGTTTACAAAGTTATCTTTTAATGAGTTTTGTATAATATATAAATCCTCTAGTGTGCAATGAATGCCTACAGTTCCATTTGGCTGAATGAATTCTCTCAAAATAGATACTAAATTTTCTGGAGTGTTATATTCAATAATATGTCTTTTGTTACTGAATATGTCTATTGACTCGTGAATTGTGAATCTTCCTGTTGTGATTAATAGTTGAACTTTGAATTGATTCAGTGGTTTTTTAGTCTCTTCAATTACATTCTCAAAACTGCTTTCTGCGGAATGAATTGTATTATGTTCTGATTCATTATCTGATAAATCCGTTTCGGTTAGATTATTGATTTGTATTCTTGATAACGCGTCTGCCACGACATTAGTTGTCCCTGGTTGGTATTTAATTTTTGGAGCAAAGCTTTGTATAAATGAATACCACCTTTTCATTTCTATGTTTGGGTTTTTGTCGGAAATTGAATATTCTAGCGGTTGATGATCAGTATGTATTTCCATCCCCACTACTCCGTATAAATAATTCCTAAGATTTTTCAATGCCCATACTATTGCTAATTATTCTTTTTTATTAGTTGCTTATGCTTGTTCAGTTTTATTAAGGGTCTTTGATATAAAAGTTATTGGTTTGCCCTCTTGAGATAGTACCGCTCCTAGTGCTACGTTTGAAGCGTCTGTAGTCAGAATAAATTTTTATACCCTTGCAGAGGGTATTATAATTTTGGTCAAAAGTGTGCAACGCAGTGAAGGAGACATCTCCGACCCTATAAAGTATATATATTCTTGATCAGGATCACCTCCTGAGTCGATATGAGCATGTCCGTCTGTCCGTCTGTCCGTCTGTCCGTCTGTCCGTCGGTCCGTCTGTCCGTCTGTCCGTCTGTCCGTCTGTCCGTCTGTCTGTTTCTACGCAAACTAGTCTCTCAGTTTTAAAGCTATCGAGTTGAAACTTTGCACACACCCTTCTTTCCTTTGCAGGCAGTATATAAGTCGGAACGGCCGGGATCGGTCGACTATATCCTATAGCTGCCATATAACTGATTGATCGGAAATGCCATAACTTTGGTGTTTTTTAAGTTAGAGGGTTGGGAGTTTCTACACATGTTATATTTGACCAAAATATCTTATGTACAAAATTTCGTAAGGATCGGCCGACTATATCCTATAGCTGTCATAGAACGATCGAAATTGGCATAACTTTGGTGTTTTTTAAGTTAGAAAGATGGGATTTGGTACAGATTCTATTTTGGGGAAAACAATCTGATCTGCCAATTTTCATAAGGATCGGCCGACTATAAACGATCCGCTATATATCTAATAAAATAAGATGGGTGGCGCCACCTAGCGGACTGCGACTGAACTGCAAGGGTATATCAACTTCGGCTCCGCCCGAAGTTAGCTTTCCTTTCTTGTTTACTATAATCTGGTTGCATTAATTCAATTTGATTTGATAAATGTTGTTTAAGATCGTTAAACGTTTTTATGGCGGCATCATCCAGCTGTATTAAGATTTTTTTTGACATATTTTTTGATATTTTCCCATTCTGGCCTCCTAAATACGTGGTCAATGGTTTTGCTATGAGAGCATAATTACGGACAAATTTTCTATAATAACTTGTTAATCCAAGGAAACTTCTGAGTTCCCTAACATTCTTTGGTAATGGGTATTTTTGAATGGGCACAATTTTTTCTGGGTCTGTTTTAATTACATTGTGAGAGACTACGTAACCAAGGAAGCTTGTCTCCTTTAAAAAAAATTTGGATTTTTCTAGAGAAATTTTCATGTGAGCTTCGAATAAAATGTTAATTATTTTGGTCAGATCGGTATAATGATCTTCTAATGAGTTTGAAAAGATTATAATGTCGTCCATATAGACGTGACAGATTTTTCCAACTTGATCTCTTAATATATCATCCATCGCTCGTTGGAAAATTCTTGGGGCATTTGTTAAACCGAAAGGCATTCTTAGGTATTCATATTTTCCGTTATTTATAGAAAAAGAAGTTTTTTCTATATCGGATTCCCTCATAAGTAATTGATGGAATCCTGATTCCAAATCAATTGTAGAAAAAAATTTTGCCTTACCTAGATTGGCTAGAATAACGCTTGGGTCCTGCATTGGATATCTATCAGGAATTGTATTTTCATTTAATTTTTTTAAAATCGATAACAAGCCTTAATTTAGGAGTGCCGTCTTCATTATATCCTTTTTTTGGCACTACAAGTACTGGTGAATTATAAGGGCTTTTACTTGGTCGAATTATATTTTCCTCTAACATCCTTTTAATTTCTTTATTTACGAACTCTGCTACCGATTGGGCATAAGGATACTGCTTACTGTATATCGGTCTGTCGTGCTCGAGGTTTATTTCCCCCCTGATATCCGTTCTGAACGGAATTTGCATATTTATTTTTGAATGTTCCTCTTTTATATGTTCCGTAATTATTTCTCGGAGTCTTTTCATTTGGTCCTCCGGTTCTAATTGAATATTATTTATTATGTCGTTTGTGACCGAAGCTTGAGAAACTAAAGTTAAATCTTCAGTATTAATATCATGAGTTTTAATAGAAATATTATCACTCGAAGTGTCGGACTTTGTGCTACTTATTTCAACTTTGACTGAATCTGATTTGGATTCTTTAATCTTGTTGAAATATTTGTTGATCATGAATTCGTTTAAAGAGTGGTTATCTTTTTCCTCGGTGTGCGAAGTTTTTTCGTTACACACTTTATTATGAAAAAGCAACTTTTCCTCTTTTCCATGATAGCAAATGACACCTCTCTTCGTGTCTATTATTGCTCCTATTTTTTTCAATAGGTTATAGCCGACTAACAAGTCAGTTTCTAACCCTTCGATTTCGTAAAATATGTACTTTGTATTAAAAATTGTTATTATTTGGTAATATTTTATTATTGAGTATCCATTTACCGTTGATACTCTTTTGTGTATGGGAAGTTCGTTTTTGTTTGAAAATATCCTGCTATTAACGTAACAAGCTGTAGCGCCTGTATCGATCAACACTATGAATTCTTTGTTATACTTTTTGTTGACTCGTACTAGATATGGTAGGTTTGTTCCTGACCTTCTTCTAAAAAACATTCTTCCTGTATGTTGTTAACCTTCATTGTTTTATTTTGCGGGTGATTAACTGTTCCCTCATGTAATCTTTTTATCGGAAAATTAGGACCATTTTGATTTTGTTGGAAGGTATTTTGTTGAAAGGTATTATTCGGACGACCAGAATTTTGCTGATATTGGTGATTGAAAAACGGACGTTCTTGGTTTTGGGCTACATAATTTCCTTGACGGAAATTATTTGGTTGCCATCTAGGTCTATTAAGAATCTGTATTGATGGATCTATTTCCATCGGTTCTTCCTTTTGTTGACCTTGGAAGTTTTGTCTTTGGAAATTATTATTATCATGATTATTACGCTGAGGCCAATTTTGGTTTTGATGGTTTGCCCATTGATACCCTGCCCGTGGTTTATTATAATTTGGTTTTTGCTGGGCCGGATTAAACCTCAAGAAATTTGCTTGTTTGCTTGTTTCAGTTTGAAAGCTTCAGTTTGATAATATCTATTAGCAAATTGAGCTCTGAAATTATTTGACTCGAGCTCTTGAACTTTTGCTAAGGCATTGGGAAGATCAGTTGGGTTTAATGAGAATAGGGTTTCTGAAATTGATCCATTCAAACCTGAGATAAAGATTCTTAATGCATTATTTCTAATTATTTTGTTTGTTTCCTTTGTGATTTCACTCTCCTTACCATAAGTCATAATGGTTTTATTTATTAATAAAGTCATTTTTTTATTGACCTCATTATAGAATTCTGTTACTGACAATTTTCCTTGTCTAAAGATGCTTAATTCTGCTTCTAGTACGTGGATTGGTCTTCTATCATTGTAGATAAAATTCAGTCTAGACAATATAGCGTTAAAATTCAACACCGTACCATGGTTAGTAAGCGCATCATGAGCTGTTCCCATGATTTTATTTCTTAATATTGTTAATGCTATAAAATATTGCTCACTGTTTATTTTATATAACCCCATTGCTGTTTCTGCTGCCTCTCGCCAGCCTACATATTGGGTTTGCTCTCCGTAAAATTTAGGAAGTGCTTTTATCACCTCCAAAGTTGTTTCACAGGTAACGCTCGGGTCAATTATCTGAATCTTGTAATCTTCTACTGTATTGCTTTTATTATCTAACTTCGAGGTTAGATCATCCACCTTTGCATTTAAATCATTCAATTGTACATTAATTAGCCTGTTTATTAATTCCATCGTTATGCTACTGCTACTACCTAGACCGCTACCTATCATGTGTGTGTTAGCTCCACTTCCGTTTGCCATGTTTAAATTTTCTAGACTTTTAATTATATCTTCCAGATTGTTTTATTTTTAGTACTTTCTTTCTTTTTTGTAATGTATAGTATGAATTTTTTATATTATGTCTAATTTTTATTACTAATAATTATAATTATCCTCACGGCGTTGATAGTTCTTTTTATGGCTCCTTGATGTCTTCTTGTTCTTCAGCGGCTCCGTAGCTAATTGATTTCGTCTCCCCTCTGCGTCTTCTTTATTCTTCCTTCGATGGATATTATTTTAAGATTTTTTTATTTTTTGTTGTATTTTTTCACTTTCTTGTTATTAGTGTTTTATTTTGTTTTGTTTTATTTTTTTTATTTCTTTGTTTTTTTGTCTTTTTGTGATTTTCACACTGTTTTTTTTGTCTTGGTTTTTTTGTTAACAATATTTATTATTTTTTGAAATGTTATTTTGGATATTTGATTTTATTTAATTTTTTTGTTTTTCTTTTTTAATGTATTTTTTTAAAAGTTTTTCTGTTTAATATAATCTTGTCTTTAGTTGGAGTTGTCTTTAGTGGGTTAACTTTCACCGATTTTTTTAGGGAACTTATGTGTTTTCTTAAGACCACGCCGATGTTTCTGTTTAAATTAATTTTTTTATTTTATTAATTTTTTATTTTTGAAACACCTTTTTTTAGCATGGCCCCACGTTGGGCGCCAATTAAATTATGTTCCGAAGTTTACTTTAAAAAAAATAATTTTTATTTTATTCTTTATTTTTTACTAACTTTCACTTAAATCGACTTTTAACGCTAGCCCACTTATTACTCCACGATATATATTACTTAGATCTTAGAGCGATCCCGATTCTAGACTGTGTCAAAAACAAGACTGCCTGTGCTGATCTTATCGGTTTACCATCAAACCTTGGCTTAAGAGAGAAACCTCAAAAAGGGCTATTTGTAAATATAGATCAATGTCTAAGAGACATTAAGAGAGCGGACAATTGGCTGACGCAATATTTCACTCATTGGTGAAAACTGATGACATCGGAGGATATATCAAATTCGAACTGTCGGCGACGTGCCGATTCACTTGTTTACCACTTTGGCTCAGAACGTGGAAAAGTTTTGGAAATATGATTACAGCTAGCGCTGGATGTTTAGTCTGGGATAATTGCTTGGTGTCAGATTTGAATGGGAAAGATTGACAAACAGGATATGACTCATCCAGCAGAGGCTTCTATGATTTTAAAATTATGTTTATATATTTCATTAGATTAGTTAAGTTAGTGGTTGGATAACATGCACAGCGTTCCACCTGTACTTAAAGAAGACGCGACGCCAAAACCTCTGGTCCAAACGAAGGGAACCGTGAGCCGTTTCGGCGCCATGTACCAAGACCTCACGACCTGCCGGGCGCAAGCTTTGGGAGGGCGTGTGTATTGGTACCAACCCGGAGCGGGGATCGGGGATCGACGGGAGGACGAGCGGTCGGTCGGCTGAGCCAAGCGGCCGATGACATTCACCCTTTTTTGTAAATTTAACATAATAAAGGGGATTTGTGTTATTTCATACCGTGTTATTTCTGGGCTCTGTGAGCTAGTCGCGGCATTTGATGCGAACAAACAATAGCAAAAACAGTGTCGGGTCAGGCAGCAGCCACTGCATAAATTCAATATAAATGTAATATATATATATAAATATAATAATTATAGCTTAGCATATAATCATTTTTCTCATTGCTTTTTTTAGTCGCAAGCCGACTCTTCTCGGCCGCTCGGCTTTATTTTATTGTTGTAATTAAGTTAACGAGCTTTCGCCCGCCCTATGCTAAAGGGCGGGCCCACTTGTACTCTTTATCTCAGTGCACACGCATCATAAATCGGAGCTTTCTGTCTCGTGGTGAAACAAATAATTTCCTTGTTATTATTTTGGATAAAAGTCATTGAAAAATCTCAATGACCAAGCATTGGTGACCCCGACGTGATATAATTAATATAAATTATAATTATTAAAATAAATAAAACAATTCCGCGAGCATAAAACAGTGCGAACATACCCGTTTGAGTTTTGCTGTGTATTAACATACGTATGTGCATTTTAAACATAAACGGCATACAGTGCATCAGTGAAACAATTATTTTGTATTTGTCGGGTCAGGCAGCAGCCACGGCATAAATAGAATCATATATAAATAAATGTAACTTATATATATGAATTTATTAATTATAGTTTAGCATATAGTCGTTTTCTAATCGCTGTTGTTAGTCGCAAGCCGACTCTTCTCGGCCGCTCGGCTTTATTTTATCTTTGTCATTAAGTTAACGAGCTTTCGCCCGTCCTATGCTAAAAGGCGGGCCCACTTTTACTCTTTATCACAGTGCATACGCATCATTAATCGGAGCTTTTTGTCTCCATTTCATATGCGAATAAATAAACATTTTTATATCGTGGTAAAACAAATAATTACTTTGTTATTATTTTGGATAAAATTCATTGAAAAATCTCAATGACCAAACAGTATTTATACCTAAATCATTTAATAATATAAATAAATACAATACATACAATTGTTATCCGGTCCGCCAACATACATACATACAAACATACATACATATGTTCCACTTGCAAGTGCATTCGACTCACACAAGCGTTCATACATATATACATTCCACAACTCAGTGTACGGTTCTGAGCGCACAGTGGGATATGTCGTGTTCGCTGCGCTGAAATATAATTAAATATAAAAAAAAAAAAAAATAAACAAGAACTATAATTTTGGCGCCAAAATTAATTTGTTCGTGTTTTTACCTAAATTGAGCGTATTTCAATTATAGTGGCGATGAACTCCAGCGGAGCCATCACAGGAGAACTAACTCCATATCGGAGCGCGATTTTAAAATGCAAGGCAAAGGGTATCCTCCAGGATTTGAAGAGGATCCAAGGCGCCCTGCAGCCAATGTCAAAGGTGGACAATGCTATGCTCCATGTTCGTCACGGCCAGTTGGTCGCCATGTATTAGGATTTTAAGGCCATCCACGGGGAGCTTGAAGAGTTAGACATTGCTGAAATAAGCAGCGACTTGCGATGGACAGTCTCTGAGCTTGTAGCTACGATGCATGCCGAAATCGAGCACGAGACGTCGTTGCGCTCTGCTCGAATTGCTGCCCATTCCACCCTTGCCAGCGGAGTTTCCATTGTTCAGGTGGAACCAGCGCTCAGTCGGAGTTCTCAAGCCTTGCCTCCTCTTCCTCTTCCTACTTTCAGCGGAGGATATTCAGAGTGGGCTGAGTTTCATTCGGTCTTTTCGAAGATCGTAGGCTGCAATCCTTATATAAGTAAGGTGAAAAAGTTTCAGAGGTTGCGATCTTGTCTTCGGGACTCCGCTTTAGAGGCAGTCCGTTCCTGGGAAATCTCCGAGGAGAATTATGATGACGCAGTGCAGCTTTTGGAGAATCGATTTAATAACCGTTCAGTTCAGATCGCCGGCTGCATCATTGTCCAGATACTACTTCAAAGGTTGGATCCAGCTACTCAGGCCAAGTGGGAGGAAGGTCAAAATGCCTCGAACTCGGATCTCATCCCTACTTGGGAGTCGATGGCAGAGTTTTTGGAACAGCGTTGCAGGACTTTGGAGGCTATGGATGTGGCCTTGGCCGCTTACGCGCCGGGCACTTAGGTGGGAAGACGTAGAGTCGCAAATAACAGTAGAGCCTCCTTTATTATTACTAATTCACCTGCCTCTGCTTGTATACTATGCGGTGGGTAGTAGTCTCTGCATGCCTTAGATTTTTGTCATTGCCCCCTGAGAGCCGCCTTGGCGAGGCTAGGCGACTAGGTCTATGCCGGAAATGTCTCCAAACTGGCCATCACCTGCGTGAGTGCCTCGCTGATAATTGTCGCAGTTGTGGGAGGAGGCATCACAGTCTGTTGCATTTTTTGGAGTTACAGTCTTCCAGCAGCCAGCCTTCTGTTGTGCCGTCTACATCAGCCGCAGCCGAGTGCGCCGAGCCAATAGGCGCTTCACCATCCACGGCTAATGCACTAGTTGCCCAGGGTCACAGCGGTGAGATAGGCTTACTGGCCACAGCGAAAATTCTCATTCGGAGTCGTTCTGGGGTTTTTGTTCCATGCCGGGCTCTTTTGGATTCTGGATCGCAGGTGCACGTGATTACGTCCCGACTGGCTAGTCAGCTGCAGCTTCGCAGACGCAAATCGTACGTGGCAGTGTCTGGCATCGGCGACACTGGCTTCGCAAGGAAGCCACAGCCCGCAAGGACGTTGTGAAGAGCTCAAGCCAGCTGGATGAGCGCTTAGAGTGTCTGCTCCGTAATTTTTGGGAAATCGAAGACTGCTCCGAGCCCATTGTGAAGTGGACGAAAGAGGAATCGGATTGCGAGACGCATTTCGTGCAGAATTCTGCTCGCCTCGAGTCAGGCACCTACTTGGTAAAGCTGCCGTTGAAGGTCAGCTCTGAGTTGCTAGTTGCTGCTGAGTTGCTCGATTAAAGGATCAGTATGCTGCGTTCATAAAGGAGTATTTAGATTTGGGGCATATGTCTCCAGTACCGCCTAGTGAACGACCTGTCAGACAGTATTTCCTGCCACATCACTGCGTTTTGAAGGAGGACAGCTCAACTACCAAGCTCAGGGTTGTTTTTGATGGTTCAGCTGCCACTAAGTCTGGGTATTCATTGAATGACGTTTTGATGTCTGGTCCAGTTATCCAACCAAAGCTGCTACACATTCTTCTAAGGTTTCGTTGCCATCGAGTGGCCATTACAGGAGATATTTGCAAAATGTACCGATGCGTTAGAGTTTTCCCCGAAGACAGCTATCTGCAGTGCATTCTTTGGCGGAATTCCACCCAGGATGAGTTGCAGGTTTTTAAACTGGATACGGTCACTTATGGGACAAAGCCGACCTCATTTTTATCAATTCGGGCAATGCATCAGTTGGCACAGGATGAGCAGTCTATGTTTCCAAAGGGTGCCGAAATTCTGCGTCGAGATTTTTATGTTGATGATCTAATTTCCGGAGGTGACTCAATAGAGGAGGCTACCAACATAATGCAGCAAACATCGGGGATCCTCGCCAAGGGCCAATTTCGGTTGAGAAAGTGGTTCTCCAATGTTTCTGAAGTTCTCTCTGACGTACCGGAAGAGGACCGAGAGTCGTTCCTGAGGTTTGATGATGGCAGCAACTTTACGAAGACTCTTGGCCTAGCTTGGGATCTTTCTACTGATCGCTTGCTATTTTCGTTTGAAGGGCTCCAGTCACCCTCGAAGCCCACTAGGCGCATCATCCTCTCCTCAATCGCCCGGCTTTATGATCCGATAGGGCTTGTTGGACCTGTCATTACGAAGGCGAAGATCTTTCCTCAGAAGCTATGCCGTGAGAAGTTGTCCTGGGATAAAAGTCTATCTCAAGCTCTTCACTCCGATTGGGACATGATTTGCTCCAGCTTCGCCATGGAGCAGCGTGCTGAATTCCCTAGATGGTCACTATCATCACAGTCTGAAGTGGAGATTCATGGATTTTGTGACGCCAGCATTGAGGCTTATGGGGCTTGCATTTATGTCGTATCCAACTGTACCAGGTCAGAAAGTCATTTACTCTGCTCAAAGTCCCGAGTCGCTCCTCTAAAAACAATTACGGTACCGAAACTGGAGTTATATGGAGCAGAGTTACTAGCTCGGCTTATGTCGGAAGTAGCTCAGTTGAAGGTCTACGACGGGAGGTATTTCTGCTGGTGCGATTCTGCTGTGGCGCTGTCCTGGATTCGGGAGGAGCCCGCTCGTTTTAATGTTTTCGTCGCCAATCGAGTTTCAACAATCCAGGAATTGACCAGAACGATGGAATGACGTTATGTTCCTACGTCTTTGAACCCGGCAGACATCCTCTCGCGTGGAGCTCTTCCCAAGGAGTTAGTTACTGAGAACCTGTGGTCCCATGGTCCTGCGTTTCTTCTTGGACTTCAAGACCAGTGGCCAGCAGCGGTGCTACCTGAAAAATCCACTCTGGAGCTAAGGGCAGGGGTTCTGCTAATCAAATCCCCGTACGTTGACGTGACAGCTGGTTCCAAGTACGCCAACTCTTTTCCAGCACTGCAGCGCGTGTGCACAAGTTCTCACAGCGAGTCCGTCACAAGGGTGTCACTGCTAGCGACATTAAGGCTGGAACCCACCTACTATTGCGTTTGGTGCAGCGTGTGTATTTTTGGTATGACATAAAGGCGCTTCAGATTGGGAAGGAAATTTCGTCAGCCAGCATACTTGCCACATCCTCTCCCTTTTTAGACAAGTTTGGCCTGTTACGTGTGGACGGTCGTTTAAGAAATTCTACATTGGATTTTGATAGTCGCCATCCAATTATATTGCCTAGAAGCCATCCAGTTACTCGGGCTATAATTGTTGATTTCAATGAGCGTAATCTACACACGGGGCCTCGTGCTCTGCTGGCTATTATTCGATCCCTATACTGGCCGATCGGGGGGAGGAAAACGGTGACGAAGGCATTGCACAAGTGTATCCGATGCTTCCGCTCCAAACCTCGGTTGCTGGAGCACATTATGGCTGATCTCCCGGAGCAAAGAGTCAGCGGTTGCCAGGTTTTCGGAGTGACTGGTGTGGATTTTTGCGGCCCATTTTACTATAAGCCAGAAGTTCGCAATAAAGCTCCCGTAAAATGTTACGTGAGTGTTTTCATTTGCTTTGCTACTAAAGCCGTGCACTTAGAGCTTGTAAAGGATCTATCCACATCTGCGTTTTTACATGCTTTAAAACGGTTTATATGCACTCGCCGAAAGCCTAAGCACATTTGGTCTGCAATGCGACCAATTTTGCTAAAGGAGCTGCTCCAACTCTTCATAAGCGATGAGCGTCAACGAGCGCTTCTCCTTTTATTCCTCCTCGATCTCCGCATTTTGGTGGACTCTGGGAAGCGGCTGTCAAAACCGCAAAGCATCATTTTTACCGGGCTGTTGGATCCTCAGTTCTTGGATTTGATGAGCTGCGAACTCTGCTTTGTCACATTCATAAATTCACGGCCTTTATTGTCTCTTTCAGAGGATCCTGCAGACCTTGATGTTCTAACACCATCCCAATTTTTAACTGGTGGCCCGTCAGTCATTTTTATTGAGCCTGATGTCACAAAGCTGAATTTCAACCGTATGGACAGCATGCAGCGTGTGTCTTTCATGCGGTCTTTCTGGTCCCGATGGAAGGAGAAGTATTTAAGCCTTCTTCAGCAGCGCTCCAAATGGCGTGTGTCCGGCCCTGCCTTGGCGATTAACGATGTGGTGCAAGTCAAGAATGAGAACCTACCCCCATGAAGTGGCCGTTGGCTAGAATTCTGGATCTAGGCCCTGGTCTGGATGGAGTGCCTCGAGTGGCGGAGGCTAGAACCGCTTCTGGAACTACCAAGCGCGAAAGGATGAAGTTGAAAGACAGGCCTCAACTGGGGGGAGTATGTCGGGTCAGGCAGCAGCCACTGCATAAATTCAATATAAATGTAATATATATATATAAATGTAATAATTATATATAAATGTAATAATTATATCTTAGCATATAATCATTTTTCTCATTGCATTTGTTAGTCGCAAGCCGACTCTTCTCGGCCGCTCGGCTTTATTTTATTGTTGTCATTAAGTTAACGAGCTTTCGCCCGCCCTATGCTAAAGGGCGGGCCCACTTGTACTCTTTATCTCAGTGCATACGCATCATAAATCGGAGCTTTCTGTCTCCATTTCATATGCGAATAAATAAACATTTTTATAACGTGGTGAAACAAATAATTGCCTTGTTATTATTTTGGATAAAAGTCATTGAAAAATCTCAATGACCAAACAATCAGTTTGTTACACCTGGCGCCAAAACTACGTGATTTGTTTAGAGTCTAGGAGTAACACAGCTTCAAGATGGGGAAGAAGAATTGGATTTACGCGCTTCGCAAAGAGGATTTGTGCGCAGTGTGCAGAGAGCTCGGTCTTACAGCGGATGGAACCGTTGAGATCATGAGGGCACTTGTTGCAAGGTGGGTCGATGAGACGAAGGACGACGAAGTGATGGCGGTCACGCATGGATTCAAGGAGAAATACGCGCAGAGGTCCACGCCTAGAAAAAAAAAACGGTTAGCGTGTCGGTGAAGCTCATTCAAAGTCTGGCAGTGCCAGAATTGAAAAGTATAAGGAACATGGAGCCACAAGCGCTGAAGCCTGTCCCGGTGCAGGTTGACTATGCGAAAGTGGCCAAACAAGTCCGGGAATGGTCGTTCCGATTCGACGGAACAGGAAATCCTCCGAGTTGCATGGTCTGCTAAAACTTACGGGTTAGAAATAAACACAATCCCGCGGGCGATGCCAGAACTACTCCAGGGCAGAGCGCAAAGATGGTTCATAATGAACGATGAGGAGTGGCCCACATGAAAGGAGTTTAGGAGAAGCTTCGAGGCCTTTTTCCTGCCTAAAGGATATTTTGAGGAACTGGCAGACCAGGTCCAGGGCGGAAACAGCAGCGAGGAGAACCATGCAAGGAGTATATGGCGGACCTTCAGACGCTAATGAAGCCTTTTGGAAAATCCACGAAGAAGGTGAAGGAGGAGGGGCTGGAAGGACCTGGTTAACCTGTTTGGAACAGAAAATAGTATTTTTTCCAATAAAAATTTTAAATCAAAAATTTTGACCAACAATGATCTAATGAAGGAGCATGACCTCAGCACAAGTACGACGCTATACTGGTTGGTCTAATAATTTCAGCCAACAATAGCTCTGGTTCTATCATTTCCTGAATCTGGGTGACTCAATTCGCTACAAATGTTTGGAAAGAGGATGCAGTGCAGTTTTTTCATTAGGGGACTACCCATGCCTTTGAAAATAACAACCGTGTGAAGATACTGCCTGTATTGTTACTTACTCGTAAATACGTCTCTGCCTCATATGCTGCTTCTGATGCATCTGCAAACAGATGTAGTTGACTGGTGCCACCTTGGAATTTTTATTGTGGTCAGGATCTGGACGTCATGTCTGAATGCTTGCCATTGATGCGTGAGTTCAGAGCCTAATGCCGTGTCCCAGTCTATCTTCAATTTCCATAACTGTTGCATTCTTATCTTTGCCATCGTCACAACCGGACCAAACAATCCTAGAGGATCAAAGATTTTCGCAAATTTTGAAAACACGATGCTCTTGGGGACGATTTCTGTGATTCTTTTGGCATACATGAAATTAATACATAGATTTGCATACACTGGCTGGGTCGTGTACGGACAGAAAGTTTGTTCAGGTGTTAATTCTTGTAATTTTTTTTGGGTCCTTTCGCTCGGTGTTATGTTCATAAATTTAGGGCAGTTTTGAAGTCGATGGTTGCCGTGGGCCCTGGAGAATTAGTTGATGAACGAAAACCAGTAGTGGTAGTTGTCTTTTGTAGCGTAACTTGGCTGGTTGCTTGCCGCTCTAAGTGTTCTAGAATTTGTTTTAATGATTGCCGACTGGTTGGGTTTGTGTTGGCAAGTTTTGTTGAGCGTATGTGAATCTAAATTCTCTTTATTAATGTGTATCAAGATTGGATCATAACCTAATGTTGGTACATTCAGAGCTTAAAAGGGGTTATTGTTCTAAGCACAGCATTATATAAGCCATTTGTTTTTGGATGTGCAAAAAAGTTTCAAGTGTCGATTTGATGAGGATTCTTTCATTCTGATACCGTGACTTTAGTCACTACCAGGTATCTTGATAATCCCACCCTATTGTTGGTACATTGAGAGCGTTAAGGGGGTGATTGTTCTGAGAACAGTATCATGAAAGCTGCGTAGCTGATCTGCTAATCTATTTGCCTTCGGATGTGCAAACAATGTTGCAAGCGTAGATTCAACTTGATATGTTTTGGGCTTTAATTAAAACCAAACAAAACAGCACGCCAGTTATCAAGATGCCTGGCAGCGATTGAAAAAACGGTATCAACGGTTGAGGAGATTAAGTTCTTGGCCTCTCCAGTTACATGGTTCTTCAAATGCAGGAAATTTATAACAGCACTATAATCTTGATTGTAGACCAATTTCGTAAAACAACAACTTGGGAAACAAACTATTGTTATTATCAGTTACCTAGGTCAGATAAGAATATACAGGGTAGGCCATTTGAATTGGAAGCATGCGACATCCTTGCAAAATTTGATATAAGACGTTTATACGCAAAGTTCACTAACTCCAGCAGTATTAATATCGCTAATCACTCGTTAAGACAACGAACAAGACGTTTCCATGAAAATATTGAAGCTGTACGAGCCAGTGTTCAGGCCGATCCAAAAATGATCGTTACCGAGCCATGATAACCGATTTTGTGATCCCAATTGTTCAGGAAAATGGTTTGGATCATTTCTGGTTTCAACAGGGTGGCGTTAAATGTCATACAATATAAAAAAAATTTATTTATGCGGTCATTGTTCCCTGGACGACTCATACCGAATAGAAGCGATTTTGACTGGCCACCGAGATCACCAGATTTGACTCCCCCGTACTTTTTTGTTGGGATATTAGAAATCAAAGGTATACCTTAGCAAGCCAAGGACACTAGGTCAACTCAGAGCCGACATACACCGTTTCACATTTTCGGAGCTTGGAAGAGAATTTTTCAGACTGAGTTCAATTTTAGAATTGAACCAGTCAACCTTTTTTCTTTAAAGCGAGTTACATTTCTATAGTTATATAAGATCTTCAATAAAGTCTTGCTGTATTTTTATTGAATTTTCAATTGTTCATAAAATTGTTATAGTAATGCGATTTATAATAATGCTGCATTCAAGCGGTCCAGTTGTTGGCAGTACAAGTCCGAGTTGAGCTTTTTTTTTAATCCAAGCTTCTTCAAATGGTTTGATGACTCATGCCCAGCTCTTGGCCGATGCCACGGCTGCTTCTATGCCGATCTCTTTCGATCAATTCAGCGATATTATCGCAATTTTCGACGACAGGCCTTCCGGACCGTGGCGCATCTTCGACCACCTCTGCACCAGAATGAAAACGTTGAAACTATCGTTGTGCGGTGGAAATGGAAACTGTGTCGGGTCCATAAACTGCACAAATTTTATTGGCAGCATGAGTTGCACTTTTGGCTTTATCGTAGTAATACTATAAAATATGCCGTATTTTCTCTTTATTTTGCTCCATGTTTGCAACGCTATACGACTCACGAACGACTCAAAACAAACAACAATTAATCAAACACGTGTTATCGCGTGAAAATAGCTTTCCAAAAAGGTATAACCTGAACCAATGCGACGAATAGAACTGGACGTAGTTCCCTAGATCGCTTACAAAGACATCTACCGGAAATACCGCCTGTTTGGAAAGACTTTTTGGAAAACCTTATATTTCAATATATGTATTTATAATTTTTAGCTAGTTTTTGGCGAATATATATGTATCAACAGATTTAACATTTTCATTATAAATTTTAATAGCTCCCGAGTCAAGATTTTCCCTGACAAGATTTTCCAAAATGTGTTCAACTACGGCGTCTTTGTTTTTACTGCTGCTCGACCTTATCTTTAATTAACAACGTTAGAAAAAGGAGCAAAAGCTTTTAATTTTGTTGTAAAGATTTAATATTCATAATACTTCTGCTAATACGAATCGTGACATAAAATTAGTTATACTCCACAATACCCAGACACTTTATATACAATTTTAGTACTTTAGTATTTCATAGAAAAAACATGTACCACTGATAACAAATCGAGTTCTATAAATTATGTTTTACCCACCATAAATAATATTTTCCATTTTGTTCGGTTAAAATTGATGATCGTTTTAAAAAATTTAGAAAGTTTAAAGCAGGGGCGCCCAAGCTCTGCTTATGACAGAGCAAACTCCAATACCGATGCACAAAATCACAAATATGTATTCGTAGTGTAATATGCACATATATGCACAATTAATATCTTATATATATACATATATCGACAACCCACTGTACCAAGAGTACTTAAAGGGTAATCACTGTAACACTGTGTCGCAGTGTTTATGTTATTTAAGGTCTTGGTCATAATCCTAAGTGCACCGAAATATGAATCGCCCGCTGTGCCTTTGCTGTACGCCGAAAAGTGCATATGTCCGCATATACGTAACACGAGTGGACCTTATGCATGTTCACATACCTCCGCCTAAGCGAACATATATACATAACATAACTTTATACTTAAGAATACATAACCGTCTCTCCGCTGCCGCTTTGGGCAGCGCAGCTATGAGGCTTAGACCTCCTTTAACTCCTAAGTAAATTTGTAAAATCAGAAACTCCTATGAGCTCGGAGCGGCAACAACAGCTGCTCCTGATCTAAATAGAACCTTCGATGGAACTTTGATACATGGCGACCGTGACAGGACCTTCAGGACATCAACAGCTAGGACGTCGAGGGATCCATAAATAAAACTTACAAAAAATAACAACATGGGTCGATGAAGAACGCAGCAAACTTTAGGGCCATGAAGATCGACATTTTAAATTGCATATCACAGCTAATGCTGGCCAAAGAAACGGGACCAAACTAAATAGCGCAGTAAGTAGAGTGTGATGTGAGGAAAGAGAAGTGGCGTGGTGCAAAGACTTAAAGCCAGAAAGGCTGAATTACTGAAGCTACTAAATAGCGGAGGTAAATTAAAATGGAACAGCTCGGTGAAAATACACGCCAAAGTTGAGCAGATTAAAAATCTGTTAATCCAAAAAAAAATAAAACCACAGCCCCACACACATCCACCTAAGCTGCAATTCAAAATATATCAAAAACCACAATAAAATCCAATCCACCGCCAAAGCAGGAGCTACCCAGGTTAAAAAAGAGATGCCCCAATGACTGCAGAGGACCCCTGGAATCACCCTTCTGTGAACACACCTGTGCCAGCACCGGTGCCCCAACAACCTAATGAAAGAAGATAAGCCTGTGCAGCCAGCACTGGCCCCGTTTAGCGCTTCAAGCTAAACCCGGAACAGTGAACCGACAGCGCTACCAAGAGCGCAAAAATTTGTTTTTCCCCATGCACTGTGTTGCATATTTTTTTTGTATTGCACTGCAATGCATATTTTTTTTATAGTATAAACAATTTTTTGTAAAATTGAGCGACATTAAAGTTGCCCGGTTAGCGTGTGGCCTGAAAACCATACAAAAATAATATGCAGGTTTTTATGTAAAAAAAAAATATAAGAACAAAAAAAACAATATATATATAGCCAAATAGGCAAGTTTTTAAATGAGCCAAACTGAAACTGAATAAATAATAAATTAAATCATACGATTTACGCAAAAAATTACATACCAATTTTAGAGAAAATACCCAAATGGATTTAGTAGATGTAAAACAAGTGGACTCCACAGCAAATGTAATAAATAAAATTGAGTCCAAAACAATGAACACAGAATTGACAAACATTCTATTATCAATTATTGTATTCATTTTGATCGCATTCATTTTGTACAAAGCATACATTTTTCATAGCAAAAAGAGCGATTAATAAAAGGCTATCGATCTGGACAAAATATAAAAAAAAAAAATAAAAAATAAACTTTTATATATATACATATATATTAAAAAAGAAAACAAAAACGCTTAATGCCAAATTATTATATATTAAATACGATTTCATTTATTCTTGAATAATCTTATCTTTATGTACAATGAAAATAAACTGAAATAAAAATAAATAAAATAAAGAAGATTGAAAAGAAATAATCCCAGCATGAATACACAAAGAGCCATAAACAAAACATATGAAAAGGACCCATATTTCAATGAAAGAATCCAGCATTTAGTATCAACAACCCCAGTTAGTGTGTATGAGTTAGAAATTCTTTATATAGAAACATTTAATTGCCATGTTTCACCATTGTTTCACTGCACCGCAACCCAAAAAGGAATAGTATTAACAACAATTCCGGGTGTGCTAGTGAAATCAAGAATAGACGATCATCCAATTTTAGGTAGAACGATTGTTATGATGGTTTCTAAAAGATAATCCATACCCATAATATAATGGAATGGAATGAATTATCGAAAGAACTAACAATCATTAAAGCAGAATTCGACAAATCACATAAGACACTAACACAGAATAGACCGATACAAAAAACAACGGTCAATAAACACGTGGAAATATTAGTTAAATGCTTCAATGAAGCTCGAATATTAATATATGAACACAGAGAAAACTTAAATCCAGATCACTGGTCTCGAGTATCAAAGTTTTTGATCAAACTAAGATCTAATTTAATCTTAATTAATCTTAATTAATCTAAATTAATCTTTAATCTGTTAAAGAAAGGTTCAAGCGTGATATTTCAATACCTACTATTCTCAATACTTCAATAACAATTGAAGCTGGTGACGAACCAGAATCAAAAGAAGTTATTGACCAACAAGAAATATAAGAAAGAGATATTAACAACCTTACGATTCCGGCAATCCTTATTCAATCTGAATTATCAGACCAAGACTTGACCGACTCTGAATTTAACGACAGCATTGTAGAATTAAAACCAACCACAATAGCTGATGAGAGCATTGCCCAAAGGCCATACATTAAAGAAATATCGAATGCCATCCCTGAATTTAACGGGCAAAGGATACACCTTCAAAGATTTATAACAGCTTTGAAGTTGGGTAACCTAACGAAAGGCACATTCGAGAATTTGGCTGTAGAAGTAATTAAATCCAAAATAATTGGATCAACTTTATACAGAGTCCAAAATGAAAGAACTATGGAAACAATAATCAGAAAACTACAAGACACTATAGTCGGAGAAACATCTGACATAATTCAGCCAAAATGGCGAAAACAACCCAAAAAGGCAAAACCGCAGAAAAATTCGCGACGGAAATGGACAACTTAAGAAAACTCCTAGAAGCTTCGTACATTGACGAAGGCCTATCGGCCGAACACGCTGACAAACTCAGTACCAAGGAGGCCATCACCACAATGGTTAAAAACTGTGAGCATGGCCGCCTCAAAACAATATTGGAAGCAGGCACTTTCGTAACTATGAATGAAGCCGTCACAAAATGCATACAATGCAGTACTGAAATGACAGGTAATGCCAATTCAATATTATACACCCAATGAGGAAATAATTATCGCGGTAATAATTTCAGAAACAATTATCGCGGTAGAGGTAATAATCGAGGTAATTATAATAATACCAGATATTACCAAAATAACGGTTATAATCAAAACTCTGGTTACTACAGAAATAACAATAACCAGAAAAACAGTTATTACACAAACAACAACCGCGGCGGAAATAACCGTGGTGGAAACAACCGCCGCGGAAATAGCCGTGGGGGAAATCTACTAGATACAGGTGCAGAAATATCCATATTAAAACAAAAATTCTGATAATTTTCAAAACATTCAAGATAAACATATCATAAACATACAGGATATAAGCCAAGAGGTTACCAAATCAAAAGGCATAACTTCTATCGAAATTCAAACTTCTAAGTACATCATCCCACATGATTTCTATATAGTAAATGTGCAATTCGCTATTCCCTGTGATAGGATACTAGGAATAGATTTTATCAAAAGGTACAATTGTCAATTAGACTTCAAGCCTTCTGAAGACTGGCTTCTAATTAGACCAAATAATCTCAAATATCCAATTTATGTTCCGATAACATACAGTTCTGGCAACAACTCCCTAATTCTGCCAGCAAGATCCCAAGTCATCCGAAAAATTAAGATAAATTCCGAAGAAAAAAGTGTATTAATTCCGAATCAAGAGATTCATAAAGGTATCTATATAGCAAATACCATAGCAACAGTCCAGAATGCATATGTAAGACTACCAAATACCACAAATATAGATCAGGTAGTTAATATTAAAAATATTCAACATGAACCACTTTCAAACTACGATGAAGTAAAAACAGACCCAGAAAACCGCAAAAAAACTGTAATATCCCAACTTACAAAAAACTTCCCACCTCAATTCAATGATCATCTTACAAAATTATGCACCCAGTAGTGATGTATTCGGACTGAAAACCGAAGCGATCACTACAAATAATTTCTATAAACAAAAACTGAGATTAAGTGATAATGAACCCATGTATATAAAAAATTACAGAAATCCTCATAGTCAACAAGACGAAATTCAAAGACAAGTCCAAAACTCATTAATGATAAAATAGTAGAACCCTCTGTATCACCTTATAATAGCCCACTTTTGCTAGTACCAAAAAAGTCACTCCCAAGTTCAGAAAATAAAAAATGACGATTAGTAATTGATTATCGTCAAATTAATAAAAAACTCTTATCTAATAAATTTCCACTCCCTAGAATCGATGACATTTTAGATCAACTAGGTAGATATGTAGAGCAAAGTATTTCTCATGTCTCGACTTAATGTCCGGTTTTCACCAAATTGAACTGGAAGAAAATTCACGAGATATAACATCCTTTTCAACAGACAATGGTTCATATCGTTTTACGCGACTACCATTCGGTTTAAAAATAGCTCCAAACTCCTTTCAGAGAATGATGACTATAGCTTTTTCTGGATTGGAACCTAACTGATGTTTTCGAGAAATGTGTTCATTTTTCATGCATGAAGTCACCATCCTAGGACATAAATGCACAAATAAAGGAATCTTGCCTGGCGAATAAAAATACGACGTCATTCAAAATTACCCAGTCCCACATGATGTGGATAGCGCTAGAAGATTCGTTTCATTTTGCAATTATAACACACGTTTCATAAAGAATTTTGCAGAATTCTCCCGTCACATAACAAGATTATGTAGGAAAAATTTAAAATTCGAATGGACAACAGAATGTCAAAACGCTTTCGAACATCTAAAATCAGTATTAATAAACCAAACTCTGTTACAATACCCAGATTTTAGCAAAGAATTTTGCATAATTACAGATGCTAGAAAATACGCTTGTGGAGCAGTACTAACTCCAAATAAAAATGGATTACAGCTTCCAGTTGCATACGCATCAAGATCCTCGAAAGGTGAAGGCAACAAGAGCACTACAGAACAAGAATTAGCAGCTTTTCGTTGGGCAATAACATACTTCAGACCATATATTTATGGTAGACACTTCACTGTCAAAACAGACCACAGAGCACTTATCTATTTATTTTCAATGATAAATCCCAGTTCAAAACTAACACGAATGATACTTGAATTAGAGGAATATAATTTTACAGTAGAGTATCTAAAGGGTAAAGATAATTATGTAGCCAATGCGCTGTCTATAATAACAATCACCGACTTGAAAAACATACATTTAAACATTAAAATTCTGAAAGTCACTACCAGAAACCAAAGTAGACAAAAATCCTACGCAGGAAAAGAAAAAACAGAATTGCATAAGCAATCCATAGAAAAAGCTTCAAAGCCCAACGTATATGAAGTCATTAATATTGATGAAGTACGTAAAGTAGTGACCTTGCATGTAAATAACAATATGTGTTTATTTAAGCACGGAAGGAAAATTACAGCAAGATATAATGTTAGCGAATTGTATACTAATGGAACCCTTGACTTAGGTCAATTCTTTCAAAGGCTTGAAAAGCAAGCCGGTATGCACAAAATCAGCCAACTTAAAGTGGCACCGTGGGAAAATATCTTTGAACATGTTTCAATTGATAATTTTAAAAATATGGGCAATTATATAGTTGACACGCTTCTAATGGCCGAAACGTTGCACCCGCATTTCGAGAGCATATGGGAGAACGAGCGAATCCCCCCATCCTGGAAGAAAGGCATCATCGTAAAATTACCGAAGAAAGGAGACCTCAGTGATTGCAATAATTGGCGAGGAATCACCCTGCTGAACACCAGCTACAAAGTGCTAGCCACTTTACTGAATGAACGTCTACTGGAAAAAATCGAGCCAACAATACGCGATGAACAAGGAGGCTTTAGGCCACACAGAAGCTGCGTAGACCAAGCGAACCAAGTGTTTTCTTTCTTTTGGCTTTCCCACGATCGCAAGCATAATCAATGCTTACTCAGCGCACGTGTCTTTCGATCCGTGTGACCCTTATTGGTGCCACGGCATCATATTGCATCCGGTGCACGGTGCACTCAATGCGTTTTTGTAAGCTCTTTTGCAGTTGTTATTGAGAACTTAGCGTTTTATTAATATTATCTAGTGTTTGACATTTTGGGTGTTAACTCTTCCCCCCTTAAACGCGGGCGTCCTCGTTCGCAACGTAGAAGAGAACAGGGTTAGGTGGGGTTGGATCCGCCGGTGTTTTTGTCGTTTTCGGGGCGGCTTCTTTTGGTCTGCACCTTCTAACTAGCATTATGATCAGACTTACGATCATTATGAGCAGGATAGTGGCTGACGTATAATTCACGGAAGCCTCGATTGTCTTCTCTTCTTTAATTTTTTCCAGAATCTTAGTGTTATTTATGTTTAATTCTTTGATTAATTGAAGGGAGAGAACTTCGTTAATTTTAGGGTTTACCGCTGACAGTTGGAATAGCGGAGGTTCGGGGTCTACCACAGTGACCTCTTCCGTTCTGTAGATGTTTTCGCCGATCTGTACCGTGGAGTTCCTGTGCTGGATGATAAAGGATCCTTGAAGATTAAGGTTCTTTCCGTCCAAAGACACCATTCCGTTAAAGTCGTTCAGCATCAGTGTTCCTGGTAGTAATTCCTCAAAATTAGACACATGTTGGTTCTATCATTATGCGATTCACATGGTTTTGATATCGCGAATAGTTCCTTCTTACATTCTAACAAGTTTTCATATTTTATTTCATATATTATATGGGCTTTTTTACTGCTTTGACTAATAGGGTTCTTATGATATACAGAAGAGTTTTATTATTCGATGCAAGTTTGACCTTTGAAAATTCTAGTAATTCTTCCATATTAATAAACAGATTATTTCCTTTATTAAAAATTTGTTCTAAAATATTGGTTTCTATTGTTGAGAATATAAAAGAGTTTATAATATTTGTTTTGGCCCAAGCTATTGCATGTAGTATATTAGATATTTCTTCTTTTACTATTTGAATTCTATATCTGAGGATATTTGCCTCTTCATTAATTATTTCGTTTGAATTTTAAGTTATTTTTAAAATGACATTCGTTACGTTACTTATTTGATTAATTTTCTCACTTAATTTTTTATTTATTATGACCTGCTTATTATTATTTTCTAATTGTCCGTTTATTTTGTTCTTTAGTATTTCATGATCATGGTGGTCCGGTGTTCCTGCCAACCATTTCCATGCCGTTCCTAGGATTTCTATTGCTCTTTTTTGTCTATTGCTTGTTTTTAGTTTGAGAAGGTTTTGTTTTATCTGATTTAATTCGTAAGACAGGTAGGGGTATAGATGGTGTGATGGTGTGAGGCTGTTTAGTCCTTTGTTAAGTTCGTCAAATGTATTGTCGTATTCTTTTAGGTCGAATGTATAGATGATTTTGAATGTTCCCTCTTGTTTGGCCGCAAGTCCAGTCTCAAGTGAGATCATTTGTGAATTTGAATAATCAAGGACCGTGGACAGGCTGAGGCAAGTTGGTATGAATAGTCTGAAAGTTAGTTTCTGATGTTATTCTTGTGTATTATTTCACCGGATTGAGTTTTTATTGTAGTGTTATTATTTTCTTTGACTGTTTCTTTTTTATAGCGTGGGGTAAGTTTGGTACCTAGTCTTTTGTCGATTTTTACATGAATTGTATCTCCTGTCTCATATTGTTTTGGCTGTATCTTATCCTGATTATGGTATTCTAAGTCGGCTACCTGTTTTTTTTTTATTTTTTCCCTGATTTCGGTCCGCTGTTTCTCTATGTCCTCTGTGGTGTTCGGATTGGACCTCCTGAAAAACACCTCAACTGGTTTTTCCTTTATTACTGAATGGATGGACCCATTATATTCTTCGACTGATTTGAAAATTAGGTCTTCGAATGTCATACTCCCGTTGTCTTTTTGAATGCATCTCATGATTTCTGAAAGTGTTGAATGAAATCGTTCTACCTGACCATTACTGGTTGAAGCGTATGGGGCTGTTGTATGGACTGATATTTTAAGTTGATCTTCTAAAAGGAATCGAATCGCTGCAGAGTTTAAAGCGCGTTCGTTGTCCATTACTACCCACTTGGGCATGCCGAATGCTATCAGCATTTCTCTCAAAGGCGCTTTAATGTCGTCGGAGGCCCTTGATTTTAATATCTTGATTTGGGCGTATTTTGAGAACTTGTCGAGACCAGTTAGAATATTATTTTTTTCTGTAATATAAATGTCTATGTGGATAATTTCTCCTGGGTACTTAGGGATGGGAGTTGGTTGGATTGCCCCCTTCGGTGGGTGTCTATCGTATTTGGATTCTCTACATGTTTGACAGGATTGGACTATTGCCTGAATTTTCTTTTGAGCTTGTGGGAAGAAGTTTTTTTTAAGAATTTGTATTTTGTTTTCTTTTGCGTCTCTGTGTGCCCTTTTGTGCTCTAATGTAATGATCTGATTCTGGGTTGTTTCTGATGGTACGTCTTCAACTTGATTACTAGTAAACCTAACTTTGTAAGACTTGAAGTGCGTAGGATAAATAGTTTGAATTTTTCCCATTATTTCTTCTGAAGTGTAGATACCATTGATAATTCTGGGATCTAATCGGGCTCGGAGTATATTAATGATTTCCTGTTCTGTGTAAGAAATCTTTTTTATTATATGGCGATGAAAAGTTGGAAATGGAATTTCGAAGTTATACGCATCAGTGTTTTCTTTTAATACAAAAATTTGGTTTTTGAATGCGTTGATCGGGGCTTCTACTGAGAATATTAGATTATGTGAGGAACTTTCGTCGCTGTGGATTGTAGAGTCTGAATGGATTGAATTAACTTCTAGTCGGGCTCTGGATAGGGCGTCTGCTACTACGTTAGCTACACCGGGCTTGTATTTAATTTCTGGGCTGTATTCGCCGATAATGTCCCTCCAGCGTTTTAGCTTGGCATTGTGGTTATTTGCACTATTTGAAAAGGTCAGAGGTTGGTGGTCTGTATAAATCGTCACTTTCGAATATCCGTACAGATAATGTCTTAAGCTTTGGAGAGCCCATACGATGGCTTACATTTCCCTGTCGTTAGTTGCGTAATTTTCCTCGGTTTTCGAGAGGGTACGGGATATGAATGTTATTGGTCTATGGTTCTGTTCTAAAAAGGCTCCTATGGCAAAATTTGATGCGTCTGTGGTCAAATGGAATTCCTTCGTGAAGTCTGGGTACGCTAATGTTACATCCCTAGATATAAGTGTGTTTTTAGGTTTTTCAAATGCACCCGTTGCTTCTTTGTCTAGGTTAATAGCTATTCTGCTTGACTTGTATTTGGATACGCGTCCTTCTTCTCCCCTTAAAAGGGCAGTTAAAGGTTTGGCAATCTTCGCATAATCTTTAATAAATCTCCTATAATAGCCTGTCATTCCTAGAAATGATCGAAGTTCCTTTAGTGTTTTAGGTATTGGGAAGTTTTTAATCGTCTTGATTTTTTCGATGTTGGTTTTAACTCCCTCTTCTGAAATCGTGTATCCCAGAAAATCGACTTCTTTTTTGAAAAAGTGGCATTTGTCGATTTGTATCCTCATATTGGCTTTTTGTAATGTTAGAAAAACTTTGTTCAAGTTTTCGGCATGGTCGTTTTCTGTTTCGCTGAAAACGATGATGTCGTCGACGTACACATAACAGATTTTCCCTATGTGTTCTCGCAAAATGTCATCTAAAGCTCTTTGAAATATGGCTGGTGAATTTTTTAATCCAAATGGTAATCTGGTAAATTCGAATTTGCCTCCATTTACTGCGAATGCAGTTTTTTCCATGTCTGACTCTTTAAGTGGTATTTGATGAAATCCACTTTTTAAGTCTAGTACTGAGAAGAATCTGTTGTTTCCTAATTGTGCGATTATTTCCCCTATTTCAGGAATGGGGTACCGATCGGATATTGTTACCTCATTGAGCTTTCTATAATCAATAACTAGCCTGTATTTTTGTTTTTCATTAAAGTCGGTTTTTTTCGGGACTACCCAAACTGGTGCATTATAGGGTGACCGTGAGGGTCTAATAATGCCATCCTGCAGCATTTCTTGAATTTGTTGTTCTACTTCTTGCCTAAGCGATGCCGGATATGGGTAGTGCTTTCCGTAGACAGGGATATCGGAGGAAGTCCTAATTTCACCTACAACTCTGGTAGTATATGTTAGTTTAGTTTCAGGATCGGCGAAAAGGTTTTTATGGGTGTCGTAATCAAAAAATTGTTTTGATTATTTCTCTTTGAGTTTCTGTCATATGTTCGTCTGTTGGTCTGATCTTGTTTACGGCTTGTGCCTCTAATTGATGGATTTTAATTTTCCTATTATTTTCTAACAGCAGAATATCATTTTTAACATCTATTATTGCCCCTAGTTTTTTCATAGTGTCGTTACCTAGAATTCCATGGAAGGTTTTCAGTGTATCTAATAGAAAGAATTTTAGTGGGGTATCTGATATGCTGGGAAGTTTAACTATTGTATGTTGTTTTATTTCATTATTCCCTCCTACTGAATTTACTGTAAAAATGTTACTATTGGGTTTAGGGCTTGGTACTAGTTTCGCTTGAATGTAATTTTGGTTTGAGCCGGTGTCAATTAAGAATTTCAGAGTTTTGCCGTTCCCGATAGTTACCTTAAAATAGGGTAAGGAGGAACGGTTTATTCTAAAAAATATAATTCTGACATATCAATGGATTCCTGTTGTTCGGATTCCGCTTGCCATGACGCTTCTTCATCCAGCTCGTTTATTCCATTCTCTTCCGATAACTGAAAATATTCTTGTTCCTCATCTACCTCTGGTTGTATATTGAACTGGCGTTGCATTTTATTAGTATTTTGAACATTTGTGTTGCGCAGGGGTCGTTTCCCTACAAAATTGTTGTCCTGAGGTCTATTTATATAGTTAACGTGGCGTGAACGAATAGACTGGTCTACGTCCATGGGTGTTGGCTTTGGTTAGGGTCTGGGAGGTGGGTTGGGGTTAAATAAAGCTTGCGCTCCTGGTTGATTTGTCTGAGTTTGTTCGAGTGGGTTAGGTCGGTTTGGTGTTGTTTCAAATACCCTTGGTGGGATTGCGGGTTTTTTTACTTGGCTTGGGTAATAGTACAGATTTGGTTGAAAATTTGGCTTGGTCATTCGGGGTAGGGCTTGTGGCGGATACCCTCTAGTGGGTACTAAGTTATCTCTTCTGAGGTAAATGTTTTTTGGTGTTTTGCCATTCCTAATGTTCTGATTCTCTATTAGGTTGCAAAGATGTAATGCATGTCCTAAGTCGTGGGGTTCTTTAATAGCCAGAAGTTGGGAAAGATTGCCGTTCAGGCCTCTTACAAATGTATCCAGTGCTTTCTCTCTATACAGTGCTGATAGTGCCTGTATAGTTTCCTGAGATGCTTCGAGATTCCCAATTTGGTTCAAAATCAAAGAAAGTTGTTGGTATACGGCTTGATAGAATTCGACTATCGAGTTGCTGCCTTGGTTAAGTGCATACAACTGATATTCTAGTGTCTTTAAGTCTCTCCTATCAGCAAAGTGTGCAGTAGGACACTTCGATATTGCCTCCCAGTCCAAAGGTGTGTTATAGGACTCGAGGACAGCATCTGCTTGACCGACGATTTTGTTCCTAATTGCTAATATTATGCCATAATATTTTGGGGACCCCTTTTTTACTGTCATAGATTTTTAAAACCCTTTTTACACTTTTCTTCCAAGACGAATATTCGGTCTTGTTTCCGGAAAAATCTCTAAGTGTCCGCACTATGTCCGGTAATTTATCTAACTCACCAATATTGTGGGCTAGTTCCCTTTTAATTATTTGGTCTGAAAAGTTGGAAAAGTCCTTGTTTGGATTAATAATTTTTAATTATTTGGTCTGAAAAGTTGGAAAAGTCCTTGTTTGGATTAATAATTTCCTTTACCAACCCAACTAGGTTCTCTTGAAGTATGTCTTGAAGTTTTTAATATTATTCTTAAATTTTTTTTTTTTTTTTTTTTAATTTCTTGATGAGGTTTTCCTCTTATTTTTGATTTGAACTATTAATTTTTTGTTCGTGTTTTACTCAAGGTTTCTTAGGGTTTTTTATGTTTTCAAATATTTCTTAACTAGCTTACATTAAAATAATTTCGGCGTGCTATCGTGACAATGGGTTCGGCTGATTCCTTTTTGTCCCACGCAGCAACGATTCCTCCTGTGTGTGGGTCTACTACGGAGCCTCCTCTATACCTGGATCACGTTCCCTCTGAACGGGTACTGAAGGGATCACGGCGATAAAAGTTGGAGCCTGGTTTTTCCGCTAGGTACAATTCCTTTAGGAGTGCGTTGTAGCGTTTCTTTTTTAACGGCACTTTTGCACTTCCGAATCGCGGTGTTTGGCGTTTTCTTAATTAGTTGAAGATATAGCCGAACTTCGGGATTTTTTTACCGATCTGAACGAGATATCATAATCAATGCTTACTCAGCGCACGTGTCTTTCGATCCGTGTGACCCTTATTAGTGCCACGGCATCATATTGCATCCGGTGCACGGTGCACTCAATGCGTTTATGTAAGCTCTTTTGCAGTTGTTATTGAGAACTTAGCGTTTTATTAATATTATCTAGTGTTTGACATTTTGGGTGTTAACTCGCGCAATCACCGAACAAGCTGTGGAATGGCGCGCGCCGCTGTACCTCCAATTCATCGATTTCCAGAAGGCGTTCGACTCAGTAGATAGAGCAGCAATATTTCGGGCGCTTGCAAGGAAGGGAGTACCACTCAATATCATAAACATAGTGAAAGCTATGTACGATGATGCGGATTTGGCGGTACTGCACAATGGAAAAATCAGTGCGCCCTTTCAGACGAACACTGACGTCAAGCAAGGATGCCCTTTGTCACCGCTGTTGTTCAACTTGGTGATCGATGAGATTATGAGTGAAGTGTGCAGCTCGAACCGCGGCATAACATGGAGCCTCACCAGACACCTAGAGGATCTGGACTACGCGGACGACATCTGCCTCCTAGCTCATAGATTCACCGACACCCAAGCCAAATGCAGTGACCTCGAAGCTCGGGCCAAAGCAGTTGGACTCTCCATTAATGCAGCAAAAACTAAAGCGATGCGGATCCTCCACTCCCACCAAAGCAGGATCACCATATGCGGGAAAAGTGTCGAATATGTCGACAGCTTCGTATACCTAGGCACCGTAATATCCGCAAACGGGGGAGTGGAAAAAGACATGGAGAATCGTCTGAGCAAAGCCAGATCTGCTTTCGGGAGATTGCAACGCATATGAAGAAACCAGCAGATCAGCAGAAAAACAAAGCTGAGAATCTTCAATGCGTGCATCAAATCCGTACTACTGTACGGATCGGAAACCTGGCTGACATCGCAAAGAATGGTACTAAAGCTGCAAGCCTTCGTCAATAAGTGCCTTAGGATCATATGCGGTATATTCTGGCCAAATAGAATAACCAATGATGACCTGTGGCGCTGCACAAACGAAGCACCAATCCAGCAGCAGATAAAGAAAAAGAAATGGAAATGGATTGGTCATGCACTAAGGAAAGGTCGAGACAGCATAGTTAGGATGGCCCTGGAGTGGAACCCGCAAGGAAGCAGAAGAGTGGGACGCCCCAAGCTAACCTGGCGCCGATCAACAGTACGCGAACTCGCTGACAATAACATCACCTGGGACGTGGCAAAGAGAACAGCGCAGAATAGGGTCCGGTGGAATGCACTTGTGGATGCCCTAAGCTCCCAAGCGGAGTAATAGGAAAAAAAAAAAAAATATATATATTGAAATCATTAAGAGTAGCGCTACTCAACCCGGTGACCGTAATAAAAAATAATAAAGAAAAAGAAGCTATATTGTCTACATTTCACAATGATCCAATACAAGGTGGTCACACAGGCATTACTAAAACCTTGGCCAAGGTCCAGAGACACTATTACTGGAAAAATATGTCCAAAGACATAAAAGAGTACATAAAGAAATTTCCTAAATGCCAAAAGTCTAAAAAAACTAAACACACTAAGACCCCATTAACTATAACTGAAACTCCACAAAGAGCTTTCGGTTGGTCCACTACCAAAATCAAACAATGGAAACGAGTACGCAGTAACACTCATATGCGATTTAACTAAATACCTGGTAGCGATACCAATACCAAATAAAAGTGCCAATACAGTAGCAAAAGCTTTATTTGAAGATTTTATTCTAAAGTACGGTCCAATGAAGACGTTCATTATGGACATGGAACGGAATAGAAAAATTCAATTATTGAAGGTCTATGCACAAATTTAAATATTGAAAACATAACTTCGACTGCACATCATCACCAAACTGTAGGTACCGTGGAGCGAAGCAACAGAACACTCAATGAGTACATTCGTTCATACATCTCAGTTGACAAAACGGATTGGGATGTATGGCTACAATACTTCGTCTATTGTTTTAATACGACCCCCATACGAGTTTTTGGTAAAACTTCAAATTTACCAAAGCATTTTAATAGCATAGAAAACATAAAACCTCTTTATAATATAGAAGATTATGCTAAGGAATCAAAATTCAGATTAGAACAGGCATTTAAGAGAGCCAGACTAATGCTAGAATCTCATAAAATAAAACAAAAAATTATTTACGACAAAACTAGTTTAGATTTTGAGTTGAAAATAGGATATAAGGTCTTATTAAAAAATTAAACTGGACATAAGCTAGATTTTAAATATACAGGCCCTTATAGGGTAGAACAAATAGGAGATAGGGATAATGTAACTATATCAGATAATAAAAATAAAAAACAAATGGTACATAAAGATAGATTAAAACTTTTTATTTCATAATCAATCGAAATTTCATAAATATGTATGGCCATACATAAATAAAAAAAAAAATAAATAAATAAAAATAAAAAAGAAAAATAAGCATACCGAATATAACACAAAAAAAAAAAAAAACTTATTGTTAACATGATTTATTACATTTTGTACAATCTATGTTAGAAAATAACTTCATTATATGACGTTATTTTTCAAAAGGAGGGAGATGTAATATGCACATATATGCACTATTAATATCATATATACATATATCGACAACCCACTGTACCAAGAGTACTTAAAGGGTAATCACTGTAACACTGTGTCGCAGTGTTTATGTTATTTAAGGTCTTGGTCATAAACCTGAGTGCACCGAAATATGAATCGCCCGCTGTGCCTTTGCTGTACGCCGAAAAGTGCATATGTCCGCATATACATACGTAACACGAGTGGACCTTATGCATGTTCACATACCTCCGCCTAAGCGAACATATATACATAACATAACTATATACTTAAGAATACATAACCTTCTCTCCGCTGCCGCTTTGGGCAGCGCCGCTATGAGGCTTAGACCTCCTTTAACTCCTATGTAAATTTGTAAAATCAGAAGCTCGGAGGAATAAACTAAACTTCGGCTGCTTATTACTTTAAAATCATTGGGACCTTCGATGGAACTTTGATACACTAGACTTCCTATCGTATCACCGAAAAAATTTTTTTTTTACATTTTCAGTGTGAAAAATTAAAAAAATTATAAATATAATTCAAAATTAAATTTTTTGTTTCCGCTTATTATCATATTACAAATAATACAAAGCTGCTCGCAAAGAGCATTTTCTGCAAAGAACACATTCATCGTTCCAAAGTCGACTATTCTTTTAGAGACCCCAACAAGAAGTGATTTATTGCAGTGAAAACTTTTCGGCAATTCAACACCAAAAGGCCTTCGCACCACGCCGAAAAGACTTGAAACTTTTTTAAATGTTTTTAAACTACGCAAGCAGTACACGTATATGACTTTGCTCTTCCCATATGACAGAGCAATGCAACACAAAAGAGGAACGAGAGCAATGGGACTGGGAATCCCTGGTTTAAAGACTGCGTGCAGTTTCCCTCCTACATTTTTTCTGATAACCATCTGATCGGTTAATGAACTTTGCAGCCCTCGTCATATTCGAAAAAAATGGTTATATCTAGTTGGAAAATCTAAAATTTATAGACCATACACGTTTATATTGTCATACAGTTTTTGATTGTCGGCAAAAAAAATGTCCAATTCACACTGCTTCATATGAAGGGGATACCGCAGACTGTTATTGCTTTCAAAAGTCGATCTTAAGCTCCCAAGAAATTAAACAAGAACAATCTTCCGGTCTTCCATTCTAATAGAAATAGGCGTGCCATAGGCAAGATGCGATCACAGTACCAAAAATATATATCCGATCGACGTAAACGATTATCTCTAATTGGCTGGATTCAAGAAAAAGTAAGGCTCATTTCGGACGACCGTGACGAGAACCCACGAGATGGAGAAAAATCTACGACATATGAAACGACATTCTGTCAAATAAATACCCGTAGATTTTAAATAAAACAAAAGCAACTTATCAATCATCAAAATTTATTCTTTATTTGAAAGGCATTTTTCAAAGGGATTCAAAATAAGCCCCTGCTGAGGCAATACATTTCTTCCAACAAGCAATGCAATCATCGGAACCCTTTTTAAAGCTATATCTGGAGATGGCGTTCCATTCTTGTTGGGAATTAAGTGTGTTGCTCTTATAACAGGTTCCGTAAAGTGGTGGTTTGAGTTTTGAAAACAGGAAAAGTCACACGGGGCGACATCTGGAAATTTTGATCAAAAAATTTATTTGTGCGCTGGTGCATTTTCGTGGTGCAAAATCCACAAATCTGGTCTCTTGCAACGAACATTCGCTCTCAAACGCTATTGACCGTTTGACCCTCCGGTAAGAATTCAAACTCAAATCGTTTTCTTCTCACCCCTTTTTGAGTGCGCACCGAGTGGAAAAAGGCAGAGGACGACGAAAGTTGGATCGCCCCTAGCTAAGAAAAGGAAGGTGCAGACGCAAACGAGGAAACGGTAAAAAGGGTGCCGGTAACCGAATTAGGTACGGTTTCGAACAGGTTGCAGTGAGGATCTACAAGTCGGATGCGGGAAGCAAGTCAAGAGGCATCAAATTTTGGATAGGCGTCCAAGATTCAGACTTAGAGGAACCGACCGAAGAAGGGCGCCCTGAAGAAATGTCGGATGTAGACGACGATATTCTGAAAGGGTACACCTCGGAGGAGAGTGACTTGACAAGGGCTCTTAGAGGCGTCGGAATGGAAGAGGACTATCGCTGAGAATCTCAAAGATTCCCCTGACATTCCTACAGAAAAACCTACAATAAGGAAACGTCCACTGCCCTCCTACTCCACACCGCTGAAAGTGGAGCTAATGTTGACCAAACCCAGGAACCTTGAATCCATGGAGGTGGTATTCTTGGTTTGGGGGTGTCGGAGGTCAGGCTCTGTAAAGCCTATACAACAGGTAAAAGACGGGCCTGCATTCCCACAATAAATAACCCTAAACTCTTGTTGCTACCATCCTTTAAGAAAAATACACGCAGGGCCTTTAACCTCGGGAGACTTATAAAGCTGAGCTTATGCGGTACAACAAGGAACTGCGAAAGGCAAAAAGGGTTGCCTAGGCTAGTTTCTGCACCAATATCCAAGGAACATCAAAAGATATATAAGTACTCCGGATGGGCGGTGGACTACGTCAAGCCAGGAATCCCTTGAGGCTCTTATCAACGCACACTTCCCAGGTTGCTTCGTGGAAAGGACAACACCATAGATACGTAGCCAGGGATACCAGGGCACACTCGAATACCTTCTAAGAAATTGGAATCATAAATGGAAATAAATAGTTTCAAATCCTTCAAATTTCCAAGCCCGGACGGCACTTTACCGGCTCAACTATTAATGGCCGGGGCTAACCTATGGCAAGAAGATCTTCTTTTGCTTCGTCCTCAATACGGAGTACACCGAGATCACATAGAATCTGTACAAAAAAACTTCTAAATTTTCTCCTTTAGAGGACTTAATTAGGATGCAAATTTTCACCTTCCCACTAACCATACAACTCTTATTAATCAAATTACCTTCACTAGCAAACAGCAAAACGATGCTGGGTGTCGTGTTTCTATATAATCTCATTAATGGTAGTGTAGACAGCCAACATTTACTAACACGCTTAGCCATTGTAGTTCCACATATGACCAACACCATCCGTTCTGGGTATTATGTCGCACTAAAATGGTCTCTACCACATTTTGTCACTTTGCTCTACTAACAATCTTAAATCCTTTATACAAAACGCCTTATCTGTGCAACACTCTTCCTGGTGACATCTTACTCCCACCCTTCTCTTAAACTTTCTCGGATCTATCTCCCCGATTCTTACGTTATGCGGCAGCGTCCGTCGGTCGGTTGGACGGGATGTGGGCCGTACATATGCAGTGGAAACCGCGCGAAAAAAATTCAATTTTCCCATAAAAATGTATAAAACAGCCCCAAGCGTATTAAAAAAAAAGCAAGATTGTACCATTTACGATAACTGAGTGCCATAAAATAAATTAAATGAGATGTTGTGACATGTTTATAACTTGTACCAATGAGCGATGAATAAAAGAATGAGAGTAGAAGCTCAGTAAATCGAAGAAACTGATTTTTCTTATATTTCTAAGCCCGTGGCACCCGCACAAGTCGGTGACGAGCAACTCAGTTCTTCTGGCCGCTGACCTTGTCAACAACATTGTTGCGCAGGTTGGAAATGGGAACATTCATGTTGTTCCACTTATTAAAAGGATCATCTCTAAAAAGCTTAGAGCTTTTAGAGAATGACACATTTTAATCATTCTAAAAAAAACAAGAAGCCGTAACCACTCTTTAAGGTCCAGAACCTTGAGCCAGAAAGCAGATCGTTGAAGAAAAACTAAGTTCACCCGATCTATGTACAAGCTGCAATATATTGTAGAATCACAGTGATAATGTCTCACACACGTATTGGTCCAGTTCCATGCATTAACTGTAAAAATTCCAGACACACAACCTCATTGCACAATTCCACTTATCTGCGTAGTCTGAGGTCCGATAATCTATGATCTGGGATAGGAAATACAAAAGATCATCTGGATATAAAGGCCCATAGCGGTACCGGAGTCCTAATCAGCGGACGCATTGAACACCACCTTCCCTAAAAGTTTGCAACAAACTATTTGCAGGCCACATTTATACAAATGGATAAGAAAAAAATGGCAAAACACCCATGAGAATCGTTTCATAGCCACAGATTGTAGTCTTCTGCTAATTATATGCCCTGGGCATCACGCCTTGCGACTTTAAAAGGGTGGGAATTGTACGCAATCATTAATGTGAGAAACAAACTGAATACAACATACTGGATAGCAGACCCGCGAAAGCTCAAAGACTTTATTTATTTTGCTGTGACAAAAAAGTTGTCAGACTTACCTTCAAACCTCGTGTGCTACTAATGCTTATCCAAAGTACCTGAACTTGCAAATAACTTTAACCGTTTTTTTCGGACTTGTGCCAGCATCGAATATTGTAATTATCACTAATTAGATCTCTCAGTGTAACTAGCCGTAAATAACTCAGAGCTTGCAAATAACTGTTAACCGTTTTTTTTCGGACTTGTGCCAGCAACAAATATTGTAATTATCACTAATTAGTTCTCTCAGTGTAACTAGCCGTAGCGGTCCATTAATTACCCGTTATCAGCAGTTCCATCTTCATTGATTCTCCCGGATTCGCATGCGCTTGGTTGTTTTTAGTTCCTGCCCTTTTGGAGCTTTGGTAGAGCTTCTGCGCAAGCTCTTAGTTAAGCACTTGTTATTTCGGATTTGATTACGGATTTCGGCCGCTGCGTTTTGCTTTGAGGTTAAACTGACCCATAATAAATATTAAAATTGAAATTGTTGTGAGGAGATTAGATCTCCCACACGCCAAAACAGGTGGCAAGAGGGGCAGCAGCGGGGAGAGAACAAGCAAATCAGCACTGCAGCGTCGGATGGGCCAGCGCTGTGTTTAGAAATACGGAAGAAGATAAAGGCATTAAGGGCAGACGGCATGCGGGGGCAGCAGCGGGGGCAAGAGGAGGCAGCACGGGGGCGCGCACGGAAGAAGGCGAAAGAGGAATCACCGTGGAACGTAACGGTCCCGGCCGGGCCTCCGCGGCCGCGCTCGAAGGTCATAGAAAACAGCGGGGACGGCGGGAAACGAAGCGGCCGGCGACTGCGCAGCTGTGTTTAGAAAATGCACAAAACACAGAAATGCATTGGGAATGTCCAGGGGGGGATCGCGGGGTATCTGGACGAAGTCCGATGACCGGCACAAAAACAATGCGGATCGGAGGCCCAAGCAGGGCAATCGGGGGAGGGACAATAAAGAAAGCCCGCCGATAGAAAGTCGGCGAGATTGAAGAAAGCTAACGCAGAAAGTAAATGAGCGGAGGATTAACGGCAGGAAGTAGATTGGCAAGGATTAACGGGCGCCTCTAGCACTATATAAGGAGGGCCCCTGGAGCAAATCGGGGCCGAGTCTTCTAGGGAAGCTGGAAGAGTTGAGTGAAAGACCCCCCGTGGGTAAGTCTGACATTCAAGTGGGAAAGTTTCCTTGGAGGAATTAGGAGTACAGGCTGAAGGACCCCCCGTGGGTAAGTCCGACAGCCTTAAGTGCGGGCTATTAAGGCGAGTGAGCGAGGATCTGCGATAAATAGCTTAAGGACCCCCTTTGGGTAAGTCCGGCGGTGGTACGCGAGTCGAGCAAGGAGCAAGGGGAAAGGATCAAGGATCCGCGGCAAAGCTGAGGCCCAAGGGTAAACGAGTCGGGTGGAGTTATTCCCGGACACAACAGGTGGTGTAGTATCGGCAACGACGGATCAGCCTGGTGTACGCCTTGACTGCTCCTGACCGTTCGATCCAGGTGTGATCCTGTAACGCGAGGGATAGCCAGCTCGGGAACTCAAGTCCAACAGTAAAACCACGCAGGGACACCCCGGGAAAGTCAAGAGAATCCTGATCCAGGCGCTGGAGCGTATGCACAGCGTATCACCTGGAGTCAAAGGAGACGCGACGCCCAAACCTCTGGCCTACCTGATCCTGCGGGGCGTAGGCACGCAGGTGTTTGGAGGCGAGTGGCGAACGCGACCGGGGGCGTGTCCTGTGCGGTAGGTAGGCCCTTCGTGCCCTGATACGGCCGCTAAGCAGCGAGGAGCGTATCCTGCCCGGCGTATGCCTGGGAGGTAAGCCACTCGGCCTGTTAACACGGATTATGTGCCGGCCACGGCGAAAGGGCAAGTGCAGTGAGCCAAAGATTCCGTAGATCCACGGCACCCATAAAAGAGGAGCAGCAACAGCAGAGGCGACGACGACGGAGCGACGGCGACAACGGGAAAGCAGAAGCATCGACGAGGGAGCATCAGCGTCAGAGGAGCAGCGACGACGAGGGAGCGGCGGCGTCCGAGCAGCGGCAGCAGAAGACCAGCGCAGACGACGGCAGCGACAACACAGGCCCCGCAACCAGAGTCCGTGAGTCCGAACGAAGGGAACCGTGAGCCGTTTCGGTGCCAGGCACCAAGACCACACGACCTGCCGGGCGCAAGCTTTGGGAGGGCGTGTGTATTGGCACCAACCCGGAGTGGGGATCGGGGATCGACGGGAGGGCGAGAGCCGGTGAGATTCTCTTATTCTTTGTAAAGTAAAGACAATAAAGGGGATTTTATTGAAACGAAGCATTCCGTGTTATTTCTGGGCTCGGGCAATCACGTCGAATCTATAAATTCGGTGGAACGTACCCTCAACCTCTGTGAGCTAGTCGCGGCATTTGTTGCGAACAAAATACAGCAAAACAGTTCGTTACATTGTAATTGTTTAATTCGGCCGCTACCAAAAAGCTGATAGCATTACACGTTTTTTAATTTAGTTTTAGCAAAGTATGCTTGCTAACTTTCAGAGAGGAAACCCTTTGATTCAAAATTTTTACGTGTTTGGTTGAGCTTTAACAGATGAGTTAAATTTAAAAGGGTATCTTAAAAATAACTCATAGTTCCCGAATCACTTGAGTGGTAGCACACTGAGAGTTTTCAAAATACCGAAAAAATAAAAACTCTGTTCGAACGGTCTTTTGTGATTTGACTTAAAAACAAACAACTTTTCCTCAACTCAAATTTCAAATATATTCCAAAATAAAAAAAACTTGCGGATAGCCGAGAGGAAAGGAAGGGATAGCCGAGAGGAAAGGAAAGGAAGGGATCTGTGTTCGAATCCAACTAAAAAATATTTTTTTTTATTTTACTAATTGGTTGTTTTATTGGGTCTATTTTAAAAATATATTTCGAACTATTCGATATGCACATGACATCATATTGATGAAATAAAAAGGGAACTTAGTTCTACTGATTCCTTTTATGAGATTTCATTAATCGTTGAGCTAGACGCATAGTAAGGAGTTTAATGTTTCTGCACAGGTCTAACATTCAGGATCGGCATATTTCGTCATTAGGCGTTTTTTAAGATTGGTTGCATGGAACCCAGCCAAATTCAATCCGCAGGCATTACAACTTGATTTTTTTCGTTCGCATCAAATTTAAAGAACTGATGCACTTTTTTATTCGGCTCACGACCCATTTTTAATAGAAATACCAGTTAAAACGAAAAAAAGTTTTCAAAAAACACAAAAGGCAATACGAACAACACGACAAATCATAGTAATAGTAAAAAGTAAAATTGACAAATATCCAAATAGCCTGATCAAATTTAAACAAAGAATTTCGGTTTTTCTCTGAGTGAGACAGACCAATAGGCCTTCTACTGTGATAAATACGCTCAGCTTTTGAACATTGAGAATACTGGAGCACTATTTTCCTCGACAGCAATATCAAGCGATTACATCATTGAAGCTGATGCTCCACAAATAAGCGCACTTGGACGTTCTCTATATGTCATAAACACTGCTGATATTCCTACGAACAGACTCCTAACAAAGCCCACGATTGCTCACGATACCGCGATTCTAAGTTGCCCAATCTACACACCATAGAGTACTGTAATAGTTCAAGTGAATATCCCGCACAAGTCGGTGACGAGCAACTCAGTTCTTCTGGCCGCTGACCTTGTCAACAATATTGTTGCGCAGGTTGGAAATGGGAACATTCATGTTATTCTACTTATTAAAAGGATCATCTCTAAAAAGCTTAGAGCTTTTAGAGAATGACACATTTTAATCATTCTAAAAAAAACAAGAAGCCGTAACCACTCTTTAAGGTCCAGAACCTTGAGCCAGAAAGCAGATCGTTGAAGAAAAACTAAGTTCCCCCGATCTATGTACAAGCTGCAATATATTGTAGAATCACAGTGATAATGTCTCACACACGTATTGGTCCAGTTCCATGCATTAACTGTAAAAATTACAGACACACAACCTCATTGCACAATTCCACTTATCTGCGTAGTCTGAGGTCCGATAATTGAACACCACCTTCCCTAAAAGTTTGCAACAAACTATTTGCAGGCCACATTTATACAAATGGATAAGAAAAAAATGGCAAAACACCCATGAGAATCGTTTCATAGCCACAGATTGTAGTCTTCTGCTAATTATATGCCCTGGGCATCACGCCTTGCGACTTTAAAAGGGTGGGAATTGTACGCAATCATTAATGTGAGAAACAAACTGAATACAACATACTGGATAGCAGACCCGCGAAAGCTCAAAGACTTTATTTATTTTGCTGTGACAAAAAAGTTGTCAGACTTACCTTCAAACCTCGTGTGCTACTAATGCTTATCCAAAGTACCTGAACTTGCAAATAACTTTAACCGTTTTTTTCGGACTTGTGCCAGCATCGAATATTGTAATTATCACTAATTAGATCTCTCAGTGTAACTAGCCGTAAATAACTCAGAGCTTGCAAATAACTGTTAACCGTTTTTTTTCGGACTTGTGCCAGCAACAAATATTGTAATTATCACTAATTAGTTCTCTCAGTGTAACTAGCCGTAGCGGTCCATTAATTACCCGTTATCAGCAGTTCCATCTTCATTGATTCTCCCGGATTCGCATGCGCTTGGTTGTTTTTAGTTCCTGCCCTTTTGGAGCTTTGGTAGAGCTTCTGCGCAAGCTCTTAGTTAAGCACTTGTTATTTCGGATTTGATTACGGATTTCGGCCGCTGCGTTTTGCTTTGAGGTTAAACTGACCCATAATAAATATTAAAATTGAAATTGTTGTGAGGAGATTAGATCTCCCACACGCCAAAACAGGTGGCAAGAGGGGCAGCAGCGGGGAGAGAACAAGCAAATCAGCACTGCAGCGTCGGATGGGCCAGCGCTGTGTTTAGAAATACGGAAGAAGATAAAGGCATTAAGGGCAGACGGCATGCGGGGGCAGCAGCGGGGGCAAGAGGAGGCAGCACGGGGGCGCGCACGGAAGAAGGCGAAAGAGGAATCACCGTGGAACGTAACGGTCCCGGCCGGGCCTCCGCGGCCGCGCTCGAAGGTCATAGAAAACAGCGGGGACGGCGGGAAACGAAGCGGCCGGCGACTGCGCAGCTGTGTTTAGAAAATGCACAAAACACAGAAATGCATTGGGAATGTCCAGGGGGGGATCGCGGGGTATCTGGACGAAGTCCGATGACCGGCACAAAAACAATGCGGATCGGAGGCCCAAGCAGGGCAATCGGGGGAGGGACAATAAAGAAAGCCCGCCGATAGAAAGTCGGCGAGATTGAAGAAAGCTAACGCAGAAAGTAAATGAGCGGAGGATTAACGGCAGGAAGTAGATTGGCAAGGATTAACGGGCGCCTCTAGCACTATATAAGGAGGGCCCCTGGAGCAAATCGGGGCCGAGTCTTCTAGGGAAGCTGGAAGAGTTGAGTGAAAGACCCCCCGTGGGTAAGTCTGACATTCAAGTGGGAAAGTTTCCTTGGAGGAATTAGGAGTACAGGCTGAAGGACCCCCCGTGGGTAAGTCCGACAGTCTTAAGTGCGGGCTATTAAGGCGAGTGAGCGAGGATCTGCGATAAATAGCTTAAGGACCCCCTTTGGGTAAGTCCGGCGGTGGTACGCGAGTCGAGCAAGGGGAAAGGATCAAGGATCCGCGGCAAAGCTGAGCCCCAAGGGTAAACGAGTCGGTTGGAGTTATTCCCGGACACAACAGGTATCCTGGTGTAGTAGCGGCAACGACGGATCAGCCTGGTGTACGCCTTGACTGCTCCGGACCGTTCGATCCAGGTGTGATCCTGGAACGCGAGGGATAGCCAGCTCGGGAACTCAAGTCCAACAGTAAAACCACGCAGGGACACCCCGGGAAAGTCAAGAGAATCCTGATCCAGGCGCTGGAGCGTATGCACAGCGTATCACCTGGAGTCAAAGGAGACGCGACGCCCAAACCTCGGTAGGTAGGCCCTTCGTGCCCTGATACGGCCGCTAAGCAGCGAGGAGCGTATTCTGCCCGGCGTATGCCTGGGAGGTAAGCCACTCGGCCTGTTAACACGGATTATGTGCCGGCCACGGCGAAAGGGCAAGTGCAGTGAGCCAAAGATTCCGAAGATCCACGGCACCCATAAAAGAGGAGCAGCAACAGCAGAGGCGACGACGACGGAGCGACGGCGACAACGGGAAAGCAGAAGCATCGACGAGGGAGCATCAGCGTCAGAGGAGCAGCGACGACGAGGGAGCGGCGGCGTCCGAGCAGCGGCAGCAGAAGACCAGCGCAGACGACGGCAGCGACAACACAGGCCCCGCAACCAGAGTCCGTGAGTCCGAACGAAGGGAACCGTGAGCCGTTTCGGTGCCAGGCACCAAGACCACACGACCTGCCGGGCGCAAGCTTTGGGAGGGCGTGTGTATTGGCACCAACCCAGAGTGGGGATCGGGGATCGACGGGAGGGCGAGAGCCGGTGAGATTCTCTTATTCTTTGTAAAGTAAAGACAATAAAGGGGATTTTATTGAAACGAAGCATTCCGTGTTATTTCTGGGCTCGGGCAATCACGTCGAATCTATAAATTCGGTGGAACGTACCCTCAACCTCTGTGAGCTAGTCGCGGCATTTGTTGCGAACAAAATACAGCAAAACAGTTCGTTACATTGTAATTGTTTAATTCGGCCGCTACCAAAAAGCTGATAGCATTACACGTTTTTTAATTTAGTTTTAGCAAAGTATGCTTGCTAACTTTCAGAGAGGAAACCCTTTGATTCAAAATTTTTACGTGTTTGGTTGAGCTTTAACAGATGAGTTAAATTTAAAAGGGTATCTTAAAAATAACTCATAGTTCCCGAATCACTTGAGTGGTAGCACACTGAGAGTTTTCAAAATACCGAAAAAATAAAAACTCTGTTCGAACGGTCTTTTGTGATTTGACTTAAAAACAAACAACTTTTCCTCAACTCAAATTTCAAATATATTCCAAAATAAAAAAAACTTGCGGATAGCCGAGAGGAAAGGAAGGGATAGCCGAGAGGAAAGGAAAGGAAGGGATCTGTGTTCGAATCCAACTAAAAAATATTTTTTTTTATTTTACTAATTGGTTGTTTTATTGGGTCTATTTTAAAAATATATTTCGAACTATTCGATATGCACATGACATCATATTGATGAAATAAAAAGGGAACTTAGTTCTACTGATTCCTTTTATGAGATTTCATTAATCGTTGAGCTAGACGCATAGTAAGGAGTTTAATGTTTCTGCACAGGTCTAACATTCAGGATCGGCATATTTCGTCATTAGGCGTTTTTTTAAGATTGGTTGCATGGAACCCAGCCAAATTCAATCCGCAGGCATTACAACTTGATTTTTTTCGTTCGCATCAAATTTAAAGAACTGATGCACTTTTTTATTCGGCTCACGACCCATTTTTAATAGAAATACCAGTTAAAACGAAAAAAAGTTTTCAAAAAACACAAAAGGCAATACGAACAACACGACAAATCATAGTAATAGTAAAAAGTAAAATTGACAAATATCCAAATAGCCTGATCAAATTTAAACAAAGAATTTCGGTTTTTCTCTGAGTGAGACAGACCAATAGGCCTTCTACTGTGATAAATACGCTCAGCTTTTGAACATTGAGAATACTGGAGCACTATTTTCCTCGACAGCAATATCAAGCGATTACATCATTGAAGCTGATGCTCCACAAATAAGCGCACTTGGACGTTCTCTATATGTCATAAACACTGCTGATATTCCTACGAACAGACTCCTAACAAAGCCCACGATTGCTCACGATACCGCGATTCTAAGTTGCCCAATCTACACACCATAGAGTACTGTAATAGTTCAAGTGAATATCCCGCACAAGTCGGTGACGAGCAACTCAGTTCTTCTGGCCGCTGACCTTGTCAACAACATTGTTGCGCAGGTTGGAAATGGGAACATTCATGTTGTTCCACTTATTAAAAGGATCATCTCTAAAAAGCTTAGAGCTTTTAGAGAATGACACATTTTAATCATTCTAAAAAAAACAAGAAGCCGTAACCACTCTTTAAGGTCCAGAACCTTGAGCCAGAAAGCAGATCGTTGAAGAAAAACTAAGTTCACCCGATCTATGTACAAGCTGCAATATATTGTAGAATCACAGTGATAATGTCTCACACACGTATTGGTCCAGTTCCATGCATTAACTGTAAAAATTACAGACACACAACCTCATTGCACAATTCCACTTATCTGCGTAGTCTGAGGTCCGATAATTGAACACCACCTTCCCTAAAAGTTTGCAACAAACTATTTGCAGGCCACATTTATACAAATGGATAAGAAAAAAATGGCAAAACACCCATGAGAATCGTTTCATAGCCACAGATTGTAGTCTTCTGCTAATTATATGCCCTGGGCATCACGCCTTGCGACTTTAAAAGGGTGGGAATTGTACGCAATCATTAATGTGAGAAACAAACTGAATACAACATACTGGATAGCAGACCCGCGAAAGCTCAAAGACTTTATTTATTTTGCTGTGACAAAAAAGTTGTCAGACTTACCTTCAAACCTCGTGTGCTACTAATGCTTATCCAAAGTACCTGAACTTGCAAATAACTTTAACCGTTTTTTTCGGACTTGTGCCAGCATCGAATATTGTAATTATCACTAATTAGATCTCTCAGTGTAACTAGCCGTAAATAACTCAGAGCTTGCAAATAACTGTTAACCGTTTTTTTTCGGACTTGTGCCAGCAACAAATATTGTAATTATCACTAATTAGTTCTCTCAGTGTAACTAGCCGTAGCGGTCCATTAATTACCCGTTATCAGCAGTTCCATCTTCATTGATTCTCCCGGATTCGCATGCGCTTGGTTGTTTTTAGTTCCTGCCCTTTTGGAGCTTTGGTAGAGCTTCTGCGCAAGCTCTTAGTTAAGCACTTGTTATTTCGGATTTGATTACGGATTTCGGCCGCTGCGTTTTGCTTTGAGGTTAAACTGACCCATAATAAATATTAAAATTGAAATTGTTGTGAGGAGATTAGATCTCCCACACGCCAAAACAGGTGGCAAGAGGGGCAGCAGCGGGGAGAGAACAAGCAAATCAGCACTGCAGCGTCGGATGGGCCAGCGCTGTGTTTAGAAATACGGAAGAAGATAAAGGCATCAAGGGCAGACGGCATGCGGGGGCAGCAGCGGGGGCAAGAGGAGGCAGCACGGGGGCGCGCACGGAAGAAGGCGAAAGAGGAATCACCGTGGAACGTAACGGTCCCGGCCGGGCCTCCGCGGCCGCGCTCGAAGGTCATAGAAAACAGCGGGGACGGCGGGAAACGAAGCGGCCGGCGACTGCGCAGCTGTGTTTAGAAAATGCACAAAACACAGAAATGCATTGGGAATGTCCAGGGGGGGATCGCGGGGTATCTGGACGAAGTCCGATGACCGGCACAAAAACAATGCGGATCGGAGGCCCAAGCAGGGCAATCGGGGGAGGGACAATAAAGAAAGCCCGCCGATAGAAAGACGGCGAGATTGAAGAAAGCTAACGCAGAAAGTAAATGAGCGGAGGATTAACGGCAGGAAGTAGATTGGCAAGGATTAACGGGCGCCTCTAGCACTATATAAGGAGGGCCCCTGGAGCAAATCGGGGCCGAGTCTTCTAGGGAAGCTGGAAGAGTTGAGTGAAAGACCCCCCGTGGGTAAGTCTGACATTCAAGTGGGAAAGTTTCCTTGGAGGAATTAGGAGTACAGGCTGAAGGACCCCCCGTGGGTAAGTCCGACAGTCTTAAGTGCGGGCTATTAAGGCGAGTGAGCGAGGATCTGCGATAAATAGCTTAAGGACCCCCTTTGGGTAAGTCCGGCGGTGGTACGCGAGTCGAGCAAGGGGAAAGGATCAAGGATCCGCGGCAAAGCTGAGCCCCAAGGGTAAACGAGTCGGTTGGAGTTATTCCCGGACACAACAGGTATCCTGGTGTAGTAGCGGCAACGACGGATCAGCCTGGTGTACGCCTTGACTGCTCCGGACCGTTCGATCCAGGTGTGATCCTGGAACGCGAGGGATAGCCAGCTCGGGAACTCAAGTCCAACAGTAAAACCACGCAGGGACACCCCGGGAAAGTCAAGAGAATCCTGATCCAGGCGCTGGAGCGTATGCACAGCGTATCACCTGGAGTCAAAGGAGACGCGACGCCCAAACCTCGGTAGGTAGGCCCTTCGTGCCCTGATACGGCCGCTAAGCAGCGAGGAGCGTATTCTGCCCGGCGTATGCCTGGGAGGTAAGCCACTCGGCCTGTTAACACGGATTATGTGCCGGCCACGGCGAAAGGGCAAGTGCAGTGAGCCAAAGATTCCGAAGATCCACGGCACCCATAAAAGAGGAGCAGCAACAGCAGAGGCGACGACGACGGAGCGACGGCGACAACGGGAAAGCAGAAGCATCGACGAGGGAGCATCAGCGTCAGAGGAGCAGCGACGACGAGGGAGCGGCGGCGTCCGAGCAGCGGCAGCAGAAGACCAGCGCAGACGACGGCAGCGACAACACAGGCCCCGCAACCAGAGTCCGTGAGTCCGAACGAAGGGAACCGTGAGCCGTTTCGGTGCCAGGCACCAAGACCACACGACCTGCCGGGCGCAAGCTTTGGGAGGGCGTGTGTATTGGCACCAACCCAGAGTGGGGATCGGGGATCGACGGGAGGGCGAGAGCCGGTGAGATTCTCTTATTCTTTGTAAAGTAAAGACAATAAAGGGGATTTTATTGAAACGAAGCATTCCGTGTTATTTCTGGGCTCGGGCAATCACGTCGAATCTATAAATTCGGTGGAACGTACCCTCAACCTCTGTGAGCTAGTCGCGGCATTTGTTGCGAACAAAATACAGCAAAACAGTTCGTTACATTGTAATTGTTTAATTCGGCCGCTACCAAAAAGCTGATAGCATTACACGTTTTTTAATTTAGTTTTAGCAAAGTATGCTTGCTAACTTTCAGAGAGGAAACCCTTTGATTCAAAATTTTTACGTGTTTGGTTGAGCTTTAACAGATGAGTTAAATTTAAAAGGGTATCTTAAAAATAACTCATAGTTCCCGAATCACTTGAGTGGTAGCACACTGAGAGTTTTCAAAATACTGAAAGAATAAAAACTCTGTTCGAACGGTCTTTTGTGATTTGACTTAAAAACAAACAACTTTTCCTCAACTCAAATTTCAAATATATTCCAAAATAAAAAAAACTTGCGGATAGCCGAGAGGAAAGGAAGGGATAGCCGAGAGGAAAGGAAAGGAAGGGATCTGTGTTCGAATCCAACTAAAAAATATTTTTTTTTATTTTACTAATTGGTTGTTTTATTGGGTCTATTTTAAAAATATATTTCGAACTATTCGATATGCACATGACATCATATTGATGAAATAAAAAGGGAACTTAGTTCTACTGATTCCTTTTATGAGATTTCATTAATCGTTGAGCTAGACGCATAGTAAGGAGTTTAATGTTTCTGCACAGGTCTAACATTCAGGATCGGCATATTTCGTCATTAGGCGTTTTTTTAAGATTGGTTGCATGGAACCCAGCCAAATTCAATCCGCAGGCATTACAACTTGATTTTTTTCGTTCGCATCAAATTTAAAGAACTGATGCACTTTTTTATTCGGCTCACGACCCATTTTTAATAGAAATACCAGTTAAAACGAAAAAAAGTTTTCAAAAAACACAAAAGGCAATACGAACAACACGACAAATCATAGTAATAGTAAAAAGTAAAATTGACAAATATCCAAATAGCCTGATCAAATTTAAACAAAGAATTTCGGTTTTTCTCTGAGTGAGACAGACCAATAGGCCTTCTACTGTGATAAATACGCTCAGCTTTTGAACATTGAGAATACTGGAGCACTATTTTCCTCGACAGCAATATCAAGCGATTACATCATTGAAGCTGATGCTCCACAAATAAGCGCACTTGGACGTTCTCTATATGTCATAAACACTGCTGATATTCCTACGAACAGACTCCTAACAAAGCCCACGATTGCTCACGATACCGCGATTCTAAGTTGCCCAATCTACACACCATAGAGTACTGTAATAGTTCAAGTGAATATCCCGCACAAGTCGGTGACGAGCAACTCAGTTCTTCTGGCCGCTGACCTTGTCAACAACATTGTTGCGCAGGTTGGAAATGGGAACATTCATGTTGTTCCACTTATTAAAAGGATCATCTCTAAAAAGCTTAGAGCTTTTAGAGAATGACACATTTTAATCATTCTAAAAAAAACAAGAAGCCGTAACCACTCTTTAAGGTCCAGAACCTTGAGCCAGAAAGCAGATCGTTGAAGAAAAACTAAGTTCACCCGATCTATGTACAAGCTGCAATATATTGTAGAATCACAGTGATAATGTCTCACACACGTATTGGTCCAGTTCCATGCATTAACTGTAAAAATTACAGACACACAACCTCATTGCACAATTCCACTTATCTGCGTAGTCTGAGGTCCGATAATTGAACACCACCTTCCCTAAAAGTTTGCAACAAACTATTTGCAGGCCACATTTATACAAAGTGATAAGAAAAAAATGGCAAAACACCCATGAGAATCGTTTCATAGCCACAGATTGTAGTCTTCTGCTAATTATATGCCCTGGGCATCACGCCTTGCGACTTTAAAAGGGTGGGAATTGTACGCAATCATTAATGTGAGAAACAAACTGAATACAACATACTGGATAGCAGACCCGCGAAAGCTCAAAGACTTTATTTATTTTGCTGTGACAAAAAAGTTGTCAGACTTACCTTCAAACCTCGTGTGCTACTAATGCTTATCCAAAGTACCTGAACTTGCAAATAACTTTAACCGTTTTTTTCGGACTTGTGCCAGCATCGAATATTGTAATTATCACTAATTAGATCTCTCAGTATAACTAGCCGTAAATAACTCAGAGCTTGCAAATAACTGTTAACCGTTTTTTTTCGGACTTGTGCCAGCAACAAATATTGTAATTATCACTAATTAGTTCTCTCAGTGTAACTAGCCGTAGCGGTCCATTAATTACCCGTTATCAGCAGTTCCATCTTCATTGATTCTCCCGGATTCGCATGCGCTTGGTTGTTTTTAGTTCCTGCCCTTTTGGAGCTTTGGTAGAGCTTCTGCGCAAGCTCTTAGTTAAGCACTTGTTATTTCGGATTTGATTACGGATTTCGGCCGCTGCGTTTTGCTTTGAGGTTAAACTGACCCATAATAAATATTAAAATTGAAATTGTTGTGAGGAGATTAGATCTCCCACACGCCAAAACAGGTGGCAAGAGGGGCAGCAGCGGGGAGAGAACAAGCAAATCAGCACTGCAGCGTCGGATGGGCCAGCGCTGTGTTTAGAAATACGGAAGAAGATAAAGGCATCAAGGGCAGACGGCATGCGGGGGCAGCAGCGGGGGCAAGAGGAGGCAGCACGGGGGCGCGCACGGAAGAAGGCGAAAGAGGAATCACCGTGGAACGTAACGGTCCCGGCCGGGCCTCCGCGGCCGCGCTCGAAGGTCATAGAAAACAGCGGGGACGGCGGGAAACGAAGCGGCCGGCGACTGCGCAGCTGTGTTTAGAAAATGCACAAAACACAGAAATGCATTGGGAATGTCCAGGGGGGGATCGCGGGGTATCTGGACGAAGTCCGATGACCGGCACAAAAACAATGCGGATCGGAGGCCCAAGCAGGGCAATCGGGGGAGGGACAATAAAGAAAGCCCGCCGATAGAAAGACGGCGAGATTGAAGAAAGCTAACGCAGAAAGTAAATGAGCGGAGGATTAACGGCAGGAAGTAGATTGGCAAGGATTAACGGGCGCCTCTAGCACTATATAAGGAGGGCCCCTGGAGCAAATCGGGGCCGAGTCTTCTAGGGAAGCTGGAAGAGTTGAGTGAAAGACCCCCCGTGGGTAAGTCTGACATTCAAGTGGGAAAGTTTCCTTGGAGGAATTAGGAGTACAGGCTGAAGGACCCCCCGTGGGTAAGTCCGACAGTCTTAAGTGCGGGCTATTAAGGCGAGTGAGCGAGGATCTGCGATAAATAGCTTAAGGACCCCCTTTGGGTAAGTCCGGCGGTGGTACGCGAGTCGAGCAAGGAGCAAGGGGAAAGGATCAAGGATCCGCGGCAAAGCTGAGCCCCAAGGGTAAACGAGTCGGGTGGAGTTATTTCCGGACATAACAGGTATCCTGGTGTAGTAGCGGCAACGACGGATCAGCCTGGTGTACGCCTTGACTGCTCCTGACCGTTCGATCCAGGTGTGATCCTGTAACGCGAGGGATAGCCAGCTCGGGAACTCAAGTCCAACAGTAAAACCACGCAGGGACACCCCGGGAAAGTCAAGAGAATCCTGATCCAGGCGCTGGAGCGTATGCACAGAGTATCACCTGGAGTCAAAGGAGACGCGACGCCCAAACCTCGGTAGGTAGGCCCTTCGTGCCCTGATACGGCCGCTAAGCAGCGAGGAGCGTATTCTGCCCGGCGTATGCCTGGGAGGTAAGCCACTCGGCCTGTTAACACGGATTATGTGCCGGCCACGGCGAAAGGGCAAGTGCAGTGAGCCAAAGATTCCGAAGATCCACGGCACCCATAAAAGAGGAGCAGCAACAGCAGAGGCGACGACGACGGAGCGACGGCGACAACGGGAAAGCAGAAGCATCGACGAGGGAGCATCAGCGTCAGAGGAGCAGCGACGACGAGGGAGCGGCGGCGTCCGAGCAGCGGCAGCAGAAGACCAGCGCAGACGACGGCAGCGACAACACAGGCCCCGCAACCAGAGTCCGTGAGTCCGAACGAAGGGAACCGTGAGCCGTTTCGGTGCCAGGCACCAAGACCACACGACCTGCCGGGCGCAAGCTTTGGGAGGGCGTGTGTATTGGCACCAACCCGGAGTGGGGATCGGGGATCGACGGGAGGGCGAGAGCCGGTGAGATTCTCTTATTCTTTGTAAAGTAAAGACAATAAAGGGGATTTTATTGAAACGAAGCATTCCGTGTTATTTCTGGGCTCGGGCAATCACGTCGAATCTATAAATTCGGTGGAACGTACCCTCAACCTCTGTGAGCTAGTCGCGGCATTTGTTGCGAACAAAATACAGCAAAACAGTTCGTTACATTGTAATTGTTTAATTCGGCCGCTACCAAAAAGCTGATAGCATTACACGTTTTTTAATTTAGTTTTAGCAAAGTATGCTTGCTAACTTTCAGAGAGGAAACCCTTTGATTCAAAATTTTTACGTGTTTGGTTGAGCTTTAACAGATGAGTTAAATTTAAAAGGGTATCTTAAAAATAACTCATAGTTCCCGAATCACTTGAGTGGTAGCACACTGAGAGTTTTCAAAATACCGAAAAAATAAAAACTCTGTTCGAACGGTCTTTTGTGATTTGACTTAAAAACAAACAACTTTTCCTCAACTCAAATTTCAAATATATTCCAAAATAAAAAAAACTTGCGGATAGCCGAGAGGAAAGGAAGGGATAGCCGAGAGGAAAGGAAAGGAAGGGATCTGTGTTCGAATCCAACTAAAAAATATTTTTTTTTATTTTACTAATTGGTTGTTTTATTGGGTCTATTTTAAAAATATATTTCGAACTATTCGATATGCACATGACATCATATTGATGAAATAAAAAGGGAACTTAGTTCTACTGATTCCTTTTATGAGATTTCATTAATCGTTGAGCTAGACGCATAGTAAGGAGTTTAATGTTTCTGCACAGGTCTAACATTCAGGATCGGCATATTTCGTCATTAGGCGTTTTTTAAGATTGGTTGCATGGAACCCAGCCAAATTCAATCCGCAGGCATTACAACTTGATTTTTTTCGTTCTCATCAAATTTAAAGAACTGATGCACTTTTTTATTCGGCTCACGACCCATTTTTAATAGAAATACCAGTTAAAACGAAAAAAAGTTTTCAAAAAACACAAAAGGCAATACGAACAACACGACAAATCATAGTAATAGTAAAAAGTAAAATTGACAAATATCCAAATAGCCTGATCAAATTTAAACAAAGAATTTCGGTTTTTCTCTGAGTGAGACAGACCAATAGGCCTTCTACTGTGATAAATACGCTCAGCTTTTGAACATTGAGAATACTGGAGCACTATTTTCCTCGACAGCAATATGAAGCGATTACATCATTGAAGCTGATGCTCCACAAATAAGCGCACTTGGACGTTCTCTATATGTCATAAACACTGCTGATATTCCTACGAACAGACTCCTAACAAAGCCCACGATTGCTCACGATACCGCGATTCTAAGTTGCCCAATCTACACACCATAGAGTACTGTAATAGTTCAAGTGAATATCCCGCACAAGTCGGTGACGAGCAACTCAGTTCTTCTGGCCGCTGACCTTGTCAACAACATTGTTGCGCAGGTTGGAAATGGGAACATTCATGTTGTTCCACTTATTAAAAGGATCATCTCTAAAAAGCTTAGAGCTTTTAGAGAATGACACATTTTAATCATTCTAAAAAAAACAAGAAGCCGTAACCACTCTTTAAGGTCCAGAACCTTGAGCCAGAAAGCAGATCGTTGAAGAAAAACTAAGTTCACCCGATCTATGTACAAGCTGCAATATATTGTAGAATCACAGTGATAATGTCTCACACACGTATTGGTCCAGTTCCATGCATTAACTGTAAAAATTACAGACACACAACCTCATTGCACAATTCCACTTATCTGCGTAGTCTGAGGTCCGATAATTGAACACCACCTTCCCTAAAAGTTTGCAACAAACTATTTGCAGGCCACATTTATACAAATGGATAAGAAAAAAATGGCAAAACACCCATGAGAATCGTTTCATAGCCACAGATTGTAGTCTTCTGCTAATTATATGCCCTGGGCATCACGCCTTGCGACTTTAAAAGGGTGGGAATTGTACGCAATCATTAATGTGAGAAACAAACTGAATACAACATACTGGATAGCAGACCCGCGAAAGCTCAAAGACTTTATTTATTTTGCTGTGACAAAAAAGTTGTCAGACTTACCTTCAAACCTCGTGTGCTACTAATGCTTATCCAAAGTACCTGAACTTGCAAATAACTTTAACCGTTTTTTCGGACTTGTGCCAGCATCGAATATTGTAATTATCACTAATTAGATCTCTCAGTGTAACTAGCCGTAAATAACTCAGAGCTTGCAAATAACTGTTAACCGTTTTTTTCGGACTTGTGCCAGCAACAAATATTGTAATTATCACTAATTAGTTCTCTCAGTGTAACTAGCCGTAGCGGTCCATTAATTACCCGTTATCAGCAGTTCCATCTTCATTGATTCTCCCGGATTCGCATGCGCTTGGTTGTTTTTAGTTCCTGCCCTTTTGGAGCTTTGGTAGAGCTTCTGCGCAAGCTCTTAGTTAAGTACTTGTTATTTCGGATTTGATTACGGATTTCGGCCGCTGCGTTTTGCTTTGAGGTTAAACTGACCCATAATAAATATTAAAATTGAAATTGTTGTGAGGAGATTAGATCTCCCACACGCCAAAACAGGTGGCAAGAGGGGCAGCAGCGGGGAGAGAACAAGCAAATCAGCACTGCAGCGTCGGATGGGCCAGCGCTGTGTTTAGAAATACGGAAGAAGATAAAGGCATCAAGGGCAGACGGCATGCGGGGGCAGCAGCGGGGGCAAGAGGAGGCAGCACGGGGGCGCGCACGGAAGAAGGCGAAAGAGGAATCACCGTGGAACGTAACGGTCCCGGCCGGGCCTCCGCGGCCGCGCTCGAAGGTCATAGAAAACAGCGGGGACGGCGGGAAACGAAGCGGCCGGCGACTGCGCAGCTGTGTTTAGAAAATGCACAAAACACAGAAATGCATTGGGAATGTCCAGGGGGGGATCGCGGGGTATCTGGACGAAGTCCGATGACCGGCACAAAAACAATGCGGATCGGAGGCCCAAGCAGGGCAATCGGGGGAGGGACAATAAAGAAAGCCCGCCGATAGAAAGACGGCGAGATTGAAGAAAGCTAACGCAGAAAGTAAATGAGCGGAGGATTAACGGCAGGAAGTAGATTGGTAAGGATTAACGGGCGCCTCTAGCACTATATAAGGAGGGCCCCTGGAGCAAATCGGGGCCGAGTCTTCTAGGGAAGCTGGAAGAGTTGAGTGAAAGACCCCCCGTGGGTAAGTCTGACATTCAAGTGGGAAAGTTTCCTTGGAGGAATTAGGAGTACAGGCTGAAGGACCCCCCGTGGGTAAGTCCGACAGTCTTAAGTGCGGGCTATTAAGGCGAGTGAGCGAGGATCTGCGATAAATTGCTTAAGGACCCCCTTTGGGTAAGTCCGGCGGTGGTACGCGAGTCGAGCAAGGAGCAAGGGGAAAGGATCAAGGATCCGCGGCAAAGCTGAGCCCCAAGGGTAAACGAGTCGGGTGGAGTTATTCCCGGACATAACAGGTATCCTGGTGTAGTAGCGGCAACGACGGATCAGCCTGGTGTACGCCTTGACTGCTCCTGACCGTTCGATCCAGGTGTGATCCTGTAACGCGAGGGATAGCCAGCTCGGGAACTCAAGTCCAACAGTAAAACCACGCAGGGACACCCCGGGAAAGTCAAGAGAATCCTGATCCAGGCGCTGGAGCGTATGCACAGAGTATCACCTGGAGTCAAAGGAGACGCGACGCCCAAACCTCGGTAGGTAGGCCCTTCGTGCCCTGATACGGCCGCTAAGCAGCGAGGAGCGTATTCTGCCCGGCGTATGCCTGGGAGGTAAGCCACTCGGCCTGTTAACACGGATTATGTGCCGGCCACGGCGAAAGGGCAAGTGCAGTGAGCCAAAGATTCCGAAGATCCACGGCACCCATAAAAGAGGAGCAGCAACAGCAGAGGCGACGACGACGGAGCGACGGCGACAACGGGAAAGCAGAAGCATCGACGAGGGAGCATCAGCGTCAGAGGAGCAGCGACGACGAGGGAGCGGCGGCGTCCGAGCAGCGGCAGCAGAAGACCAGCGCAGACGACGGCAGCGACAACACAGGCCCCGCAACCAGAGTCCGTGAGTCCGAACGAAGGGAACCGTGAGCCGTTTCGGTGCCAGGCACCAAGACCACACGACCTGCCGGGCGCAAGCTTTGGGAGGGCGTGTGTATTGGCACCAACCCGGAGTGGGGATCGGGGATCGACGGGAGGGCGAGAGCCGGTGAGATTCTCTTATTCTTTGTAAAGTAAAGACAATAAAGGGGATTTTATTGAAACGAAGCATTCCGTGTTATTTCTGGGCTCGGGCAATCACGTCGAATCTATAAATTCGGTGGAACGTACCCTCAACCTCTGTGAGCTAGTCGCGGCATTTGTTGCGAACAAAATACAGCAAAACAGTTCGTTACATTGTAATTGTTTAATTCGGCCGCTACCAAAAAGCTGATAGCATTACACGTTTTTTAATTTAGTTTTAGCAAAGTATGCTTGCTAACTTTCAGAGAGGAAACCCTTTGATTCAAAATTTTTACGTGTTTGGTTGAGCTTTAACAGATGAGTTAAATTTAAAAGGGTATCTTAAAAATAACTCATAGTTCCCGAATCACTTGAGTGGTAGCACACTGAGAGTTTTCAAAATACCGAAAAAATAAAAACTCTGTTCGAACGGTCTTTTGTGATTTGACTTAAAAACAAACAACTTTTCCTCAACTCAAATTTCAAATATATTCCAAAATAAAAAAAACTTGCGGATAGCCGAGAGGAAAGGAAGGGATAGCCGAGAGGAAAGGAAAGGAAGGGATCTGTGTTCGAATCCAACTAAAAAATATTTTTTTTTATTTTACTAATTGGTTGTTTTATTGGGTCTATTTTAAAAATATATTTCGAACTATTCGATATGCACATGACATCATATTGATGAAATAAAAAGGGAACTTAGTTCTACTGATTCCTTTTATGAGATTTCATTAATCGTTGAGCTAGACGCATAGTAAGGAGTTTAATGTTTCTGCACAGGTCTAACATTCAGGATCGGCATATTTCGTCATTAGGCGTTTTTTTAAGATTGGTTGCATGGAACCCAGCCAAATTCAATCCGCAGGCATTACAACTTGATTTTTTTCGTTCGCATCAAATTTAAAGAACTGATGCACTTTTTTATTCGGCTCACGACCCATTTTTAATAGAAATACCAGTTAAAACGAAAAAAAGTTTTCAAAAAACACAAAAGGCAATACGAACAACACGACAAATCATAGTAATAGTAAAAAGTAAAATTGACAAATATCCAAATAGCCTGATCAAATTTAAACAAAGAATTTCGGTTTTTCTCTGAGTGAGACAGACCAATAGGCCTTCTACTGTGATAAATACGCTCAGCTTTTGAACATTGAGAATACTGGAGCACTATTTTCCTCGACAGCAATATCAAGCGATTACATCATTGAAGCTGATGCTCCACAAATAAGCGCACTTGGACGTTCTCTATATGTCATAAACACTGCTGATATTCCTACGAACAGACTCCTAACAAAGCCCACGATTGCTCACGATACCGCGATTCTAAGTTGCCCAATCTACACACCATAGAGTACTGTAATAGTTCAAGTGAATATCCTTGTAATAGTTAGAGTGAATATGTTCTTTTACATGTCGTGTCGCTACTCTGGGTTTTTTTCATTCTGATCTTTTTGTACAGTTTTACTTATTCTAAACCTTTCATAAAAAGGCTGAGGGCAGCGGCCGAGCGTCGGCATATATATATACTCGCTAATATATGAGTGAAGTATGCATGCATATTGTATAATTAGATGTAGATAATAAGTGGAATTTTATGAAGTCTAGTGTAAGTTAGTTTAGGGCGGAGCGGGAGCGCAAGTGAAGCTCTCACTTGCGCTCTCCCATGAATTCGCCCCGCTTCGCCGCACTAGATAAGCTAGGCTTAAGGTTTTGTTAATATGAAATATAACCGAATTTATAACGTCGAAGAGTGCACGCATTTTCGTTTTCGTTCGTTTTTTTTCGCAATATAATTTAATTCTACAGCCACCGATTTTTCCTTTCGTTTTTCGCGACGAGATAAAATAATCTCGATAAACATTTTGGCGCCCCCGGGTGGACTGTAGTGTAATATAATTAAATAAACAAGAAAGGAAAGCTAACTTCGGGCGGAGCCGAAGTTGATATACCCTTGCAGTTGAGTTGCAGTCCGCTAGGTGGCGCCACGCATCTTATATTATTAGATATATAGCGGATCGTATATAGTCGGCCGATCCTTATGAAATTTGGCATATCGAATTATTTTGCCATTGAAACTCCCATCCTTTTAACTTGAAAAACAACGAAGTTATAGCATTTCCGATCAATCAGTTATATGACAGCTATAGGATATAGTTGGCCGATCCTTATGAAATTCGACAAATCAGATTGTTTTTCCCAAAATAGAATCTGAACCAAATCCCATCTTTCTAACTTAAAAAACAACAAAGTTATGCCAATTTCGATCGTTCTATGACAGCTATTGGATATAGTCGGCCGATCCTTATGAAATTTTGTACACAAGATATTTCGGTCAAATATAACATGTGTGGAAAGTCTCAACCCTCCAACTTAAAAAACACCAAAGTTATGGCATTTCCGATCAATCAGTTATATGGCAGCTATAGGATATAGTCGACCGATCCCGGCCGTTCCGACTTATATACTGCCTGCAAAGGAAAGAAGAGTGTGTGCAAAGTTTCAACTCGATAGCTTTAAAACTGAGAGACTAGTTTGCGTAGAAACAGACAGACGGACAGACGGACAGACGGACAGACGGACCGACGGACAGACGGACAGACGGACAGACGGACAGACGGACATGCTTATATCGACTCAGGAGGTGATCCTGATCAAGAATATATATACTTTATAGGGTCGGAGATGTCTCCTTCACTGCGTTGCACACTTTTGACCAAAATTATAATACCCTCTGCAAGGGTATAAAAAGCAACAAAAAATAGTGACAGTGACACATACATATATAAACAATATAATATATAACATATATACATATATTCAAAAAAAATAAGAGTTGCTCGCGACGGTTGTGCCAGTGAATTCAAAATACAAATTAAAGAATTCTCCGCGTCGCGAAACAAACTTCTACATAGCTGCTACTGGAAGGATTCGTCGTCCCCATGCACTGCACCTGCATCAATTGTGAAAGGAAAGTGGCCGCAGGATTAAAGGATCCGAAAGCAGAACCCCAGGTATTTGTGCAAAAAATTGAAAGTTGAGATAAGACAAATTAAAATCCGTCTTGTGCTGGAATATTGCACCCTCCTTTCAATTCTTGGCGCATACGTACGTAGAAAAAATAGTAGAGCAAAAATAAATAACAACATATATAAAAATTCTAAAATTTTAATTATAAATATATGTGCTAACCTAAATGTACTGCCTGTGGATAAAATAAAAAAGAGAATATTTATATTATTTGCAATCACTGTCGCCCCCTACCCCTCGTTCTCGAATTTACAAATCTTCCAAATAAATACTAAAGTGCAGCCAAAAATTATTTTAATTATTTCAGATAAAATAAAGGTGCATATATATTTGGTTTACATACATACAAATAGATGCAGCGATAATATTCTCGTTTTCGTTTCCCACCGTTATCCGCTGCTGTATGTATGTATGTATATGCACTTTTTGGCGCGTATAGTTTACCGGTCTGCCAAGTGACGCGCTCCCCTACAATTTGGTCAAGCATATTGGTTTCGGTGTCATTGGCGACCAACTATTTTTTTGGATACTCTGTGCCTCGACTATCAATAATTCGTTATCAATTAATTAATCAATTTAGATTTGGTTAAATTTAATAAATTATTTATTATATTTAAATAAGATTAATTAATTATTTTCGTTTTCGCATTTTCTTGTTGTTGAATTAAATTCAATAAATTTTTAAATAAATTTTAGAAAAATTTAATAAATAAAAATTTAATAAATTTTTAATATTAATATTTTAAAATTAATAAAAAATTTTAAATAAATTATTAAATCTTAAATTTGCATTGTTTTCGTTTTTGTATTGAAAAAAACAAATTTTTTATAATGGAAAGTACTAAACAAAAACTTAATTCCACGACTCTTATTGACTTAAAAAAAAGATTAAATGTCAAAGTTAAAAGCATTCGCCGGTTGGAGGAACGTTTGGAAGATGGATCACTTCCTCTAAACAAAACCGAGCTAGAATGCAGGCTTCAGGTTTTAGATGAGGCAATTTCTAAAGCAAATGAGTTGCAAGACCAGATCGAGCAAATAGATGAAATGGATGATTTCGGAGCCGAGTTGGAAGAATTAGGAATAACTACGAAGGCAAGGATTATGTCCTTATGTAATGCCTTGAATTCAGCTGAAGACTCCCGTTCAGCTACTGCAATTTCTGCAGCCCCAACTCGAGCTCGACTTCCTAGTTTGGCATTGCCAAAATTCAGTGGAAATTATTCGGATTTCAAAAATTTCATAAGTCTTTTCGAGACATTAGTTGACAAAGATGTGAACATTCCAGTTATCGAGAAATTTAATCATTTAATTTCTTGCCTCTCTGGTGAAGCCTTAGGAACTGTCAAGGCATTCCAGGTCACCGAGAGTAATTACGCCAAAGCTATCGCTAGTTTAAAAAGAGTTTATGATAACGAATGTCTCATCTTTGCGAACCAAATACGTCAACTGTTCAGCCTTCCGAAAATTTCCCAGCCGTCTGCGTCGTCCTTGAGGGGTCTCATCGACACTGTATCATCAATTTATGGATCACTATTATCCATAGGAGATGATACTAAAATTGCAAACTCAATGATTATTCATTTAGTTTTGAGTAGAGTGGATCCAGTGACCAAGAAAAAATGGGAAGAGTCACTGGATTATGAGGAATTGCCGCTGTGGTCCGATTTCGAAAAAATACTAAATCGTAGATACCAGCATCTGTCCGCTGAAGAGACTGGCAAACCAAAACAAGAAAGAACTGGGTTCGGCAAGCAACTAAATAGAACTTCGTTGGCTTGTTCTTCTACCAACGCCAAACCAGCTTGCAGTTATTGTAACGCGAACAACCATTTTTTGGCCCAGTGTAGTCCGTTCGCTCGCCTTGCTGTAATGCAAAGGTTTGAGTTTGTTAAGTCAGCCTCCCTATGTTTGAATTGTCTGCGAAAAGGTCACACGGTAGCGAATTGTAAATCGACCAGGTGCCAAATCTGTTCAAGATCGCACCATAAACTTCTGCACCGATTTACAGTGACCGAAAATAGCTTAACATTACCACCACCCACACAAAATCCTCCTCCAGAGTTAACGAATGATGGCCCTTCTACTTCACATGCTTTGCATGCGTCGTCTGTAGAAAGGGTTTTGTTAGCAACGTCGATCGTAAGCGTTCGCACAAAAAATGGTGAGCACATCTTGGCCCGAGCATTACTTGACTCAGGGTCACAAATGAATTTTATTACAGAAGATCTTGCTCAACGCTTACAGATCCGTAGGGAGGAATCGTGCATCAACTTGCTTGGAATTGGTAAAACTAATTCACAAGTTAAGAAAAAGATACACACCGTGGTGAAGTCGAGAGTCAATGGTAGCGAGTTTCCGTTCGACTTTTGGGTTTTGAAAACCATTTCAGGCTATCACCCTGATCAGTCAGTGAACGTAAAAGATTGGACCCTACCAAAGAACTTGCCGTTAGCAGACCCATATTTCTACAAACCTCAGCGGATAGATATGCTAATTGGAGCTGAGTCATTTTTCGAATTGTTGTCCGTTGGCCAAATAAAACAAGGTCCGAACCATCCCATCCTTCAAAAAACTCTCCTTGGGTGGATAGTGTCGGGAAAATATCTGGCAAATTCCTCAACTCCTCCACAGCCAGTCTCTAGTCTGAATTGCCAAGAGGAAGTATTAGAGTCAATAGACAAAAACTTGAAAAAATTCTGGTCGTTGGAAGAAGTTCCTTCTTCTAAAAAGATGTTGTCGCCAGAACAAGAGCTATGTGAGGAACATTATCGGAAGACTACAAGAATACTGCCTTCAGGTCGATTTGAAGTTAAACTTCCATTTAAGTCGGATCCAAGCGTTTTGGGCAATTCATTCGAGATAGCCAAACGCCGATTCCTGTCGCTCGAGAGAAGATTATCTCGAGATCCGAACTTAAAGAAAATGTATTTGGAATTTATGGAAGAATACGAATCCCTAGGCCATATGTCCCCTGCAAGCAATGACGTTCTTGCTTCTCCACACTACGTCATACCCCACCAGTGTGTCTTGCGGCCGCAAAGTACAACGACCAAACTTAGAGTCGTTTTCGATGCGTCCTGCAAGACATCCACACAAAAGTGTTTAAATGAGTTGTTTATGGTGGGTCCAACAATTCAGGAAGAGCTTTACTCAACTCTTCTTAGATTTCGGCTAAACAAATTCGCTCTGGTAGCCGACATAAAAAAGATGTATCGTCAAGTGATGGTAAATGAAGCAGATCGACGATACCAGTTGATAGTGTGGAGAAAAGACCCGTCTGAGTCCTTGAAATTGTGCAAGCTCAACACCGTTACGTATGGCACTGCACCAGCCCCATTCCTGGCCATAAGGTGTTTGAAGAGGTTGAGTGAATCCGCGAAAAATACATTCCCTCGAGCTGCTAAAGTTATTGGGTCTGACTTTTACGTCGACGACATGTTAACGGGTGCTGGTTGCGTGGAGGAGCTAAAGACAATTAAGTCTGAAGTAACTCAGGTTCTTCAAAACGCTGGATTTGAATTGAGCAAGTGGTTTTCAAACTCGCCTGAAGTTACTGCATCCGAGAGCACGGTTAAGCCAATAACACGTTCGGACTCAGAGCTGACAAAAACATTAGGAATCGTTTGGGTTCCTAAAGATGATGTATTTAAATTCGAAATTGATATGTCAGTCATGGGTCAAAGGGCGACTAAGCGGAATATTCTTTCGGTGACGTCAAAGCTTTTCGACCCTCTTGGCTTATTAAGCCCGATCCTTATTAAAGGAAAGATCCTGTTACAGGAACTTTGGCTCAATAAGCTAGATTGGGATGAGTCCATTCCACTGCACTTGGAAACCGCATGGAACAAGATTCAGCTTGCCTTGTCACAGTTAGAAGAGATCTCAATACCGAGATTTGTGATGAGTGAGCCAATGTCACCAATTGAAATTCATGCCTTTTCTGACGCATCGATGAGAGCCTATGGAGCCTGCGTCTATATCCGTTGCAAATCTGCAGAAGGTAGTAAAGTCTCATTGTTGACAGCAAAGTCGAAAGTAGCGCCGCTCAAGACAAAGACGCTCCCCCGTCTTGAGTTATGTGCCGCTCACCTTCTCGCGGACCTCTGTCGCAAAATAAAACCTCTTATCAAAGCACAGATCGAACGAAGTGTATATTGGTCAGATTCGGAAGTTTGTCTTCATTGGATTCGTTCCCATCCATCGTCGTTGTCAACGTTTGTATCAAATAGAGTTGCTGAGATTCAAGAGTGGTCAGAGGATAGCACGTGGCGGCATGTACCAACTAAACAGAATCCGGCAGATATTGTGTCAAGAGGTGGAGACGTAAAGGAAACGATAGAATCAATTTGGTTCACAGGTCCATCGTTTTTAACGGAGCCGGAAGATAAGTGGCCAACGAGCCCTTGGTTTGATCCGTCACCAGAGATTTTGCAGATGGAAGCAAAGAAGAGTGCGGTCGGACTGACTGCAATGGTCTCTACCTCATATTTGTTGGAAGTGATAGAAGGATTTTCCTCTCACTTAAAACTGCTGCGAGTGTTCGTTTACATGGTCCGCTTTATAAAGAAATGTAAAAAATTAGTAGTTCCTTCTGATAATGTACCTTCCCCTGTCGAATATCGAGACGCGTTTAATAAAATTGTCCAGATAGTCCAAGAGCACGAGTATCAAGAGGAAATTAAAAATGTTAGAAAAAATCTTGTTGTTAGCCCAAGCCTACAGAAGCTAAGTCCGTTTGTCCATGAAACCTCTCAGGCTGGGCTTACCTTTTCGTTGTTGCGGGTCGGGGGGCGACTAGCTAATGCTCCTATTTCGTACGATGCCAAGTTTCCAGTATTGTTGACGAAGCGCTCTCAATTTGTTCAGAGCTACGTCCGATACTTGCACGAGTCGAATTTTCATGTGGGTCCACGAGCACTAGTGAGTCTCTTGCGACAGCGCGTTTGGATAGTAAACGCGCAGGAAGTCTGCAGTCAGATAGTGCGGTCATGCATACGATGTTTTAAATGCAAGCCTCATCTGATGACTCAAATTATGGGAGATTTACCCCTAGATCGAGTTCGTGCTCTCCGCCCATTTTCCATATGTGGCGTGGATTTCTGTGGCCCTATTGAGACGACCTTGAAAATTCGTGGTAGGCCACCATACAAGTCCTACATTGCCCTGTTTGTTTGTTTTTCGTCTAAAGCAGTACATTTAGAAGTAGTTTCCGATCTGTCAACTGATTCCTTTCTATTGGCTTTTCAAAGGTTCGTTGGGCGCCGAGGATGTCCGCAGACCGTGCACTGCGACAACGCGACGAACTTCGTCGGAGCGAGTCGCCACTTCGCGGCACTGCGGCACCAGATCGAGAGCGAAGCGGACGAGCTGCGGCAATACGCATCAAAAAAAGGATGCGTATTTGCGTTCATACCGCCGCGGGCTCCGCACATGGGCGGACTATGGGAGGCAGGTGTGAAGTCTGCAAAGAACCTACTCCTACGAGCGGTGGGCAGCGCGAAGTTGACCGCAGAGGAGCTGCAGACCGTCCTCGTTGGAGTCGAGGCCGTCCTGAACTCGAGGCCCCTGGGCGCCCTCAGTCAGGACCCAAGCGACGGCGAGGCGCTGACTCCCGGGCACCTGTTGACAGGCGGGCCGCTCATCGCCCCACCAGCACCGCGGACCCCGGACCAGCAGGGTCTAACGTGCTTGCGGCGATGGCGGCTTGTCTCGTCAATCAAGCAAATGTTTTGGCAGCGTTGGTCCCGGGAGTACGTCTTGGGCCTACATACGCGGTCGCAGTGGCAGCGGGAGCAGGAGGACGCCAGGAAGGGCGATCTGGTCCTGGTCGCCGAGGACGACCAGCCGCCCCAGCAGTGGATCACCGCCAGGGTCGTCGAGACTCACGCCGGCGCGGACGGAAGGGTCAGGGTCGCCGACGTCAGGACGAGTAGAGGAGCATTGTTTCGGAGAGCAGTCCACAAGCTGGCAAGGCTGCCAATAGTTGAAGCCTAAGGAAGGCCTTCAACGGGGCCGGTGTATAATTAATAATAATATAATAATATAGTGAAGCTCTCACTTGCGCTCTCCCATGAATTCGCCCCGCTTCGCCGCACTAGATAAGCTAGGCTTAAGGTTTTGTTAATATGAAATATAACCGAATTTATAACGTCGAAGAGTGCACGCATTTTCGTTTTCGTTAGTTTTTTTTTCGCAATATAATTTAATTCTACAGCCACCGATTTTTCCTTTCGTTTTTCGCGACGAGATAAAATAGTCTCGATAAACACATATGTTTATGTTATTCGTATGTTCGTATGTGGCTGTATTTGGTCAGTATAAGAATGCTGACCAAACGTTTAAGCCGTATTCGCTGAGGTGGCTGATCATATTACACTTGAACTGAAGCAAAGTGTTTCCGTATTTATTGCAACAAAGTGTCACAATTTATTTGTTAATATTTATTGTACAGTGATCATTGCCTATAAGCATTTGCTTACACTACAGCACATCACCAAAGGAAGTCGTTGAGAAATGGGTCTGTTATGGAAATATGAGAAAGTGGACTTGTCAGATTCTTATTTCATGGCTCTCAAACGTCTCAAGTGTCTTGGTCAAAAACACAAAGCTAAATAATTTATAAATCCACACTATGCGAAATGTTCGTCCGTAGAGCGTTATGCGGCCACTACGTCGAACTTGAACTCGCGGACATAACGGTAGGTCCCGGAGTCGTAGTCAAAAGAACGTATAAAACTTCTGACTAAATGTACCTGGATTCTGCAAGGGACTGCTCGGGTTGACCAGGCGCTGGAGTTGAAGTCCTGGGCTGGTTTTCCTCAAGTACATATGGTACGGTGGTTCGGCTGATACCTTATCGGAATTATCGGTGCTACTTTTGGTCCGTTTCACGGGAGCAACCCTCGAAGTAGATTGGATACCGCGGGTTCTACTTGTGGTCCGTTTCACGGGGGCAACACTCGAAGTAGAGCAGATAATGAAGTAGGTTCGATGATGAAAGTTCTACTGGTGGTCCGTTTACACTGGAGCCACGCGAAGTAGATAGCTTTAGAGTCCTAACTTGTGAACCGTTTTTCACAGGATAACTCGAAGTAGGTTGGATGATAAAAGTTCTACTTATGGTCCGTTTACACTGGAGCCACGCGAAGAAGAAAGCTTTATGAGAGTCCTACTTTTGAACCGTTTTACACAGGATCACTCGAACTAGGTTGATTTTAAGTGCCGTAGTTCAGACACTGAGTATCGAGACGATTCACTCTGATTTCGCAACTATCTTTATTTCAGAAGAACAATTCTTATATAAGATGCTAAATTATACAGGGTACTCCATCTTTTATGTCGGTATGTAAACGCTGAATAACTTTCACATTTACCAACCGAGCGGTTGTATCAGATATGTTTTGGAAACGTCAATTCAGTACAATTTTTGCCATGGATCGCTTCACACCGAAACAACGCGCTGAAATAGTGACACTTTACATTTATGCTTATTGCTAGGTGTTATTTAGCATAATTATTACTAAGTGTGCTAATAGGTTAGTGGGTCTGATTGTTGTGTATTGGGACATGCTGATCACCATTGATTAGATCAGATTACCAAGTGGGTAAGTAGGGTAGTAGGTCTGGGCACTAGGTGTTAACACGAAAATACATTCGAAAGCAGCAAAAGCGTGAGTGGCTTACTAACCGATATTCTTGATACATTTCTCTCTTGCTCATTTATCATTCCACTCTTTATCCCAAAGCGAACGGACGTGTTTTTTTTGGGCGCACTGCGTTTTCATAAAATTTGCTCATTAGCTTTCCATAAACAGTCGGTGTTTATTTTTATTCACTTAAAAAAAATAATAATAATAACAAATTGCAATTCATAGATCCGTATCGCTTCGCGTGTGCAGTGATATATTTTGAGGTAAAATAATAATTTTTATAAATTTTTCTTCCAAACATAGCGCTGCTCTGCTTCTTCATCTTTTACGGTATTGCGTCTATTCTATTTCTCCTATTTCTTGCTCAATAGAGACTTTTATCTCTATTTTTTGCATTTTACTAACTCGCACTAACTACTCTCTTCAATCTCCCCCTTTCGTTTCCCTGGTACAGTGGTACAAGGTTTATCGATATTATTAATAAATTAATTATTGAAATTCTAATTGGAATTTAATGGAATTTACATTGGTCTGTGCGTTGAAGTCTTGTAATAAGACAATCTCGTCTTCCCAGCCTACCATCCATTGCTGGCTTTGTGAAAACGTTTTACACGCTAAGTGTGCCGGGTTCACGGCCTCAATTTCGGATGCAATCTCACGTAGGTCTGGTCTCCACTTTTGCGGTGACGGTTGTCGTGCTGTTCAGGACGAAATGAGATCGTTCATGAGGCAGACCAAAAGCGGATTCTTTGATTTTCGAAAAATCAATGACCAACTCTGTACGCTTGATACACAGTTTAGTAGTCTTCAACTACTAAACGAGTCTCCAAAGCGTAAAAAATCCTCTTTTAGTGATGTGCTTGTGGCGAATAATCATCAGCCTGCTCAGCCGACAACTATGCAGCCGCTTATATCTCTGGCCACCCCAAGGGCCGGACCTGAGAAAAATTCGGCTTCCGAATATCTCAGGATTAATGAGCAATTGTCCGATATGTCCTCTGTGGCATCGCTTCAAGTGATCCCAGACCCAATAATTCAAACCCCGGAAACAGTCACCAAACAGGGCAATCAACCGCCCGGACCCCCGGTACGTATTGATGCCGCTGTACTAGTTACGGCGGCACCAAAACCCTTGGAGGTGATCCCACCATCGAAACATATTTTTGTTTCCCGGCTTGCTCCTGATACTTCTGAGATTGATATCTCGGCTTACATCAATGCCAAAGCAAAAGTCGACATAAAGGTGGTGGACATTACAAAATTTAAATATTCATACAGCAGGCACACGTCATCTTCAAAATACGTGTCCCTTTGCAGATGTTCAAGACGATTTGTGCCGCCAGCTTTTGGCCAGAGAATATTTTCGTCCAAGAACATCAGCCAAGTACGGTGAAAAACAAAATGACCAAACCTGTGGGTGTAAAACTCCCACATGTTACGGCCACTGACCAACCTTCCACTTCATCTTCCTTAGTTTTAAAAAACTAATGTCTTCTCTAACACTTACCTATCAGAATACAAGAGGGTTACGTAGTAAACTTCCCAAACTGTATTCTGATAGTTCTTTCTTTGCATCTCACATTATTGTATTTACAGAAACTTGGTTAAAGCCGGAGATCTTTAGCTCCGAAGTTTTTCTTAGTAGGTACACCACTTTTAGATGTGATAATACTCTGCGAAGAGGAGGAGGAGTGTTAATCTCTGTAGACTCCAAACTCGCTTCTGAAGAGGTAAATGTTGTATGTATGTTACCTGTATGTTACCTGTTCTTACATACCACCTTCGTCCAAACCGCCAACATACTGGCAACATTTGTCCGCTATTCGTTTGGTTTTCGATCGTCTGTCTGATGGTGACCAGCTGATAGCTCTGGGTGACTTTAATATCCCAGAACTTATGTGGTCAAATGTTGAAAATTCACCATCTTTAGAGCTTAACTCCCACCACGACTTCCCTGCGGGCATGTTCGACATGTCACTCGGGCAAATTAACCACGCTAGAAATTCTTTAGGTCGGCTGTTGGACTTATGTTTCGTTTCTGATCCTGATGGAGTTACTCTTTCCAGAACTTTGCCCCTTTCTGACTCTGTATGGATCCCTCATCCCACTCTTGAGTTTTCAATTGAAAACATCTCTTTAATTGACCTTAAGTCTACACTAAAATCTCATAAAGTTCGTTTCTTTCGTAAGACCGACTTTATGAAATTAAATAAGTTAATTTTGGAACTTGATTGGTCTGATTTACTGGCATGCGAGGATATAAACTTATCATTAAAAAATTTTATTTCACTTTAAACTCATTTTTTGACGCTTGTGTGCCGTGGAAAAATCCGTCCGCTGCAGCGAATCTACCTTGGTATACAAGGCATCTTATCAACTTAAAGAATAATATGAGTAGACTTTTAAATAAACATAGATTATCTGGCTGTACAGTTAGTTATTTAAGATACTTAGTAGCTCGGTCCAATTTCACCGTGCATAACGCAGAATATTATAGGATAACTCCTCCGCCGCTGCAGGATTCAGTTTACTCAGGATCCGAATCAGTTTTATAACTTTGTAAACACTAAGCGTAAACATGTTTTATTTTCCCGCACTGCTTACGTTTGAGAACTCTTATGCGAACGCTGATCAGGCAATGGCCGATCTCTTTGCACAGTTTTTTCAAACTACGTATTCCTTTTTCAAACTGTTAACCTATCCGCAGCTCAGCTCAGCCTTACACTTATAATATCCAATCAGCCAATCTTATATTTCGCCCATCTTTCGATCAAAGTGGTGTGTTATCGGATCTTCTTAAGGTCAAGCCCGTGTATTCGCCAGGCCCTGATGGAGTACCAGGCTGTGTTCTGAACAACTGCGCCAAGGCTCTGTGCATACCACTCGTTAAACTCTTTAATCTATCGCTGGAAACTTCGATCTTTCCCCTTATGTGGAAGGAATCCTTCATTATTCCGCTGCATAAAAAAGGGAAAAAATCCGACGCTGCAAATTATAGAGGCATCTCTAAATTGTCAGCAATTCCAAAGCTTTTTGAAAAACTTATCACGCCACATTTGCAACACCTATGTAGTTCAATAATAACTCCGTGCCAGCATGGCTTCATGAAGCGCCGCTCCACCACTACCAACTTATTGGAGCTAACATCTTTTATCACGGATGGCTTCCGGAATTGCTTACAAACAGACGTCATATACACTGACTTCAGTAAAGCATTTGACTCTGTTAACCATTCGCTTCTTATAAGTAAACTCAGTCTTTTGGGATTCCCAACTAATCTTCTTATCTGGATTTCGAGCTACTTATCTGGGAGAACCCAACGTGTTTTCTTTAAAGATGTTACCTCGCGTTTAGTCCGCGCCACATCTGGGGTGCCCCAAGGAAGCCATCTTGGACCAATGGACCGATTAACGACTTGCCCCTTGCCTTAACTAATTCACTTGTACTTATGTACGCGGATGATGTTAAGCTATGCCTTCAGTATAAATTCACTAGCGCCCAGTCTAGACTTCAATCCGATTTGGATAATCTTCAAAATTGGTGTTTAGCAAATAACCTAAAGCTTAATGGATCTAAATGTAAACTCATGTTTTTTTACCGATCTAGTCCTCACCAGGCTATGTACTTTCTCTATGGGAACGCCTTAGAACGATTAACTCAGGTAAACGATCTAGGTGTTTTATTACATTTGAAACTTAAATTTACCGACCATATATCTATCATGGTTAATAAAGCTATGGGTGTGCTTGGTTTTATTAAAAGATGGTCAAAAGAATTTAATGACCCGTACATAACTAAAACGTTATATAAATCACTGGTTCGTCCGATTCTTGAGTATGGATCGTGTGTCCTCAATATGGAGTACACCAAGATCACATTGAATCTATACTTTTGCTCTTAGGGGACTTAATTGGGATGCAAATCTTTACCTCCCCTCTTATCGTAGTAGACTTTTACTAATCAACTTACCATCATTAACAAACCGTAGAACGATGCTGGGTGTCATGTTTCTATATAATCTTATTTATGGAAATATTGACAGCCAGCATTTACTAACACGCGTTAATTTTAACGTTCCTAGTAAAAGGACTAGAAACTTTCGTCCTCTACTCCTCAGCCATTGTAGTTCGACATATGCCCAACACGATCCGTTCAGGGTATTATGTTCGGACTACAATGGTCTCTACCACATCTTGTCACTTTGCCCTACTAACAATCTTAAATCGCTTATATTAACCTCCTTATCTGTGCAACACTCTTCCTCGTGATATCTTTCTCCTACTTTCCGCTTAACTATCTCGGATCTATTCCCGCGATTCGAGCTGTACGTCACGCGGCAGCGTCCCTCGGTCGGTTGGACGGGAGGTGGGCTGTACGTATGCAGTGGGAACCGCGCGAAAAAATACCTTTAGGAAATACAGGTGAATGGGGTATCGTTGACTGATAGCCTCATGAAAAGTCCGGATTTGTTGGTGTTCAGAATATTTTCGAAATTGAGAGATCGATCGATCTCCGCATATATATTTGCAATGAAAGTGATGACTTCCTGGGCAATTTTTTGGTAATGAAACTTTTGGATCAAGGTTTCCCAGCAGCGTTCCTGAAATATCTGGAGAGCAAGAACTTCAGAAAAAAGTTCTGAGCATGTGATGGCTTTCCGATTCAGACATGCTAATGTTTGTAATTATACGTGAGTTGCTGCACAGGTCCGCAATCACGAGATTACCATGATCGCCGGAAGAGCGTTCAGTAACAACCATGGAACTGATGAAGCAGGATTAGTTTTGGTCTCACCAAGCTGAACCTGCACCACATACCAGAGGGAGGTACGGATTACTAAGGGTTACAGTCGATCATCCCACAATAAACTACGAATTCGTCATTCATTTTAGAGAGGCATGGAATACACAAACCCCGGGACCAGTGGGCTCGCTTCATATTTAAACAGATGGATCAAAGCTTAACGGTCAGGCGGGAGGCTGTTTCGATTGCGAGCATCTGTGTCTCAACGAGTTCTTCAAAATCCCAGACCTGCAGTGCTTTCCAGGCTGAAGTAAGAGCCATCAGAGTAGCACTTAAATCCGTAGCACTAGGGGTAAGCAGGATACCATATGTGTCTTCTCGGACAGTCAGGCAGCACTTAAGGCACTAGACGGCTTCTCATCCCACTATAGTACAGTCAATGACTGTCGCAGATTTCTTAACGAGATGGCAGAGCAGCATGACATCCGACTCATACGGGTACCCAGTCATAGGGACCACGACAGAAATTGGACCGCAGATGAATTAGCAAGGGCAGGGACTACCAACCCTCTCCTTTCGGAGAAAGAACTAGTAGGCATCCCTTCAGCAACTTGCAGGCTCAAACGCAGGAAGTTTTTAGACCTTGCAGCCTTTAAAAAATGGTCACCAATCCTGCAGAACCTCGCTCTTGATCTGGTCCACTCGCTGTAGGAAAAAATCGGGAAGACTCACCGCGCTCAACAGGCCAGACTGTATCAGATCGTTAATAGCAACAACCGGGCACTGGCCCACGACTATTGCAGGAGCTGCAGCGACGAGCAGGAGGAGGAGTCGGTCACGCACCTGGAAATACCATTGTCCACACAGTGATCCCACGTATTCACGCTAAATATATTTTTCAAAGACGGCTAAAAGTGTGCTACTGCATATATTTGTCGACGCGATCTTGAATGCTGCGGTAGCGCACTTGCGGGTTGAACTTGGCAAAGAAATCAGATGCTCCCTAGTCGCGTCAAAGAACAATGGCCTTTTTGAAACCCATATCTGTGCCAAGATTGGAATTGATGGCAACCATTTTGGGTCAGAAACTTACAAAGCCTTTGGAGTCCGAGCAATCAGAATTGAGAGGCGTACATTTTGAACTGATGCTCAAGATGATCTGTTACAGATAAATGTCGGACGTTCGTCGGAGTCCTGGAAGGATCAGAGATTGTCGATTTGCGATGGATACTTTCGAATTAGAGGTCTGCATGGATACATTTTGGAATGGAATAGAATGTATGAGTGCAATAGACAAGACGAATTGAGGGAGTGGGAGCGAGAGTCTAAGAGAGCATTCTCACTCATAGCCATTCTCCTGTTTTGAGTCCGAATGAGTTAGTGTGGGAAGCAAATTGAGTGATTTCGGAATGCCGAAAGGTTTTTAACGCACTCTATCCATTCGTAAATTTTTTTGTTTAGGCTCACTGATAGATGTCATAATGGAAGAGAGAGGCGGATTGATGCGGAAACCATAAAAGGAAAAAGCATAAGAGACGGATATTTTGACCTATTTTTTCTTTACATTTTTATTAGAATTATGTGTTTTATCATTCAATCACTAAAATAAAACACTATTTAATTTTATAATTTACTATTAAAATATAAATTATAAAAATATTATTTTATTTTCTTTTTTATTGCAGTTTAGCTCTTTACGACTGAACTGAATTTATAGTTTCTGTAGCTGATTTTGTATTACTTTGACATTATAAATTGACTTTTAATCAAAGTATATTCAACAATTTTAGTTTCAGTGCGCACTATGTTTGCAGCTTAATAATAAACGAACCTAAAAATATATTTTTTCAGGGAATCAGAACACCCTTCCCGTATCCTTATTCGAAAAATGTAATAACCAAAAACAATTTTTTTGTGGCCCAACTATTTTAAATTAAGTAGAAAATTCTCAAAAAAATAAAATAAAACAAATAAATTATACGAAATAATAATGAACATTGCCAAAACAAATAACATTGACTTGCCTCCACTTTTCTATTATTGCTATATATACACTCAAACATTGACCGTTCATTTATGAATGCGTTCGAATTTTACCTTACTCAATTCATTTGTCCTGAAGCAGATAGTAATCTGCATAATCTGCACGTCGCAAGCAGATAGTAATCTGCATGGTAATTGGTTGTCAAGGAGATTATGCAATGCTCTTGGATACCAGAACACTCGTAAAAGAAATTAATAAAATAAGATGTTGACGAGAAAATATGGACGCTAGTAGAGAAGAGTATTAGCGCAAAAAAGGGATCGAACGCATATCAGCTTCGGATGTAGAAAAAAAATTTCCGGAAATCACATTTGAATTCATTCCACCTCAGAGGGTCTGACGCCGAATCATTTTCTAATTGGAAACTCATATGAACTTCGTGAACGCGGGACTATGGAAGTCCCTGGACATTGAGGAGCAAAACAATTTCAAATCGCTGGGCAATTGAACTAGTGAACACACTAACAAGACTTACGAGACACACACTACACACACATGACGAAATGTTTCATTCAAACCAGATTCCGCGTCCAGAAGAAGATATAGTTCTTCCAAAAAGGAGATGGCGTAGATGTTCAGTGTGCCCAATTTGAATTTTTGTGCCCAATTAACGGTCCAATTTGAATTTTGTGAATAATATTAAGCCAGCATTATATATTTTAAAATTTATGCAGTTTCCGATTGGATCGTTCCAAACGCCAATCGTCAGTGTGAAGAGCGGCAAACCACAAGTGTATGCAAAAAGAACATCAAATTTATAATTTTTTAACATTTAATTAAAGATTACGGTGTTTCGTGCATAAAAAGTCAACAACAACACTTACGCGGGAGGCTTTAGAGACCTGGGAGTGTTTCAACAATAAGTTTGCTGTTGAGTTTTTCCCGTTTAAACTAAAGAGAACAAATATGAGAAAGAAATGGCCAGGTATTGAAATGCAAACGTCCAAGAACATCAGCCAAGCACGGTGAAGAAAAAAATACCAAGCCTGAGGGAGTTAAACCTCCACATGTTAGAGCCATAGACCACCTCATCTTCCTCAGTTTTAAAAAACTAAAATCTTCGCTAACACTTACCTATCAGAATACTAGAGGGTTACGTAGTACTTCCCAAACTGTATTCTGATAGTTCTTCCTTTGCATCTCACATTATATTCTTTACTGAACCTTGGTTAAAGCCGGAGATCTTAAGTGTTAATTTCTGTAGACTCCAAATTCCCTTCTGAAAAGGTAAAATCACAAGAGTTTGGTGACATTGAATTTCTTTGCATCAAAATCACTTTGTCCGATCAATCTTTGTATGTTACCTGTTCTTACATACCACCTACGTGTGAACCGCCAACATACTGGCAACATTTGTCCGCTATTCGTTTGGTTTTCGATCGTCTGTCTAATGGTGACCAGCTGAAAGCCATTGCTTTAATATCCCGGAACTTATGTGGTCAAATGTTGAAAATACACAGTCTTTAGAGCTTAACTCCCTCCACGACTTCCCTGCGGGCATGTTCGACATGTCACTTGGGCAAATTAACCACGTTAGAAATTCTTTAGATCGACTGATGGACTTATGTTTCGTTTCTGATCCTGATGAAATTACTCTTTCCAGAATATCTGGCTGTACAGTTAGTTATTCAAGATACTTAGTAGCTCGGTCCAATTTCACAGTGCATAACGAAGATGTTATTGAGATATATTCGCCGCTGACGGGTTCAGTTTACACAGGATCCGAATCAGTTTTATAACTTTGTAAACACTAAGCGAAAACATGTATCTTTTCGTCCTTTGCTTACGTTTAAAAACTCTTATGCGAACACTGATCAGGCAATGGCCAATCTCTGCACAGTTTTTTAAAACAAAGTATTCACCTAGCGCCAGTCCAGCTCAGCCTTACACTTATAATATCCAATCAGCAAACAGAAAGATTTACTAAAATTTACTTTTTTGTTGAAAGAAGTTTATTTTATTATATGTATGTAAGCTTACTAAGGGAGTATGTTAAATTATGTTTAAAATATATTAATTATTTTCCGCGAAACAATTTTTAATTAAATTGCATTTTCTTTCTAAATTATATAAACTATAAATTTATTTAAGATTGAATTAACCTGATTCTACGTCGTATACATCCTGTATATAGTCGCTAAAAAAAAAACCAGTAATAGCCAAATATTTTTCTTTGACTTCCAAGATAAATTTTAATTGAGAATTTCGTATCTCGAAATACGACAAATTTAAAAAAAAAAAATCTACAAACTAAACCGTTATTAAGGGGCAACCCTAGTTATAACTTTCAAAAATTAAATTTTTTATTTCACATTTTTCAAAGTTTAGGTCCCTAGAAATGTGTCTGTAAAATTGAAAGTGGGTATTTCAAAAATTGAATGAGATATACAGCATCAAAGCGGTGCGCATGACGCTATTAAGTTAAAAGTTAAAACTTTAAACTCGTTTTTCTGGGAATATTGTTTTGAAAGTCGGTGACCAAGATTTCCCAAAAACTACCAAACCGATTCTGCCCAACTTTGTGGGCTTCTTTTACGCAAAAAAATGTAGTTTTGGATCGAAAAATGTTTTTTAAATGAAAAATTCTTTTTTTTACAGTTGAAAACCCATCCTTTTTTTTTTGTGCCAAAATCAAAAAGTTAGGTTTTGGCCGTTGCCATTTTGTCAAAAGTTAAATTTTTTTTCCTTCGATTAAAGACTAGATTATCTTCAACTTTAACTAAATTCGTTTGAATTTTTTGTTTCAGATGAACCAGCTCCTAATAATATTGGTCACCGAAAACCATATTTTTCATGCAGACCTCCACAAGATCGCGCACCATTACTCCATTTTAAAATTTTTTTCAAATTTTTTCATGGAAATTTTTAATTTAAATTGTGTAATTTTAGAAAATAAATTCTATTATTCAAAAATGTTGGTAGTTTTCTTTTAAATATTTCATGAAAATTTTCAATTTTTTGCGCTGCAACTAGGGTTTAAGTTTACTCTGTTGATGGTTTTGGTAAAGAAACAAATTCTTTTTGCATCTTAAAAAAAATGTCAGCACAAACTCAGTACACAAAATTGAACAAAAAAATGTAAGACTTGAATTCCTGAGCGTTTATTGAAACTGGCTTATAAAACACAAAAATTACTTTTTGCACTAATTTTAGTTTGATTTATTTAACAATGCCGCATTCGAGGTACGAAAACCAATTTCTTGTGTGAGGACCATCTAAGAATGATTTTTTTAATGAATGAAAGTTTTTTTTATCTTATCAGAGAAGGTACGCATAATTATTAAAATCGTATACAATTTAAGGAGCAACGTACTTTCTGCATCAACCAACGTTCGCGTATAGCCGTAACCTTACACATGCAGCATTAAAAAAAAATACACTGTAAACTATTCTCAAGGACTTAGATCCTGATGAAGATTAGGATCGTACCCGCCCATAGTGTTGTCATACGATTGCTGCTGGTCATAGCCTCCAGAACCTATTGGATAGCCCATTGAGTCCTGTGGTGGTGCAGGAGACATCATGGGAGTTGTTGTACCACTTGGCGGTCCAGCCATAGAATAAGGTGAAGCTCCAGCAGCCTTTTTAGCTGCGTATAAATTTGCCTCCTCCTGCGCCTTACCAATATTTTTTTTATAACGAATGCGCTTATTTCCAAACCAATTTGACACTTGCGATACCTACAAAAATATTTTTATAAGTAAAACAAAAAATGAAAGGTAACTTCAGGCGGAGCCGAAGTTGATATACCCTTGCAGTTAGGTAGCAGATTATATTATTATATATAATATATATTGGATCGTAACTAGTTGGCCGATTTTTATGAAAATTTCACTATCAAATCAATTTTCTTATCAAAATGTTTAAAAAAGCCTCAAGCATCTTTAATAATAGAAAGGTTGTGCCATTTCCGTATAATTTCAGTTATATGGCAGCTATAGGATATAGTCGCCCGATTCGAATGCCTGCAAACAAAAGAAGGATGTGTGCAAAGTTTCAACTCGATAGCTTTAAAACTGAGAGACTAGTTTGCGTAGAAACAGACAGACGGACATGCTTATATTGACTCAGAAGGTGATCCTGATCAAGAATATATATTCTTTATAGGGTCGGAGATGTCTCCCTCACTGCGTTGCACACTCTTGACCAAAATTATAATACCTTCTTCAAGGGTATAATAAATATTTTTTTTTGTATTAACTTACTGTTATGCCACATTTACGTGCAAGCTCCTCCTTGGCCTCTTCTGAAGGGTACGGGTTACTTAAGTGGCTATAAAAGTATTCGTTGAGAATTTCTGATGCCTGCTTACTGAAGTTGCGACGCTTGCGTCGAGCATCTAAAAAACGTGAACGTAAAATCATGACAGCCTCACAAGTAGATTGCTTTAGTTGCATTTGAATGGAACTAAATTTCTTGTGTATAATTTGAACCATACGCTCTATTTCTTTTGGAGTAATCGGTCTGAAAAAATATAATTAAATTTAAGTTAAGAATTATTCAAAACCTGTTTCTTCTTTTTTATTATAAAATAAAATTATTTCGAGTTTTCCCTTAAATCCAAAATTAAAACATGATATGATCTACTGATTTCAATAAGAAAATAAAAATCTTCCATAGAAAAATATTTGGGGAAAAATCATAGAAGTCCAAAAATTAATGTAGAAAATCTGAGATTTCAACTTTGGATGAGTATTCCAAAGATACTTCTAGATACCATTTTTTAATTTTAGTTGGTACACATACATTTTAAAAATGATATGTACTAGAAACAATGATGATCATCACCATTACACGGCCTACATAAATCAATACAGTAGAACTCCAATTATCCGAACTCCGACTATCCGAATCGCCGATTATCCGAATCACAAGTCTTGACTTGACTTGTCTTAACTTGCCGTTGTGCCTACACTGACTTCCCCCGCGATTGTTTGTTTTGATTAAAAAGTGTGCTATTCACTTACTCGAGGACGCTACTCTTTCGCTATGGCTTACTTTTGTTTGTGCGTGTACAATACTGTATTGTTTATATACCATGGCTTCGAAAAGAAAACGAAAATCCGATTATCCGAATATTTGATTATCCGAATGGGTCCCGGTCCCCATTAATTCGGATAATTGGAGTTCTACTGTATATGGTAAAATTTGATCAATTTCTTCTCTTAGGTGTACCGCGGAAACTGTGGGTGATAGAACCTATGTTTGTTCTGGACTTTGGTTCAGGGGAGCTCTAAGATTATGGAGCAGGTGAAATTATGCGTGGAGATTTTTTTCTGTTGGCCTGTGTTATTTTGTGTTGCATTTTTTTATTTATTGATAACACAGTGCTACAAAAAAAAACAAAAGTGAATGAACTTTTAAAGTGACATAGTAGGAATCGTTTATCTGGTTGAGTATAACCACTAACCATACAACATATAGACTTCTCATTTCATACAACGAAAATGGACGCAAAAATTTCTTGCGACAGGCCCCCGGAGGCCCCAGAGAGAATCTTACTCTCATTCTTACGCTCATTTTTACGCTCATAATCTCATTTAACTTTTTTGGTTGTTCAGTCGCAGAGAGGCGCATCATCAAGAAGGTTCTTCTGCGGTTAAACCGATCTTTATATGTATGCGTGCTCACACATTCACACACACGGTTTCATGTGTGCGTTGGATTTCGTTTTGAAACCAGCTAAAATTTTTGATTTTTGTAACTTTACAGGCATGCTACCCTAAGAAAATTGGGATAAACATTATACGCTAATGATGAAAAAAATATGTTTTACATATTAATATTTCAACCTATATTTTATATTTGTTATGGAATGCGATTAAGTGGTAGCTGTAAAATGTTTTTCACATATATATATGCATATGTCAACGAATGCATTAAAATTTATATATTAAGGTAGAAACAGGGTATATTTCAGTCGATTGCTTTTAAGTTGTTGTAGTTCTGCCAGCGGATGGTGTTCCATACCCTTCTGATAGATGATTTTTGTGGAGTGAGAATAAACAAAAACAGCTGATTTTTTGTTTCCGTGGGCATCAGTAGGGTATGCAAGAACCATGAAAATAACAACAGTGAAATTTGGGTTTTAAATAAAAGCGACTGAAAGATACCCTGTTTCTATCTAAGTACAATGATTTTTAATTGTTCGTAAATATATAAATACGTAATTTCGTAAATATATATGTGAAGCATTTTACTGCTGCCATCTAATCGTATTCCTAAATATGTATAAAAAGTATGATATATAAAAATATATAATATAAAATATAATAAAATTTTTTCACAGGTATATTATAACGATAACTCCCATTTTCTTAGGGTAGCATGCCTGTAAAGTTACAAAAATCAAAAATTTTAGCTGGTTTCAAAACGAAATCCAACGCACACATGAAACCGTGTGTGTGAATGTGTGAGCACGCATACCTATAAAGATCGGTTTAACCGCAGAAGAACCTTCTTGATGATGCGCCTCTCTGCGACTGAACAACCAAAAAAGTTAAATGAGATTATGAGCGTAAAAATGAGCGTAAGAATGAGAGTAAGATTCTCTCTGGGGCCTCCGGGGGCCTGTCGCAAGAAATTTTTGCGTCCATTTTCGTTGTATGAAATGAGAAGTCTATATGTTGTATGGTTAGTGGTATAACCAAAAACCGTGTATGAAATATTTGCAACACCCTAAAAATCTTGATTTATGGTTAAAATAACGTTTTTCGGGACTTTTTTTGCGCTTAAAAATTTCTTAACGCGTTTTTTTAAACCGATTTCAAAATTGCCGGTTTTTTTTTAATAGTGTAAGGTTGTAGCTTTTGAAAAAAATATATCGTCGATTTTTTTAAACAAAAAGGACAAAATTTGTATACAAGAAACCGAAATTTTTGCCTTTTATTCGGCTTTTGACGCCAGTTTTTCGGTACAACGTACAAAAATTATGCCATTCATGCCACATATCAATGTTGTCTCATTAAGTCTGAATAAAACGAGAAAAATTTCATTAAAAAAATATGAAAAATGTTGAAGCTATAACGTTTTTCCCAAAAAAAAGTCAATTCAACCTTGCGAGCGCTCCGGAGTAACAGTGTGTATAAGAAAGGAATATTCTCTTATTCCTATATTAATTAATTAAAAATTAAATTTTTACAGCTCTTTTCAAATGAAAGCCCTCTGTTCCCTCTGTTTGCACTATTTTATTCTTGGCAAAATATTGGAGATATTTGTTACCTAAATATTAGTAACTTTTGTTCTATAACTTTTCATATAATAGAAGATTATCTCAGAAGTATCCTGTGAAATTTTCATGTCGATCGGACTACAACTCGCTGAGATACCGATTTTCTAGTTATTTTCTATCCATATACTTTCAATTCAAAACAACTTTTTCAAGTCGGTGCGTTACGTAACTCAAAAAGTAATGCTCGGATCTAAATAAAATTTTTCACACATCTTTTACACAATAAATACTTGCGGATGAACAATCGCATTCATTTAAAAAAAATTTTTTTTTTTTACCATTTTTACGGGCAATAATAAAAATCGCATATTTTTCAATATGCATTCGTTCATCCTCACAAGAAACTAATATTTTGAGTAAATCAATTCAATTTTTTTATTTCCGATAGCACTGTAAGGCCAGACTTTACGCACTGCAAGTTAAGAATTTTTTGAAGTGACTCCGGCCGACTGCCCGTCACGGGATAAATAATAATTATAATAATTATTTCTTAAGGGGGCATGCGCACTTGTAACTTTCAAAAAATCTTTCTTTTTTTGCATTTTTCTAAAGTGTATATATTTAGAAATGTGTTCAAAATTTAAAAATGATCCGGTGAAAATTCATTGAGATACATATGTTTAAAGGTAGGGGCGTCCGGTTTATGTAATAGTGAGTTGAAACTTTAAAGTTGACAAATCTGTGTAATTGCTTCGGAATTCGATGTTGAAGACGTAACCCAAACTGGAATTCCGGATTTGCACCGGTGACACTCTCGTAAGTGAGTCGCCAGGTCAGGATCAGCCTTTCCATGATTTTTCTTCGGGATGGTAGATTTGGCGATTTTCCTGGTTTTGGGATTTCCTCGAAGTATCCAACAGTTAGTACAACAGTTTGGGGTTTGACTCTTGTACCGTTATGTGATACGCCACAGCAGGTAGTTAGAACTAGCGTCTGTGTCCAAATATCGATTTATAGATTTTTTTGAGTTCATGAGAGTTCATGGAGTGTAATAACTTGTGGCCTGTCTACAGCGTATCCACTGATAATGAAATTATCAAGCGCTTTCGGTGTTAATAGGGAGCAATACTATCAGCAATAAATTTTTTTCCATGTCCGGCCAGCAAGGATTCAAATACTGATTGTATCCATCTTTCTGCTGGGGGTAGATATATCGCTACTAATGTGACATTCCCTTTTGAAGTCTGTAATTGGACGCTCGCTATCTGTCTGTCATTGCTAGAGGCGGTGGGAAGTGGAATGTGGCTTAGGGATTCCTTTATAATGACTGCAGAGCAACCTCTCCTGTTGCCACTCGGGTGATAAACATGGTAGAAGTAGATGCACTAACCAGCGCGCATGTGTGGCAAGTATTATGTCTGTGATATGAGAGCTGCGGAATAATCGAAGCTCTGAACTGTGACCAATCCACGAGCGTTCCTCAATCCGATATTTAATTCTGGTTCCTTTTCAAGGTTGAGCTTATCCAGGGTTGTGCGGGGTGGTACCGCGCGAAGATTTAGGTTTAGGTTAGGTTTAAATTCCATAAATTAGTTACTGGGATTTCCTATAGGCTAGGTAAATAATAAATTTACTAGTTTACGAAACTAGATTAAATATACATGTATATTGATTCTATCTTTGTTTATATATTATTATTTATTTAGGTAATAAAATATTCATTATGAAGAAAGCATTATACATAGGGAGGTTTTAAATGCTCAAATTTTTTTCCTTGGTGGTTTGGTCCTCTAGGTCACAGATTTCTATTATTATCTCTTCTTGTACCGCTCACACGCTCTCTGCCTTCCCAAGATTTCTGACCATATGATTTTTTGAAACGGAAATATTGATAAGGATTGATAAGGAAAGGCGACCGCTGTGGTTCTTTACCGCACACATTTTTTTTACACGCTTCATGGTGCTGTGCTTGCTAAGACAAGGAGCCTTCACATGACGCTAAAAAGTATGCTCTCACCACTTCTCCGGTCGACCTGACTTACAGAGCTTGACGTTTTTCTCCATTTCTCTCTTTTGGGGGCGATCCCATCCTAGCCATAATAGAAGTGACTCTCAAGGGGCGTTGCACGAAGTCACTGACCGAAAGGATAACCCACACTACCGCCGTGGCGGCGCAAAAGGAAATGGGGCTCTGTAAACGGGGATAACCCCCAAAATAGCTTTCAGGGACCCCGTCAAAAATGGGAAACTGACAGAAGGTATAAAATGAAGTGAGCAATGCTAAAAAATAACTTCAGATGGCAACCACTTGAATGGAAATCCACCAGCGGTCAACAACGCAGCCAGGACGCGGATTTTGGAGGCCCTAATTACCATTCCTAACTCTACTGCTTCGAAGGCGGCATACTTGGCCAGAGAAATTATTAACACTACAAGTGGAAAAGATGATGAACTCCATGGATTCGGTCACACTAACCGGGTTTTGAGGACGCCTCCAAAAGTGACGACTGAAGTTAAAAATTCCAAAAGGCGCCGCCTTTCCTAGTTCAACCTACCAAAAATCGTAAGACGCGTTACCTCCAAGTCCATGAACAGGTCAGAAGACCCAGGACAACCCTTGGGCCTCCCGGCAGGACAGTCGGGGACAAGGGACTCAAAGTCGCTTACCAAGAAGTGGCGTGCGCCCTAAGGAGGGCCAACATAGTCCAAGACCAAGAAAACCAAGAAAAAAAGGGTGTTGGAGGTCAAGTTCAAGGTGCAGGGTGTACGCAGAACGGCAGATGGAGACATCCTGCTGAGAATGTAGAGGCACCAAAAGCCAGCCGCGGCAGAGGTTTTTGCTGGGTTTCAGTCGGTCCTGGACACGAAGACGAGATTGAAAACCATCCAGGACGCTGCAACAATCTAGATGCACGACCTGGACGAAGTCCCGACCCCAAACAAGGTCATTGAGGCGATTTTTTCGTCGATCGAATGTTTATGAATGCTATGTTTTACAATGTGGTCTAATTGATATGCACACGAACTTGCACTGGGCAGCGAACACTTTTTTTTATATTAAAGGTTTGTCGGATAAGTTAAGCCTTCTCCTCGCGGGGTCTCGGAATTTCTTTGTTCGTTCCCCTGGTGGTGTTCCATGCCATGTTCTGGCTGATGCAGCGAGTCCTCGTTGCCTTTGTTGCTCATCTTTTGTCAAATAATGTTAGCAGTAAAGTCCACACGTCTAGCTCAATACGAAGCAGAGATAAAAAAAAGAAAAGAAGGACCAGATCTAGCAACAAAACGAAGCCACACACGGCCTTAGTTCGCAAACTAAGTCCTCATCATACCAGGACTGATATATTCCCGCACGACCAATGGTCACACCTTAAAGTCTAATGTCTAACGAGAGACTTAATTACCTCCTCTCCGACACGGCCATCCTGACATATACACGTCCTCGTGTCTATAATCAACATCTGAATTTCATTCTACTTTATAATTTCATTAAATGCTTTCAAAGAACTTAATCACATAATCTTAGCTTCATATAATGTTCATCAACATAACTTAACTTCTATTTTTAACATATCTCTTATGATCTCTCATAAACCATTTCCATACAAAAGATCAATAAATCGTTTTCAAGCTCTACATTAATCAGTTAAAATAGTTACTTCGTAATCCAAAATGCATACCTAAACTTTTAAAAGCCGATTTTTAAATTCTTCGCCAAACACATTGGCTTCACACATTTTCACACAATTTAAATTGTCCATCGCCCACGAACACAGCTTCACAAATTCATTAATCTCATTACTCGTCCATCGCCCAACAGTTGGCTTCACGAATTCATCAATCGCATTTCTCGTCCATCGCCCAACAGTTGGCTTCACGAATTCATCAAACAAATCTTTCGTCCATCGCCCAACACTTGGCTTCACGAATTCATCAAACATATTTCTAATGCAACTCTCGTCCATCACCAATCACATGGCTTCACGAATTCATCAAACATATTTCTAAAGCAACTCTAGTTCATCACCAATCACATGGCTTCACGAATTCATCAAACATATTTCTAAAGCAACTCTCGTCCATCACCAATCACATGGCTTCACGAATACTTTCTTTTTCATCAGACTTTTCCAACTGATATTGTTCTTTGAAATTTACATCAAGCTCTTCTGGAATTTGCACTACCGGCAACTTTCGCAAACTTTCGTGTGGATACTTGTAACGCCTATTGTTCAGTGTAGACTTTAAAACGTATCGGTCTCCGTCCAATACCTCGACCACCAAAAAGGGTCCTCTGAACTTAGGATCTAATTTAGTTTGCTGTCTCTCGCTGTTTTTAAGCAGCACAAAGTCCCCCACACAGAACCTTGTTACTTTGGCCTTATTTTTATCAAATTTTATCTTCTCATATCTAGCGGCGTCCTCCATGTTCTTTGTGGCCAACCCCCTTGATTTAATCTTGTCAATTTCATCTTCGGTATCTCTAATAGGTATCATCCCTAGTGGTCGCCCAACTTTACCAATCAAAAGTTCTAAAGGACTACACTTAGTGCTACGATTAACTGTACAGTTAAGAGCTAACTGTACATCCCCTAATGCATCCTGCCACGATCTAGAGCTTGTCTCAACAGCCGTCAAAAGATTCTTCAGTGTACTCATGACCCTTCCAACCTGGACCGTTGGCTCGACTTGCGCCCGTTCCAATTAGATGTAATTGTATTTTTTTTTTTTTTTTTTTTTTTTTTTTTGACTCACCGGGTTCCTAGATAAAAAGTCAACGTGTGCCATACGTTTACCTTCCTTGTATTCAATTTCGAATTCAAATGTTTGTAGGAACTCCCACCAACGATAAATCCTAGGTGACAACTCGACTTCATTTTGAGAAGATTTGATTGAGTTGCAGTCAGTAAAAATTGCGAATTTTCTCCCATGTAGAGCTGATGTCGGTATGCAGTTACTTATGATTTTACTGCGAATTTGTTCATGTTGTGTTTGCCAATCAAATCTAATCTTTTCAGATATAAGAAAATATAAAGGCTTCATCAGTTGCGAAAACCCAGGGATGAATTGACGAAAATAAGACGCTAGCCCAATAAACTGTCTTAAAGAAGTAACTGACTTTGGTGGAGGCAACGCCACTAGTGATTCTATTTTGTTAGAATTTGGACGTATCTCCCCCGCTTGTATCTCATAGCCCAGGTAGCGCACTGAAGTTCTCATGAAAATGCACTTTGAAATGTTAAAAGTTAATCCTGCCTTCACTAAAACGTCTAATACAAGTTTCAAACGTTCATACGCTTCTTCCTTCGTTTCTGAAACAATTAATATGTCATCCATATAAACAATTACAAACGAATGAGCAAGACTGCCGAGTGCCTTTAATAAAAGATAGGGAATGTTGGTTTAGCAATGATATTAAAATTTCTTTTTCATTTTCGACCAATTCCGTTTTAATATTATCAAAATTAGTAGGTTGAATGGTTTCACAAATGTCTACAACTTTAGATTGAACAATTTTAAAATTATCATAGGAGACTTCTACTGTAAACCCTTGAGACAATATTTCTCTGCCGATTACAATATTATTTTTCATACATTCGTCTGGTCATGATGTTTGATTCAACTTGTGAGGTACTATAGGTATTGGCATTACCTATCCCCTTTAAAGAAATAACGTTATGAATTCTCTTACCAGCTTACTTATTAGAAACGCTTTTCTTAATTAATGAGCACTCAGCTCCCGAATCAAATGTTTGGTTGTCCGGGTTTTAGAGGGCCACGAACCGGTGGAGTTCAAGCGGCTGTTTGCCAAGTTCGGAAAGTTGGATGCCCATTCCCTGTGCGAGCGGCTACGTTACGTTAGTCCTTCCATGACAGGGCTGCGCTGACCGCCACTCCTTTCCAGTTGTCGAAATCTGGGATCCGGATATACAGTCTTGCTTTTTATGGCCTAGTTTTCCACACTGGTAACATTTGATTTCCGCAGTTTTAGCTCGCTTCGTCTCTGGTTCCCAGTTCGTTGCATTAGGGCGCTCTCTTAGCGCTGAGAATACTTGCAACTCCGCTTGCAGTTCTCGTCGATTTCTAACATGCGTTGTGTGTATCATTCGCTGCAAACGCCGGTCGAAATTAGCCATGTGCCCAAGAACCAACGCGATGGAAATTTGTTCTGAACTCAAATTGCGAAGTTTTGTGCACAGTGACGTCACACAGCGACTTGCAAAAACAGGCAGGCTTTCGCCATTGCTTGGACGGCTATTAAGAAGGTTTAAAATGACGGCGGCCGGCGTCTCTGAAGTCTCGTATCGCTGCTCAAACAATTGCCGAAACTGTTGCCAAGTTATTCCCGGGTAACATATTTGGGATAACCATTGCGCCGCTGTGCCTTCCAAAGCTTTACTTAACGCTAATATAAGAGCGCTGTCACTTAATGGTTTTTCTCGTAAGATGATGTCGACCGTAGCGCACCACTGCGTGGCATCCACACCAGCAACGTCCGGATTATATTTCGGCAGGCAAATCTCGCTAGTCGGTTGCAACTCACTCGCCGGCATCTGTAGCCTCTTAACCAGTTCCAGAAAGTTCCGATTTTGTTGTTCTAACAGAGCGAATACGTCTCTAGAAGTAGTTTGGTTAGGGCCGTATCCCACTTCTGATGACGGATAAGTTAAGCCTTCTCCTCGCGGGGTCTCGGGATTACTTTGTTCGTTCCCCTGGTGGTGTTCCATGCCATGTTCTAGCTGATGCAGCGAGTCCTCGTTGCCTTTGTTGCTCATCTTTTGTCAAATAATGTTAGCAGTAAAGTCCACACGTCTAGCTCAATACGAAGCAGAGATGAAAAAAAGAAAAGAAGGACCAGATCTAGCAACAAAACGAAGCCACACACGGCCTTAGTTCGCAAACTAAGTCCTCATCATACCAGGACTGATATATTCCCGCACGACCAATGGTCACACCTTAAAGTCTAATGTCTAATGAGAGACTTAATTACCTCCTCTCCGACAGGTTTTATTTATTGGATCTTCTCTTTATGAATCTAACAATAAGGTTGGAAATCCTAAAATAATACATTATCTAACGGTTTAATTTTAACTGAATAGTGACTACATGTTCCTAATAATTAGCGATGGATTGGAAGGTCGTTGCGGCGAAGGCGAGAACTGCTAGAGGGCAGTCTTGCTTGTTAAGTGTGAACCTTACATGTTTGCATTTTTGTTCGTTAACTTTGATTCGCCAGTCGGAAAGCCATTTCTCCACTGCCACTGTTGGCCCTAACACGCTGCCCTGAGGAACTCCGGCTCTGATGATGTAATCATCGGACTTGGCAGCATCTTACATCTTACTGAGAATTTCCTGTTGTATAGGGTAGACTTCAGAAGTTTGTGAGTGTTGGTTGGGAGCATTTCTGTTATTTTCCTTCTAACCATAAACTGTCGAAAGCTTGTGATACGTCCAGAAATATCGCAGTGCAGTACTCCTTTTGTTCGAATCATAGCTTGCAAATAACTGTTAACCGTTTTTTTCCTTACGCTCTGTTCGTGAGAGCAACCGAAAAAAAGCATACCGTTTCGGTTTCTCTCTGAGCATCAGACTTTGTTTCGTTTTGTTTCGGTTTTCTGTTGAAGGAATTACGATAAGCCGATAATAAAACTCTAACCAAAGATTACAACAATAATGTAAAAGAAACGATGCGATTGCTAATTACTAAGAATTTCTTATCAGATTATCAGTTTATTTCATTGTCGCGTGCGACATTGAAAAAGAACATTTGTGATCAGTACGTCGAAGAAATTTGTCGAATGAGCATCAAAACTTGGGCCCAAACATAAAATTGGACATTTAAGTATAAAAAAAACATTAGTGAAATATAAGTAGAGCATTCGGTTATAAACGTTTTTTAAGTTTGTCGCGTGCGACATGGTAAGAAATTTTTTTATTTGAAAAAAATTTTTTTTTATTTTTTATTTGCTTTTCATTAATGCAGATAAATGAAGGAAATAATAATAAAGTCAACTGCGAGCGGTGGAGACAAAATTTAAAAAATAACGGCACCAAATAAAAAAATATTTTATTTTTATATTACATATAATTATATTATTTTTCTCCTTGTTTGTTAAGTTTGAAAACTACATTTATTTTTTTTAGCTCTAAATTAATTTCTAATAAACTTAGAATCTCCAAATTCACGTTTTATTATTTTAAAAGTACAAAAACAACTAAAAATATGAGAGAAGAAACTGTCGCGTGCGACAGTGAATAAAATTGATATTAAAAAAAAACTACCAAATAATTTTAAGTGAAACAAAAAGAATTACCAAGATCAAATAATAAATAACGTTTTGAAATTGTTTGCAGACAAATTTTCCATCAGGTTTCGCTAAAATCAGCGTTTGAAATGGTTTTTGAAAAAGTAACTTCTGTTTTTTGTCGCGTGCGACAGATCCTTGGCACATTGTTTTTTTTCAGTTGGAATGCGTACGAATTCGTACGAATTAATGTCGTGCGTACGAATTAATGTCGCGTTCGACATTAGAGAATTACCCATATGTAGGTTTCCATTCTCGTTATGTAACATAAAATGTACATAAAATAAACAAAAATCGAATTTTTCTGTGTTCTTCCCGTGAAAAATTAGCATACTACAAACAATATTTTTAAATTTTAAAGTATCTCTTTTTGGTAATTTTTCGCTTGAAAGAAATATTTAAACACATACAGTGGGTCGCAGCCTATTTCGTGAAGGGGAAAAAAAATATTTTCGTTTGGGATTTTAACATATTTAATAACTAAAAAATAAATTAAATAAACATAAAAACAAAAAAGTTAAATACCAAAAACCAAATTAACAGTCATTTTCAAGGCCGCAGCTTATTTCGTGCACTTAATTAGACTTAAGGGGCAGGATGGTTTCAGAGGCTGAAAAATAGCAGATTTTTGCGATTTTTTTTTTTATGTCTGAGTAAATATATCAATTCAATTTTTTTACACGATTAATGGCTATATTCGGAGAGTATCTAGGAATTTTTATTTTTAAGAAATAATTATGATTTATCCCGTGACGGGCAGTCGGCCGGAGTCGCTTCCAAAAATTGGTCTCTTGCGGTGCGTAAAGTCTGGCCTTACAGTGTTATCGGAAATAAAAAAAATTGAATTGATTACTTAAAATATTAGTTTCTTGTGCGGATGAACGAAACCATTTTGAAAAATATGCGATTTTGAATTTTTGGCGCGGTTTTAAAGTCGGAGGTACCATTTTTACATAAAAATCCGCCCATTATTGCCCGTAAAAATGGTAAAAAAAATTAAAATTAAAAAAAAAAAAAGCGTTCGTTCATCCGCAAGTATTTATTGTATTAAAGATGTGTGCAAAATTTTATTTAGATCCGAGCATTACTTTTTGAGTTACGTTACGCACCGACTTGAAAAAGTTGTTTTGAGAAAAACGCGTCTACAGTTTTAAAAGCAATGGAACGTATATGGAGAGAAAGAAACTAGAAAATCGGTATCTCAGCAAGTTTTAGTCCGATCGACATGTCCTCCCTTCTGGTTCTGGACAGCAGTCAGTCGGGTTCGCATTGAAAAAAAAACAATTTTTTTGTCATTTCCCCGGGAAATTTTCCCCATTCTTCCAACAGCGCCGTTTTTAAGACATTTTTATTGGAAATTTTCCTTTTACGGATAGCCTGGTCCAATCTTTCCCACAAATTTTCTATCACGTTTAAGGGGGCGAATTTTTTTTTGCATTTTCTTAAAGTGTATATATTTAGAAATGTGTTCACAAAATTTTGAAATGATCCGGTGAAAATTCATTGAGATACACATGTTTAAAGGTAGGGGCGTCCGGTTTATGTAATAGTGAGTTGAAACTCTAAACACGTTTTTCTCAAAACTACGTTTTTGAAGTCGGTGGCCACTCTTACTCGAAAACTAGTGACCCAATTGTCTTGAAATTTAGCATGGTTTTTAAATACATAATAATCTAGTACATAATCGAGGAATGTTTTTTTTTTTGATGCAAAACTTTTGTTTTTACAGCTGAAAAACTACCGCTTTTTTTTTTTTAGCGAAAAACGATTGTTCAACTTTGATAGGTCGCCATTTTGTCGAATATTTTTTTTTTTTAATATCCATCGATTAAGTACTAGATAAACTTTCAATAAATGTAAATCCGTTTCATTTTTTGATTTCAAACGATCCAGATTTCCACAGTCTTGGTCACCGCGACCCGTGTTTTTCAGACGGACCTCACTTCGACGGGGCATAACTTTGAAACTTCTCAATATTTTCTACTTTTTTTTTCAAATTTAAGTTAAAACAAAAAAAGGAAAGCTAACTTCGGGCGGAGCCAAAGTTTATATACCCTTCCAGTTGAGTCGCAGTCCGCTAGGCGGCGCCATGCATATTATATTATTAGATATATAGCAGATTGTATATAGTTGGCCGATCCTTATGAAATTTGGCATATTGAATTATATAGCCCAAAGAGGAATCCATTGAAACTCCCATGCTTTTAACTTGAAAAACAACCAAGTTATGGCATTTCCGATCTATCAGTTATATGGTAGCTATAGGATATAGACGGCCGATCCTTATGAAATTTGACAGATCGGATAAATTTGCCCAAATTAGAATGCAATGAAAGTCCCATCCTTGAAAAACAACAAAGTTATGCCAATTCCGATCGTTCAGTTATTTGACAGCTTTATAATATAGTCGGCCGATCCTTATGAAATTTGGCATATCGAATTATTTTGCCCAAAAAGTAATCTGTACCAAGTCCCATCTTTCTAACTTAAAAAACGTTCTATGACAGCTATAGGATATAGTCGGCCGATCCTTATGAAATTTTGTACATAAGATATTTTGGTCAAACATAACATGTGTGGAAAGTCCCAACCCTCTAACTTAAAAAACACCAAAGTTATTTCCGATCAATCAGTTATATGGCAGCTATAGGATATAGTCGACCGATCCCGGCCGTTCCGACTTATCCTGCAAGGAAAAAAAGGATGTGTGCAAAGTCTCAACTCGATAGCTCCAAAACTGAGAGACTAGTTTGCGTAGAAACCGACAGACAGACAGACAGACAGACGGACAGACGGACATGCTCATATCGACTCAGGAGGTGATCCTGATCAAGAATATATATACTTTATAGGGTCGGAGATGTCTCCTTCACTGCGTTGCACACTTTTGACCAAAATTATAATACCCTCTGCAAGGGTATAAAAAGAAATTATTTCAAGCTTGCCATAGTAATGAAGATAACGGACAAGCACCTAAATGTAGAGCCCTGCTGAAATTAGGATCACAAATCAATTTGATCACTGAACGACTAGTATCGATGTTGTCACTATATCGTCATGTACAAAGCTTCGGATTGAAGGCATTGGTGGACAACCAAGAGCAAGAGTAACTGTACTCGATAAGTCTGGGGATTTCAGTCAGCGCATAGAAGCCTTTATTCATCATTGTGAATTGCAAATATCAAATCAGTGTTGATTAACAAAATCCAGAATTCGAAAAACCTGGAAGGATAAATCTACTAATCGGCACCGAGAACTATTACCCGTTACTTCTTCCAAATCAGCAGCAAGTCGGAAATGCCGTGTAACAAAACACGAAACTTGGATTGATTGTAGTAGGAAGAATCAAGTCCACAATTCCATCAACCATTCCAAGAAACTGATGCAGTAATGTAAAGGTGTTGAAAGCTGGACAATTTAAATAACCAAAAGAAGCAACAATCTCCGCCAGAGGTACATTGAGAGAAACAATTTGTAAAAAATTTAAAAGAATAGAAGATTAAAGATTTTTAGTCGAATATGACTTTTACAAATAAACTTTTTGGAGCAACAGCCCCAAGCATCTTTAAGAATGGCAAGGTTGTGCCATTTCCAATCGTTCAGTTACAAGGGTATAATTCTGTGAAAAATATCTACATGAGCTGCAAAATTACTACATGGTAATCTAATGCTAATACCCAGCGTATCCACCCTTATTTTCTATAACTGTGGTTATCCGTTTGGGCATGCTGGCAATTAATCTACGGCAAGTCGCCAAAGAAATCTCGAACCATGCTTTCTCTACGAATGTCTGCAATTCTACTGCATGCTCTCCCTATAGGTTTTCTATAGGGATAAAGTCTGGGGATTGACTTGTCCATCTAATAACGTCAACCTTTTTTTCCGTAAACCAGGCTTGATGTATGTTTTTGGTCGTTGTCCATTGTGAAAGACCCATCTCAAGTAGGGCGAGTCATTAAAAATTTTTTTTCGACTTTGAAACGCTAATAGGGCTTAAAAGCTGTGTACACATGTCCAGAATACGTGTGCAAAATCCGATTGCTGTGCGACGATGTCTTCCGCCTGTATGTTTTTCTCAACATGCGACAGCATTATGTCTGACAATAAATTTTCTATCGGTAATCCGATGAATCTGGCCAACGCCATGCTATGAAAATCAGCCCCAAACCACAATGTTCACGCCTCAGTTTAACGGTATTTTTGCTGTACCGGGCGTCGAATTCTTTGCATTTGGGGCGTCGTACATGACTTCTAGAATCGTTACCAAAAATATTTTTTAAAATAATAAAAACAACATACCTTAACCCAAGTACAGTTTTAAACCATTAACATTTATCGAATACACATGTGTACTTATTTTTTTGGCCAGACCAACATCGCTCATCCATTAATTCTTAATATACTCGGGGTTTTCTCGTTAATTTTTTTTTAGAACTGTAACACTGTAACCCTTCAATATAAAAATTGGCGCGGGTGCGTTCAATACCAATTAAGTTATTTCGAATCATATAAACACTATATCTGTGTACTTATTATTATGGCCAGCAGTGTATATCCCATTTTTTAAATGCTATATTCTGGCATCAGATATTTTGGGCGTTCGTCTCTGATACTTTATCTCGTCAAGATGCTTTGTTTATTTGATAGGGACAGAGATGTCTCCGTCTATGGCAACGGTATTAAATTTATATATAAATGTATAATTTATTATAATTTTACTATTACTATTTAATTTATTTATTTTACTCACCTTGTGCGACTCTGTTCTCTTAAAAGATTCATAACATGAGTTGTAAATTCGTTACAGGCCTGCTCATATTTTTCCAACTCCTGATGATAAATCTGACGTATTTGAGCTAGTTTAGCGCGATAATCTGAATGTTCTATAGCATTATCAGCTCCATCAATAGAAAGCGATCCCCCTTGGCTAGCCGCAGCTGCTGATGCGGCTGCCGCTCCCCCACCGCCTTTTTCAGGGCCAGCAACACCCTCGGCAATCAGCATATTATCTAACCTCATAAGTTGCGGATCTGGTGGCTCTTCCTCCTGGGTATTTCTAATAGAAAGAACTGTAACAAGTAATTCAAAATAAAATCCATTAGTAATGTTCCAGAGAATTTAATGTCCCTTATATAAGATGATTATACATGTGGGCATTTCCAGAGTCGCAGCAGAGTACTTTCGTGCGGTATAAAGTGAGACACTATGATTCGAATTAATAGTTTCTGAGGTATTTTTTATACGATCATTATTTCCAAAACTTCTATGTTAACTATCTGTTTTCAAATCAATACCTAATAAATATTAAAAAGTATAAAGACTACTATACTTTGCTATAAAGACTGGAAACGTATCAAATGTTTTCCATGCGAAATAATTTTATATAAAGCTACCTTTAAATGGGCTAAAAGTAGATAAAAATTATTTTTTTGTTCATTTTTCAATGAATAGGGAAATATTTCCGAGAAAATAACTGTTATGTACTATGATAACCAATAGTTTGGTTTATGAATGTTTTAAATATTTCTTTACAAGACTACACAAAAAAATTTGATGTTCAAAATTTTGTATTCGGTCTTGCTTGATTTTTCTGGAAATGCCAACTATAATTTAAAAGCTTATATATTGTTATTTGGATCGATACTGGATCGATATATATATATATAGATATAGATATATACATACATATTTATATATATATATATTAGGGCGGTTCGATTTGTAGGGGGTAAAAAAAATCGCTTAGGCACATATGATTTTTGGATTCTAGGGATCAAAATAAGAAACTTTGCTCAAGAGACCATACCTCTAAAATGAATTCTGATGTCCCTCGTTTTAACGTGAAGGAAAAATCTTGTTTTGACCCATTTAGAGTGCCCCAATCGAGTCCAAATGTATGAACGACCCCCACTAACTTTGGAGGGTCGACCCACCCATACCCCCCTTTGGTACCCCCCTAGGATCCCACAGGAGGGATTCTCCCTTACAAAAATATCACAAAATCACAGCACCTAAAAGTATGCTATGAAAATGTAACTCAAAACCTGTTGCTCCGCCCACCGCCTCTCCTCCTTTTCGTCCCTTGGTGGCCCCAGGGGGGTACCAAAGGGGGGTATGGGTGGGTCGACCCTCCAAAGTTAGTGGGGGTCGTTCATACATTTGGACTCGATTGGGGCACTCTAAATGGGTCAAAACAAGATTTTTCCTTCACGTTAAAACGAGGGACATCAGAATTCATTTTAGAGGTATGGTCTCTTGAGCAAAGTTTCTTATTTTGATCCCTAGAATCCAAAAATCATATGTGCCTAAGCGATTTTTCAATCGACCCACCCTAATATATATGTATACACACGTATGTATATATATACGTGTATAATTGTCCGATCCTTATGGGAATTTTACCATCAAATCAATTTTCTAATAAAAAAGTTGGAAGCAACCCCAAGAATCTTTAAAAATTGTGACATTTTCGATCGCTCAGTTATATGGCAGCTATAGGATATAGTCGACTTATATACTGCCTGCAAACAAAAGAAGGATGTGTGCAAAGTTTCAACTCGATAGCTTTAAAACTGAGAGACTAGTTTGCGTAGAAACGGACAGACGGACATGCTCATATCCACTCAGGAGGTGATCCTGATTAAGAATATATATACTTTATAGGGTCGGAGATTTCTCCTTCACTGCGTTGCACACTGTTGACCAAAATTACCCTCTGAAAGGGTATAAAAATAATAAATCCTTCAAACTATGTCCATCTGATTTAATTAACATTTGGTAGCGCACCCTTTATTGGCAACAACGATGCATCATGGAAAAGAGGCAGCGTAGTCCTGGCAATGTTTAATAGAAATTTCTATACAAAACTTTTTAAAAACTTCTCAAAAAGATCCTGATTGTAGTTGGCATAGTCCCAGAAACTACCTAGACTATAGCATTATATAATACAGTAGTAAAGATAATACATACCAGTCTTCTCCTTAATTTCACACAAGACGGAGAATAGTGCCGGCTTCATTCGATGACAATTAAGCGTATGTTTTCTCGCTTGCGCCTCATCCAGCGACTGCTCTGATATACTCATGATTTGTTGTAATATTTCTCCAATATCCTTTTGCTTGCGTACCTCATTTTCACTCCCTGTATTTTGTCCATCATCTTGACCTGTTAACCCATAGCCTTGTGGCGCCATCATACCTGCAGAGTGTGCTAGCATGCGATTGGGATCCTCCATACTAAGCTGGACTGCTTTGTCCAAACACTAGACGTATGGTATCAAAAGACTACTAAAAAGAATAATCAAAAAATAACTATAAGTATAAGAAAATACTTTTTGAAAAGTATATTTGGGAAATTATAAATAACCGCACCGGCCGCGAAAGCCCGCGAATCGTGACTATTGTAGTGTACCCCAAGCAGTAGTACGACATAGACCTGCTTCGCTTGAAACGCTTAAATTAAAATATTTTATCAAGAAAGGGAAGCTAACTTCGACAATTACGTAGCAGCTTACATTGCTACATATCCATCGGATCGTATATAAATGGCCGATCCTTATGAGAATTTTACCATCAAATCAATATTCCAATAAAAATGTTGGAAATAGTCCCATATAACTGCTAAAGGATATAGTCGGCCGATCCTTATGAATTTTGGTATGTCAAATTAGGTTTCCCTTATTCATAACCGATCCCGGCCGTGCCGACTTATATACTGCCTGCAAATAAAAGAATGATGTATGCAAAGTTTGAATTGGATAGTCGGATCGGTCGACTATATCCTATAGCTGCCATATAACTGATTGACTAGTTTGCGTAGAAACAGACAGACGGACAGATGGACATGCTTATATCGACTCAGGAGGTGATCCTGATCAAGAATATATATACTTTATAGGGTCGGAGATGTCTCCTTCACTGCGTTGCACACTTTTCAAAATTATAATACCCTCTGCAAGGGTATAAAATTACGTTAACTTCACAACCACTGAAGCTATCGAAACATACTTTCTATCTTTGGAAAGATTTTTAATTATTCCACTTTCTTTAATGTCAAAATCTATGAAGTAAAAAGAGTTTTGGTGTTTATCCTTACTTTTAAAGTATTGCTCATTGTGTGAATCGCCTGTCCAGATCAGGGTTACTTTAATATTCTATTTATTATGTGTCCTTTTTTAAACAATTGAAGATCGACAAACCTGCATGCCAAATCTAAAATATCTGATATCAATTATGGTGACGAAAATATGTTATATACAGTGGCGAGCACATGTAAATACATGTTTGGTCACTTCTGAGCTCAAATTGTTATAAAAGTAGTAAAAGTTGTGGTTTTTTCCAAATATTAATACTTTGTCCAAAGACCCTTAGTTTTAATGCGCCTAGGCATATTTTCATCCAAATTCTGCAACATTTCCTTAGAAATATTTTTCCATCCTGTTTCTATCCTGACCCACAGTTCCCCAGAGCCTTTCGGTGCAATATCCTACTTTGCCAGTCGTTTTTTTTAGCAGATCCCATAGATTTTTAATAGGCTTCAAATCCGGGGTCTGAGCTGGTCACTGCATAAGCTAAATCTTCGATTTCTTAGCCAATTTTCTTCGATTTTAGTCCTGTGCATGGGGTCTTAATTAAAAATATGTTCATCTTGTTTACGGTTTTACCACTTTTATAACACTTTGAATTCAGAAGTGAAAAACATGTATCCACATGTGCTCGCCACTGTTGATGTATAAAATTGCATATAAAAAATACTCTTGTTCGGCACGTGCAATAAAAACAAAAAAAATGTGGCACGTGCCGAATAAGAATATTTTTATAACCAACTTGTATATAATAGCATATTTTCGTTACCAAAATTGATATACGATATTTTGGTCGCCTCCGCCCGGAGTTATATATGGGTAATTCTCCAGAAAGGTCAACCGCGACAAAAAAATTCAAAGTCAATAAAAGAATGTTTGTCGCGTGCGACATTGAAAAAGAACATTTGTGATCAGTACGTCGAAGAAATTTGTCGAATGAGCATCAAAACTTGGGCCCAAACATAAAATTGGACATTTAAGTATTAAAAAAAAAATTAGTGAAATATAAGTAGAGCATTCGGTTATAAACGTTTTTTAAGTTTGTCGCGTGCGACATGGTAAGAAATTTTTTTATTTTTTTAAATTTTTTTTTATTTTTTATTTGCTTTTTATTAATGCAGATAAATGAAGGAAATAATAATAAAGTCAACTGCGAGCGGTGGAAACAAAATTTAAAAAATAATGGCACCAAATAAAAAAAATATAATATATTATTATATTACATATAATTATATTATTTTCCTCCTTGTTCGTTAAGTTTGAAAACTACATTTATTTTTTTTAGCTCTAAATTAATTCCTAATAAACTTAGAATCTCCAAATTCACGTTTTATTATTTTAAAAGTACAAAAACAACTAAAACAAGAAAGGAAAGCTAACTTCGGGCGGAGCCAAAGTTGATATACCCTTGCAGTTGAGTCGCAGTCCGCTAGGTGGCGCCACGCATCTTATATTATTAGGTATATAGAGGATCGTATATAGTTGACCGATCCTTATGAAATTTGGCATATCAAATTATTTTGACAAAAGAGGAATCCATTGAAACTCCCATCCTTCTAACTTGAAAAACACCGAAGTATTAGCCTTTCCGATCAATCAGTTATATAACAGCTATAGGATATAGACGGCCGATCCTTATGAAATTTGGCAGATCATATAAGTTGGCCCAAATTAGAATGCACAGAAAGTCCCATCCTTCTAACTTAAAAAACAACGAATTTATAGCATTTCCGATCAATCAGTTATATGGCAGCTATAGGATATAGTCGGCCGATCCTTATGAAATTTTGTACATAAAGTTATGGCGGGTTACACCAAAGTTATGGCGTTTCCGATCAATCAGTTATATGGCAGCTATAGGATATAGTCGACCGATCCCGGCCGTTCCGACTTATATACTGCCTGCAAAGGAAGGAAGGATGTGTGCAAAGTTTCAACTCGATAGCTTTAAAACTGAGAGACTATTTTGCGTAGAAACAGACAGACGGACCGACGAACAGACGGACATGCATATATCGACTCAGGAGGTGATCCTGATCAAGAATATATATACTTTATAGGGTCGGAGATGTCTCCTTCACTGCGTTGCACACTTTTCACCAAAATTATAATACCCTCTGCAAGGGTATAAATATGAGGGAAGAAACTGTCGCGTGCGACAGTGAATAAAATTGATATTAAAAAAAAACTACCAAATAATTTTAAGTGAAACAAAAAGAATTACCAAGATCAAATAATAAATAACGTTTTGAAATTGTTTGCAGACAAATTTTCCATCAGGTTTCTCTAAAATCAGCGTTTGAAATGGTTTTTGAAAAAGTAACTTCTGTTTTTTGTCGCGTGCGACAGCCCTTGGCACATTGTTTTTTTTTCAGTTGGAATGCGTACGAATGTCGCGTTCGACATTAGAGAATTACCCATATGTAGGTTTCCATTCTCGTTATGTAACATAAAATGTACATAAAATAAACAAAAATCGAATTTTTCTGTGTTCTTCTCGTGAAAAATTAGCATACTACAAACAATATTTTTAAATTTTAAAGTATCTCTTTTTGGTAATTTTTCGCTTGAAAGAAATATTTAAACACATACAGTGGGTCGCAGCCTATTTCGTGGAGGAGAAAAAAAAATATTTTCGTTTGGGATTTTAACATATTTAATAACTAAAAAATAAATTAAATAAACATAAAAACATAAGATAAACATAACAACATAAAAAAATTAACAGTCATTTTCAAGGCCGCAGCTTATTTCGTGCACTTAATTAGACTTAACATAAAACTCTTATTTTATAGCTTAATATTTAGTATGTCCTCCCTTCTGGTTCTGGACAGCAGTCATTCGGGTTCGCATTGAAAAAAAAACAATTTTTTTGTCATTTCCCCGGGAAATTTTCCCCATTCTTCCAACAGCGCCGTTTTTAAGACATTTTTATTGGAAATTTTCCTTTTACGGATAGCCTGGTCCAATCTTTCCCACAAATTTTCTATCACGTTTAAGGGGGCGAATTTTTTTTTGCATTTTCTTAAAGTGTATATATTTAGAAATGTGTTCACAAAATTCTGAAATGATCCGGTGAAAATTCATTGAGATACACATGTTTAAAGGTAGGGGCGTCCGGTTTATGTAATAGTGAGTTGAAACTCTAAACACGTTTTTCTCAAAACTACGTTTTTGAAGTCGGTGGCCACTCTTACTCGAAAACTAGTGACCCAATTGTCTTGAAATTTAGCATGGTTTTTAAATACATAATAATCTAGTACATAATCGAGGAATGTTTTTTTTTATGCAAAACTTTTTTTTTTTACAGCTGAAAAACTACCGCTTTTTTTTTTAGCGAAAAACGATTGTTCAACTTTGATAGGTCGCCATTTTGTCGAATATTTTTTTTTTTTAATATCCATCGATTAAGTACTAGATAAACTTTCAATAAATGTAAATCCGTTTCATTTTTTGATTTCAAACGATCCAGATTTCCACAGTCTTGGTCACCGCGACCCGTGTTTTTCAGACGGACCTCACTTCGACGGGGCATAACTTTGAAACTGCTCAATATTTTCTACTTTTTTTTTCAAATTTAAGTTAAAATGATGTACTTTCACATAATAAAGCAATATTTCAAAAAAATTCAATAGTTTACGAGAAAAAAATTCGGGAAAAATGTCTATTTTTTGGCGCTCCAACTGCGCATGCCCCCTTAAGTCTGGGGATTGGGCTGGTGTTATAACCACGTGGGAACAATTCCAGACAAGCCAAGTCTTCACAATTCTGACTGAATGATTCGTATCATTGTCCTGGTAGTATCTAAATCTGTCCCGTATGCCCAACTTATCAGCACTTTGAAGCCGATTTTCCTTCAGGAGGTTTAAATACATTTTGGCATCCATAATGCCGTCGATGAAAACTAAGTTTCCGACTTTTGAGGCTGCCATACAGGCCCAAACCATAACATAACCTCCGCCATGCTTCGTGGTAGCTTTTAGGGGCTTATTGTCGAGCTCCGTATTCGGTCGCCGCCAATCAAATTGTCTCCCATCCGATCCAAACAGATTGAATTTGGATTCGTCCGCGAATATAACGTCATCCCAAAAGGAAATGGGATGAAGGAGATGCTCCTTCGAACATTTTAACTGAGCCGCTATATTCTTCTTACTAATTAAGGGCCTCTTCCGTGCTACACGACCATTAAAGTTGTGATCGTGTAGCACGCGGCGCACCGTATCAGCACTGAACTTTTTCCCCATTTCTTGGGCAACTTCAGCCACAATTTTTGGGGCGGATAACTTCGGGCTCTCCTTAATTTTTCGAACTATCCGGCGCTCCTTGTGTTCGTAAAAAATTTTGTTAGGCGCATTTTGGCTCTTGTTCTCTATCCTATTTTCCCGAACAAATCGCTGGATGATATACTGTACTGTACTAGGACTTAAGGATACGATCTCAGCAATGGCACGCCACTTTTGCCACTTTTGAAGTGGTCCAGGACGAGTTCTCGCTGCTCTATTGTTGTACGTAGTGCCATTTCAGTTTTTCCCCTTAATCTTTTGCTTTTAGAGGTATCAATCCCCGTGATGTAGATTATATAAATAGCTATTTATAGCTATAGTTAAAGTTATATAATAACAAAAAGCAAAACAAAAATTGGGAGTTTGGTCTAAAATTTAATATTTTTGGTATATAAATATGCTGCACGAAATAAGCCGCGGCCTCGGAAATGACTGTTCATTTGGTTTTTGGTATTTAACTTTTTTGTTTTTATGTTTATGAATTTATTTTTTAGGTTTTAAATATATTAATATCCCAAATGAAAATATTGATTTTATATTTTTAAAATATCCCTATTCGTTTAGCGGCAATAACGACTAAAAAATCTGCTGCGACCCACTGTATGGATGTATCCTGCAGAACCAGTGTTAAGGAGTTCCTTGTTGAATTCTCCATTACCTGCTCACCATACATGAGGAATTCCCCAGTGCTGGTATATGAAATTCGTAAAGGCAGGGTACTGCGATGTAGTTTTCATCGTGACACTGATACATAAATATGTAATTACACATACTTTTATGCTTGAAGTATGCAGTACAAGAAAAACACTAAGGAAAATAGGGGGAAACACTGAGAAAAAGAGTGAGAGGCAACATCTTTTAAATCAATAGAAAATGCAAGACAATCGATGAGAGAAAAAATGGTCACAGCAAAGTTAGAGAGCGAAGAGGAAGAGTATGATCACATATTCTTGTGATTCTAAATATTTTGCGCGTGAAACTTTAACCCAATGGTTCAATGGTTAAAATGTCTACCTGTTAATCTTAGGGTCGTGGGTTCGTTTCTTACCAGAAAAATATATATTTTGAGCTTTCTTTATGTTTTCTTTTATTATACCTATGCAGAGGGTATTATAATTTTGGTCAAAAGTGTGAAACGCAGTGAAGGACACATCTCCGACCCTATAAAGTATATATATTCTTGATCAGGATCACCTTCAGAGTCGATACGAGCATGTGAGTCTGTCCGTCTTTCTGCCTTTTTCTACGCAAACTAGTCTCTCAGTTTTAGAGCTATCGAGTTTAAACTTTGCACACATCCTTCTTTTGTTTGCAGGCAGTATATAAGTCGGAACGGCCGGGATCCTTTAACTGATTGGCAGTTATCCTATAACTGCCATATAACTGATTGATGGGAAATGCCATAACTTAGGACTTTCCACACATGTAAGTAAAATTAGTACAATGTAGTTTGTTTAAGATATTTGTAAAATGTTTCTTAACATTATAACTTAGTTTACAGTTTGCGAAAACAAATTAATACATTAAAACATTGATGTTATGGGTTTATAAAAACAATTCCTTAACGAATTTCATACACCAGCACTGGGGAATTCCTCATGTGTGGTCAGCAGGTAATGAAGAGTTCCACAAAGAACTCCTCAACACTGGTACTGCAGGGTATGTACCGGCAGATTTGGTCGATGTCGCAAACGGCGAGTTTGTATTTTTTTTCATCATATGTGCACAAGATAAGACATATACACATGTATGAATGCATGACCACAAAACATTGTTAAGCACCACAAGATTGTCAACAAAACATAGATAAACAGAATATTTCGAAATTTTTTTTAATGTATACGTCCGTATACATGGATAAAAAAATTTCGACCATTTCGATTGATGAAAAATTTATTTAAAGATATGTATGCATGTAAGTATATATATGTACATTGCGGTAATTTTGTATGAATTTCAGCCAATACTTTAATGTAAATATTTTTGTATACATATATTTTGAAGTCTATGACGCCAGAAAATCAATCCACTGTCAAGTCTATTAAAAAAATGTAATTGGTATAATCTCTCTTACTCTTAATTAGAAATTGAAATGATTATTTATCAGAAAAAAATTTATGTTTTTAATTTTCTAAATATAAAAGATTTACAATTACATACATACATAAAATTTATGTATATTGTATTTATTGTATTACATACAATAAATGTATTACATACAATAAATGTATTAAATACAATAAATGTAATACATATTTATTGTGTACATATTGTATTATATGAACATTGGTTGATATTTCTACAGTTAATATTACAGTTAATATTAGTACGTACATATGTAATTTAAAAAAAATAAGTTTTTTATTGATGTGTTATTCATAAAATTTGGGGTACTTACAAATTCGTTATCCTCTAATAATTAATTTTAATTGTGACACTTGGTTCGGCTTTTCTCTACCAATGTAGAACGATGAAAATTTTTTTTGTTATGTATACGCTCACAAAAATCGATTTTTAGGAACAGAAATGATAATGTACAAAATATAGACGATTGGTATTTCTCAAATATGCGTTTACTCAAATATTTGCTTAAAATGTTATAGCATTAGCATTATGTTATTAATATCATAAATACACTGCTAACGCATTATTATAACAATAAAACTCGCGAAAAGCTATAATAACGTATTCCAACTTATATGTGGATAAATTTCAACGGATCTGAGGGAGTGAAAATATTTATTGATATTTTTGTTTACTTGCTGAGATTTTCTCCGTTTTCACTTGCTCCTTTTTGCTCAATTGCTCAATTTTGTTCAGAGTCAGTTTGTATATTTTTGAATGCATTAGTTGTCTTCATTGTACTTTCCAATTGAGCAAATAAACTATTTATGTGGGTAAGGAGAAGGACCTAATATTGAACCATAATTCTTTCATTCAAATGCCGCAGTTCATATAATCAATATCTGCCCCACAAGTTTAAGAACGTTTTATTTTACGGCGGTAGAACTTAGTTGCATACGGCGGGACCAAAATGCTGTTAAAAAACCGAATTTTGCAGAATCAGCGTCTGGAATCAAGGAAACTATTGGAGAGTGCACTATAGGAAATATTTCGCATATTTTGCTCCCAATTTTTTCTTTTTTTTCGTATTATTAAATGAACCATATTTTTTAATTAGAATACTTTATGAACACTAATAAAAACTTTTATATTTTTGACTTCATAATCAGGAAACTAAACCTAAAAAAATGACGCGAAAGCTTATGTTTTTTGCTGTGTGATTTATTTTCAAATTATAGACAAAAAACCCTGAACATGAAATTTTAACATGTCTAGTACTCATATAAAAAAAAACTGTTTTTCAACAATGAGAGTGAGCAAGACGGAAATAGCGTCGGTTCAACTACTCAGATTAAAATAAAAATAAATTTACTTGGGGATGCAAGTCCCTCACCGATGAACGTTATCCAGGTCCCTGAACATATGTCGTAAGACCACTAATACCTCCTCAAAACTTTCGGAAACTCGTCAACGGACTTCACTCACCACTCGCCACCGTCTCTGCTGCTATGTCTTTCGCATGAATTCTCTACTTCCCCGAACTTAGAACTTCGCGACAACTCTGTTTGTCCTCGAATTTTATTGCTTCCCGACACGGCCTTCCTGACCTACCACACATCCCTGTAGGTTGAATTTCTAGATTCCTCAAAAAATCAAGAAAACATCGGTTATATTGGTTTTTATATTCGTAGCCTTTAATTTAATTTATTCATTGATTCTTTTCATCATTGTTCTCTTATACAGTTACAAACTACATGAGTCGCTTTCCACAGACAATTTCATTAATTAACATAAACTTTTCATTCTTTTTTTTTAGAGCCATTCTTAATTCCAAACAATTCATCGTTTACATAACCTAAATTCGTCCTTTAATTTCATTCATCATTGCCGCGCAAGCACCAGGTCACCAAGACCTCCGTCATAACACTGTTCGACCCTACGAGGCAGCTGCTATACTGCGGTCAACATTTAACAATTAACATAAACTTTTCATTCTTTTTTTTTTAGAGCCATTCTTAATTCCAAACAATTCATCGTTTACATAACTTAAATTCGTCCTTTAATTTCATTCATCATTGCCGCGCAAGCACCAGGTCACCAAGACCTCCGTCATAACACTGTTCGACCCAACATTTCCCTCCTTGGGACACAGACGCACATTCACTTATGCCATCCTCAGTCATGCTCTTATGTCATGCTCTTTCCCCTCTTGGGACACAGACGCACATTCACTTGTGCAACCGCAGGCTCTACCCCATCTTGGGGCTCATCATGACTTTGGAATTCTCCTGATTAACTGTCTGTTTGGTAGCGCTCTGAGAGACTCGTGTGAGTATTTATACTTCTGCTTAATAATTAATGATTTTAATTCATATCGATCTCCATCTAATACTTTTACCACTTGAAACGGACCCTTGAACTTGGGATCAAGTTTTGTTTGATGACGCTCTTCAGTCTTTAGTAAAACATGATCACCTACGTTATACGACATAACTTTCGCCTTATTTTTGTCAAATCTTTCTTCATCGTATCGTGCATTATTCTCTATATTTTCTTTAGCTTTTTTTCTAGCATTTTCTCTATTCACTATATTATCTTCTTCATTTATTTTCAGCATACCAAAAGGCCTAGCCTCTTTCCCTATTAGCAACTCTAAAGCACTAGATTTTTTAACTCTATTTGTAGAGCAATTTAAGACGTTCGCTAGTTTCTACAGCAGTTAGCATAGCTTTTAGCGTGCTCATTACATATCCCACCTGACCATTGGCACGGCTTTCGCCCGTGGCTATTAAGTGCAACTCAATTTTATTCGATGAGCAAAATTCACATAATTTTCTGCCATCCTAAATGCATCATAGCCTCGTTTACATGGTTTATGACAGACCACCTAAACGCCTTAGGAATCACTGGTAAACAACGAGTCTTACCATTACGTTGTATCTTGCAATATAATAACCCAGTTCTAATTTCGTAAGTTTTCATTACATCTGTCTAGAGAAGATATAGAATCTACGCTATTTAATTGGTCCATGATTTTTATTATGCTATCATCTCGTTGCTGTTCGGCTATCAGCCAATTTATTATTTGTTATTGCAAACGCGGGAGCGCGGCTCAACGCTTGATGCTGCGGAGCGATCGAGAGAGCCCGGGAGAGAGCGAGACAAACGCTAGTGCATGACGTCAGATGAAGGTGGCCAATCGAATGCACGAGAGCGGGCGATGTGAACATAAGTATAAAAGAAAGTAACGTCACGAACTCAATAAATTATTGCCGGCCAAACTTCTTTCCGGCGGCTGCTTGGCCCGACATACTCCCCCCGTTGGAAGATGCTCATCATTTCAACAACTTCATAAAGGGGCAGCAGGTACCATTTGTTGATTGCCCGCCTTGTAGCTCCGGACGCCGTGCTCAGCAACGCAGCCGACACACTCCGTCGCCGTCGTCTTCATCCTCGATGCAACTGCAGCTGGGCGATGGCATCTCGGTAGCCTTTTCGCTGCCAAAGTCCAAGAGCGGCTTCAAATCCACACTGGGTAACATATGACACCACTGTGCAGATCCCGGCAAGACGCTTCTCCATGCGCTGCTCGAAGTGACGACGGTGCCTGTAATATTTCTCCTTCTCGCTGAGCACTTTGCGGAGGGGCTTATTTTTTGGTTCGGAAACAAACCTGCGATGCGACTCCACCTTCACCTGTTTTGTCTGAGGCTGAACGAGCAACTCTGACTGCTCAGCTGCCATGAGGACCTTACCATCGTCCATCGCCTCCGGAAATGTCTCCACTGATTTTAAGGAGACATTGATTTACTGATTTATTTTATTTTGTTCATTTATTGTCAGCTTACGACCCACTGTGCCACTTCTATATAACGGGGTAATATATGTATGAGCGATTGTAGCACTCTGAAAACAGCGTATGTATGTATGTCAACAGATGCTAATATTTTTCGAACAAATCACAAACCGAATAATGTTTTTTAATTTGTTTATGTTTATATGTTTTAAGCCGCGCAGCTCAAATTTTCAACGGAAAATAATTTAACAGCTTATTTTCCTATACACAATCACGTCGGGGTTCACCAAATGTTCAGTTACCGAGCGTTTTCGGGAGCTATATTCAATGTTCTAAATATTGGCTTTAGTAAAACAAGCACCGTTCAATTTCATACAATTTATTTAAAATGTTTTGGCTTTATACAAAGTGATATATGTATAGATGCGACTGCGAGGGGGTGAAGAACGAATTAGAATACAAACGCAGGAGTATAAAAGAAAGTGACGTCACGAACTCAATAAATTATTGCCGGCCAAACTTCTTTCCGGCGGCTGCTTGACCCAGCAGATTGCGTGATAAAAAGTCCACGTGTGCCATTTGGCAACCCTTTCGATACTCAATGCTAAAATCAAAAGCCTTTAAATACCCCTACTAACGGTGTACTCTTGGGGTCAATTCAGATTTTTTCTGAGTCGCTCTAAGTGAATTGCAATCGGTGTGCACAATAAATTTTCTACCATGTAAATAGTGTCTGAAGTGTTTCACTGCATTGTAAACAGCTAAGGTTTCTAGCTCATATGAGTGATATTTAGCTTCGGATACTGTCAAGCGTTTGCTAAAATATACAATTACTCTTCGTTTACCATCTATTTTGTGTATTAGTATTGCGCCATGCCCATCGGCACTGGCATCTGTATGCAATTCGATTTGGAGTTCAGGGTCAAAGATTGTCAGTACGGGGTCAGACGTTAGTTCTTTGATAATCTTTTGTCGGATCTGCTTATGCTTCTCTTTCCAATCAAACGTTTTAAGTTTAGAAGTCAACTCATAGAGCGGCTTCATTGTTTGAAGTATGATGCCAAACCTATAAATTGCCTTAACTGAGTTACAGTGGATGGTAGTGAAAGAACTGTCAGGGCTTCTATCTTACTTGGATTTGGTTTAATTTCACCATATTTCATATAGAATTCTAGGTACTCTATACCTGTGTAAAGAAAAGCGCACTTTTTTATGTTAAATGTAACTTTTTTAAACCTGCCTCAGACAAAACTCTCAGCACTATGTCTAACCTTTCATATGCTTCCTCCTTTGTTTTTGCTACAATCAGCACGTTGTCTATGTAGACCACTACGTAGGAATAGGCTAATTCACCCAGGGCTCGCACTATGGCACGTTGCAAAATAGAAGAGACATTTTTTAGCCCAAATGGCATCACCAGAAATTCACACTGACCTTCTGGGGTAACGAATGCTTTCTATGGAGTCAGGATGGATCGGTATTTGATAAAATCCGCTGGCCATGTCTAAAGTAGAAAAATATTTTCCGCCTCGCAAGCAATCTATCTGATCAGAAATCAATGGCAACGGGTACTGATCTGAGATTGTGTTTGAATTTAGCTCACGAAAATTAATACACAGTCTGTTGCTGCCACCTTTTTTTTTTGACTACTAGCATTGGACTTGCAAATGGTGAATTGCTTGGACGGATCACATTGGATTTAATCATTTGGTCTATTTTTTCCCTAACTAATAGCTTTTCATCTACACTGAGCCGATAAGGGTGCCTTTGAACAGTTTAATTCTTGTCTATCAAACGAATTTCTAATACTACTGTGGTTACGCGTTTAGTTGGGATTCCATTTATAAAATTGTTAGAGTAATTTTTCAATATGTTTTTTAGTTTACATTTATCAATTTTACTTAATTCTATGTTGGTATCAAGTACATTTTCAAAATTGGATGTATCTTCATGTATAGCATCAATAACCCAGGCCGACAATTTCCAACTTTTTTTTTCCTCCACGCATAATTTTACCTGCTCCATAACCTTTGGGCTCCCCTGAACCGAAGTCCAGAACAAACATAGGTTCCATCACCCACAGTTTCCGCCGTACACCTAAGAGAAGAAATTGATCAAATTTTACGATATATTGAATTATGTAGGTCGTGTAAAGGCGATGACCATCATTGTTTCTAGTATATATCATTTTTGAAATGTATGTGTACCGACGAAAATTAAAAAATGGTATCTAGCAGTATTCCAAAGATATGGTAACTGCTAGATACCATTTTTTAATTTTAATTGGTACACATACATTTAAAAAATGATATATACTATAAAAAATGATGGTCATAGCCATCAATTTCTTCTCTTAGGTATACCGCGGAAACTGTGGGTGATAGAACCTATGTTTGTTCTGGACTTTGGTTGAAGGGAGCTTAAAGGTTATGGAGCAGTTGAAATTATGCGTGGAGATTTTTTGCTGTTAGCCTGTGTAATCTTAGTTTCGTAAATATTAAATTTGTCTGTTTCGATCATAACACCAAAACCAAGCTGGAATATATCTTGTCCAATCATGATGTCATGCTTTTAATAATCGTCTAATACGACATGGAACAAAATTTCTAAACTAAACTGTGATATTTGAATCGTAGACAAAATCTGCAAATGGCTCTTAACAATATTGTCGCCAATTCCTCGTAGTACAATTAAATTATTAAATCTTTTTCCATCAATTTTGTTACTTAATTTTTCTTTTATCAAAGAACACTCGGCACCCGAGTCAAAAAAAAATGGAAAGGTCTCACCCCTTTGATAGAATAAGCCTTTGGACTGAAGAACTTGACATATATCCATGCGCTTTCCTTGTACTCGCCGTTTCCACTGATACTATCTTTGGTGCATACAGAAGCAATATGTCCAGCCTCACCACACTTGTAGCATCTTATGTTTGAACGGTCCTTTACTCCAGACACGCTGCTTCCACTGTAGTCCTTTCCTTTGGTGGAGAATTAGCTCTCCATGCGAGCGCGGCATTGGGCGTATTTGTGGCCAATTTTTCCACAACTATGGCATTTTACCTGCGACTGCATTCGTGGTTTTTTCTTGTCCAAGTTTGACGAAGATTCATCACTTTCGTTTTTACGCTTCTTGAAGGCGTAAGCCTGCAGCTGCCGATGTAGTTCATTACATGTCGTCACGCTGGTCGTAAAAACCCAAAGCAGCAAATTATTGTAAATTTGCGTCATTTGGGCTAAAGCTATTGACACCGCAATCTCTTCCAGCTCCGTATATTTCCACTTGAATAGTAATAGCGTAACGAAGCGACTGCCATATTCAGCAAAGCTTTCTCCAGATCTGGGATGCATTGCCTCTTAATCTTTTTTTTTATTGATGCGGCAGCACAGTGAGTTCCGCTCACGTTCGTTATCATAACTAGACTACTGCATTTCCTCTCACCGATCATTAAGCTCAACCATGCTCTCTGAGCATTCTCTCAAGTTGAGCCTCTGTCGTCATCTCTTTCCATCTCAAAACTTTCGGTAACTCGTCAACGGACCTCACTCACCAGCAGAGACTGCTACCGTCTTTCGCATGAATTCTCTACTTCCTCGAACTTAGAACTTCGCGACTACTCTTTTTGTCCTTGAATTTAATTGCTTCCCGACATATATAAAATTTTCATTATCATCCCGTTTGACAGGGTGATCGACTTGCAATAAATTTTTGTTTTATTTTTAATATTAAGAATAAAACGTGTAAAATTGAGTTAAGTTGGTGAGTTTCATAAGTTTGAAATCGATCTATTTAAATTAGTCGAAATTCACCCAGCGATTTGAGATTTGTGGGATAGAAAATCTTTTCATGCCAATTATTTGAAAAAATTTTGGAAAAATATTTAATAAATTAGTTCATCATTCGATTACATATTTTATTTAACATAAGAAAACAGAATTCTTCAGTTTCAGTTGATTTCACACTTAAATGCTAAAGCATAGTGGCATAATATAATATGCGAAATGAAAGTACAAAATACACATGGAAAAGGCTGCAGAATACGATACGCCTAACTAAAAACCTAACTCGCTCCGTCCAGATTCTCTGCGCAGACTTCCGTGATTTCAGTTTTTGATTGTGGTCTACCAATATACCCACATGTACATTGTATAGTATATCCTTTTAAAATATTTGTTTATAAATAAGTGTATTGCAAAGTGGCGTTGAAGATGACAATGGATTTTTAAATAATATTATTTAATCTAAAAAGCTTTTAAGAAAGGGTTTGTTAACAGAAAATGTATTAATATCATTTGTTTCCATTGCTGTCTATATATTTAAATTAAAATTTAAATGAATTTATCCACAAACACAGCTGATTGACAGTGGATCGTATTACGTTAAGTTAAAAAAATACATTCACCCTGGAAAGAATAACCTTTTTTGCTCGTCAACCAGCTGAGCAAAGTTCATCCACACTGGAAAGAAAAAATTTTTTTCTCGTAAACCATTTTTTTCAATCTGAGTACTAAGCTTTAAAACTAAATTTTTAGTACATGTGTGTGTTAGTATTCTGTCCAGTTAATGTATGTATTTTTAATATATATTTTTTAGGCCCTACTAACAAATGACTTTGTGTTTCTGTGGATTGTACTTGAGCGTTGGGGGCAGTTGAGGCCATTTTAAAGCTGAATGTTATTAATTTAAATGAAAATTATAAAATAGTGGCTAATATTTTTGAACGAGTTACGGCAATACTTTGCGATGAAGTTGCATTTACGTTTTCCCATTTAATGTCGTCCCTTATTTATAGCAAAAATAACCGCCAGCAAGCTTCTGTGACGCAGTTTTCTTGCAAAATATCGGTAAATCTGAATTAAGTGATGTTCAGCAAAATTTAATGTGCCGATGGTTTCCGTAATTAAAGTTAAGTAATAAGTTGAATACGGATATTTATCACTGGACCCTGTCAGGAATTTTTTGCATACGTGTGGTGTGTGTATGCATGCCATAAACGGTTGCCACTCAAATCTCTTGGTATTGGGTTTCTTCTGAGTTGGCTGGTTTTGCTCGCCACGGTCAGCCGGTCATTCTTACCACTGATATTGCTGATTTCGGTTTCTGGCCCGAATTCAGTTATTTTTGGGTGCAGTCAAACAATCAATAATTTTAAAATTAAACGAGACCAGTATATACAGCCATATATAGTTAGTATTTTTAGGGACTTATTTAAAGTATTTAAAGGCTTATGTCGGGTCCAGCAGCCGCCGCAAGTCTGGCTGGCGATAATTTATTGAAATGGACATCCGTGACGGCACTCTGTTCTGTCGCCGTTGTTACCCCGTCCGCTCTTGTTCGCTCGTTATATCTCTTTTCGCGTCGCCCGCTCTCGTGCATTCGACCACCTGCATCTGCCGCCATATCTCGGTCGCTCCTCAGCATCAAGAGTTGAACCGCCCCCGCGATTTGACTTCAATTCTTCGGTCGAACTTCAACCCTTTAAACCTAGCACAAATTTGTAATCATCAAAATCCAAAAAAAGTTCAAAATAAATTACGCTTATACATATAAATCAAACCGAATTTTTGTTTGTTTAAAACCTGGAATTCTGAACTTATTTACAGCTGTTGGAAACGCTCGGTAACTCGGTAACAGCTGCCAGAAAACGCTCGGTCGACATTTGGTGAACCCCGACGTGATTGTGCTTGGGAAAATAATTAGTTAAATTACTTTCCATTGAAAAGTTGTGCTGCGCGGTTTAAAATATGACGGAAATTAAAACATAAAAAAAACATTATTTGGGTTGTGATTTGTGCGCGAAATATAAACATCTATAGGCATACATAGGCATATTGTATCCGTTGTTCGCAGAGTGCTACAATCGCTTATACTAATATATGTAAGTTAAGGTGTCCAATGGTTGGTCACCTGATAATGAGTACTCCGTTCATGGTTCGATGTGTAGTTACAATTTATTATTCGCTTCTTAGTTTAACAATTTGGTTGATAGTAGATCGAGAATAGGATGTTAAGGGTACAATTTGTAGATTAGGTTCAGGATGTTCAGGTTCAGCTTCGATGCTCAGAGGTCCGGAGAAGACTGACTACGCAGAGTTGAGGCCCTCCGGTCGTCGGTTCGGAATTGGCTGATCTCCCACTCCAATTCTATACGCGGTGTCAGCGTGTGTGGTGTCGGCGTGTGTGGGGTCGGCGGATGTGGAGTCAGCTATCCGGTGTCCAGAGTCAGCGTAACACTTATAGTTTTGTGTCGGCTCTCCCGCAACATTTTAGTCAGCGTACATAGTTGCACACTTGTGACTTAGTTGCACTCTTGCGACATAGCCGAAAGTACTTGAACCCACAGCACTTGAATATTGGGAATTGTGCTTATGTTGTGGATTCGGGTTTAAGAGTCTGGGTCGAGTTCAGGGCGTAGTGGTAGGGGCGAATAATGCTGAGCAAAGGGAGGGGCTCGAATGTGCCGGGTGATAACTCCTCCCCCTCTAAAAGTCTGCGTCCCGCAGATCAATTAACAGAATGGTGGGCTGTTGTCGAATAGTCGAGCGTTGATCCAAATTTTTGCTGGTCAACGCTTTCGGTGATCATCTTCTCCGAGTTGAGTACCGCATTCCAGTCCTCTGCATCCAGTGATCCTGCTATCCATTTCCAGGCTGAACCCAGCCAGTTTACCGCTCGAGCTCTGCGTGATGATGGCCTCATCACTCTGTTCATCCCTTCCGCTGCCTGCTCCAGGTAATGCCTCGTTATAGTGTTGATACGTTGATCCGGCAGGGTTGCCGCATCCCGGCTAGTTTCGTCCACTAGCTGCATCATCCTCGATATGTCGATGACGTGAACCAGTTTGAGCATTCCGTTGATGCGCCATACTCCTCCTTGTTGCAGGGGTACGACGGGTGCGTCGTATTAGTATATGCGCGCGGCTGATGTGAGACCGACGATTGTGAGGCTTGTAGGGCATTGATCGAGAAGGAAAGGAAAGCTTGTGTATGTACTATCCGCGCTTATAATATTTGTGTATTCATGCTTAAATTATTTGTGTATTTGTGTGTATAATATTTGTGTATTCATGCTAAAATTATTTGTGTATATAATATTTGTGTATTCATGCTAAAATTATTTGTGTATTTGTGTGTATGTTAAAATAGAGAAATGTTTTGTGTGTGTGTTAAAATGTTTTGTGTTAAAAATAGAAAAATATTCTATGTGCATGTTAAAAAATAGATAGGTTCATAAAGCGCTCTTCAATTCCTCAAGTCTGATTTAAGCAAAATTTTTCCTGATCTAGTTTTAATTGTGACTCCGCGATTCTCTTGTACCTCCTCCGGTCTGAAACGTTGTTTTTCTTTAGTTTTAATTTGCTTATTAGCGACGAAAACCTTATCCCCCGACTCATATTGTCTAGGTTCAGTCCTATTGTTATTATGCCTTATATTGACCATAGTCTGGTTTCGCTCTTTTAAGTAGGGGTATGTTATAGTTCTATCTCCAATGTTCGGAGGTAGTTTAGTACCGTTGGGCAAAGGAGACCCCTTTCGTTGTCCGACACTATCATTCTAGGTAACGTAGGGCCTATAGCAGTGCTTCGCGGTGAATTGATTTTTTACCAATCTCTGCGTTATTCGAATTTTATACAACTTAAAATTCTGAAAGCATGGATTGGAAGAATGGGGTCTTGAGTACTAGTACGTATTCCGACCTACTAAACAATGCGTAATTCTAACATTGTCAGCAGCAGATTCGACGTAAAAGGGAGTGGGTAATGGGGTGGGGCCGGTATCGATAAGTAACTTTAACTTGTTGCCATTCTTCGCGACGTATTCTATGAATGGCACGCTGGATAGGCGTCCGTCATAAAATTTACCTCATCGCTAACGTTCTCGTCGTCAGCCTTATGGTATGGGACATCGTACTCGAGGCTCGTGTCGTTGGCGCTCACCGCTTCGTCTACGTAAGTAGTTTGACAAGCGGAATTTTGCGTGTCGTCCTCAGGCATTGTCACCACGCTAGACGGAACCGCCGTCATGTGGTACAATCTTTGTGCCTTCTTGAAGGGATTCGGGCCGGATGAAGTATTTTGGGACCCATACACGGAGTCGTTTCCACGGCGTATGCCAAAGCCGGACTGATACGACTGACCAGACCGATTTGATTCCATCTTAATGGCTGGTCGTGGTCCCTGGAATCTATTAAAGCCCCGTGAATTACCGGATGAACCATCATTAAAGGTTGCGCCCACCGGTGCCCTCACTGGTGATTGGAACGAAGGCGGAAACCGTGGGGCTATTGGAGGCGCATAGCGTGATGCGTTTGTTGGGTAGCGGGGTTGGAAAAATGGGGTGAACTTATTTGTGTGTTCCATTCGTGCATTACCCCTGACCGATACATTTTGCAGCTCTAGGCAAAAGGAATATGCCTCCGGCAAATTTTTCGGACCCCGGATGATCAGTAATTTAGAGGCATCGCCGTTGAGTCCTCTTACAAAAACATCCAGTGCTTTGTCCCTATACATCTCGATCAGGGCACTGGCCACGTTAGGCGCGTGCTCTGATTGTTTTAATTTGTTTAGGATCAAGGAAAAGTGATTATTGACATCATTGTAGAATTGATCTAGGGTTCTACCTGCCTGTGTCAATTGGCTTAATTGATACTCAAGGGTTCGGACGTCTCGCTTGTCGGCGTAGTGAAGCGAAAGGACCCGCTTAATTTCCGACCAATCATCGTCTTCTACATTGTAAGAAGAGAGCGCCAAATCGGCGTCACCTCTTATTTTATGTCTAATACAAAGAATGATGGTCCTGTACAAGGGCTTGCCTATAATGATTTCATAATCATTGACAATGGCTTGCGCCCTGTTAATCCAGGACACGAATTTCCCGGGCTCCCCTTCAAAAGTCTGGAGTTCCTTAACGCAATCTGGCAAAGTAGAAGTTTCCCTCAGTTCATATTCGGTGCGCGGACGGACCAGGGGAACGGGTTGGATCACCGCTGGATTACGTCTTTCATGGTCTTGCTCGAGTGTAGCTACCCTCGTTCCGACTTTCCTAATATCTTCCTTAACTGCGGCTCTCGTCGAATTTCTGCAGGGTGGCCTTGATTTCTTCCATTTCAAGAGGAAGGGGAAAATGTTTTATTTAGGAAAAAATACTATAGACCTATGCCAAGGGGTCCCAAGAGAATGACGTGTAAGTCGTATAAAAAAATAGTACGTAAGTAAGCAATTTAATTTTAAAAATTTTTGAAATATAATTCTTAGTATTCGTAAATGATGGTTGTACTTTTTGTTTTTGTTCTTGTTTCTTATAATATAATTTTTAATATTTGTTTTTATAATTTTTGGTACTCGTAAATGGTGGTTGCAATTTTTTGTTTTTCTTCTTACAATATAATTTTTAATATTTGTTTTTTATTTGGAATATAATTTTTGGTATCCGTAAATGGTGTTTGAATTTTTTGCTTTTCTTCTTACAATATAATTTTTAATATTTGTTTTTTATTTGGAATATAATTTTTGGTATTCGTAAATGGTGTTTGAATTTTTTATCTTTTGAGGAGGAAGGGAGGAAGCGCTTTACTCACCCTTTACAAGTGTTTGTGTGTTGATATTGGAGTACTCATGTTCGTCTTCAAATTCTTCTGATGATTAGAAAAGGAAATTTTTTTAAATATGAGGAATATCAGAATATAATATTATCTAATTGTAATAGGGTGTAGAGTGAGTGTGTACTACGGGTGCTGTTTTGTTGCGTATATTGCATACTTTTAGTTTTCCTTTTTTGTTGCATACTTTAATTTTATTTTTGTTGCATACTTTCAGTTTTTTCTTTTTGTTTCGTTTTAGTTTTTCTTTTTTGTTTCGTTTTTGTTTTTCTTTTTGTTTCGTGCTTTTAGGTTTTCTTTTGTTTTGTGTGTTGTAAATTCTGGTTTCGGGTTTGTCTTGTGTTTTGTATTTTTTTGGCACTGGGCGCGGTGGTCCGTATTGTTCCGTTTTAGCCCGCAGGCCTACTCAGGTACGGTTGCTCACACAACCCACTGGGCAGCTTTTTTTGGGTGCATTCCACACCTCTTAGCGTTTCCAGCAGGTTGCCACACACCATTTTATCTTTATTTGTTAGTTTATTTTTCTTGCCACACGCGAATGTGCTCACGGTGGTTCTCTTATTTTTTTATACACGGCAATATTTTAGCACTCGCGGATATGCCAGTGGCAAACCGCCGCAGTGGGTAATTCCGTTTCTTTTATTTTGTAACACAACACAACCCTTTTTTATATTTTTTTTTATTATAATTCTTGCCACTCGCGAATGTCTTCGCGGTGGTTCTCTTATTTCTTTATATGAAGCAATATTTTAGCACCCGCGAATATGCTATGGTAGCAAACCGCCGCGGTGGGTAATTACTTCATTATTTTATTACAACACATATTTTTCTTCTTTTTCTTTTTAATTTTGTTTCATATTTCGTAATTCTTTGATTTCATTTTTAATTTTCATTCTTATTTTCGTTCTTAAATTACCCGCTCTTTTCCCATACCTTAATGTTTTATTTTTACCTTCTTTTACCTCTTTATACCTTAAGGAAAGAATCCTCTACCTCTCTAAAAATTTCCCTATCTAAAAAAAAATTCTATTCTTTTATATTTTTTTTATTTAGAGGAAATGCTTTTTATTCTCGTCTTCCCCTATCTAAATTTTCATTTTTCCTTTATTATTTTTTTCCTCTTTTTTTTTTTTAAAAAACTACGTTTTTCCCAACGCTTGTTTTTACACTTTTCCCAACCATCTTCCTCACTTTTGCTCTACTCTGAAAAACTTTACGTTATTTTTTATTCTTGATTTTATTCACTTTCCCTTTTTTTTATTTTATTTTGGGAAAAAATTTAAACTTTTCACTATTCATTCTCCCTTTTTTTGTTTGGTTTTGGGAAAGAATTCTACACCTTTAAATTTTTCACTATTCATTTTTCCCCCTTTTTTTATTTTATTTTGGGAAAGATTTCTACACTTTTAAATTTTTCACTATTCATTTTTCCCCTTTTTTTTTTTTTGAAAAATTCCCACACTTTTAAATTTTTCACTATTCATTTTTCCCCTTTTTTTTTTTTTGGAAAAATTCCTACACTTTTAAATTTTTCACTATTCATTTTTCCCCTTTTTTTGCTTTATTTTGGGAAACTCTTTTTTTTTTTTTTTTTTTTTTTAATTCATTCTTCATTTTATTTTATTTTGGGGAAAGAATTTGTTTGGGGACAAAACGAAGAATATTTTTATTTTTTTTTTCGAGAAGGATTTCTATGTTTGGACATTTCGATTGATTTTTTCTTGGGAAAACACTTTTCAGCACCCGCAATACACTCACTCTACTTACCCGCTCGGGCGCCAGTTAAGGTGTCCAATGGTTGGTCACCTGATAATGAGTACTCCGTTCATGGTTCGATGTGTAGTTACAATTTATTATTCGCTTCTTAGTTTAACAATTTGGTTGATAGTAGATCGAGAATAGGATGTTAAGGGTACAATTTGTAGATTAGGTTCAGGATGTTCAGGTTCAGCTTCGATGCTCAGAGGTCCGGAGAAGACTGACTACGCAGAGTTGAGGCCCTCCGGTCGTCGGTTCGGAATTGGCTGATCTCCCACTCCAATTCTATACGCGGTGTCAGCGTGTGTGGTGTCGGCGTGTGTGGGGTCGGCGGATGTGGAGTCAGCTATCCTGTGTCCAGAGTCAGCGTAACACTTATAGTTTTGTGTCAGCTCTCCCGCAACATTTTAGTCAGCGTACATAGTTGCACACTTGTGACTTAGTTGCACTCTTGCGACATAGCCGGATGTACTTGAACCCACAGCACTTGAATATTGGGAATTGTGCTTATGTTGTGGATTCGGGTTTAAGAGTCTGGGTCGAGTTCAGGGCGTAGTGGTAGGGGCGAATAATGCTGAGCAAAGGGAGGGGCTCGAATGTGCCGGGTGATAACTTGTATATTATACCGTTATACAGCAGTTGCGCAGTGGGTTGTAAGCTATCATTAAATAAACGAACTAAATTAAATGTTTTGTTACGAAAATGAATCCGTTTTTTGAGTCTGCATCTCCTGGAAGAAAGCTCTTTTTGAGTTGTGGTTGTGGTCCTTTTTGAGGATCTTCAAAGATTGCTGTCCTCCTTAATAGCGATGGAGAAATTTTCGGATGCAATGATAAATGTTCGGCTTACCGAATTGAAAGGCTTCGTCGCGGATTTCAAGAGCACACACAAGGAGCTGTCAGAGTTGGATATTACGGAACTCAGGAGTGATCTGCGCGTCAACGCAGCGAGGGAGGCACAATTCATAATGGACCAGGAGATAATTCGGTGTCCCAGTTAGTTACCTGCGAGCTCGACGTTGATCAACGCTACTTTCGGCACCAATTTTGATGCGTCATTTGACAGAATTTTCCAGGCTTTGCCACTTCCCGCCAGTCACTGTTCTTTACCATGGACCCACAAACCCATTTATAAGTCGGATGAAGAAGCTTCAGCGGTTGCGGTCCTGCCTTCGTGAATCTGCCTTGGAAACTGTGAGGATGGACAAAAACTATGACGTCGCCTTGGAGCTGCTAAACGAAAAGTTCAATAATCGCTGGCTTATTTTTCAAGCTTATATTAATGAGATACTGCATGTGAGAGTTGTAGCATGTGTATCGGTAACGAGGCTTCGCGAGCTTTCGAATAAATTTAATTCCTTGAGCAGAGATGCCGGACTTTGGAAAGCATGGATTTGCCGACGACATCATATGCTCCAAACCTTGCGGTAGGACGACGTAAACCCTTTCATCCAGGTAACTCTGCATTTGTGATTACAAACTCTTCCGCTTGCATGATCTGTGATGGCCATTCTCACATAATAAATTCCTGCCTAAGGTTTGTAAGCTTGTCGCCTGAGGATCGTTTAGACGAAATTAAGCAAATAGATTTATGCCGTAAGTGGCTTGGATTTGGTCACCTATCTCGACATTGCAATGCTTTAAGCTGCCGTGCGTGTTTACGCACGCATTATAGTCTGCTACACTTTGGTGGCAGGTCTCCAGCTGGTATTCAAGGCCAACACCCCTCTTCGGAGGTTTTCGCATCTAGCGACGCTTTCTTTCGTCACCAAGGACCGTTTTGGTGATATGGTGCTGCTAGCCACTGCCAATATTCTACTCCGGAACCGCTCTTGAGTTCTAAAACTCTGCCGACCACTGCACTATTCTTCACTGCTTCACTTATCTACTGGTTTGCCCTAAATCCAGAAAATTTGGCTTGGAGGGGTTGTTTGTGGAGGCGGACGAGCAGGTCAACCACCAAGGCCCTTTAGATGAGCGGCTCGATCAACTTCTTCGCAAGTTTTGGGAAGTGGAAAATTGTACCGATCCGATTGTGAAGGCTTCAAAAGAAGAACTGGATTGCGGAAGTCATTTTTCTAAGAACTTCGTGCGGTTAGAAGGTGATGAGAAAACAGTCAGCTGCTGCTTTAGCGCGGTTGTACGATCCGCTTAGCCTAGTTGGTTCTGTCGTTACTAAGGCGAAATTCTTGCAGAAGCTGTGCTGCGAGCAGCTTTCTTGTGATGAAATCTTGCCTCAGGTTTTCTATACGGAGTGGCAGGAGATATGCCAGAGCTTCAATCACATCCAACGTGATCACATCCACAGGATTTCCTTGGCTAGCGCCATTGGCAAGGAGCTAGTATAATCGTTAGCTTTCATGAGCAGAACCTGCACGATCGATAGTTATTGGCAATAATACGTTCTCTGTATTGGCCGATTGGGGGAGATAGACTTTGCTTAAGGCGACAAATAAATGCGTGAGATGTTTTCGGACGTTTGTTGGAACATGTAATGAGTCATCTTGCGAAGAAGAGAGTGGACGGTTATCAAGTCTTCGATGTAACCGCTTTTCGCTTTTCGCGGTCTTTTCTTTTATAAGTCGTAGGTTTGCAACAAGGCTCCAATAAAATGTTACATCAGCGTTTTCATTTGTTTCACAACAAAGGCCGTCCAGTTAGAGCTGGTGAAGGATCTGTCTGTTTATTTCCATCAGGAAGAAGTCTCGACAGATCTGGTCCGACAACGCCACCAATTTTGTTGGAGCCAAAAATCAATTGAGCGAATTAAAGAGAGTAGTTCTGAATTTTCTCGCCCCAGGCGAGGGTAACGGAAATGGTCGTTGGAGATGACGGAGTATGTCGGGTGCTGCTGCTAAGGACGGTGTCAGGAGCTACAAGGCGGGTAGTCAATAAATTGTGATTGCTGCCCCTTCAAGATTCTGTTGAAAGCTCATCTTCTAACGGGGGAAGTATGTCGGGTCAAGCAGCCACCGTAAGTGTGGCCGGCGATAATTTATTGTAATAGACATCCGTGACGTCACTCTGTTCTAACGCCGTTGATATTCTGCCACCGTACACTCTTGTTCGCTTATATCTCTTTCGTCTGATCTCGTTGGCTTCACTTCTTCGGTCGGTCTTTAACACTTTCAACCTAACACTTTCTAACACACCCCTACACTTTCAACTTAAAATAAATTGCGCTTATAAATATAAATCAAACCGAATTTGTTTATTAAAAACCTGGAATTCTGAACTTTATTTTCAGGAGCAAGGAAACGCTCGTTAACTTAACAGCTTATGTAACAAAAACGTTAACTTATAAGGTTGTTTCTTTAAACCCTTGCAATTTTGGTCAAAGGTGTGCAACGCAGTAAAGGAGACATTTGCGCCCCAAAAATGTATATATATATTTTTGATCAGGATCACCTCCTGAGTCGATATAAGCATGTCCGTCTGTTGGTTTCTACGAAAACTATTGTTTTAGCTTTAAAGCTATAGACTTGATACTTTGCACACTTCATTATTTTGTTTGCAGGCAGTATCTAAGTCGGAATGGCCAGGACTATATCCTATAACTGGCATATAGTTGATTGATCGGAAATACCATTACTTTGTTGTTTTTTAAGCAAGTGGGATGGCATTCCATTTTGGGGAACTTAATCCGATCTGCCAAATTTCTTAGGGATCGGCTGACTATATCCTATTTCCAAAATTTTTATTAGAAAATTGGTTTGATGGTGAAATTATTACAAGGATCGGCCAACCATATTAATTCAATATATACATAATAATAGTAAAGCAGGACCTTATACACCTAGATAAGTTTTTTCACCATCTTGGTGGATCTGTGTGTGGTTTGGGGCTATCGAAAGGCTTATTCGTTAATTTTAATACTTCTCGACTAAAACTAAGTAATCGTTTTCAGGTTTCGTAATCATTATTAAAGTCGTTTTTTTTTATATTACTTCCCAAAAATATGGAAAAATCGATCATTATGATGATTCCGAAACCCAAAATCCAGGTCGGGTATTTCCGTTTGCAGATATTTTACCGTATTGCAGATAACTTCAGTGGCGGCGCTAGCCTCGTTGGCGCTCGGGGCGAAAGACGCTTTTGCCGCCCTTTTTTGCATTGATAAAATTTTTTTGCTTTTTTTTTTTTTGCTAAAAATTTTCGGCTTTTTGCACCAATTTTGCCGCCCCTTAGTCTTGGCGCTCGGGGCGACTGCCCCTTTCGCCCCCCCTTGCGCCGCCACTGGATAACTTCTATGGCACAGTTCGGCTGTTTTTTTTTATCATAGTTGTGCTTATTAAGTCTACATCCAGTGCGTTCTTAGGTTTAAGTTGATCCTTGATAAATTTAGCAATCTCGGTGGGTCAAAAGCCAATTGGGTTCGTCGCTGCTGCAGTGCTTACGGTGGGGCGAACGAATCGTTGCAGACCGGTTCACGGAAGCTGAGCTAAAATGTTTTTACACGGTCTTCATCACTAACGGTCCAATTACATGCGGAGTTTCTAATTCGACTGATTGTTTGCCTCAGTTGGCTTTAATTTTTGGTCCAGATTTCCTCTACAGAGGTCAATGATAGCTTTTTTTTGTAATTAATTATTTATTTCGCCATTGAACTTATTCTTAGATGGCTACTATACAATCTAACTTACATACTACTCAAAAAATGCCTAACCAGTAAGCTCCTTAAAGCATGTTTTTCTGAGCCCCACTTATTTCGGAGGCTGGGCGGTAATGAAGTAGAATGAAGATTAAAGTAAGATAATGCTCGATCTATGAGCTCATTTAAAAGATAATTGGCCCTACGACATGCAAACCGAAAGGGAACAAACGTACAAAGATTCCTTGGGTGCACATTAAAGTTGATAAGCCCCATATTGCCCAACATATTGCAATCAATGTTGATAGAGGAAATATTATTGACAACATCAATGCTACCACAGTGAGTCGATCATCCAGTGTACAGATATAGAGGAGAAGGCACCGGCTATGGTAAGAGGGTAGGGGATCCACATATCTTAAAGGGAGAAGTGCAAATTTTAAAAATTTCTTCTGAAGTCGCTCAATTCTGTTAGAGCTTTTTTTTATTAGCGGGGGTCAAAATAATAGAGGCGTATTCCAGCCACGACCGGATGAATGCGGCATACACAGTGAGCCTTGAGAACGGGCTCTTGAACTGGTCTTTGTCAGCATGGTATTAATACCCTTTAGGCATATTAAAATCTAAATGGCTGGAAAATTTTATTTTTTTGTCAAAAAGGACGCCAAGATCAAAACCTCCTCTTTTAGTTGCAAGTTGTGGCTGCTGATTGCATAGGCAGTACAAATATCAAGCGCCTTCTTACTGTAGTGAATAACATGACATTTTAATAAATTTAGAGGAAGAATATTGAGGGTTCACCAAGAGGAGACTCGGCGCAAATCCTCCTGCAGCAGAAAGCTATCTCTAATGCAACTAATGGACTTATAGAATTTGAGGTTATCAGCGTACAACAGGAAGTTAGAATAAAGAAAGCAAGATGAGATGTCGTTAATGAATATGATGAATAGGAGCGGTCCCAAAGAGATACCTTGCGGAAGTCCAAACGAGCCAATAAAGGGACTAGAGGGGCATCTCCAATGGGAACATGGCATGATCGGTCTGCCAAATAAGATTCCAATCAGCTTAACAAGGAGGAATGAACGCCTAATCTCAATAATTTAGCAAGTACGGTTGAGTGGCAAACTTTATCAAAAGCTTTAGAGAAGTTCCTATACATATCATCAACCTGACATGGGCGCTTAAAGGCTTTAAGGCAGTGCTTAGATAAAACCAATAAGTTAGTTAAGGTGGATCGCCCAGGCAAGAATCCATGCGGATTGTGTGATATAAGGCTACATATCAAAAATGTTCACTTTTTGGTGATTATACGCTCAAGTAACTTGGCAATGGTACAAATCTTGGCGATAGGACGGTAGTAGGTGACGTCTGACCTACTGCCACTATTATGAATGGGCGTGATCGAGTGATAAGAAGAACAGAAGTTGCAGAGGCTAATCATAATGAAGAATGGGAAGATACCATTTACGTCAGGGGTATGCGACTCATTAAAGTGAATAGAGGCTTCATCAAGGTCACGATATAATATATCCAAGCTACTAACCTCATGAAGAGGCAAAATTTTCTGAAGTACTTCCTGCTTATCCCAAGAGTCCTTTGGCTCCAGGTTTGAGGCAAAGTATTTAGCAAAAAGTTCTGAGATGCCCTTATCAGTTAGCTGCAAACCCACCTTAAGACATGCAAGAAGGAATGCCAGAGGATGATTTTTCCCATTCACAAACCGCCAAAACGCTTTAGGGTTGGATCTGAAGCTAGCTTCGACATCGGAAATATATTGGTTATAGAGAAATTTATTGCGGAATTCAAATTTCCGCTATTATTGCCGGTACATCTCACCAGCTCTTTGCTTCCCTCTCTTTAAAAATAGCTTATAAAATTGGCCCCTTCTATTCTTTAAGTTTTTTAGACCCTCTGTGTACCAGGGAAGCTTGTACGACTTTCGAACCCTAACAGAGGCATTATTGTTAATGATATTGAACAGAGCAATAAAAAACATAGTATAACACTCACCGATCAAGGCATCCAAAAAAATGGAAACCCAATCAAAACGTGCAATAGCGGCATTAACAAGTGAAAGGTTTGACTCATTTAAGTGATAATAGGAAATAGGTGAAAAAGAAGACAAAAAACTATAAAATTCAATATGTATCAACAGTGGCTTATGGTGCACATCACACGAACTTGGTGGTACATTGCAAATTTCTACTTTACCATTTACGAAATTGGTTAAAAATATAAGATCCAAAATATTCAATAAATCATTAAAAATATATAATAAAAATATCATCCAAGTCCACGATTTCATGGGATTAGTGAACATTGTTGGGTAACATACCGAGGAACTCCGGGCCCCGAGACCAAAGAATAGAGCTCAGGTTGAAGTCGCCAGCTACCATCAGAGCGGGTTCTCTATTCTAGCACTGGCCATGTTTTCCATATGCGCATGATAGGTACTGAATGCGTTAATTGGTGGAATATACGATGCAATTATGGTGAAAGGGCCTAGAATGCCCTTGATTTCCCCTGAGAAAGTTTCTTGATTCGTCACGCTCCAGTCCAAATTGTAATGAAACAATTTCTATATTCGCCGTCGAAAAAGATTAGAAGTTGAAAAGAGAAGGGCTCCCAACATCGCGATTTCGAACCATTTGTTGTTGCTGGCGATTCAGAAGCAAAGATAAGATGTAAACAGCCCATCTTGGAATCAGCTGTTGTTGTTGGATCAAGTAGTGCAATGATAGAACCAGTTGCCATCGCCAGCGCTAATTGTAGTTGGTGGCACCGCAAAGAGAGAATATGATGACCAGTAAAAAAGAGGAAGAGTGAAGAGAAAGAAATAACGGCTCCAACGGCGCCGCTTACTGGGGGTTTTTTGACCTTCCATGATTGGATGGAGGGAATCTCGCAGGTCAATAACCTAAGAAGGCTCTTTATGAAGAAAACGAGTATCTTTTACCGACATGGGCCAAAATTCATCATTGAAGATAGCGGGGAAATGTTGCTAATTTGAGAGCGTTGAAATCAGCATCTTTTTTAACCAGTCTAGCACAGACTAAATCACTGGGGTCCAGGTGAAACTTATCAGCGACAAATTTGCACAGTGCTTCCAGTTGGGTAGCCGTTGAAAATTTACCAATATGCAGATATTTTAAGGTGGGAAGAACTTGGAGCTGAGCACAGCTTGGTGGATGTCCAACAATGTGCTTGTTAGGGTGGTTGCTCTTCTTTTTTGGGACAGGCACATTTGACGCAGTGGGAGCCTGGGTCAGTGAAGTATTTTTATTTCTAGCACTAGTACAATTAGTAAGGGGTGCCGCAACCTCTGAAGTAGCAATGAGTCCAGACAAGACTCAAGAGCATGATCCAATTTAGTCTTAAGGCTCAAGAAAAGGGATTCCAGATCCAGAACCTTATGATTATTTGAGTGAGAGTCGTTCCCAATGACTATCACATTGCCACAGTAAGTTTGGAATGTTTATTAGAATTTTTCCAGCATCAGAGGGCAAATCAACACAGGCTGTATGGTAGGCACGGCGGCAATCGCAGCACCGAACGGCCTCACACCCACGAAGCTGCGTAGCAGTAACTTCACCACTGCATTCAGTACAAACGAGCGGCGATATTAGCAGAAAATACAACGTCCGAACGCAAAGAAAGCTAGATGAGGAATAATTTCTTTCTATGTACCTTCCTTTTCTATGTACTCTGGCTGTGCATTTTCAGCGTCCTTGTTTTTCGTCCTGGTTGGGTGCGGGTTTTTCGGCTCACATGTTTTCCTTGGTGATGAAATTTTTGCTGCTGTGACAAGTACTGATTCCAAAACGATGGTGAGGCTGTCAATGTTCCTACGAGGCTAAGATGGCTAACTCCTCCGCAGTTTTAACATTTTTTGTTACTTGGATCATCTTTGTTCGCAGCGCAGTTATCAGAGTTGTGACTATGTCCACAAGCTACGCAAACTGAGCGAAGTGTGCTGTATGCTCTGGTGTGTCCACACCAGTGTTGCCAGTTTCGCTTTTTCCCGTCAAATCTGGCTTTTTATAAAGGCGATTTGGCTAGAAAAATTTAAAAACGGCGGGCAGCGGGAGTTCTGGCTTTTAATTTTTGATAAATAATTTTTTAAGGTTTTTTTTGCGTATGATCGTTACATTAAGTATATTTTTAAGATTACCTTTCAAAATACCTAAATATACCAAACATCTGACTCTGGCAAATAGATCTAGCGGTAAATAGATCTAAATAGATTTTAATACATCTAGCGAGCAACACGTCAGCTTAACAGAATCGTTAAAAAAAATGTTAAGAATGCCAAAAGACTATAAACAGAAAGTTCTTGGTCTCGTAGAGACGACACCGACGAAATGCGAGTTTTGTGCAGTTACTGCAAATGCACAATTACCTTGAAACATTCCGATTTGCGCGCCCTTACCGTGACAACACACAAAAGTGCAAAACGTGTTCCATCGTTCCGGGAAGTGGGAAATTTTTACTTATGATTTTTACCAAGCTGCAAATAGACGAATTAATTGATTTTTTAATATAAGACAAACAAAATTAAATTTACTATTAACTAAACCCGAAAATGTTTTGAAAATATATGTTTTGAAAAAACTGACATTTTTATGGCTTTTTTCAATTTTTGTTTGGCTTTATTTTATGGTTTTTCACGTCCAAAGCACCTTTTTTTTGAAAGAAATAGTTGGCAACACTGTCGGGAGCATACAATGTGACATTTAAAATTAGCTTCATTCTTAGTGAAAGCTTCACTATCTAGAAAAGCATTGCTCCGAGAAGAACTCCTCGCGAGCGATGAATTTTTATTTTAGAACTGAATGTATGGATTTCCAATTGGGGATTCTCCAGCGGGGGTCCTCATAAGAGGGTGTGTGTTTCATCTATTGTTTCATTTTACCCATTCACATTCGTGGACAGCCTTTTTCAATAATTTTTCCTTTCATATCGGAATACGAAATATATCTTATATATATATAAGTTAACACCTAAAATGTCAAGTACTAGATAATATTAATAAAACGCTAAGTCCAAGCACATAAGTTCTTAATAACAACTGCAAAAGAGCTTACATAACCGCATTGAGTGCCCCGTGCACCGGATGCAATATGATGCCAACTTCTGGCTATTAAAGAGACCCACGACTTAGGACATGCATTACATCTTTGCAACCTAATAGAGAATCAGAACACTAGGAATGGACAAACACCAAAAAACATTTACCCCAGAAGAGATAACTTAGTACCCACTAGAGGGTATCCGCCACAAGCCCTACCCCGAATGACCAAAACAAATTTTCAACCAAATCTGTACTATTACCCAAGCCAAGAAAAAAAAGTTTGGTTGAGTGGGTTAGGTCGGTTTGGTGTTGTTTCAAATATCCTTGGTGGGATTGCGGTATTAAGATTAACCCACTCAACCAAACTCAGACAAATCAACCAGGAGCGCAAGCTTTCTTCAAACCCAACCCACCTCCCAGACCCCAACCAAAGCCAACACCCATGGACGTAGACCAGTCTATTCGTTCACGCCACGTTAACTATATGAATAGACCTCAGGACAACAATTTTGTAGGGAAACGACCCCTGAGCAACACAAATGTTCAAAATACTAATAAAATGCAACGCCAGTTCAATATACAACCAGAGGTAGATGAGGATCAATATTTTCAGTTATCGGAAGAGAATGGAATAAACGAATGAAGAAGCTTCATGGCAAGCGGAATCCGAACAACAGGAATCCATTGATATGTCAGAACTATATTATTTAGAATAGAATTTTTTAGAACCGTTCCTCCTTACCCTATTTTAAGGTAACTATCGGGAACGGCAAAACTCTGAAATTCTTAATTGATACCGGCTCAAATCAAAATTACATTCCAGCGAAACTAGTACCAAGCCCTATACCCAATAGTAACAACTTTACAGTAAATTCAGTAGGAGGGAATAATGAAATAAAACAACATACAATAGTTAAACTTCCCAACATATCAGATATCCCACTAAAATTCTTTCTATTAGATACACTGAAAACCTTCTATGGGATTCTAGGTAACGACACTATGAACAAACTAGGGGCAATAATAGATGTTAAAAATGATATTCTGCTGTTAGAAAATAATAGGAAAATTAAAATCCATCAATTAGAGGCACAAGCCGTAAACAAGATCGGACCAACAGACGAACATATGACAGAAACTCAAAGAGAAATAATCAAAAAATTTATCGACACCCATAAAAACCTTTTTGCCGATCCTGAAACTAAACTAACTTACACTACCAGAGTTGTAGGTGAAATTAGAACTTCCTCCGATACCCCTGTCTACGGAAAGCACTACCCATATCCGGCATCGCTTGGGCAAGAAGTAGAACAACAAATTCAAGAAATGCTACAGGATGGCATTATTAGACCCTCACGGTCACCCTATAACGCACTAGTTTGGGTAGTTCCGAAAAAAACCAACACTAATGAAAAACAAAAATACAGGCTAGTTATTGACTATAGAAAGCTCAATGAGGTAACAATATCCGATCGGTATCCCATTCCTGAATTAGGCGAAATAATCGCACAACTAGGAAACAACAGATTCTTCTCAGTACTAGACTTAAAAAGTGGATTTCATCAAATACCACTTAAAGAGTCAGACATGGAAAAAACTGCATTCGCAGTGAATGGAGGAAAATACGAATTTACCAGATTACCATTTGGATTTAAAAATTCACCAGCCATATTTCAAAGAGCTTTAGATGACATTTTGCGAGAACACATAGGGAAAATCTGTTATGTGTACGTTGACGACATCATCGTTTTCAGCAAAACAGAAAACGATCATGCTGAAAAATTGAACAAAATGTTTCTAACATTACAAAAAGCCAATATGAGGATACAAATCGACAAATGCCACTTTTTCAAAAAAGAAGTTGATTCTCTGGGATACACAATTTCAGAAGAGGGAGTTAAAACCAACATCGAAAAAATCAAGACAATTAAAAACTTCCCAATACCTAAAACACTAAAGGAACTTCGATCATTTTTAGGAATGAAAAGCTATTATAGGAGATTTATTAAAGATTATGCGAAGATTGCCAAGCCTTTAACTGCCCTTTTAAGGGGAGAAGAAGGACGCGTATCCAAATACAAGTCAAGCAGAATAGCTATTAACCTAGACAAAGAAGCAACGGGTGCATTCGAAAAACTTAAAAACACACTTGTATCTAGGGATGTTACACTAGCGAACCCAGACTTCACGAAGGAATTCCAATTAACCACAGACGCATCAAATTTTGCCATAGGAGCCGTTTTAGAACAGAACCATAGACCAATAACATTCATATCCCGTACCCTCTCGAAAACCGAGGAAAATTACGCAACGAACGAAAGGGAAATGTTAGCCATCGTATGGGCTCTTCAAAGCTTAAGACATTATCTGTACGGATATTCGAAACTGACAATTTTTGCAGACCACCAACCCCTGACCTTTTCAAAAAATGCAAATAACCACAATACCAAGCTAAAACGCTGGAGGGACATTATCGGCGAATACAGGCCAGAAATTAAATACAAGCCCGGTGTAGCTAACGTAGTAGCATACGCCCTATCCAGAGCCCGACTAGAAGTTAATTCAATCCATTCAGACTCTACAATCCACAGCGACGAAAGTTCCTCACATAATCTAATATTCTCAGTAGAAGCCCCGATCAACGCATTTAAAAACCAAATTTTTTTATTAAAAGAAAACACTGATGCGTATAACTTCGAAATTCCATTTCCAACTTTTCATCGCCATATAATAAAAAAGATTTCTTACACAGAGCAGGAAATCATTAATATACTCCGAGGCCGATTAGATCCCAGAATTATCAATGGTATCTACACTTCAGAAGAAATAATGGGAAAAATTCAAACTATTTATCCTACGCATTTCAAGTCTTACAAAGTTAGGTTTACTAGTAATCAAGTTGAAGATGTACCATCAGAAACAACCCAGAATCAGATCATTACATTAGAGCACAAAAGGGCACACAGAGACGCAAACGAAAACAAAATTCAAACGAAATTTCAGGCAATAGTCCAATCCTGTCAAACATGTAGAGAATCCAAATATGATAGACACCCACCGAAAGGGGCAATCCAACCAACTCCCATCCCTAAGTACCCAGGAGAAATCATCCACATAGACATTTATATTACAGAAAAAAATAATATTCTAACTGGTCTCGACAAGTTCTCAAAATACGCCCAAATCAAGATACTCAACTCAACTCAAGGGCCTCCGAGGACATTAAAGCGCCTTTGAGAGAAATGCTGATAGCATTCGGCATGCCCAAGTGGGTAGTAGTGGACAACGAACGCGCCTTAAATTCTGCGGCGATTCGATTCCTTTTAGAAGATCAACTTAAAATATCATTCCATACAACAGCCCCATACGCTTCAACCAGTAATGGTCAGGTAGAACGATTTCATTCAACGCTTTCAGAAATCATGAGATGCATTAAAAAAGACAACGGGAGTATGACATTGTTATGACCTACTCCTGGTCCTACGGTCCGCCAATCGGCATGGGTCTGGCTCCGGCTAGCTCAACCAGGGCCGTGGTTTCCCTGACCCTTCCCATACAGACCGCTAACAATAATAAACATCCAACATATACTAAACAGCACATGTTAGACTTCAAGATCCTAACATACTGAGACAACTCCTAACACTCATCCTCACATGACTAACACGGGATCTCTATCCTACTCCTGCTGACATGGAGTAGTTGGGCCTGCCCTCCCTTCCGTAGCGGAATGCTGGCCATTTCGTGCGTCCGCCCCTATTTTTTTTTCCTCTCAATCCCCTCCTATTTTCCCATTATCCTATCCCTAACCCCCAACTTATCCTCTACTCAGTCTTCATTCTTTCTTTCACAATTTATTAAATAATCTTTACAAATTATGCTTAATTAGTTTTTAATCGTTTATCTTTTACTTTCTCTTATTCCGACGCTTTGGTTTCGCTCAGGGCTTAAATCATCATCATACGGCAATTATCCTAATATTATAATAAACTCACTTTCCGCCCGGATTTATATCCCTACCTAAGAAAGCTCTCCTTAATATGTAGGGACTACCGCCAAAACAAAAAGGAAATTTATCTAATTTCCTTGGGAAATTGCCAACCGTTAGCTGCAACGGCCGCGATCGGAACTTACATTTAAATGTATAAATAAAAGGAACAAAATACATATATATATATATAAATAAAAAAAAACAAAACAGAATAAAAAGAAATAACGGAATATTTAAAGAACAATGAAAATACATATACAACAACACAAAGAAATAAATGGGTATTAAAAAATTAAATAATAAATAACTATAAATTAGAAATAAATAATCAACAAGGGCAAAAACGGTTCTCTTCTTGTATATTCCGAAATCCCCGTCGGATTTCCAATCGGCTATTCTCCAGGCTTCTTTCCTTGTGAGCGGATTCCGGCCCCGAGAAGGCGGGGAAATTCTCCGGATTTATGGCCAACCAGTCAGATAAAAAAAAAAAGGAGCCTCTTAGCCTGCGGTCCTTCTCCGGTGGGTCAAATCAACACCTGCAGCCGCCCTTCACCATCACATTTCAGGCCCGGCTTCTATTTTCCGCAAGGCGCCAAAAATCAATAGGAAAAAAGGGGGGGGGGGGAATCAAATGACCGTTGGGTTCTTTGATTTTTTTAATCTTTAAATCCCCAAATAAAATGCGCCAGGCCTAGTTTTTTTTTCCCCCGGCCTGGCTTCTTCCCCCGAGGATGCGAGTCTGGTCGGTCCTGGAAATGAAGAAGCCCATTAATTAAGGCTCTCCCTCCTGGACCGACCTCTTACCTTATCTTCCTGCCGATCCTGCTTCCCGCTTTGTCTCCTTCAATCCCGGCAAAATTATATTTTCTTCGCGTCACCGAACATGAGAAAGCTCTTTCTCCTTTTTGTTTTTCTTCCTCTTTTTTGTTTTTTATTTTATGTGCCTGCGCCCGCACCGCTTGACCACTGCCTTTCAATTCACCTTCAATCCCTTCGATCTTTACCTGGCATGGTCATTCGGATCGGACCGTTGTTCCGGACCCGATCCGTCCCAGGTCATCAACCCTCTTATTCAAAAATTTTCCTGCCCGGGACTAGGTGGCAGCCCTGTCGCCCTTTTCTTCACTATGTGGCAGCCCTGCTCCGATTGTTTACATCGGCCACAACAGCCACATTAGCATTTTACGCTTATTAGCGTCAAATGACAATGGAAAGATGGACGATTCAGCTCTACTCCTTGGAACAGACCCATGCTCGGGAGGCGGCTCTGGACCCTATCTTCAGCGCCTAACGTGGGAGACAACCCCTCGGATTCTCGATGTCACTAGGCACTTGACTTCTCTCTGCCGGCGTCTTCCTGTCCCGCAAGTACCTCCGTATCTACAAGATGCCTGATTTATGTTTTCTTCTCTCTTCCAGGCACCTCTCCGCTGGTCGTTATCTCCTCCCTTTCTTATTAGTGTCACTGCCTCAGATCCTTTACGTGGAATACTCCCGCGGTCTTTCCGTCCAGATTCTCCAGCTCATACATATTTTCGCCGATCGGCCTTCGGATTCTGCATTTCACAAATTTCCTTGCGAATTTGGCATTGAAGCTCTTCCCAAAGTCGCTCAAGACAAAATTCCTCCAGAAGACTTCCTGGCCAGGCCGAAACCGAATCACTCGCGTCTTCCTGTTATAAGTTCTTGCACTTGCTTTATGCGCCCCGTGCAAGTTCCTCCTTACCGCGTCCCTGATCAAGGCGATCCTGTCCGACGGCGGCAAACACAGGAGCTCATTGTCCTCCAGTGCCTTTATCTTTCTAGCCACCTTATAGTCGGTTCCATCTGTGAACATGTGCCGTCCAAACAGGGCAAAGTGCGGGGTTACCCCCGTCGCCGTATGCACTGACGTTTTCAACGCTGCTTCAATTTCCGTCAGGTACAAGTCCCAATCTCGGTGGTCCTCGTCCAGGTATGCCCTAATGGCGTTCAGTACCGACTGGTTTACCCTCTCTGCCGCATTCGACTGAGGGGAATACACTGCTGTCCTGACGTGGCGGATGTGGAATTCCTGTATCATTTCCTGGAATCGCTTTGCCACGAACTGTTTCCCATTGTCCGAGTGAATGGTCTCCGGCACTCCAAAGGTGTGAAACACCTCACCCACCAGGAACCTAACCACCTCTGCCGTCGTTGCTTCCTTCATAGCTTTCAGGAACACGAACTTTGAGAAATGGTCTACCACAATAAAGATATACGCGTGCCCTTTTCGAGATCTCGGATATTTCCCCAAGAAATCTATGTATAGCTTCTGGAATGGCCTGTAGGTTACCGTCTCGGCTCCTAGCCCTTCCCTCACAAAAGCCCGAACCTGAGCCACCATTCCTGGCCAATAAAATCGCTGACTTAAGCGATGCAGGGTCTTTGCCATCCCTCCATGAGCCTTATCGGGCGGGGAATGCGCCTGGTCTATCATGGCCGCGCTCAGCGAGGCCGGTACCCACAACTTCCAGGTGTTCTCCTCCAACTCCACCGCGCTTTTACATTCTGTCCTTTTGAACACGAAGCCATCCACAATCTTTACATCCGGAAACCGATCCTTTTCCGTCTCGAGCAACTGCTTTAATTCCATGTACTTTTGAGATTCAAATTCTGTGGCTTGGAATCCTCCACGGCTTCCACCATCCTGGAGAGCGTGTCGGCCACCACGTTCTCTGATCCTTTGCAGTGCTCGATTGCCATCTGATATGGTTGCAGTTTGAACGACCACCTCGCTAACCTTCCGGCCAGGTTCTTGACGGACATGATCCATTTTAGGCTCGAATGATCCGTGATCAGCTTACACGGCATAAGCTCAATGTACGGACGAAAACGTTCCACCGCCAGCACGGCTGCCAAACATTCTTTCTCCGTCACGCTGTAGTTGCGCTACGCTGGGTTCAGTTTCTGCGAAAAGAAGGCTATGGGACGTTCGCTTTTGTCCTCCTCTATTTGGAACAGTACCGCTCCTACTCCGGTATCTGAAGCATCGCACTGTACATAAAACATCCTTTTAAAATCCGGATGTCTCAGAACCGGTGATGCACTCAGCGCCTCCTTCAGCGTCCTTACGGACTTCTCCGCCTCCTCCGTCATAACGAACTTGCCTTTTTTCAAGGTATCCGTGAGCGGCGCCGCCAGTTCTGCAAAGTTCCGTATGAATCTTCGATACCACCCTGCCATCCCGAGAAACCGTCGAACCTCCTTGGCACTTTTCGGCATCGTCACCTTTTTTATGGCCTCCACTTTCACTGGGTCCGTCCTCACGATTCCTCCGCCGATCACATATCCTAGGTAACTCAGCTCCTTGAAGCAGAAGTGCGACTTCTTTAGGCCAATCGTCAGCCCTGCTGCCTTCAGGCTCCTGGATACCTCTTCCAGCATTTCCATGTGTTCCTGAAAATTTTCTGACACTACCAATAGGTCGTCCAGGTACACGAAGACGCTTTCCCTGAGCCTCTGCGGTATGACTTTGTCCATCAGCCGACACAGCCTTTGGGCTGCGTTTGTCAACCACGAAATGGTACAACGGACGTCCCGGGACCGTAAACGCCGTATACCTTTTGCTGGCTTCGTCCAGCTCTATCTGCCAGAACGCATGTTTAAGGTCCACACTCGAGATATACCTTGTCGTTTCTATGCGACTCAAGATCCCCTCGATGTTCTGCTGCGGATACGCGTCCTTGACCGTTATCTTGTTCAGCTTTCGGGCATCAAGGCAGAGGCGATTCTTTCCTGGCTTTCGGACTAACGTGATGGTGTTACTCCATGCACTGTCACTCTCCTCTATAACGCCCAGGCATAGCATCTCATCTATTTCTTGGTAAATGAGTGTCTGCACCGCTGGTGATACCGGATAGTGCCGATCCTTGATTGGGGTGGCCCCGTCCGTCAGCTCGATGCTATGCTTCATGACCTCTGTCCTTCCTAGACCGTTCTCCTCGAAATTCAGGAACGAGTTCTTTATCTTGTTTAGATGTTTTGTTTCCTCTTCTCCCAGTTCATGCTGCTCATGACCATCCTTCTCTGCCGCTGTTCTGTTCGCTTTCTCTTCAGCCATTTCCACCTCGCATACTCCAAACAACTCCGTCGCGATTTCAAACTCCTGCCAGAAATTCACTCCTAGGTATAATTCCTGCTCCAACGATGGACATAGATAGAATAGGATTTCTCGAGTCCTTTTTTGTACTCCACTTGCATCTTCACTTTGCCCAAGATCTGTTGCTGCGATCCATTCGCTGTTCGGACCTTAGCATGCCATGGCTTCCATGGGATTTCAAATAGTTCCACCAATTCTCTGCAGCCTCTTCCAATTAGACTAATCGAAGCTCCGGAATCTAGTAGTCCTCTCATCATTCTCCCTGCTACCTTGACCATTGCGTATGGTCGTGGGTCTGTTTTGGGTCCTTCACGCGTCATAGACATCACCGAGCGGGTTACTTCCTGTCGTTCCTTTTTTCTCGCTTTGAACCTCACGCGGATCTTCTTGACTCTTCTTGTAACCATCGTCATCCCTGCTAGCTGGTTCTCTCAGAAGATTCTTTCCCTCGCCTCCTTATACTGACGCACCCTCTCCTCCAAACTTCGATGGACTCTATTTTCCGCTTTACCTCCTATCGCTTCCTGGGTGTCTGATAAGGGTACTCGTGCTTCTATCCAAAGCTTTCCTACTGCCTCTTCTGGACTTCGGGCTCTTTCGTCGAACGCTGGTTGCCCTCCGACGCAACGTTCCTGTTGGCGTTTCCCGGCCTGCAATTTGGGCATTTGGGCGTTACGGTATTTGCCAATCCACATTTGTCACAGAAAAGCCTACGCTGAGCCGCTTCACAGTCCATGTAGACATGACCCTCCTGCTGACAGTTCCAACAGGTGATCACTTTTCGGGGTGCGCCGCTAGATATTGCCGCCACCGTATCTCCTAGTTTGTCCGTTGCGTTCATTTCGGCTAATCCTCCTGTCCAGTAGGGATGCACCTCTTCCAATTTTCTAAGTTGTTACTCCTCCCGGGGCTTGAATCCGGCGCTCACGCGATGCCTATGTCCTGCTCCTCGCTCCAGATTTAGCACTCGTTCCACTTCCTTGCACTCATCGTGCAGGTGTTCTTGGGTGTAGACTCGCATTGGATAAATCCATTGCCTCATCGGTTCTAGGAGATTTCTTTTTGCCGTCTTGATGACCCAATCGCTTTCCACTCCTGATTTCACCGAAGCTACCAGTCTACTTAGAGCCATAAAATATTCCTCCAGTGACTCCCCTTGCCGTTGCTTCCTCTCCGCGATGTCCTGGATGCGATCGTAGTTGCCTCTATTATCGCAATATCTGCGTTGCAGGGCTTCTTTTAACTCTCTCCAGTCTTGCGGCGGCTTGGTCCTTATTAGCAGCCAGTACCATTCGGATGCCTCTTCCGTCAACAACCGGTGGAAGTCTCGAAGCAGCTCAATCCACGGCATCCCATATTGTTTCTGAAGGTGTTCTACCCGGAACAGAAAATCTTCCGCCCTCATCGTTCCTGGACGACCTGAAAATTGGAAACCCCATTTGTCTATCGGAACATACTGCCGGCTTCTCTGTTGTGCTCCCTGTTCCTGCGGTACCGTATATGTTCCCGCCATATTGGTGCTTCTGGGCCCGTCCATTTGCGATCCATAGAAACTTCTATTCCTGCTCGAGCTCCGGTGCCTCCAATTATTCGGCGGTGGTGGAAACTCCCAATTTCCACTTCGCTCCGCTCTTTGGCTGCTTTCCGCTAGTACCCGGTTCAGCAAGGCGTTCGTTCCGACCGTTCCTAATGCGTCTCCTTGGCTTCTGTTGTTTCCTGTCCCTGAACTTGGTGGGGCAAGGAAAACCGTAACTTTCTCTGCCTTTTGTTTGTCTCCCTGTTGCTTTCCTGAATTAGGAGAACCGCCAGCTGAACCATTAGGCCGTGGATTTTCCACCTGGGTGGCCATGGAGGATTCTGATGACCTCGAGGAAGGAACTTTTCCGGAGTCCCGATCCAGCATCCGGAGTATTTGTTCAAATCCCGTCCTCATGCACTGGTCGATCCTTCGATCCACCAGTTGGCTGAGATCTACCCTAAGCTGCTTGTTTATCGAGATTATTTTATCTCGTCGCGAAAACGAAAGGAAAAAATTGGTGGCTGTAGAAATAAATTATATTGCGAAAAAAAACGAACGAAACGAAAATGCGTGCACTCTTCGACGTTATAAATTCGGTTATATTCATATTAACAAAACCTTAAGCCTAGCTTATCTAGTGCGGCGAAGCGGGGCGAATTCATGGGAGAGCGCAAGTGAGAGCTTCACTTGCGCTCCCGCTCCGCCCTAAACTAACTTATACTAGACTTCATAAAATTCTACTTATTATCTACATCTAATTATACACCGGCCCCGTTGAAGGCCTTCCTTAGGCTTCAACTATTGGCAGCCTTGCCAGCTTGTGGACTGCTCTCCGAAACAATGCTCCTCTACTCGTCCTGACGTCGGCGACCCTGACCCTTCCGTCCGCGCCGGCGTGAGTCTCGACGACCCTGGCGGTGATCCACTGCTGGGGCGGCTGGTCGTCCTCGGCGACCAGGACCAGATCGCCCTTCCTGGCGTCCTCCTGCTCCCGCTGCCACTGCGACCGCGCCTGTAGGCCCAAGACATACTCCCGGGACCAACGCTGCCAAAACATTTGCTTGATTGACGAGACAAGCCGCCATCGCCGCAAGCACGTTAGACCCTGCTGGTCCGGGGTCCGCGGTGCTGGTGGGGCGATGAGCGGCCCGCCAGTCAACAGGTGCCCGGGAGTCAGCGCCTCGCCGTCGCTTGGGTCCTGACTGAGGGCGCCCAGGGGCCTCGAGTTCAGGACGGCCTCGACTCCAACGAGGACGGTCTGCAGCTCCTCTGCGGTCAACTTCGCGCTGCCCACCGCTCGTAGGAGTAGGTTCTTTGCAGACTTCACACCTGCCTCCCATAGTCCGCACATGTGCGGAGCCCGCGGCGGTATGAACGCAAATACGCATCCTTTTTTTGATGCGTATTGCCGCAGCTTGTCCGCTTCGCTCTCAATCTGGTGCCGCAGTGCCGCGAAGTGGCGACTCGCTCCGACGAAGTTCGTCGCGTTGTCGCAGTGCACGGTCTGCGGACATCCTCGGCGCCCAACGAACCTTTGAAAAGCCAATAGAAAGGAATCAGTTGACAGATCGGAAACTACTTCTAAATGTACTGCTTTAGACGAAAAACAAACAAACAGGGCAATGTAGGACTTGTATGGTGGCCTACCACGAATTTTCAAGGTCGTCTCAATAGGGCCACAGAAATCCACGCCACATATGGAAAATGGGCGGAGAGCACGAACTCGATCTAAGGGTAAATCTCCCATGATTTGAGTCATCAGATGAGGCTTGCATTTAAAACAGCGTATGCATGACCGCACTATCTGACTGCAGACTTCCTGCGCGTTTACTATCCAAACGCGCTGTCGCAAGAGACTCACTAGTGCTCGTGGACCCACATGAAAATTCGACTCGTGCAAGTATCGGACGTAGCTCTGAACAAATTGAGAGCGCTTCGTCAACAACACTGGAAACTTGGCATCGTACGAAATAGGAGCATTAGCTAGTCGCCCCCCGACCTGCAACAACGAAAAGGTAAGCCCAGCCTGAGAGGTTTCATGGACAAACGGACTTAGCTTCTGTAGGCTTGGGCTAACAACAAGATTTTTTCTAACATTTTTAATTTCCTCTTGATACTCGTGCTCTTGGACTATCTGGACAATTTTATTAAACGCGTCTCGATATTCGACAGGGGAAGGTACATTATCAGAAGGAACTACTAATTTTTTACATTTCTTTATAAAGCGGACCATGTAAACGAACACTCGCAGCAGTTTTAAGTGAGAGGAAAATCCTTCTATCACTTCCAACAAATATGAGGTAGAGACCATTGCAGTCAGTCCGACCGCACTCTTCTTTGCTTCCATCTGCAAAATCTCTGGTGACGGATCAAACCGAGGGCTCGTTGGCCACTTATCTTCCGGCTCCGTTAAAAACGATGGACCTGTGAACCAAATTGATTCTATCGTTTCCTTTACGTCTCCACCTCTTGACACAATATCTGCCGGGTTCTGTTTGGTTGGTACATGCCGCCACGTGCTATCCTCTGACCACTCTTGAATCTCAGCAACTCTATTTGATACGAACGTTGACAACGACGATGGATGGGAACGAATCCAATGAAGACAAACTTCTGAATCTGACCAATATACACTTCGTTCGATCGGTGCTTTGATAAGAGGTTTTATTTTGCGACGGAGGTCCGCGAGAAGGTGAGCGGCACATAACTCAAGACGGGGGAGCGTCTTTGTCTTGAGACTTTACTACCTTCTGCAGATTTGCAACGGATATAGACGCAGGCTCCATAGGCTCTTATCGATGCGTCAGAAAAGGCATGAATTTCAATTGGTGACATTGGCTCACTCATCACAAATCTCGGTATTGAGATCTCTTCTAACTGTGACAAGGCAAGCTGAATCTTGTTCCATGCGGTTTCCAAGTGCAGTGGAATGGACTCATCCCAATCTAGCTTATTGAGCCAAAGTTCCTGTAACAGGATCTTTCCTTTAATAAGGATCGGGCTTAATAAGCCAAGAGGGTCGAAAAGCTTTGACGTCACCGAAAGAATATTCCGCTTAGTCGCCCTTTGACCCATGACTGACATATCAATTTCGAATTTAAATACATCATCTTTAGGAACCCAAACGATTCCTAATGTTTTTGTCAGCTCTGAGTCCGAAAGTGTTATTGGCTTAACCGTGCTCTCGGATGCAGTAACTTCAGGCGAGTTTGAAAACCACTTGCTCAATTCAAACCCAGCGTTTTGAAGAACCTGAGTTACTTCAGACTTAATTGTCTTTAGCTCCTCCACGCAACCAGCACCCGTTAACATGTCGTCGACGTAAAAGTCAGACCCAATAACTTTAGCAGCTCGAGGGAATGTATTTTACGCGGATTCACTCAACCTCTTCAAACACCTTATGGCCAGGAATGGGGCTGGTGCAGTGCCATACGTAACGGTGTTGAGCTTGCACAATTTCAAGGACTCAGACGGGTCTTTTCTCCACACTATCAACTGATATCGTCGATCTGCTTCATTTACCATCACTTGACGATACATCTTTTTTATGTCGGCTACCAGAGCGAATTTGTTTCTAAGAAGAGTTGAGTAAAGCTCTTCCTGAATTGTTGGACCCACCATCAACAACTCATTTAAACACTTTTGTGTGGATGTCTTGCAGGACGCATCGAAAACGACTCGAAGTTTGGTCGTTGTACTTTGCGGCCGCAAGACACACTGGTGGGGTATGACGTAGTGTGGAGAAGCAAGAACGTCATTGCTTGCAGGGGACATATGGCCTAGGGATTCGTATTCTTCCATAAATTCCAAATACATTTTCTTTAAGTTCGGATCTCGAGATAATCTTCTCTCGAGCGACAGGAATCGGCGTTTGGCTATCTCGAATGAATTGCCCAAAACGCTTGGATCCGACTTAAATGGAAGTTTAACTTCAAATCGACCTGAAGGCAGAATTCTTGTAGTCTTCCGATAGTGTTCCTCACATAGCTCTTGTTCTGGCGACAACATCTTTTTAGAAGATGGAACTTCTTCCAACGACCAGAATTTTTTCAAGTTTTTGTCTATTGACTCTAATACTTCCTCTTGGCAATTCAGACTAGAGACTGGCTGTGGAGGAGTTGAGGAATTTGCCAGATATTTTCCCGATACTATCCACCCAAGGAGAGTTTTTTGAAGGATGGGATGGTTCGGACCTTGTTTTATTTGGCCAACGGACAACAGTTCGAAAAATGACTCAGCTCCAATTAGCATATCTATCCGCTGAGGTTTGTAAAAATATGGGTCTGCTAACGGCAAGTTCTTTGGTAGGGTCCAATCTTTCACGTTCACCGACTGGTCAGGGTGATAGCCTGAAATGGTTTTCAAAACCCAAAAGTCGAACGGAAACTCGCTACCATTGACTCTCGACTTCACCACGGTATGTATCTTTTTCTTGACTTGTGAATTAGTTTGACCAATTCCAAGCAAGTTGATGCACGATTCCTCCCTACGGATCTGTAAGCGTTGAGCAAGATCTTCTGTAATAAAATTCATTTGTGACCCTGAGTCAAGTAATGCTCGGGCCAAGATGTGCTCACCATTTTTTGTGCGAACGCTTACGATCGACGTTGCTAACAAAACCCTTTCTACAGACGACGCATGCAAAGCATGTGAAGTAGAAGGGCCATCATTCGTTAACTCTGGAGGAGGATTTTGTGTGGGTGGTGGTAATGCTAAGCTATTTTCGGTCACTGTAAATCGGTGCAGAAGTTTATGGTGCGATCTTGAACAGATTTGGCAGCTGGTCGATTTACAATTCGCTACCGTGTGACCTTTTCGCAGACAATTCAAACATAGGGAGGCTGACTTAACAAACTCAAACCTTTGCATTACAGCAAGGCGAGCGAACGGACTACACTGGGCCAAAAAATGGTTGTTCGCGTTACAATAACTGCAAGCTGGTTTGGCGTTGGTAGAAGAACAAGCCAACGAAGTTCTATTTAGTTGCTTGCCGAACCCAGTTCTTTCTTGTTTTGGTTTGCCAGTCTCTTCAGCGGACAGATGCTGGTATCTACGATTTAGTATTTTTTCGAAATCGGACCACAGCGGCAATTCCTCATAATCCAGTGACTCTTCCCATTTTTGCTTGGTCACTGGATCCACTCTACTCAAAACTAAATGAATAATCATTGAGTTTGCAATTTTAGTATCATCTCCTATGGATAATAGTGATCCATAAATGGATGATACAGTGTCGATGAGACCCCTCAACGACGACGCAGACGGCTGGGAAATTTTCGGAAGGCTGAACAGTTGACATATTTGGTTCGCAAAGATGAGACATTCGTTATCATAAACTCTTTTTAAACTAGCGATAGCTTTGGCGTAATTACTCTCGGTGACCTGGAATGCCTTGACAGTTCCTAAGGCTTCACCAGAGAGGCAAGAAATTAAATGATTAAATTTCTCGATAACTGGAATGTTCACATCTTTGTCAACTAATGTCTCGAAAAGACTTATAAAATTTTTGAAATCCGAATAATTTTCACTGAATTTTGGCAATGCCAAACTAGGAAGTCGAGCTCGAGTTGGGGCTGCAGAAATTGCAGTAGCTGAACGGGAGTCTTCAGCTGAATTCAAGGCATTACATAAGGACATAATCCTTGCCTTCGTAGTTATTCCTAATTCTTCCAACTCGGCTCCGAAATCATCCATTTCATCTATTTGCTCGATCTGGTCTTGCAACTCATTTGCTTTAGAAATTGCCTCATCTAAAACCTGAAGCATGCATTCTAGCTCGGTTTTGTTTAGAGGAAGTGATCCATCTTCCAAACGTTCCTCCAACCGGCGAATGCTTTTAACTTTGACATTTAATCTTTTTTTTAAGTCAATAAGAGTCGTGGAATTAAGTTTTTGTTTAGTACTTTCCATTATAAAAAATTTGTTTTTTTCAATACAAAAACAAAAACAATGCAAATTTAAGATTTAATAATTTATTTATTAAATTTTTATTTATTAAATTTTTCTAAAATTTATTTAAAAATTTATTGAATTTAATTCAACAACAAGAAAATGCGAAAACGAAAATAATTAATTAATCTTATTTAAATATAATAAATAATTTATTAAATTTAACCAAATCTAAATTGATTAATTAATTGATAACGAATTATTGATAGTCGAGGCACAGAGTATCCAAAAAAATAGTTGGTCGCCAATGACACCGAAACCAATATGCTTGACCAAATTGTAGGGGAGCGCGTCACTTGGCAGACCGGTAAACTATACGCGCCAAAAAGTGCATATACATACATACATACAGCAGCGGATAACGGTGGGAAACGAAAACGAGAATATTATCGCTGCATCTATTTGTATGTATGTAAACCAAATATATATGCACCTTTATTTTATCTGAAATAATTAAAATAATTTTTGGCTGCACTATAGTATTTATTTGGAAGATTTGTAAATTCGAGAACGAGGGGTAGGGGCCGACAGTGATTGCAAATAATATAAATATTCTCTTTTTTATTTTATCCACAGGCAGTACATTTAGGTTAGAACATATATTTATAATTAAAATTTTAGAATTTTTATATATGTTGTTATTTATTTTTGCTCTACTATTTTTTCTACCTACGTATGCGCCAAGAATTGAAAGGAGGGTGCAATATTCCAGCACAAGACGGATTTTAATTTGTCTTATCTCAACTTTCAATTTTTTGCACAAATACCTGGGGTTCTGCTTTCGGATCCTTTAATCCTGCGGCCACTTTCCTTTCACAATTGATGCAGGTGCAGTGCATGGGGACGACGAATCCTTCCAGAAGCAGCTATGGAGAAGTTTTATTTCGCGACGCGGAGAATTCTTAAATTTTTATTTGTGAATTCACCACCACAACCGTCGCGAGCAACTCTTTTCGGATATATATATGTTATATATATTGTTATATATATTTTATGTGTCACTGTCACTATTTTTTGTTGCTTTTATATTTAATTATTTACTACAGTCCACCCGGGGGCGCCAAAATGTTTATCGAGATTATCGATCTCGTCGCGAAAACGAAAGGAAAAAATTGGTGGCTGTAGAAATAAATTATATTGCGAAAAAAAAACGAACGAAACGAAAATGCGTGCACTCTTCGACGTTATAAATTCGGTTATATTCATATTAACAAAACCTTAAGCCTAGCTTATCTAGTGCGGCGAAGCGGGGCGAATTCATGGGAGAGCGCAAGTGAGAGCTTCACTTGCGCTCCCGCTCCGCCCTAAACTAACTTATACTAGACTTCATAAAATTCTACTTATTATCTACATCTAATTATACACTGCTCTTGGGATGTGTGCCTGCATCTCTCGTCGATTGAAGGATGCATAGGCCTCTGCGTTTTCCAGGCTATACTGCTCCTGAATGGGATCTAATTGGACATGAGAGTACGTCCCGAATGGAGTTAATGCTTGTTCCATGCTGAGGTTCCTCGGGATTGCCCCCCTTTGTTGTGCGCTGAGTCGAGTGGTCTCTCTGCTATGCTCGTTACCGCCCTGTGCTCCCCCTTCCATGTCCAAATCTCTTTCCCCTTCTTCGAGCATCGATAGGCTTGGTCCACCCATAGAGTCCTATTTTTATTTTACTCAAGTTCCAATACGAATAATCCAATCTATTTATATGCAAGCGCTGACTGACTATAATAATTAATTTCAATACTGGCCGGTACCACCAGAATGAGTCCCCGATAACCAAAATAAATAAATAAATAAACAAATAGATAAATAAATAGACAAATAACTAAATAAATAAATAAACAAAATGAATAAATAAACCTATTAAATAAATGAATAAATAAATAAATAATTGATAAAAAAAATATAAATGAACACTATTAAACCAAATAAACAAATGAATAAATAATTATACTAATAAATGTCGACATAACTCAATAAATAATTGCAAAAAAAACAAAACTCCCTCCTTAAATTTTGGACTAATAGACTTCTATAAAAATTCTCTCAGTAACACAACTCTATCTGGTTTCCTATCTGGGGGCTATAAGGAAGAATGTTTGGGGTTCCGGATTGAGGCTTTCCGTCTGAACCGTGTTTTCCTGGATCTCCGGGTGAGTGTTAGTAGCGGCATTGTCGACTATACTAACCATCAATTTTATTGATGGTTATTAGTGAAGATGCCTTAAGATATATATATATTTAATATTTTTGTTTTCTATTTGTAGGGTTTTTTCTTCTGGTCCTTCTTGGAGCAACGCAAAGGCTATTTGTGTTTAGCCGTTTGGGACTTCCGTTTTTGGTTCAGAACCCCTACAAATATAAAAAAAAATCTTTCTATCCTATTCATCTATCAACGCATATGTATCCTTTGTAGTTTAAGACACAGCCGTTGTATTTTGCTCTTCTTTTAATCTTATCCTTTTCCTACTCTTATCTATTTCTACTTTAAGTCCTATATATTTATCACAGTACATATCACAGTTTACCCCTTGCTGCGAAAATCGGCCTTTGGTCTATTCAGGCCCGATGTCGCATATGGAATTCCAATTCAACTTTGATTTGTACTGGCATAAATTGACTCTATTTCCTGTCTTCTTTAGCAGTCCAGAAACCTACTAATTGAGGACCTCTCGAGCGGTTCTCTATTTAGCTTTCTGGACCCACGAAAGTAGAGGTTCCTCTTGTGGAGGCTATAGCGTTGGTTTCAAAAATTGGGCGCCATCTTGTTATGACCTACTCCTGGTCCTACGGTCCGCCAATCGGCATGGGTCTGGCTCCGGCTAGCTCAACCAGGGCCGTGGTTTCCCTGACCCTTTCCATACAGACCGCTAACAATAATAAACATCCAACATATACTAAACAGCACATGTTAGACTTCAAAATCCTATCATACTGAGACAACTCCTAACACTCATCCTCACATGACTAACACGGGATCTCTATCCTACTCCTGCTGACATGGAGTAGTTGGGCCCGCCCTCCCTTCCGTAGCGGAATGCTGGCCATTTCGTGCGTCCGCCCCTATTTTTTTTCCTCTTAATCCCCTCCTATTTTCCCATTATCCTAACCCCCAACTTATCCTCTACTCAGTCTTCATTCTTTCTTTCACAATTTATTAAATAATCTTTACAAATTATGCTTAATTAGTTTTTATCCTTTATCTTTTACTTTCTCTTATTCCGACGCTTTTGTTTCGCTTAAATCATCATCATACGGCAATTATCCTAATATTATAATAAACTCACTTTCCGCCCGGATTTATATCCCTACCTAAGAGAGCTCTCCTTAATATGTAGGGACTACCGCCAAAACAAAAAGGAAATTTATCTAATTTCCTTGGGAAATTGCCAACCGTTAGCTCCAACGGCCGCGATCGGAACTTACATTTAAATGTATAAATAAAAGGAACAAAATACATATATATATATATAAATAAAAAAAACAAAACAGAATAAAAAGAAATAACGGAATATTTAAAGAACAATGAAAATATATATACAACATCACAAAGAAATAAATGGGTATTAAAAATTAAATAATAAATAACTATAAATTAGAAATAAATAATCAACAAGGGCAAAAACGGTTCTCTTCTTGTATATTCCGAAATCCCCGTCGGATTTCCAATCGGCTATTCTCCAGGCTTCTTTCCTTGTGGGCGGATTCCGGCCCCGAGAAGGCGGGGAAATTCTCCGGATTTATGGCCAACCAGTCAGATAAAAAAAAAAGGAGCCTCTTAGCCTGCGGTCCTTCTCCGGTGGGTCAAATCAACACCTGCAGCCGCCCTTCACCATCACATTTCAGGCCCGGCTTCTATCTTCCGCAAGGCGCCAAAAATCAATAGGAAAAAGGGGGGGAATCAAATGACCGCTGGGTTCTTTGATTTTTTTAATCTTTAAATCCCCAAATAAAATGCGCCAGGCCTAGTTTTTTTTTTCCCCCGGCCTGGCTTCTTCCCCCGGAGATGCGAGTCTGGTCGGTCCTGGAAATGAAGAAGCCCATTAATTAAGGCTCTCCCTCCTGGACCGACCTCTTACCTTATCTTCCTGCCGATCCTGCTTCCCGCTTTGTCTCCTTCAATCCCGGCAAAATTATATTTTCTTCGCGTCACCGAACATGAGAAAGCTCTTTCTCCTTTTTTTTTTCTTCCTCTTTTTTTTTTTTTATTTTATGTGCCTGCGACCGCACCGCTTGACCACTGCCTTTCAATTCACCATAAATCCCTTCGATCTTTACCTGGCATGGTCATTCGGATCGGACCGTTGTTCCGGACCCGATCCGTCCCAGGTCATCAACCCTCTTATTCAAAAATTTCCCTGTCCGGGACGAGGTGGCAGCCCTGTCGCCCTTTTCTTCACTATGTGGCAGCCCTGCTCGGATTGTTTACATCGGCCACAACAAAATTCGAAGACCTTATTTTCAAATCGGTCGAAGAATATAATTCATGTAAATATATATATATTCATGTAAAAGTCGACAAAAGACTAGGTACCAAACTTACCCCACGCTATAACAAAGAAACAGTCAAAGAAAATAATAACACTACAATAAAAACTCAATCCGGGAAAATAATACACAAGAATAACATCAGAAACTAACTTTCAGACTATTCATACCAACTTGCCTCAGCCTGTCTACAGTCCTCGATTATTCAAATTCACAAGTGATCTCACTTGAGACTGCACTTGCGGCCAAACAAGAGGGAACATTCAAAATCATCCATACATTCGACCTAAAAGAATACGACATGTGACGAACTTAACAAAGGATTAAACAGCCTCACACCATCACACCATCTATACACCTACATGTCTTACGAATTAAATCAGATAAAACAAAACTTTCTCAAACTAAAAACAAGCAATAGGCAAAAAAGAGCAATAGAAATCTTGGAACGGCATGGAAATGGTTGGCAGGAACACCGGACCGCCATGATCATGAAATACTAAAGAACAAAATAAACGGACAATTAGAAAATAATAATAAGCAGGTTATAACAAATAAAAAATTAAGTGAGAAAATTAATCAAATAAGTAACGTAACGAATGCCATTTTAAAAACAAGAAAGGAAAGCTAACTTCGGGCGGAACCGAAGTTGATATACCCTTGCAGTTCAGTCGCAGTCCGCTAGGTGGCGCCACGCATCTCATATTATTAGATACATAGCGGATCGTATATAGTCGGCCGATCCTTATGAAATTTTGTACATAAGATATTTTGGTCAAACATAACATGTGTGGAAAGTCCCAACCCTCTAACTTAAAAAACACCAAAGTTATGGCATTTCCGATCAATCAGTTATATGGCAGCTATAGGATATAGTCGACCGATCGCGGCCGTTCCGACTTATATACTGCCTGCAAAGGAAAGAAGGATGTGTGCAAAGTTTCAACTCGATAGCTTTAAAACTGAAAGACTAGTTTGCGTAGAAACAGACAGACGGACAGACGGACATGCTCATATCGATTCAGGAGGTGATCCTGATCAAGAATATATATACTTTATAGGGCCGGAGATATATCCTCAATATATACAAAATATCCTCATATATAGAATTCAAATAGTAAAAGAAGAAATATCTAATATACTACACGCAATAACTTGGACCAAAACAAATATTATAAACTTTTTTATATTCTCAACAATAGAAACCAATATTTTAGAACAAATTTTAAATAAAGGAAATAATCTGTTTATTAATATGGAAAAATTACTAGAATTTTCAAAAGTCAAACTTGCATCGAATAATAAAGCTCTTCTGTATATCATAAGTATCCCAATAATAAGTAATGAAATCTGTAGAACCCTATTAGTCAAAGCAGTAAAAAAAGCCCATATAATATATGACATAAAATATGAAAACTTGTTAGAATGTAAAAAGGAACTATTCGCGATATCAAAACCATGTGAATAAGGATAAACTGTTAGACTTAAGCAACGACACTTGCGTGAGCGCTCTATTAAACCTAAGACCACCGGAATGCAAGGCAATCAACAGTCAACATGTGCCTAATTTTGAGGAATTACTACCAGGAACACTGATGCTGAACGACTTTAACGGAATGGTGTCTCTGGACGGAAAGAACCTTAATCTTCAAGGATCCTTCATCATCCAGCACAGGAACTCCACGGTACAGATCGGCGAAAACATCTATAGAACGGAAGAGGTCACTGTGGTAGACCCCGAACCTCCGCTTTTCCAACTGTCAGCGGTAAACCCTAAAATTAACGAAGTCCTCTTCCTTCAATTAATCAAAGAATTAAACATAAATAACACTAAGATTCTGAAAAAATTAAAAAAGAGAAGACAATCGAGGCTTCCGTGAATTATACGTCAGCCACTATCCTGCTCATAATGATCGTAAGTCTGATCATAATGCTAGTTAGAAGGTGCAGACCAAAAGAAGCCGCCCCGAAAACGACAAAAACACCGGCGGATCCAACCCCACCTAACCCTGTTCTCTTCTACGTTGCGAACGAGGATGCCCGCGCTTAAGGGGGGAAGAGTTAACACCTAAAATGTCAAGTACTAGATAATATTAATAAAACGCTAAGTTCTCAATAACAACTGCAAAAGAGCTTACAAAAACGCATTGAGTGCACCGTGCACCGGATGCAATATGATGCCGTGGCACCAATAAGAGCCACACGGATCGAAAGACACGTGCGCTGAGTAAGCATTGATTATGCTTGCGATCGTGGGAAAGCCAAAAGAAAGAAAACACCCAAATATTTGGCAAAGCTCACTGAACTTAATGGCAAGTGCATCCACCAACAACACAATGCACTTGCACTGACCAATTAGCAATGAAGATATGGACTTAAGCGACAGCAACAACATCAGCTACCAATGACATCGAGGGACGCCAGCAGCAGCAGCAACCGCGACCGAGATCGCGGCAGCGATGGAGCAACGCATAGGTGAAATTATTAATTATAAGAATCATATTTGTCAGTTCCAATCCGATACTTAAATAAACAAAAATGTGAAAAAGATTAATTTTTTTTAAAGAGTATTAATAAAATCTTTTTAACTTTTAAAGATACAATTGCTCTCAAACATAAAGAAATGTATTATCTTGGTATTTTACCACATACCCTGCAGCTTTTCAGTTTGTTTATTAGTGGCTTTATTCAGTCTATGTACGTTAATGGTGCACTTATAACTGCACCTTAATTAGATACACATGATCTTGTGAAATCTTATCATATCTCAAGTTGATGCCGACTATGTGTTGTCTACGCTCTAGATCTGGTGTTCGGACTCCCAAGTTTGAACTGTCTTTAAACTTTTCATGGCATCTGTCGACGATTCCACCAGGCCGTTTTTTTTATTATCTTCGCTCTTATAATTTCACCAACTACGAGGTTGCCAAATCCGCTTTCCTTGATCGGCCGAAGGAGGGCCCCTGGAGCAAATCAAGACCGAGTCTTCTAGGGAAGCTGGAAGAGTTGAGTGAAAGACCCCCCCGTGGGTAAGTCTGACATTCAAGCGGGAAAGTTTCCTTGGAGGAATTAGGAGTATAGTAAGTAGTAAGTAGGAGTAAGAGTAAGTCCGACCGTCTCAAGTGCGGGATTTAAAGCGAGTGCGAAGGCTCTGCGATCAGTAGCTTAAGGACCCCCTGTGGGTAAGTCCGGCGGCGGTACGCGAGTCAGTCAAATAGTAGAAGTCAGGAGCGAGTGGGAAAAGGATCAAGGATCCGCGGTGGAACTGAAGCCCAAGGGTAAAACGAGTCGGGTTAGGTTATTCCCGAACACGACAGGTATCCTGGCGATAGCGACGGATTGGCCTGGCGTACGCCTTGTCGGTTTCTGACCAGGTATGATCCTGTGAAGCAAGGGATAGCGTATCACCTGGAGTTAAAGGAGACGCGACGCCAAAACCTCTGGTCTTCCATAGTGCCTGCGGAGCTGTTTGCCCTTCGGCGGCGGACGAGCAGCGGCAGCAAAGAAGACAACAGCAACCACACGGGCCCCGCAACCAGAGTCCGCGAGTCCAAACGAAGGGAACCGTGAGCCGTTTCGGCGCCAGACACCAAGACCGCACGACCATCCGGGCGAAAGCTTTGGGAGGGCGTGTGTTTTGGCACCAACCTGGAGCGGGGATCGGGGATCGACGGAAGGATGAGCGGTCGGACGGCTGAGCCAAGCGGCCGGTGAGATTCACCCTTTTTTGTAAATTTAACATAATAAAGGGGATTTGTATTAAACGAAGCATACCGTGTTATTTCTGGGCTCGGGCAATCACGTTGAATCTATAAATTCGGTGGAACAGAGAGCTGTGAGTGAGGAAATCCTCTCGAGTTCGTGGACCGAGTAGCATGGTCTGCCAAAACATACGGGATGGAAATAAACACAATCCCGAGGGCGATGCCAGAACTACTTCAGGGCAGAGCGCAAAGGTTTTTCTTAATGAACGATTAGGAGTGGCCCACATGAAAGGAGTTCAGAAGGAGCTTCGAGGCCTTTTTCCTGCCAAAAGGGTACTTTGAGAAACTGGCAGACCAGGTTCGGCAGCGGAAACAGCAACGAGGAGAACCGTTTAAAGAATACATGGTGGACCTTCAGACGCTAATGAAGCCTTTAGGAAAAGAGGTGCAGTTCTCCACCAGCCTTTTAACCACCGAAGGAGGTGAAGAGAACTGCATGTCGCGCATGAAAATGTTCATGAGGTCGAACGCGTGCGCATCGCTCGAGGAGGTGATGGGTCTGGCCGAGGAATTCGAGGAGCTGGCCTTGGAAGAAGAGGTTTTTAACAGGCAAGCCGCAACGGTAGACAGAGGGTGGCCAAAAGAAGAACGGCACCAGAAACCACCGGAGCAACAGAGCCCCTCAGGACAGGGGTGGGGGCAGAGATGGCAGCCGGAGGAGCAACGCCAAATGCCACGGCAACAGCAGCCGAGCCAGCAATGGACAGTCCCAAGGCAACAGCAGCCGAGTCAACGATGGACAGCAAGCCAAAGTCAAAGGCAGCCGAACTTGCAGTGGGCAGCGACGCCTAGACAGGGACATATAGAAAATCCAGCGCAGGCATGCAGCAACAGGTGCGGAGGCATGGGCCATTGGGCCAGTGGGTGCAGGAACCCCAGAATTTTGTTCTGCAGGATTTGCGGCGCAGTAGGGGTGAGAAGCACAGAATGCTGCAGAAGAGCGGGAAACGCGCAGCGATCTCAGCCGTAGAGAGGAAGGTAGAGATCGCGAGGTGCTGCCTCTCAGAACTAGTTGGAGGATTAACAGGAGATAATCAGCAGTTGGCGGCAGTCCTCAACGTCGGAGGGGCAGAAGTGAGGGCCATGATAGACACCGGGGCAACGGCTAGCTTCATTTCAGAAAAGCTAGCAGAGAACCCGGGAATCGCCAGAGAACGGAAAGCAACAAGGAGACTAGTAAAGTTGGCCAACGGGAGCCACACAGAGACACAAATGGTACTCTTACCAACAGTAAGCTTTGGCAACAAGAAAAAGGATTGCCAGGCATGGGAGACAGCGCGGTGCTTGGTTCATCGAAGAAGAGCTGGCGGCGTTCACAAACCAGGAGGGTTGTTCGAACATAACCCAGCATAGAATCACGATGAAGGACGACTTTCCAAAAAAACAAAGGTATTACCCAAAAAACCCCAAAATACAGGGGAAAATCAATGAAAAGGTGGAAGAGCCGTCCAATAGCGCGGATAGTGAGAAAAAAGACGGGTCAGTGGAGAATGTGCGTGGACTTTCGGCAGATCAACGCAAAATCAGTAAAAGATGCGTACCCTATGCCAAGAATAAACTTCATATTGGAACAATTGAGGGAGGCAAAATTTTTCAGCAGCATCGACCTGAAGGATGGCTATTGGAGGAAGACAGATACTTCCCACTGGAGGAAGAGGGTAGGAAGTACACGGTCTTTACGGTACCAGGGAAAGGTCTGTACCAGTGGAAGGTGATACCATTCGGATTACACTCGGCCTCGGCAACATTTCAAAGGGCTTTAGACCAGGTCATAGGCCCGGACATGGCTCGGCACGCATTTGCGTATCAAAATGATATCATCGTGATCGGTCGCACGAAGGAGGAGCATATGGAAAATTTGAAGGAAGTGTTCCGAAGACTGAAGGCGGCAAACTTAAGAATAAGCACAGACAAGCTGTTGTACCTGGGCCACCGGATAACAAGTCAGGGAATTGGTATGGATCTTGGAAAGGTTGCAGCGCTCACGGAATTGGAACCCCCGACAAACGTGAAAGGGGTACGGCAGTTCATTGGGATGGCGTCGTGGTATCGGCGATTCGTCCCCGACTTCGCTGGGGTCGCAAAGCCTTTGAACGATCTCCTACGAAAGGGAACAAAGTGGGAATGGACGGCCAGACAACAAGAGGCGTTTGAGAAGTTAAAGTCGCGTTTAGCAGAGGATCCAGTGCTGGCATGCCCCGATTTCACGAAGAAATTCGTGCTACAAACAGACGCCAGCGACTACGGCGTGGGTGCAGTGCTGACGCAGAACACTGATGAGGGCGAGCGAGTGGTCACTTACGCCAGTCGAACGCAATGGCGCCGAAGTGGTTGAATAATATAGAGAGACCACTTGGAAGGATTGCGAGATGGGTCTTCGAGTTGCAACGGTACGATAACGTTATCAGCTAAAAGGCAAGCTAAGGCATCAGCTAGAGAAGCTGAGGAGTGCCACATGAATCGAAGACACGGAATGCATTTGGATAGGCTCACTGAAAAAGAAGATGCAGGAAAACCCACAGAAATATCCGGAATACGTTGAGGAGGCAGGCATAATTTACCGACATTTTCCACATAGAGCCGCAAATAAAGAAAGCCCGCCGATAGAAATGCGGCGAGAATTGGAGAAAGTTAACGGAGAGAGTAGAGGATCGAAGGATTAACGGCAGAAATCGAGATATGCAAGGATTAACGGGCGCCTCTGACACTATATAAGGAGGGCCCCTGGAGCAAATCGAGACCGAGTCTTCTAGGGAAGCTGGAAGAGTTGAGTGAAAGACCCCCCCGTGGGTAAGTCTGACATTCAAGCGGGAAAGTTTCCTTGGAGGAATTAGGAGTATAGGCTGAAGGACCCCCGTGGCTAAGTCCGACCGTCTGCGGGATTTAAAGCGAGTGCGAAGGCTCTGCGATCAGTAGCTTAAGGACCCCCTGTGGGTAAGTCCGGCGGCGGTACGCGAGTCAGTCAAATAGTAGAAGTCAGGAGCGAGTGGGAAAAGGATCAAGGATCCGCGGTGGAACTGAAGCCCAAGGGTAAAACGAGTCGGGTTAGGTTATTCCCGAACACGACAGGTATCCTGGCGATAGCGACGGATTGGCCTGGCGTACGCCTTGTCGGTTTCTGACCAGGTATGATCCTGTGAAGCAAGGGATAGCGTATCACCTGGAGTTAAAGGAGACGCGACGCCAAAACCTCTGGTCTTCCATAGAGCCTGCGGAGCTGTTTGGAGGCGAGTGGCGAGTGGCGAGTGCAACCGGGGGCGTGTCCTGCGGGGTAGGTAGGCCCTTCGACGGCGGACAAGCAGCGGCAGCAAAGAAGACAACAGCAACCACACGGGCCCCGCAACCAGAGTCCGCGAGTCCAAACGAAGGGAACCGTGAGCCGTTTCGGCGCCAGACACCAAGACCGCACGACCATCCGGGCGAAAGCTTTGGGAGGGCGTGTGTTTTAGCACCAACCTGGAGCGGGGATCGGGGATCGACGGAAGGATGAGCGGTCGGACGGCTGAGCCAAGCGGCCGGTGAGATTCACCCTTTTTTGTAAATTTAACATAATAAAGGGGATTTGTATTAAACGAAGCATACCGTGTTATTTCTGGGCTCGGGCAATCACGTTGAATCTATAAATTCGGTGGAACAGAGAGCTGTGAGTGAGGAAATCCTCTCGAGTTCGTGGACCGAGTAGCATGGTCTGCCAAAACATACGGGATGGAAATAAACACAATCCCGAGGGCGATGCCAGAACTACTTCAGGGCAGAGCGCAAAGGTTTTTCTTAATGAACGATTAGGAGTGGCCCACATGAAAGGAGTTCAGAAGGAGCTTCGAGGCCTTTTTCCTGCCAAAAGGGTACTTTGAGAAACTGGCAGACCAGGTTCGGCAGCGGAAACAGCAACGAGGAGAACCGTTTAAAGAATACATGGTGGACCTTCAGACGCTAATGAAGCCTTTAGGAAAAGAGGTGCAGTTCTCCACCAGCCTTTTAACCACCGAAGGAGGTGAAGAGAACTGCATGTCGCGCATGAAAATGTTCATGAGGTCGAACGCGTGCGCATCGCTCGAGGAGGTGATGGGTCTGGCCGAGGAATTCGAGGAGCTGGCCTTGGAAGAAGAGGTTTTTAACAGGCAAGCCGCAACGGTAGACAGAGGGTGGCCAAAAGAAGAACGGCACCAGAAACCACCGGAGCAACAGAGCCCCTCAGGACAGGGGTGGGGGCAGAGATGGCAGCCGGAGGAGCAACGCCAAATGCCACGGCAACAGCAGCCGAGCCAGCAATGGACAGTCCCAAGGCAACAGCAGCCGAGTCAACGATGGACAGCAAGCCAAAGTCAAAGGCAGCCGAACTTGCAGTGGGCAGCGACGCCTAGACAGGGACATATAGAAAATCCAGCGCAGGCATGCAGCAACAGGTGCGGAGGCATGGGCCATTGGGCCAGTGGGTGCAGGAACCCCAGAATTTTGTTCTGCAGGATTTGCGGCGCAGTAGGGGTGAGAAGCACAGAATGCTGCAGAAGAGCGGGAAACGCGCAGCGATCTCAGCCGTAGAGAGGAAGGTAGAGATCGCGAGGTGCTGCCTCTCAGAACTAGTTGGAGGATTAACAGGAGAAAATCAGCAGTTGGCGGCAGTCCTCAAGGTCGGAGGGGCAGAAGTGAGGGCCATGATAGACACCGGGGCAACGGCTAGCTTCATTTCAGAAAAGCTAGCAGAGAACCCGGGAATCGCCAGAAAACGGAAAGCAACAAGGAGACTAGTAAAGTTGGCCAACGGGAGCCACACAGAGACACAAATGGTACTCTTACCAACAGTAAGCTTTGGCAACAAGAAAAAGGATTTGAATATGTTAGTATTGCCAGGCATGGGAGACAGCGCGGTGCTTGGTTCATCGAAGAAGAGCTGGCGGCGTTCACAAACCAGGAGGGTTGTTCGAACATAACCCAGCATAGAATCACGATGAAGGACGACTTTCCAAAAAAACAAAGGTATTACCCAAAAAACCCCAAAATACAGGGGAAAATCAATGAAAAGGTGGAAGAGCCGTCCAATAGCGCGGATAGTGAGAAAAAAGACGGGTCAGTGGAGAATGTGCGTGGACTTTCGGCAGATCAACGCAAAATCAGTAAAAGATGCGTACCCTATGCCAAGAATAAACTTCATATTGGAACAATTGAGGGAGGCAAAATTTTTCAGCAGCATCGACCTGAAGGATGGCTATTGGAGGAAGACAGATACTTCCCACTGGAGGAAGAGGGTAGGAAGTACACGGTCTTTACGGTACCAGGGAAAGGTCTGTACCAGTGGAAGGTGATACCATTCGGATTACACTCGGCCTCGGCAACGTTTCAAAGGGCTTTAGACCAGGTCATAGGCCCGGACATGGCTCGGCACGCATTTGCGTATCAAAATGATATCATCGTGATCGGTCGCACGAAGGAGGAGCATATGGAAAATTTGAAGGAAGTGTTCCGAAGACTGAAGGCGGCAAACTTAAGAATAAGCACAGACAAGCTGTTGTACCTGGGCCACCGGATAACAAGTCAGGGAATTGGTATGGATCTTGGAAAGGTTGCAGCGCTCACGGAATTGGAACCCCCGACAAACGTGAAAGGGGTACGGCAGTTCATTGGGATGGCGTCGTGGTATCGGCGATTCGTCCCCGACTTCGCTGGGGTCGCAAAGCCTTTGAACGATCTCCTACGAAAGGGAACAAAGTGGGAGTGGACGGCCAGACAACAAGAGGCGTTTGAGAAGTTAAAGTCGCGTTTAGCAGAGGATCCAGTGCTGGCATGCCCCGATTTCACGAAGAAATTCGTGCTACAAACAGACGCCAGCGACTACGGCGTGGGTGCAGTGCTGACGCAGAACACTGATGAGGGCGAGCGAGTGGTCACTTACGCCAGTCGAACGCAATGGCGCCGAAGTGGTTGAATAATATAGAGAGACCACTTGGAAGGATCGCGAGATGGGTCTTCGAGTTGCAACGGTACGATAACGTTATCAGCTAAAAGGCAAGCTAAGGCATCAGCTAGAGAAGCTGAGGAGTGCCACATGAATCGAAGACACGGAATGCATTTGGATAGGCTCACTGAAAAAGAAGATGCAGGAAAACCCACAGAAATATCCGGAATACGTTGAGGAGGCAGGCATAATTTACCGACATTTTCCACATAGAGCCGCAAATAAAGAAAGCCCGCCGATAGAAATGCGGCGAGAATTGGAGAAAGTTAACGGAGAGAGTAGAGGATCGAAGGATTAACGGCAGAAATCGAGATATGCAAGGATTAACGGGCGCCTCTGACACTATATAAGGAGGGCCCCTGGAGCAAATCGAGACCGAGTCTTCTAGGGAAGCTGGAAGAGTTGAGTGAAAGACCCCCCCGTGGGTAAGTCTGACATTCAAGCGGGAAAGTTTCCTTGGAGGAATTAGGAGTAAAGGCTGAAGGACCCCCGTGGCTAAGTCCGACCGTCTCAAGTGCGGGATTTAAAGCGAGTGCGAAGGCTCTGCGATCAGTAGCTTAAGGACCCCCTGTGGGTAAGTCCGGCGGCGGTACGCGAGTCAGTCAAATAGTAGAAGTCAGGAGCGAGTGGGAAAAGGATCAAGGATCCGCGGTGGAACTGAAGCCCAAGGGTAAAACGAGTCGGGTTAGGTTATTCCCGAACACGACAGGTATCCTGGCGATAGCGACGGATTGGCCTGGCGTACGCCTTGTCGGTTTCTGACCAGGTATGATCCTGTGAAGCAAGGGATAGCGTATCACCTGGAGTTAAAGGAGACGCGACGCCAAAACCTCTGGTCTTCCATAGAGCCTGCGGAGCTGTTTGGAGGCGAGTGGCGAGTGGCGAGTGCAACCGGGGGCGTGTCCTGCGGGGTAGGTAGGCCCTTCGACGGCGGACAAGCAGCGGCAGCAAAGAAGACAACAGCAACCACACGGGCCCCGCAACCAGAGTCCGCGAGTCCAAACGAAGGGAACCGTGAGCCGTTTCGGCGCCAGACACCAAGACCGCACGACCATCCGGGCGAAAGCTTTGGGAGGGCGTGTGTTTTGGCACCAACCTGGAGCGGGGATCGGGGATCGACGGAAGGATGAGCGGTCGGACGGCTGAGCCAAGCGGCCGGTGAGATTCACCCTTTTTTGTAAATTTAACATAATAAAGGGGATTTGTATTAAACGAAGCATACCGTGTTATTTCTGGGCTCGGGCAATCACGTTGAATCTATAAATTCGGTGGAACAGAGAGCTGTGAGTGAGGAAATCCTCTCGAGTTCGTGGACCGAGTAGCATGGTCTGCCAAAACATACGGGATGGAAATAAACACAATCCCGAGGGCGATGCCAGAACTACTTCAGGGCAGAGCGCAAAGGTTTTTCTTAATGAACGATTAGGAGTGGCCCACATGAAAGGAGTTCAGAAGGAGCTTCGAGGCCTTTTTCCTGCCAAAAGGGTACTTTGAGAAACTGGCAGACCAGGTTCGGCAGCGGAAACAGCAACGAGGAGAACCGTTTAAAGAATACATGGTGGACCTTCAGACGCTAATGAAGCCTTTAGGAAAAGAGGTGCAGTTCTCCACCAGCCTTTTAACCACCGAAGGAGGTGAAGAGAACTGCATGTCGCGCATGAAAATGTTCATGAGGTCGAACGCGTGCGCATCGCTCGAGGAGGTGATGGGTCTGGCCGAGGAATTCGAGGAGCTGGCCTTGGAAGAAGAGGTTTTTAACAGGCAAGCCGCAACGGTAGACAGAGGGTGGCCAAAAGAAGAACGGCACCAGAAACCACCGGAGCAACAGAGCCCCTCAGGACAGGGGTGGGGGCAGAGATGGCAGCCGGAGGAGCAACGCCAAATGCCACGGCAACAGCAGCCGAGCCAGCAATGGACAGTCCCAAGGCAACAGCAGCCGAGTCAACGATGGACAGCAAGCCAAAGTCAAAGGCAGCCGAACTTGCAGTGGGCAGCGACGCCTAGACAGGGACATATAGAAAATCCAGCGCAGGCATGCAGCAACAGGTGCGGAGGCATGGGCCATTGGGCCAGTGGGTGCAGGAACCCCAGAATTTTGTTCTGCAGGATTTGCGGCGCAGTAGGGGTGAGAAGCACAGAATGCTGCAGAAGAGCGGGAAACGCGCAGCGATCTCAGCCGTAGAGAGGAAGGTAGAGATCGCGAGGTGCTGCCTCTCAGAACTAGTTGGAGGATTAACAGGAGAAAATCAGCAGTTGGCGGCAGTCCTCAAGGTCGGAGGGGCAGAGGTGAGGGCCATGATAGACACCGGGGCAACGGCTAGCTTCATTTCAGAAAAGCTAGCAGAGAACCCGGGAATCGCCAGAAAACGGAAAGCAACAAGGAGACTAGTAAAGTTGGCCAACGGGAGCCACACAGAGACACAAATGGTACTCTTACCAACAGTAAGCTTTGGCAACAAGAAAAAGGATTTGAATATGTTAGTATTGCCAGGCATGGGAGACAGCGCGGTGCTTGGTTCATCGAAGAAGAGCTGGCGGCGTTCACAAACCAGGAGGGTTGTTCGAACATAACCCAGCATAGAATCACGATGAAGGACGACTTTCCAAAAAAACAAAGGTATTACCCAAAAAACCCCAAAATACAGGGGAAAATCAATGAAAAGGTGGAAGAGCCGTCCAATAGCGCGGATAGTGAGAAAAAAGACGGGTCAGTGGAGAATGTGCGTGGACTTTCGGCAGATCAACGCAAAATCAGTAAAAGATGCGTACCCTATGCCAAGAATAAACTTCATATTGGAACAATTGAGGGAGGCAAAATTTTTCAGCAGCATCGACCTGAAGGATGGCTATTGGAGGAAGACAGATACTTCCCACTGGAGGAAGAGGGTAGGAAGTACACGGTCTTTACGGTACCAGGGAAAGGTCTGTACCAGTGGAAGGTGATACCATTCGGATTACACTCGGCCTCGGCAACGTTTCAAAGGGCTTTAGACCAGGTCATAGGCCCGGACATGGCTCGGCACGCATTTGCGTATCAAAATGATATCATCGTGATCGGTCGCACGAAGGAGGAGCATATGGAAAATTTGAAGGAAGTGTTCCGAAGACTGAAGGCGGCAAACTTAAGAATAAGCACAGACAAGCTGTTGTACCTGGGCCACCGGATAACAAGTCAGGGAATTGGTATGGATCTTGGAAAGGTTGCAGCGCTCACGGAATTGGAACCCCCGACAAACGTGAAAGGGGTACGGCAGTTCATTGGGATGGCGTCGTGGTATCGGCGATTCGTCCCCGACTTCGCTGGGGTCGCAAAGCCTTTGAACGATCTCCTACGAAAGGGAACAAAGTGGGAGTGGACGGCCAGACAACAAGAGGCGTTTGAGAAGTTAAAGTCGCGTTTAGCAGAGGATCCAGTGCTGGCATGCCCCGATTTCACGAAGAAATTCGTGCTACAAACAGACGCCAGCGACTACGGCGTGGGTGCAGTGCTGACGCAGAACACTGATGAGGGCGAGCGAGTGGTCACTTACGCCAGTCGAACGCAATGGCGCCGAAGTGGTTGAATAATATAGAGAGACCACTTGGAAGGATCGCGAGATGGGTCTTCGAGTTGCAACGGTACGATAACGTTATCAGCTAAAAGGCAAGCTAAGGCATCAGCTAGAGAAGCTGAGGAGTGCCACATGAATCGAAGACACGGAATGCATTTGGATAGGCTCACTGAAAAAGAAGATGCAGGAAAACCCACAGAAATATCCGGAATACGTTGAGGAGGCAGGCATAATTTACCGACATTTTCCACATAGAGCCGCAAATAAAGAAAGCCCGCCGATAGAAATGCGGCGAGAATTGGAGAAAGTTAACGGAGAGAGTAGAGGATCGAAGGATTAACGGCAGAAATCGAGATATGCAAGGATTAACGGGCGCCTCTGACACTATATAAGGAGGGCCCCTGGAGCAAATCGAGACCGAGTCTTCTAGGGAAGCTGGAAGAGTTGAGTGAAAGACCCCCCCGTGGGTAAGTCTGACATTCAAGCGGGAAAGTTTCCTTGGAGGAATTAGGAGTATAGGCTGAAGGACCCCCGTGGCTAAGTCCGACCGTCTCAAGTGCGGGATTTAAAGCGAGTGCGAAGGCTCTGCGATCAGTAGCTTAAGGACCCCCTGTGGGTAAGTCCGGCGGCGGTACGCGAGTCAGTCAAATAGTAGAAGTCAGGAGCGAGTGGGAAAAGGATCAAGGATCCGCGGTGGAACTGAAGCCCAAGGGTAAAACGAGTCGGGTTAGGTTATTCCCGAACACGACAGGTATCCTGGCGATAGCGACGGATTGGCCTGGCGTACGCCTTGTCGGTTTCTGACCAGGTATGATCCTGTGAAGCAAGGGATAGCGTATCACCTGGAGTTAAAGGAGACGCGACGCCAAAACCTCTGGTCTTCCATAGAGCCTGCGGAGCTGTTTGGAGGCGAGTGGCGAGTGGCGAGTGCAACCGGGGGCGTGTCCTGCGGGGTAGGTAGGCCCTTCGACGGCGGACAAGCAGCGGCAGCAAAGAAGACAACAGCAACCACACGGGCCCCGCAACCAGAGTCCGCGAGTCCAAACGAAGGGAACCGTGAGCCGTTTCGGCGCCAGACACCAAGACCGCACGACCATCCGGGCGAAAGCTTTGGGAGGGCGTGTGTTTTGGCACCAACCTGGAGCGGGGATCGGGGATCGACGGAAGGATGAGCGGTCGGACGGCTGAGCCAAGCGGCCGGTGAGATTCACCCTTTTTTGTAAATTTAACATAATAAAGGGGATTTGTATTAAACGAAGCATACCGTGTTATTTCTGGGCTCGGGCAATCACGTTGAATCTATAAATTCGGTGGAACAGAGAGCTGTGAGTGAGGAAATCCTCTCGAGTTCGTGGACCGAGTAGCATGGTCTGCCAAAACATACGGGATGGAAATAAACACAATCCCGAGGGCGATGCCAGAACTACTTCAGGGCAGAGCGCAAAGGTTTTTCTTAATGAACGATTAGGAGTGGCCCACATGAAAGGAGTTCAGAAGGAGCTTCGAGGCCTTTTTCCTGCCAAAAGGGTACTTTGAGAAACTGGCAGACCAGGTTCGGCAGCGGAAACAGCAACGAGGAGAACCGTTTAAAGAATACATGGTGGACCTTCAGACGCTAATGAAGCCTTTAGGAAAAGAGGTGCAGTTCTCCACCAGCCTTTTAACCACCGAAGGAGGTGAAGAGAACTGCATGTCGCGCATGAAAATGTTCATGAGGTCGAACGCGTGCGCATCGCTCGAGGAGGTGATGGGTCTGGCCGAGGAATTCGAGGAGCTGGCCTTGGAAGAAGAGGTTTTTAACAGGCAAGCCGCAACGGTAGACAGAGGGTGGCCAAAAGAAGAACGGCACCAGAAACCACCGGAGCAACAGAGCCCCTCAGGACAGGGGTGGGGGCAGAGATGGCAGCCGGAGGAGCAACGCCAAATGCCACGGCAACAGCAGCCGAGCCAGCAATGGACAGTCCCAAGGCAACAGCAGCCGAGTCAACGATGGACAGCAAGCCAAAGTCAAAGGCAGCCGAACTTGCAGTGGGCAGCGACGCCTAGACAGGGACATATAGAAAATCCAGCGCAGGCATGCAGCAACAGGTGCGGAGGCATGGGCCATTGGGCCAGTGGGTGCAGGAACCCCAGAATTTTGTTCTGCAGGATTTGCGGCGCAGTAGGGGTGAGAAGCACAGAATGCTGCAGAAGAGCGGGAAACGCGCAGCGATCTCAGCCGTAGAGAGGAAGGTAGAGATCGCGAGGTGCTGCCTCTCAGAACTAGTTGGAGGATTAACAGGAGAAAATCAGCAGTTGGCGGCAGTCCTCAAGGTCGGAGGGGCAGAAGTGAGGGCCATGATAGACACCGGGGCAACGGCTAGCTTCATTTCAGAAAAGCTAGCAGAGAACCCGGGAATCGCCAGAGAACGGAAAGCAACAAGGAGACTAGTAAAGTTGGCCAACGGGAGCCACACAGAGACACAAATGGTACTCTTACCAACAGTAAGCTTTGGCAACAAGAAAAAGGATTTGAATATGTTAGTATTGCCAGGCATGGGAGACAGCGCGGTGCTTGGTTCATCGAAGAAGAGCTGGCGGCGTTCACAAACCAGGAGGGTTGTTCGAACATAACCCAGCATAGAATCACGATGAAGGACGACTTTCCAAAAAAACAAAGGTATTACCCAAAAAACCCCAAAATACAGGGGAAAATCAATGAAAAGGTGGAAGAGCCGTCCAATAGCGCGGATAGTGAGAAAAAAGACGGGTCAGTGGAGAATGTGCGTGGACTTTCGGCAGATCAACGCAAAATCAGTAAAAGATGCGCACCCTATGCCAAGAATAAACTTCATATTGGAACAATTGAGGGAGGCAAAATTTTTCAGCAGCCTCGACCTGAAGGATGGCTATTGGAGGAAGACAGATACTTCCCACTGGAGGAAGAGGGTAGGAAGTACACGGTCTTTACGGTACCAGGGAAAGGTCTGTACCAGTGGAAGGCCTCGGCCTCGGCAACATTTCAAAGGGCTTTAGACCAGGTCATAGGCCCGGACATGGCTCGGCACGCATTTGCGTATCAAAATGATATCATCGTGATCGGTCGCACGAAGGAGGAGCATATGGAAAATTTGAAGGAAGTGTTCCGAAGACAGAAGGCGGCAAACTTAAGAATAAGCACAGACAAGCTGTTGTACCTGGGCCACCGGATAACAAGTCAGGGAATTGGTATGGATCTTGGAAAGGTTGCAGCGCTCACGGAATTGGAACCCCCGACAAACGTGAAAGGGGTACGGCAGTTCATTGGGATGGCGTCGTGGTATCGGCGATTCGTCCCCGACTTCGCTGGGGTCGCAAAGCCTTTGAACGATCTCCTACGAAAGGGAACAAAGTGGGAGTGGACGGCCAGACACCAAGAGGCGTTTGAGAAGTTAAAGTCGCGTTTAGCAGAGGATCCAGTGCTCTCATAACGGTACGATAACATTATCAGCTACAGAAAAGGCAAGCTGAACGTAGTCGCGGATGCACTTTCCCGCCAGCCGATAGTAGAGAAGCTGAGGAGTGCCACATCAATCGAAGACACGGAATGCATTTGGATAGGCTCACTGAAAAAGAAGATGCAGGAAAACCCACAGAAATATCCGGAATACGTTGAGGAGGCAGGCCTAATTTAACGACATTTTCCACATAGAGCCGGGAGCGAGGAAGTAGCATCATGGAAGCTGTGTGGGCCGATGGACATGAGGCAACAGGTGCTGAAGGAGAACCACGACGCACCGACAGCGGGACATCTAGGCGGAAGGAAAACAATCGCGAAAGTAGCAGCAAGGTACTTCTGGCCAAGGATGCAAAGGGATGTAAGGAATTATGTCAGGAAGTGCGAGACATGCATGCGATATAAACCAAGCCAGATGCAGGCCGCAGGGAAAATGTTGACACAGGTCCCAGAGGAGCCGTGGGCGACGGTATGTGCGGACTTCGTAGGCATGGAAGCATGGAAACACCATGCTATTAGTGATGATCGATCGGTCTTCAAAATGGACAGAAATGGTCCCAATGAGGAAAGCCACAACGGACACGCTGCAGAAGGCAGTCCGCGAAAGGATCAACGCTAGATACCGGGTGACAAAGGTGATGGTGACAGACAATGGTGTCCAGTTCACCAGTAGGAGCTTCAAAAAATTTCTCGAGGAGCTTGAAGTTCGTCATCAGTTTACCGCACCATACACGCCGCAGGAAAACCTGGCGGTGAACTCGAGCGTGTCAGACTCCACGGGATACTCACCATGCTTCATCACTCAAGGCAGAGGGCCAAAAATGCCGAAAGCGATATTCGACAAAGGGGCATTGGGCACCAGAGAGGAGCACAAGCCACCCCCTCAGAAAATGCAGCAAAGTTACAGGAAGTGTTCGAGCTGGTGCGAAGAAACATGGAGCGCGCGGCGCAGGAGCAAGCTCGGCACTACAATCTGAGGAGGCGGGAGTGGAGCCCGAAGATCGGCGACACGGTGTGGGCAAAGGAGCACCAGTTGTCAAAAGCAATCGAAGGTTTCGCGGCGAAGTTAGCGCCAAAGTACGACGAGCCGTACACATTGGTGAACTTTGTGTCGCCAGTGATTGCTGTGCTACGTCACGCGGGCACAAGGAAGGAAAAGAGGGCCCACCTGAGTGAGCTGAAAGCCCAAGCACAGGAGTCGGTTCAGACATAAACCACAGAAATATAAAAATGAAAATAAATATATAATAGAAGAAAAAATAAACAAAAAAAAATAAAAAAAAAACAAGAAAGGAAAGCTAACTTCGGGCGGAGCCGACGTTGATATACCCTTGCAGTTGTGCCAATTCTGATCGTTCAGTTATATGGCGGCTATTGGATATAGTTGGCGGATCCCTATGAAATTTGGCAAATCGGATTATTTTGCTAGGCTTTGACTCTAAAAATTTATGTCTTTTCTATGTTTAATAAATACGATAACATTATAATGACAGAGTAAAATACCCTGTTTTAACTCCAAGCCGACCCAGGAGCCGCTGTAGGCTCTTCAATAAAAAGAGGCCTGATGCAGGATAGCGTAGGAAACATACTGGCCATGGTAGGGTGGGCTAAATACACCCCATTTTCATATAGGGGTGTGTAGCGTGGGATTACTATTTTTTTTTTCTTGACTGTCCGTTTTTTAAGCTATTTCTTGTCCGGCCGAAATTGGCTCGTTTTGCACGCAAATAAAAGTGATAATTTGGCCAAATAATTTGGCCGCAAATAAATTTGGCCAAAAGACATGTCAAATATTAAAACTTATTAAAATCAAATAAAAAAAACCTCTTGACGGCCCCAATTTCTGATATCAATTTTAGTGACGAAAATATGCTATATAGGTGTACAAAATTGCATATAAAAAATATTCTTGTTCGGCACGTGCAAGAAAAACAAAAAAAAAAATGCAGTCACGCGCCGAACAAGAATATTTTTATATGCAATTTTGTACACCTTTGTAGCATATTTTCGCTATTGGATATAGTTGGCCGATCCCTATGAAATTCGGCAAATCAGATTATTTTGCCCAAAATGGAATCTGTACCAAGCCCCATCTTTCTAACTTAAAAACAGCAAAGTTATAACAATTTCGATCGTTCTATGACAGCTATAGGATATAGTCGGCCGATCCTTATGAAATTTTGTACATAAGATATTTTGGTCAAATATAACATGTGTAGAAAGTCCCAACCCTCTAACTTAAAAAACACCAAAGTTGGCATTTCCGATCAATCAGTTATATGGCAGCTATAGGATATAGTCGACCGATCCCGGCCGTTCCGACTTATATACTGCCTGCAAAGGAAAAAAGGATGTGTGCAAAGTTTCAACTCGATAGCTTTAAAACTGAGAGACTAGTTTGCGTAGAAACAGACAGACAGACAGACAGACAGACAGACAGACACACAGACAGACAGACAGACAGACAGACGGACAGACGGACATGCTCATATCGACTCAGGAGGTGATCCTGATCAAGAATATATATACTTTATAGGGTCGGAGATGTCTCCTTCACTGCGTTGCACACTTTTGACCAAAATTATAATACCCTCTGCAAGGGTATAAAAATATAAAAAACAAGAAAGGAAAGCTAACTTCGGGCGGAGCCGAAGTTGATATACCCTTGCAGTTCAGTCGCAGTCCGCTAGGTGGCGCCACGCATCTTATATTATTAGATATATAGCGGATCGTATATAGTCGGCCGATCCTTATGAAATTTGGCATATCGAATTATTTTGCCAAAAGAATAATCTGTACCAAATCCCATCTTTCTAACTTGAAAAACACCAAAGTTATGCCAATTTCGATCGTTCTATGACAGCTATAGGATATAGTCGGCCGATCCTTATGAAATTTTGCACACAAGATATTTTGGTCAAATATAACATGTGTGGAAAGTCCCAACCCTCTAACTTAAAAAACACCAAAGTTATGGCATTTCCGATCAATCAGTTATATGGCAGCTATAGGATATAGTCGACCGATCCCGGCCGTTCCGACTTATATACTGCCTGCAAAGGAAAGAAGGGTGTGTGCAAAGTTTCAACTCGATAGCTTTAAAACTGAGAGACTAGTTTGCGTAGAAACGGACAGACGGACAGACGGACAGACGGACATGCTCATATCGACTCAGGAGGTGATCCTGATCAAGAATATATATACTTTATAGGGTCGGAGATGTCTCCTTCACTGCGTTGCACACTTTTGACCAAAATTATAATACCCTCTGCAAGGGTATAAAAAGTTTAAAAAAAACAAGAAAGGAAAGCTAACTTCGGGCGGAGCCGAAGTTGATATACCCTTGCAGTTCAGTCGCAGTTCGCTAGGTGGCGCCACGCATCTTATATTATTAGATATATAGCGGATCGTATATAGTCGGCCGATCCTTATGAAATTTGGCATATTGAATTATTTTGCCTATAGAGTAATCTGTACCAAGTCCCATCTTTCTAACTTAAAAAAAAACAAAGTTATGCCCATTTCGATTGTTCTATGACAGCTATAGGATATAGTCGGCCGATCCTTATGAAATTTTGTACATAATATATTTTGGTCAAACATAACATGTGTGGAAAGTCCCAACCCTCTAACTTAAAAAACACCAAAGTTGGCATTTCCGATCAATCAGTTATATGGCAGCTATAGGATATAGTCGACCGATCCCGGCCGTTCCGACTTATATACTGCCTGCAAAGGAAAAAAGGATGTGTGCAAAGTTTCAACTCGATAGCTCTAAAACTGAGAGACTAGTTTGCGTAGAAACAGACAGACAGACAGACGGACAGACGGACATGCTCATATCAACTCAGGAGGTGATCCTGATCAAGAATATATATACTTTATAGGGTCGGAGATGTCTCCTTCACTGCGTTGCACACTTTTGACCAAAATTATAATACCCTCTGCAAGGGTATAAAAAGTTTAAAAAAAACAAGTAAGGAAAACTAACTTCGGGCGGAGCCGAAGTTGATATACCCTTGCTGTTGAAGCGCAGTCCGCTAGGTGGCGCCACGCATCTTATATTATTAGATACATAGCGGATCGTATATAGTTGGCCGATCCTTATGAAATTTGGCATATCGAATTATTTTGCCAAAAGAGGAATCCATTGAAACTCCCATCCTTCTAACTTCAAAAACAACGAAGTTATAGCGAGTTCTGATCAATTAGTTATATGGCAGCTATAGGATATAGTCGGCGGATCCTTATGAAATTCGATAAATCATATTGTTTTTCCTAAAATAGAATCTGTACCAAATCCCATCTTTCTAAATTAAACAAGAAAGGAAAGCTAACTTCGGGCGGAGCCGAAGTTGATATACCCTTGCAGTTCAGTCGCAGTCCGCTAGGTGGCGCCACGCATCTTATATTATTAGATACATAGCGGATCGTATATAGTCGGCCGATCCTTATGAAATTTGGCATATTGAATTATTTTGCCCAAAGAGTAATCTGTACTAAGTCCCATCTTTCTAACTTAAAAAACACCAAAGTTATGCCAATTTCGATCGTTCTATGACGGCTATAGGATATAGTCGGCCGATCCTTATGAAATTTTATATATAAGATATTTTGGTCAAATATAACATGTGTGGAAAGTCTCAATCCTCTAACTTAAAAAACACCAAAGTTATGGCATCTCCGATCAATCAGTTATATGGCAGCTATAGGATATAGTCGACCGATCCCGGCCGTTCCGACTTATGTACTGCCTGCAAAGGAAAGAAGGATGTGTGCAAAGTTTCAACTCGATAGCTTTAAAACTGAGAGACTAGTTTGCGTAGAAACAGACAGACAGACAGACAGACAGACAGACAGACAGACACACAGACAGACAGACAGACAGACAGACGGACAGACGGACATGCTCATATCGACTCAGGAGGTGATCCTGATCAAGAATATATATACTTTATAGGGTCGGAGATGTCTCCTTCACTGCGTTGCACACTTTTGACCAAAATTATAATACCCTCTGCAAGGGTATAAAAATATAAAAAACAAGAAAGGAAAGCTAACTTCGGGCGGAGCCGAAGTTGATATACCCTTGCAGTTCAGTCGCAGTCCGCTAGGTGGCGCCACGCATCTTATATTATTAAATATATAGCGGATCGTATATAGTCGGCCGATTCTTATGAAATTTGGCATATTGAATTATTTTGCCCAAAGAGTAATCTGTACCAAGTCCCATCTTTGTAATTTAAAAAACACCAAAGTTGTGCCAATTCCGATCGTTCTATGACAGCTATAGGATATAGTCGGCCGATCCTAATGAAATTTTGTACATAAGATATTTTGGTCAAATATAACATGTGTGGAAAGTCCCAATCCTCTAACTTAAAAAACACCAAAGTTATGGCATTTCCGATCAATCAGTTATATGGCAGCTATAGGATATAGTCGACCGATCCCGGCCGTTCCGACTTATATACTACCTGCAAAGGAAAGAAGGGTGTGTGCAAAGTTTCAACTCGATAGCTCCAAAACTGAGAGACTAGTTTGCGTAGAAACCGACAGACAGACAGACAGACAGACGGACAGACGGACAGACGGACAGACGGACATGCTCATATCAACTCAGGAGGTGATCCTGATCAAGAATATATATACTTTATAGGGTCGGAGATGTCTCCTTCACTGCGTTGCACACTTTTGACCAAAATTATAATACCCTCTGCAAGGGTATAAAAACAGGCAAGCTATCACGGCGGCGTCGGACGGGCCAGCGCTGCTGTATTTGGAAAGAACGGAAAAGGATAAATGCGTCGAGCACTGACGGCATGCGGGGGCAGCAGCGGGGGCAAGAGGAACCAGCACGGCGTCGCGCACAAAAGAAGAAGGAGAAGGAGGAATTACCGTGGAACGTAACGGTCCCGGGCGGGCCTCCGCGGCCGTGCTCGAAGGTCATAGGAGAGAGCGGGGAAGCGGAGGGGACGGAGCGGCCCGCGACTGGGCAGCTGTATTTAGAAGAATGCACAAAACACAGAAATTCATTGGGAATGACCAGGGGGGGAGCGCGGGGATATCTGGACGAAGTCCGAGTTACCTGCACAATAACAATACGGATCGGAGGCAAGCGGGGCAAAGGAAAGCCCGCTGATAGAAATGCGGCGAGAATTGGAGAAAGTTAACGGAGAGAGTAGAGGATCGAAGGATTAACGGCAGAAATCGAGATATGCAAGGATTAACGGGCGCCTCTGGCACTATATAAGGAGGGCTCCTGGAGCAAATCGAGACCGAGTCTTCTAGGGAAGCTGGAAGAGTTGAGTGAAAGACCCCCCCGTGGGTAAGTCTGACATTCAAGCGGGAAAGTTTCCTTGGAGGAATTAGCAGTATAGGCTGAAGGACCCCCGTGGCTAAGTCCGACCGTCTCAAGTGCGGGATTTAAAGCGAGTGCGAAGGATCTGCGATCAGTAGCTTAAGGACCCCCTGTGGGTAAGTCCGGCGGCGGTACGCGAGTCAGTCAAATAGTAGAAGTCAGGAGCAAGTGGGAAAAGGATTAAGAATCCGCGGCGGAGCTGAAGCCCAAGGGTAACAAGAGTCGGGTTAGGTTATTCCCGGACACGGCAGGTATGTTGGCGATAGCGACGGATCGGCCTGGCGTACGCCTTGTCGGTTTCTGACCAATAAGACCAGGTGTGATCCTGTGAAGCAAGGGATAGCTAGCTAGGGAACTCAAGCCCAACAGTGAAACCAAGCAGGGACACCCCGGGAAAGTCATTAGAATCCTGACCCAGGCGCTGGGGCGTATGCACAGCGTATCACCTGGAGTTAAAGGAGACGCGACGCCAAAACCTCTGGTCTTCCATAGAGCCTGCGGAGCTGTTTGGAGGCGAGTGGCGAATGCAACCGGGGGCGTGTCCTGCGGTGTCCTTCGTGCCGTGATCCGACCGCCAGGCACCGAGAAGCGCATCCGGCCCGGCGTATGTCTGGAAGGTGAGCCTATCGGTCTGTTACCACGGAATAGGTGCCGGCCATGGCGAAAAGGCATTCCCAGTGAGCCAAAGATACAAAAGGTCCACGGCACCCGCAAAGGAGAAGCAGCGACGGAAGCGTCGACGAGGGAGCGGCGGCGGCGAACAAGCAGCGGCAGCAGAAGAGCAGCAAAGAAGACAACTGCAACCACACGGGCCCCGCAACCAGAGTCCGTGAGTCCAAACGAAGGGAACCGTGAGCCGTTTCGGCGCCAGGCACCAATACCACACGAACTGCCGGGCGCAAGCTTTGGAAGGGCGTGTGTATTGGCACCAACCCGGAGCGGGGATCGGGGATCGACGGGAGGACGAGCGGTCGGTCGGCTGAGCCAAGCGGCCGGTGAGATTCACCCTTTTTTTTTTAAATTTAACATAATAAAAGGGATTTGTATTAAACGAAGCATACCGTGTTATTTCTGGGCTCGGGCAATCATGTCGAATCTATAAATTCGGTGGAACGTACCCCAAACTCTGTGAGCTAGTCGCGGCATTTGTTGCGAACAAACAATAGCAAAAACAGTTCTTCAAAATCCAGACTAATAAGGTTGGCCAACGGGAGCCACACAGAGACACAAATGGTACTACAGACAACAGTAAGCTTTGGCAATAAGGAAAAAATTTGAATATGTTAGTATTGCCAGGCATGGGAGACAGCGCGGTGCTTGGATGGGATTTCCTCGCAGAATTAAGAACAACAATAAACTGCACAGGCCACCAAGTCACGATCCCGAGAAGAGAAAGATGGAGTGGATGCCTGGAGGATAGGCTGTCCATAGCCATAACTGGAACCTCGGAGGAATGGAAGAGCGAGCGGGACAAAAGGTTCATCGAGGAGGAGCTAGCGGCGTTCACAAACCAGAAGGGGTGTTTGAACATAACCCAGCATAGAATCACGATGAAGGACGTCATCCCAATAAAACAAAGTCATTATCCAAAGAACCCCAAAATACAGGGGAAGATCAATAAAAAGTTAGAAGAGCTGCTGGAAAAAGGATGCACAGATCCTTCAAACAGCGCCTACAGCTCACCCATCGTCATGGTGAAGAAAAAGACGGGTCAATGGAGAATGTGCGTGGATTTCCGACGAATAAACGCAAAGTCAATAAAGGACGCGTACCCGATGCCACGGATAAACTTCATCCTGGAGCAATTGAGGGAGGCAACATTTTTCAGCAGCCTCGGCCCTAAAGACGTTTTTTTTCAAATCCCACTGGAGGAAGGGAGCAGGAAATACACGGCCTTTACGGTATCAGGATGACATGATCGTGATCGGACGCACAAGAGTGGAGAATATGGCGAATTTGAAGGAAGTATTCCGTAGACTGAAGGCGGCACACTTGAGGATAAACACGAAAAAGTGTCATTTCTTCAGGGAAGAGCTATTATACCTGGGCCACCGGATAACGAGCCAGGGAGTTGGCATGGATCCCGGAAAGGTTGCAGCAATTATGAGCTTGGAACCCCCAACAAACGTGAAGGGTGTACGGCAGTTTATTGGAATGGCGTCGTGGTATCGGCGATTCGTCCCAGACTTCGCAGGGGTCGCAAAACCGTTAAACGATCTCCTTCGGAAGGGAACAAAGTGGGAATGGACGGCGAGACACCAAGATGCTTTTGAGAAGTTAAAGTCGCGGTTAGCAGAGGATCCAGTGCTGGCATGCCCGGATTTCTCGAATAAATTTGTTCTGCAATAGACGCCAGCGACTACGGCGTGGGTGCAGTTCTGACGCAGGACACTGATGAGGGCGAGCGAGTGGTCGCCTACGCCAGTCGAACGCTGATAGGCGCGGAAAAAAATTGCTCGGCAACCGAGAAAGAGTGCCTAGCAATACTATGGGCAATTCGGCAGATGAGACCATACCTGGAGGGATACCAGTTCGACGTGATCACGGATCATATGGCGCTGAAGTGGCTGAATAATATAGAGAGCCCACTTGGAAGGATCGCGAGATGGGTTTTCGAGTTGCAACAATATGATTATGTTATCAGCTACAGGAAAGGCAAGCTGAATGTAGTTGCAGATGCCCTTTCCCGCCAGCCGTTAGTAGAAAAGTTGATGAGTGCCACAGCAAGCGAAGACGGGGAATGCGTTTGGGTAAGCCCACTAAAAAGGAAAATGCGAGAAAATCCACAGAAATGGCCAGCGTACGTAGAAGAGGCAGGCCTGGTATACCGACATGTTCCGCATAAAGCCGGAAGCGAGGAAGTAGCATCATGGAAGCTGTGTGTGCCAATGGATATGAGGCAGCAAGTGCTAAAGGAGAACGACGACAAACCGACAGCGGGACATCTAGGCGGAAGGAAAACAATTGCAAAAATAGTCGCAAGGTACTGCTGGATGCAAAGGGACATAAGGAAGTATGTTCGCAGAAAGTGCGACATACAGAAAGTGCGAGACATGCATGCGGGATAAACCAAGTCAGATGCAGGCCGGTATGTGCGGACTTCGTGGGACCGTTGCCGCGGTCCAAGCATGGAAACACCATGCTATTGGTAATGATCGGTTTTCAAAATGGACAGAAATGGTCCCAATGCGGATGGCCACAACTGAGACGTTTCAGAAGGCGATTCGCGAAAGGATTATTGCGAAATACGGGGTGCCAAAGGTGATGGTGACAGACAATGATGACCAGTTTACCAGTAGGAGTTTCAAAAAATTTCTAAAGGAGCTCGGAGTTCGTCATAAGTTTACCGGACCATACACGCCGCAGCCCAAGCCATTCCCTCAGAGAATGCAACAAAGTTGCTGGTGCGAAATAATATGGAGCACGCGGTGCAGGAACAACCTCGGCACTGCAACTTGAGGAGGCGGGAGTGGAGCCCGAAGATCGGCGACACAGTGTGGGCAAAGGAGCACCATTTGTCCAAGGCGGCCGAAGTGATTGGTGTGCTACGTCACGCTGGCACAAGGAAAGAAAAAAAGGCCCACCTGAGTGAGCTAAAAGCCCAAGCACAGAAGTCGGTGCAGGCATAAACCATAATAAATACTTATAAACAAAAAGAATTCAGAATCAAAGGTTAAAAAACAAAAAAAAGGGTGTGAAAAGAAACACAAACTGAAAAAAACGAGAGAAAAAATGGAAAAAAAATAAACACAAAAGGAAAAAACATAAAAAAAGAAAAAAATATATATAAAAAAATCAAGAAAGGAAAGCTAACGTCCGGCGGAGCCGAAGTTGATATACCCTTGCAGTTAAGGTTGTTCCATTTCTGATCGTTCATTTATATGGAGGGTATAGAGTACAGTTGTCCGATCCTTATAAAATTTATCAGATCTGATTCAATTGCCCAAGATGGAATTCGATGAAGGCCCCATCAATCTAGCTTAAAAAATACCAAAGTTATGCAGAAGAGCAGCGACGACAAAAAACAGCGACGGCACAGGCCCCGCAGCTGGAGCACGTGAGTCCAAACGGAAGGAACCGTGAGCCGTTTCGGCGCCAGGCACCAAGACCACACGTTCTGCTGGGCGCAAGCTTTGGGAGGGCGTGTGTATTGGCACCAACCTGGAGCGGTGATCGGGGATTGACGAGAGGACAAGCGGTCGGTCGGCGAAGCCGAGCAGCCGGGGTGATCCACCCTTTTTGGGCTCGGGCAATCACGTCGAATATATAAATTCGGTGGAACGATTCCCCATACTCTGTGAGCTAGTCGCGGCATTTGTTGCGAACAAATATTAGCAAAAAAGCTCGTTACAAGCGAAACATGATCCCCCACGAGCTATGATGCTGCAAATGCCGAACCTTACTGCAGGCGTCTACATCTCCCAGACAGCAGTATTCCTACTCGGGAATGCTGAGCCATTCATTCACCATTCTGTTGGCTGTCTGCCAACGTGACACAGGAGAAGCCTGCTGCCTGCACACCTCTGCCGGCTCGAGGTTGATCAGTTGATCGTCCACCATCATTAGGGTGCCACAGCTCCACTTCGACCTCTCGGAACGCAGTTCCACAGTGCTCACCTGGTCGGCACCCATTATTGTCGCGGGTTGGTCCAAGATCATTGCGATGAATGCATAGATCCGGATGTTTAAAAGTTTCACGGTCGTTGCCTGCGCCACCTCCACGGTCGGCAACACTCACACCCGTACGGCCTATAGGATTGAATAAAGTGTGGGGCCATTTTGGGGGGACACTACAGCGGTTCCTAGAACGCCTCCTAGAAGTGCCCGGAGTGAATGCCGCGAAGTCACATGGATCCTCCGATATAGGGAACAGTGGTCTGGAATTTAGGCCCGCTTCAATTTTGGCGGGGACGGTCAACAGCTCACACTTCCCCCATATAGGGAGCACCCGGAGAGTTGAAGTGTCAGGAAAAGCTGTACAGGCAGGACTGAAGAGGCTTCAACGAATGTTTTACATTTGTCAATGAACATCGTGGGGCAACCACGGAGCGCGATAAAGAAGGAAAAAGCGTCAAGGAATTGTTCACTGTATGTATACTTAATACAGTTTGTCAGTTTTGTTATCGATTTGCCACAGATTTTTTTTCTAAAATAATATGATATTTACAGCCTTAGTTTTTTTTTTGCGCGGTTCCCACAGCATACGTACAGCCCACCTCACGTCCAACCGACCGAGGGAAGCCACCGCGTAACGTACGGCTCGAATCGAGGGAATAGATCCGAGATAGTTTAAGCAAAGAGTAGGAAAAAGATATCACGGTAAAGAGTGTTGCACAGATAAGGCGGTTAATATAAGCGATTTAAGATTGTTAGTGGAGCAAAGTGACACGATGTGGTATAGACCATTGTAGTCCGAACATAATACCCTAAATGGATCGTGTTGGGCATACGTCGAACTACAATGGCTGAGGAGTAGAGGACAAAAGTTTCTAGTCCTTCTCTTACGCGTGTTAGTAAGTGGTGGCTGTCTACATTTCCATAAATACGATTACATAGAAAAATGACACCCAGCGTCGTTCTACGGTTTGTTAATGATGGTAAGTTTATTAGTAAAAGTCTAGTATGATAAGAGGGGCGGTAAAGATTTGCATCCCAATTAAGTCCCCTAAGAGCGAAAGTAAGGAAGTTTTTTTGTACAGATTCTATGTGATCTTGGTGTAGTCCGTATTGAAGACTCCAGACACACGATCCATACTCAAGAATCGGATGGGCCAATGATGTATATAACGCGCGTTGGGTTCTTCCAGATAAGTAGCTCGAAATCCAGATAAGAAGATTAGTTGGGAATCCCAAAAGAGTGAGTTTACTTATAAGAAGCGAATGGTTAACAGAGTCAAATGCTTTACTGAAGTCAGTGTAAATGACGTCTGTTTGTAAGCCATTCTAGAACCCATCCGTGATAAAAGATGTTAGCTCCAATAAGTTGGTAGTGGTGGAGCGGCGCTTCATGAAGCCATGCTGGCACGGAGTTATTATTGAACTACATAGGTGTTGCAAATGTGTAGTGAAAATTTTTTCAAAAAGTTTTTAAACGATAACGCTTTTCACTTGTGATTTCACTCGCTTTGTTGAATGCTTTCTAGGCCGAAATGGCTGGAATACAAAAGTATATTAATGCTCACTGCGTAAGGGAGCTGAAGTGGACTTCGTCCAATAAATGCCAAATATACAAAAGTGTACCATCCAATGCTCTAGCGGATACATTTTTTTGTGGTGTATTTTGTGGCTCAAAATACTTACACAATTCAATAATGGTATCAGATCTACAGTTTTTGATTTTTATACCCTTGCAGAGAGTATTGTAATTTTGGCCAAAATTATGCAACGCAGTGAAGGAGATATCTCCGACCCTATAAAGTTTAATCGTATATAATCGTGAAGGAGATATCTCCGACCCTATTCTTAATCAGGATCACCTCCTGAGTCCATATGAGCATGTCCGTCTGTCTGTCTGTTTCTACGCAAACTAGTCTCTCAGCATTAAAGCTATCGAGTTGTAACTTTACACTCATCCTTCTTTTGTTTGCAGGCAGTATATATGTAAGTTGGAACGGCCATGATCGCTGCCAAATAACTGATTGATCGGAAATTCCATAACTTTATGTTTTTTAAGCTAGATGGTTGTAACTTTTCACACATGTTATATTTGAAAACATATCTTATAGCCAAAATATCTTATCTACCAAATTTCATAAGGGTCGGCAGACTATATCCTATAACTGTCACAGAACGATCGAAATTGGCATAACTTTGGTGTTCTCTAGTTAGAAAGATGGTTCATGGTACAGATTCCATTTTAGAGAAAGTAAAGTCCTGCCAAATTTCATAAGGAGTGGCCGACTATATCCTATAGCTGCCATAAAACTGAACGATCGGAGATGGCACAACCTTGCTATTTTTATACCCTTGCAGAGGGTATTATAATTTTGGTCAAAAGTGTGCAACGCAGTGAAGGAGACATCTCCGACCCTATAAAGTATATATATTCTTGATCAGGATCACCTCCTGAGTCGATATGAGCATGTCCGTCTGTCCGTCTGTCCGTCGGTCCGTCTGTCCGTCTGTCTGTTTCTACGCAAACTAGTCTCTCAGTTTTAAAGCTATCGAGTTGAAACTTTGCACACACCCTTCTTTCCTTTGCAGGCAGTATATAAGTCGGAACGGCCGGGATCGGTCGACTATATCCTATAGCTGCCATATAACTGATTGATCGGAAATGCCATAACTTTAGTGTTTTTTAAGTTGGAGAGTTGAGACTTTCCACACATGTTAAATTTGATTAATTTGACTAAATTTTTGACTAAAATATCTTGTGTACAAAATTTCATAAGGATCGGCCGACTATATCCTATAGCTGTCATATAACTGATTGATCGGAAATGCTATAACTTCGTTGTTTTTCAAGTTAGAAGCATGGGAGTTTCAATGGATTCCTCTTTTGGCAAAATAATTCGATATACCAAATTTCATAAGGATCGGCCGACTATATACGATCCGCTATATATCTAATAATATAAGATGCGTGGCGCCACCTAGCGGACTGCGACTCAACTGCAAGGGTATATCAACTTCGGCTCCGCCCGAAGTTAGCTTTCCTTTCTTGTTAAAGATGATTCGGACTGTTTCCAACATTTTTATTGGAAAATTGATTTGATGGTATAATTTTCATAAGAATCTGGCAACTATATACGATCCGATTTATATATATAATGTATGCTGCTACTTAACTGCAAGGGTATATAAACTTCCGCCCAAAATGAGCTTTCCTTTCTTGTTCTTTATCATTTGTGCCAAAAATCTATATAGATCGAGGTTTTTCTCGGCGGACGGTTCCTCATTTGGACAAAGACTCTGCACATTTTTAGGCAAAAGGAACTTTTTGCTTAAGCAACCACCACCAAACAGCATAAAATAATCATAATATTTTTGGGTGTAGACCCATTATTAAGGATTAAAATTGGACTTCAAATTGTTTAATACGTCTGCTATCAAAAATCGAATAGCGTGACTGGTAATAGCTATAGTAACTATTTTTGCAGTCGACGCGCTGTCTACTGGCTCGTCAGAAAAGGGTGACGTTTAGACATTGCCATATATTGAGGCCTTCAATCCTATTATAATAATTAACGTTCAAGACGAACCAAAATGAAGGCAAACTGCAGAGAAGATTTTTCATACAATAACATTTTCTGGACATTCACGATGATATTGCGGCTCCTTTTGTGGCCACCTAACCTTGGCCATAGTTCCCGCCTATACTCCATGGTATAGCCTCTTTATGGTATTAGTATTTAACCCCTATTTAATTTACCATGACTTTATTAAAATATGAGATTAAAAATTACTATTTATTTAAGGAAAATATTGTTTATTTAACTATTCAATAAAATTATTTCGAGTTTTTTCTTGAATCCAAAATTAAAACATGGTATGATCTACTGATTTCAATTGGAAAAAAGTCTTTCGCAGGAAAATATTGTGGGGAAAAATCAAAGAAGCACAAAAATATATGTAGAAAAACGCAAACCTCTCTTTCACACTCACACTAACACAATTGCACCTACGCTTCATATGCCTTTCTTCCACAGAACACGGATCACGTTAATAACGTAGCGAAGTTAGCTTTTAGGAAATACTGCCAAGGGACTTTTAGAGTCCGGAAAACTGATGCGTGGACTGGGGTTGGGTCCGATCGGGACAATATATAACTTAAGAAAACTTAAATTATCTTAGCGAATGGACTTTTAGATTTGTTTCATTTTTTTCTATTTGACCCCTGCATTGAGGGAATTAGACCAGAGCCGATAACCGTTTTGGGTTTCTCGTGTTTTTCTGCTGAGGGTTGTTTTCCTTTAAATGACGTTCCAGAAATCTGGTTGCTAATGATGTGCACTCACCTTTGTAGATTCACATTAAGAATTCTTATATCCATTCTAACGCTCATCTAGTTGCTCATTATCACACTTTTTGAGTTTGAATATGCAATTCAGAGGTTTAAAGGCAACTAGATCGGAACAAAATATTTATTCAAGCGTCAGATCGTGAACGAAACTTATCAAGCTTTTTTAAATGTTCTGGTTCCTGCAGCTAATTTCATTAGATGGAAGCGCTTCAAGTGACCTGACAGGATTGCCGTGTTGTCGGAAGTTTTCTATAAGGTCATGTCTCTGCCGAGGACGCTGGCGAATTGTAGTCGGGCGGGGAGAAGAAAACTCCCTTCCTCAAATCACCCCAATCCAAGGTGGAATAGCATATGCCGAGCGATGCATGTCCGGGGGATGCACGGACGTTAATATGCGGACTCTGGGGGACCGACCGACCCCTCAGTTTTAATCAGGCTTATCATGACAAGCGGGCTATGTCATGATGGACGAACCCCTTCCCGCCTACTCGTGGGTCCAAAAATGAACTGCAATATAAAAACAAAAACAAATAGTGGAGAACGGAACTCCCTAAGAAAGTCCGAAAATGGGATCACGGATCCGTCAATCTCCAAGGCAGATAGAGGCCAAAGAGATGCTGGGATGGCGAAGCTCCCCACTGAGGGACAACATTCGGAGGCGAGCGGCGCCGGTGTAGGGGGAGATGCCAAGGCACCGACCCACAAAACGGGGCCCACTATGGGACCACCGAACGGTGTGGGGGGCAAGATCCCAGGATCGAGCTCCTCTCGCACCGGCGGCATCCCTAAGGAAGGCCCCGGTCCGACGACTGCTGGCCCCCTGCAGCGGAAGGGCTCCTATAAGGATAGGAGGAGAGCGGCCTTCATCCTAATGAGGGCAGACCCATCGGCGGAGTCCAATCCCGATCAGGCTGAAATTATAAAGTGGGCGAGGGAAATCCTGCCTGACTTTCAGCCAGCAAGAGCGGGAGCCAGATTGGACCCAAAAAAGCCGACAGGAGTAGGCGACTCTGCCAAGGAGAGTGCACAGAGTGCGAAAAGGCAGAGGTCGACCGACGGTGGAGCGCCCCTAGCTAAGAAGAAGAAGGTGCAGACACAGAGTAGCAGATCCTTCGCCGAAGTTACTAAGGGCAGGACCATCATTGGGGTCATTGATAATGGCTCCAAAGATGGCCTGATCCCCAAGGAGCTTTGGCGTAAGGTAGTGAATGAGCTGCATGGGCGCTTCATGGAGGAGATGCTCAAGAGCGGAGGACCCCCACCGAACTGCGAAGATGCAGGGTGGTACCAGGGTAGCATCAAGGTGATAGCGTGCCAAGATGCGAGGTCTGTAAGCCTCTACAAGCGAATGATAGCATCGCTTGGGGAGGTCTACCCAGGAGCCAGATTGGAGGCGGTGGACTGGGACAAGATCCCCAGCAAACCGAGGGCCCGCGTATGGCTGACAGAGAAGCCGGCGGACCCTGACACCATTCTGGCCATGCTCAAAATGTGTAATCCCACACTTCCTACGGCGGACTGGAGAGTCACCAAGGTGGAGGAAGCAGTGGGACTGAGGAGGCAGGTTGTCCTCACTCTAAATGAGGAGACTGCGAAGATCCTGGAGGGTGCTGGTAGCCGTATCAAATACGGGTTCGAGCACGTTGCGGTGAGGATCTACAAGTCGGATGCCAAGAGTAAGCCTGGAGGCATCGACTTGGAGATGGACGCGCAAGAGTTAGACTTGGGGGAACCGACCGAAGAGGTCCGCCCAGAAGGAATGTCAGATGTGGAGGAGGACATTCTGGAAGGGTACACCTCAGAGGAGAGTGACCTGGTGAGGGCTCTTGGTGGCGTCGGTATGGAGGAGGACTCATTGCTGGGCTCCGACACCGAGGCGGAGGTTACTGTGGTGGAGAATCTAAAGGATGTCCCTGACATTCCTGCAGATAAACCTCCATCACAGTAAGGTGGCATCCGCCGCCCTCCTGCTCCATCTTGCAGAGAGTGGAGCTGACGTGGCCCTCATCCAAGAACCCTGGATCCACGGAGACAGGATTCTCGGTCTGGGGGCGTCGGACTTCAGGCTGTACACAGCGGATGTAACAGGTAAAAAGCGAGCATGCATACTCGCAAGAAAGAGCCTTAACATTTTCTTGCTACCAAATTTCAGCAATGAAGATCACGTAGCCGCATCGATAGAGGGCCCAGACGGCCATCTAAGAATATGCTCGGCATATATGGGTCATGACCACCTAGGACCTCCACCCCATTCGCTACTCAGGCGGCTTGTGGAAGACAGCGAAAGGAAGGACATCGACCTAATAATAGGATGCGATGCCAACGCTCATCACAATCAGTGGGGAAGCACTGACACAAACGAGAGGGGTGAGTCAATCTTCGATTTTATCCTCAGCTCTAAGCTTCTAGTGGGTAACAGAGGTTCAGAACCCACTTTCGTAGTCAAGAACAGAAGGAAGGTTCTTTATGTCACATTATTCTCGCACTCCCTGGCTTATGCAATCACCAGCTGGAGAGTCCTTGACAAACACTCATTTTCAGACCATCGCTATATTGAGATAGTAGAAAATTTTGAAAAATTCACCAAGCAAGCAGTTCGAAATCCTAGAAAGGCAAACTGGGAGCTCTATAAAAAGTTACTAGATAGATCCTTAGGCGAACCGCCTTCAGAGACCATCGAGACCTATGAGGGGCTCAACGCCATGGTAGATAAGCTTACTGCGACTAGCGCAAAAGCTTACCACAACGCCTGCCCCAAGAAAAGAATAGGTAGCAACAGATCGAAGAAGCCTCCGTGGTGGACCTCGTCGTTAGCCCCCTACAAAAGAAATGCTCGTAGGGCTTTTAACCACGCGCACCGTACAAACACAGACGACGCGTGGGAGGCCTATAAAGCTGATCTCAGGCGGTATAACAAAGAATTGCGTAAGGCAAAGAGGGTTGCCAGGGCCAACTTCTGCACCAATATCCAGGAGACATCAGAGGCCGCCCGCCTAAGAAAGATTCTCTCTACTACAGCCCCCATCGTAGGCTATATTAAGAACACGGATGGGCGGTGGACAACCTCAAGCCAGGAATCTCTGGAGACCCTTGTCAACGCACACTTCCCGGGTTGCTCATCGGAAGAAACAACCCAGGGGATGCGTAGCCAGGGCAATCAGAGCTTACTCAACTACCTACTTACTGACAGAAATCTTAAGTGGGCAATAGAAAGCTTTAAACCCTTCAAATCTCCGGGCCCAGACGGTATCATACCGGCTCAGTTATCCAGGGCCGGTATTAACCTAAGGAAATGGATTAAGAAAATCTTCAGCACAGTCTTCACTACTGGTATGATACCAAAGGCATGGCTGTGCACGAAGGTTGTATTCATACCCAAGGCGGGGAAACCATCCCACTGCACCCCCAAGGACTTCAGACCTATAAGTCTGTCTTCCTTTCTCCTTAAGACGATGGAAAGACTCTTAAGTCTCCATCTACAACTTAACAACAACCCAAACGACATCTCATGCTCTCAGCATGCCTACAAAAGGGGCCGATCAACAGAAACAGCCCTGCACGATATCACTATGATCGCCGAACGAGCGATTAATTTTAAGGAATACGCACTTGTGGCTTTTCTAGACATAGAAGGGGCCTTCAATAACATCCTACCGTGCTCAATAATCGACGCACTGACGGGACTTGGAATAGACAATCGATCAACTCACCTAATACGGCAGATCCTGGTTAACAGGAGTGTCGAGGCTACACTTGGAGGTTCGACTATTCGAAGATACGTCAAGAGGGGCACCCCACAAGGAGGTGTACTCTCCCCACTACTCTGGAACGTGGCGGTTAACAGCCTACTACGTTCCTTAGAGGGTGGCGGATGTAAGATCATTGCGTACGCGGACGATGTTGCTATTGCCTTCGTGGGGAAATTCCCACAGACGCTATGCGACCTAATGACAGGGAAGCTCGAAGTTCTGTCGGCCTGGGCGCAAAAGAACGGGCTGGGAGTCAACCCATCCAAGACAGAGCTCGTGCTGTTCACCAGGAAGTACAAAATACCTAACTTAAGACTTCCGAAGCTCCTAGGAGAAACACTAGCTCTTAGTGATAGTGCGAAGTACCTAGGTATCACACTAGACAGGAAACTGGACTGGAAGCTGAACACCGCTGAAAGGACTAAGAAAGCGGCAATAGCACTCTATACCTGCCGCAAGGCGGTAGGCCTGAAATGGGGAATGTCCCCGAAGATGGTCAGATGGTTATACACAGCGATCATCAGACCAATTCTATTCTATGGTGTTGTTGTCTGGTGGCCCGCCCTGGACAACTCCACATGCATGGAAAAGTTCAGGAAGTCGCAGCGCATGGCGGAAGTCTGCATAACAGGCAGTCTACGCACTACGCCTAATGATGCCCTAGACACTATCCTCTACCTACTACCAGTGGAACTGATGGGGGTAAAGACAGCCACTCTGGCCGCAATAAGACTGCGAGAGGCAAATCTATGGAGCAAAAATAGTTTCGGTCATACCAGACTGGACCTACACCATTTCATGCCTGAGGGGGTTTTTTTTTTTTTTTTTTTTTTTTTTTATATTCGTATTTTATTTAATTTCTCTTATGTTACATTAATCCTATTATCTATACCAATTATTTACATTACTATAGCTTTTGTTGTTAATGGGGCTAGAGGAGCTTGATGCTGTTGTGTTGGACGGTACGGCCGTAAAGCAATGCTTCGCCCAACTCCTGCAGCTTAATCCTCCCCCCCGTTACGCACCCTCTCCAGGGCTCTCAGCTCCTTCATGACCTTCGCCACAAACTTGGCTGTGGCTTCCCATTTCCGCCACGACTCCATCATCAGTGGCACCATTCTCTCTGGTGAGAAGATCTCCTCCAGGCTCTCCTCCAGGTTGCTGCGGTCCTCGTCGAAGCGCCGGCAATCGAAAAGGACATGGTAGGCGTCTTCCAGGACCCCCCTGCCACATGAGGGGCAGCCATCCTCTCGTTCGTGCCCAAATCGCTTCAGGTAGCTTCTGAAGCACCCGTGTCCGCTAAGGCCTGGGTCATATAGAAATCCACCTCACCGTGATTTCTTCCGATCCATAAGCCCACGTCCGGGATAATGCGTCCAGCGTCCTATGCGTCCAGCGTCCCTTGGTGGAGTTTGCCCATAAGATCTGCCAGTTGGCCAGGCTTCTGGCTCTCGCCGCTAACTTCCTAGCCGACGCCGACGTGGTTTCGTCCTGCGCCGTCTCGGCCAGCTCTGACCTCTCCCGGACCAGTTCCCTTAGCGGAATGAGACCGGCGATCACGAGTGCCGCGTCGTCCGACACCGTTCTGAAGGCGCATGACGTGCGTAGCGCACTAAGCCTATAATCGGCCTCGATGCCCCGCACATAAGCCCGCACAGACGTTGCCTCGGCCCACACCGGGGCGGCATACAGTATTTGCGAGCTTACCACGCTGGTGATAAGCTTACGCCTTTCCTGCCTCGGGCCTCTAATGTTGACCAGCATGCGTGAGAGTGCCCTTATTGTCTCACTTGCCCTCTTGTGAGCATATTCCAGGTGCTCCCGGAATGAGAGCCTCGTGTCCAGCATCACACCAAGATATTTTATGGCTCTCTTTGATGTGATGGCCACTCCTCCTACTCGTACCGTCGCCGTTTCCACCTTTTTACGGCTCGATATTAGCACTGCCTTCGTCTTGTGCGGTGCCAACTGTAGTCCGGCGGTGGACAGCCAGGCCTCCACTTTCTCGATTGCCCGGTTCGCAGCAGCTTCCACCTCCCGGACTGTCTTCGCCACGACCACCACTGCAACGTCATCGGCGAATCCAATTACGGATGTTCCCTCGGCCATTGGAATCCGGAGAACACCATCGTACATTACGTTCCAGAGCAGTGGCCCGAGCACTGAGCCTTGGGGCACTCCAGCGGTGACCTCGCGCTCTTTGCGTCCCTCGGTCGTGTCGAATAGAAGTGTCCTGTTGCTCAAGTAGCTGTCCACCATCCTTAGGAGGTATCGGGGTATCTTCAACTTCCACAGCGCCTCTAACGTCCGCGACCAGTTCGCTGTGTTAAAGGCGTTCTTAATATCGAGGGTTGCTACCAGGCAGTACTTTTTGGTGCCCCCTTCCCACCGGGTGCCTTGAATGGCGCGTGCTGCCAGGTCCTTAACCCGTCTGATGGCGTCCACCGTAGATCGGCCTCTTCGGAAGCCATATTGCTCCGCTGCCAGGCCGCCGACCCTGCTTATGGCCGCCTGTATTCTTGTTGCTATTATTTTTTCCAGCACCTTGCCCACGGAGTCTAACAGGCAGATCGGTCTGTACGATGCTGCTTGCCCAAGTGGCTTACCAGGCTTTGGCAGGAGGAGTAGCCTCTGCATCTTCCAAATTGCCGGAAAGGTGCCCTCCAGTAGACACTGATTAAAAATGACGGCCATCTTCTCCGGTATCAACGCCAGGATGATCTTCAGCGCCCTATTTGACACCGCGTCCGGGCCAGGGGCTTTACTGGGGGCTAGTTTGCTGGCCGCCTGACGCACCTCATCCGCCGTGACCAGCTCCACCGACTCCACTTCGTCGTTAACCGACTCCGCTTATAGATCCAGCACCTGCTCTGTTGAAGGTCTCCTGGTTACCCTCGTTGAGTAGCGCCAGGTCCAGGGGAGCCAGTATCTCCAGCAGGGCTCTACCTCTGGCGTTTGTGGTGCTACACCCCCACTCCTGGGCCCATGCATTGAAGTCTCCTGCTATGAGCACTGGGTGCCTGCCTCTGGCATCGATCACTATTTCCTCCAAGACCTTGCAGAAAGCATCGTGGGTCAGGCTGGGAGCTAGGTAACAGCTATATACCCAGGTGCCTTTCCATTGTGCTCTTACGAATCCTTCGCCCCTCTTGACTCGACTTGGCGCTTCCATTGTCCCGTTGCAGAACCAGATTGCCGCCTTTCCAGAGGTGTCCGTCGCCCACTCTTCTCCCAGTCCGACGCTGTACGGCTCGCTTAGGATAGCCAAGTCTGCCCTCGCTTCGACCACTGAATGCCGCAGGAGGTCCTGCGCCGCCCTACAGTGATTCAGATTGAGCTGAATCACTTCCATCCTGCTCTGGCTTGTACCGCCACCTTGGAGTGCGGACACCGCCGGCTACCGGCTTGGTGTTTGGTGTCCCGCTCACCCCTCTCTGCGCACACAAAGCATAAGCTTTCGTTGGGGCATCTGGCTATCTTATGCCCTTTCTCCCCGCAGCGGATGCAACACCCGCTCCTATCGGTGGTGCTTCTGCACTTACCAGCAATATGGCCGACTTCCAGGCATCTGTAGCACCTCGGTTGGTTGTCCCTTTCGCGGATGCGACACACTGTCCAACCAATCCTTACTCTCCCTTTGCTTGCAACCTCCGCCGCTTTCTTACTTGGGAGTCCGATGATGGCAGTTTGGGTGTCCCTTGAGGTCCCTCGCAGGCTCCTGATCAGGACTGCGTCTCCGGCCAAGTTGAACTGCTCGACCATTGCCTCGCGTATGTCCCCTTCATTAACCAAGGGATCGAGGTCCCTTAGCTCCATGAACCGGAGTTTGCTGTCCTCGGACAACGCTCGCACCTCTGCAGCTCCCTGGAGCACCTTCTCAAGGTTCTCCCTCATGACGTCCGTGCTGGCCGTGCGATTCTTGTTGAGCTCCAGCAGAAGCTTCCCGCTTGCAGTTCGGCGCACCTTGCGCACATCTTGGCTAAAATCGTTCAGTTGCCCGTCCTGTCGTCTGGTGACCATCGCCAGGACCTCACTATATTTAAGCCCCTTGGCTTCCACTACCAGCGCGTCGGGGCGAGTGGTCGTCCTGGGCTTCTTCCGTTTCGCCGTTTCCCATCGCGGGCCTGCTTCAGCGGCGTCAGCTGGAGTGCTCAGTCCCGCGCCCTCAGCTCTTCCGTTGCTGGGGCGGTTGACGGTCCTTTGGACGGGGCCTAGCCTAGCGGATTTCCTCAGAGCCTGAGCGGGTGCTTGTTGCTCCTCCTGCAGATGGGTCTTCGTGCTATCCTGGCTTAGCCGTCGCCATGGCTCAGTCTGCACAGATACTTCTTTTCGCCGTAAAGGCAAGGTCTGCGCCTGTTTGTCGGCCATCGGGACGTCTTGCTGGCCACATCTCGAGCAGATAGTCTCCGATATCGACCCCGGTTGGCTCTCGTCGATTTGGCAAGTGAGAGCACCACTGAGTCCTTCCTGCAGCTCCTTCATCCTGCAGAACATCCTCTTCATTTTCAGGTTTATGCTCCTCACCTGCTTCTCGTGAGTTTGGAGGATGATGTCCTCCAGAATGCCCTCCAGTTCAGTCAGCATGCCGGCGCAGGACCGCTCGCTTGCTGCTTTGGTTTTCTTCGCCGGTGTCGCTCTTTGAGGTTCCGAGGGGCTTGATGTATCCCTCGCCCTCTTGGGGGTTTCTTTCTCTGCATTCGGCTCTTTTCTCGCGGCGGTCCGTGCCGCCTGAGGGGGGTACGGATTACTGTGTGCCCGTCGACCAACCCACCACTAACTTCAAAATCATCATCCCCTCGAGGGAGGAATGGGATGCCCGGATACCGGGACCGGAGGGCTCCATTCACATCTACACAGATGGATCAAAACTTAACGGCCGGGTGAGCATTTGAGCCTAAAGGAGTCCTTTAGACTCCCAGACCACTGTAGTGTTTTCCAGGCTGAGGTAGTAGCCATTAAGGAAGCACTGGAATCCCCAGCACTAAGGGTCATTCGGGGTACAATATGTATCTTCTCAGATAGTCAGGCAGCGCTCAAGGCACTTGACGGATTCTCATCCAACTCCAGGACAGTCAATGATTGTCGCAGATCTCTCAACGAGATGGCTGAACAGCATGACGTCTACCTCATTTGGGTTCCCGGTCACAGGGACCACGAGGGAAACTGCGCTGCAGATGAACTATCTAGGGCAGGCACTACCAATCCTCTCCAACCGGAGAAAGAAGTTGTAGGCATTCCCTTGGCTACTTGCAGGCTAAAGTGTAGGGAGTTTTTCGACCTGGCAGCCAATAGGAAATGGAGTAATCTCCAGACCTGTAGAACATCACGTCTGATCTGGCCGACACGCTCTCAGAAAAGATCGGCGAGACTTATTGCTCTCACCAGAACAGAGTGCAGCCTAGCGATTGGGGCAATTACTGGGCACTGGCTGATAGGCGAACACGCGGCCAGGCTTGCAGTCCCCCACAATGATTTCTGCAGGAGCTGCAGGGATGAAGAGGAGGTAGAATCGGTAACGCACCTCTTATGCTACTGCCCGGCACTCCGACGCAGTAGACTCTTGAACGGTGAGAAGTGGTCAATGAGATTTTCCAGAGGAATTGGTCCGCCATTTGGTCCGTGACATTTTAGTGGTCGACATTTCAACTTAGTCAACTTAAAGGTACCTTAAAGGTTGAAATAGGTGAGGTGCCTCCTGACTCAGAGGAAGTCTTAATCGCAACTCTGGAGGAAAGGCTGCCCGACTCGCGGGCTACTCTGGATTATCATTGGAGCTGATATGAAACTATTTCTCTCTCGGGGCGTTTTCTAGATTTTCAAAAGTCAGCATCGAAGCTTGCCTGCCATCTGACGTCTAGGGTCTTCGCTGTACTGGAACCGTTACCCAGAAAGGCCCAGGCAGTCGGGCCGTAATAGTGTAGCAATCCCTTTTTGTGGGCAGTCCATTTCCTGAACCGGAAGCCAGCGCTTTGGATATGTTGCATAAGTTCACTTGTCGAGTGCACCCTCGCGAGAGGAGCCTATCGTCAACGTACTTATGATTTTTTATGGTGTCACATGCAGTGGGAAGGCTCTTGACTACACCTGCTAGCTGTTACAAAACTCTTATAGAAATGGGTACATATGAGTGTTAAGAGGATAGAAACGAGCTCATAGTCGCCGAGCTCGCCATTTCGTCGCCGGAATGAGTGTATGAACCTGTGAAACACAGACCTACCTGAATATCTATGTGATGTCAGCATTAAATACGCAACGGAAAAAACGATTCAGTATCTGCAGATCTGATTGGACAACCTGGCTCGAATGAAGGATATCATTCAAGCTATACTCGTTGGAAGATTATCTTTGTGATGTCGTCATTAAATACGTAGTGGGAAAAACGACACTTCAGTATCTGCAGATCTGATTAGAGAACCGGTCCCGAATGAAGGATGAGTTCGGTGCTTTGAAAAGCAAACGAAAGAAAACTTGGTCGTGGTGTTATCCGGTCTAAACATGGCAAGCACCGCGGTGCATGTGCCCAAAGTCCAGATACTCCTGTATAATGGATTAATACTCTTTCTGGAAGCTTAATTTTTTTTTCTAACTCATCTCGTTTTTCAAGAACTGCGCTAATGCGATGAATCTCGAAAATTCATACCTGTATCGCAACGCTTTGTGCAATGACATATTTGGGTGAGCAGTATACGGATATAGTAAAATTTTGCAAGAAACTCTGTTTTCGAATTTTCCATTGATGAGTAAAATTCGTCTGCTTCTTCCTCCATGGTTTAACTCAAAGTAATATCACGGAATGTTTCGGAGCTAGCCCCCTTAGCTTCCACTCATCAGGGTAACCCTCCGTCCGGATCCCCAGTACGAACTGATGCCGTGGTCTTACCGATCGTGGCATCAAAAACCTTACAGGTTATTCCACCTGCTTCTTTCAACACCAGCAAATCCACATCACCCCACGCTAGATGTTACAATCAATGCATTTTTTTGTCATAAGTTTATAAGTAGTAAGTAAGCCACGCTAAAAGTTTCAATCGAAGCATTTTTTTGTCATAAGTTCTATATAAGGTTTTCATAAACGTAAATACTTAATTAATACATTTGATTTTTCAAATTTTTTTGGCAATACTTCCAATACTTAAAATATACTTGTGGAAATATCCATCCGCTTCAAATAATCCGCCATAGTTTAAAAGCGCCTCACCAACTAAAATATTAAAAACAGACTTTTATTCACACTCAACAAGAAAGGAAAGCTAACTTCGGGTGGAGCCGAAGTTGATATACCCTTTTAGTTAGGTAGCAGCTTATTTTATTATATATACGATATCGGATCGTATATAGTTGGCCGATCCTTGTGATAATTTCACCATCGAATCAATTTTCTAATAAAATGTTGGAAACAGCCCCAAGCATCTTTTAAATAGCAAGGTTGTTCCGATCGTTCAGTTATATGACAGCTATAGGATATAGTCGGCCGATTCTTGTGAAATTTGGAAAATCGGATTACTTTGCCACAGGTCTCTATGAAACTTAAAGCTTGTATATATCCTCGGTCCGTCCGATTCAAGAGTATGGGTTCGTCCAGACCGCATTATATCAGTACAAATTACTTTTTATTTGCTCTTAGACGAACAAACTGGGATGCAAATAGTCACTCTCCATCAATGTATCTGGAACAATACCGTATTATAGCGCTTTAATTTGCTTTAAGGGGCAGCTTAAAAAAAATGGCAGCTTAAAAAAACCGATTTTTTTAATTTTCTTATAAATTTCTACAGAATCTCGAGAATGTTCTCAAAAATTTTCAAGTTGATTCGCATAAAAGTTTCGAAGATACCTTGAAAAGGTGGACGCTCGAGGTCAGGTATAGGCAGAGCGCAAACTTTAAACGCGTTTTTCTCAAAACTATGTTTTCAAAGTCGGTTAACAAGATTTCTCGGAAACTACTCAACGGATCTTGATCAAATTTTGCATAGGCCTTCGAGATACGATTCTCGAGAAATTGAATGAAGGATTTTTTTTTCGTTGACAAAAACTATTTAAAAAAAAAAATGTTAAAAAAATTTCACCAACAATTTTTTTTTTGCAAAAAGTGTCTGTTGAGCCAAGCAGACAAGGGCGAAGCTGCTAAATAAGTCACATATGTTATAAATCTGAGTAGCAGCGGCGGGTTATCGGCAGTTCTGGTTTTTGTTTACATCTCCCCGTTCGCATGCGCTTTGCTGGTATTTGTAGCGCATGCGCTTTGGGGAGCTTTTTTGGAGAGCTGCTGCACACCAGCAAATCGTGCATTTGTGTGCGTTCGTATTGCTAAGTTCGTATTGCTAAGCTTGGGTACTTGTATTATTGTATTGATTGGAACAGCTGCAAGTTGGGTTAGAGTTGAACCCTCGAGAAATAAAAATATTGAAATTGCCTTGAAAATTGAACTGTGGAATTTAATTCGTTTGGCCGCTATTAAAAACCATTAATAGCTCAACATTTTGGTGACCCCGACGTGATTATCATCCGTTCAATTAACGCGATCAGCATTAAAAGTGCCACTAAAACACCTTTGTTGGTTTTGTTGTCGCATTTTAATTTAATTGGCATCTTAATTGGAATAATTCAATGGAATCTGGAGCTGAAGCCACTGCATCTGCTGCGTCAAGCCGTGAAAGGATGCTGCGGAGACGCGCAGAGGTAACATGCCAGGAAATGGAGGTACTGCATCGGAAGGTCAAGGCTGCGATGCAAACTGAAGATTCAACCATTCTGACCCTCGAGTCTATGGAGAAGCGTCTGCGCGACCGTTTCACCACGCTGCAGGAGGAATTGAAGGAGCTAAATTACAGCGAGATCGGGAGCGATTTATATTGGCGATTCTCTCAGCTGGCTACAGACGTGCACGTTGACATCCAGGTGGAGGTGGCCAAGCGTTCTATGCGGGTTGCTGCTCACTCTACGCTGTTAGATGCTACCAATGGTGCTGGGATTTCAAACGCTCCATATAGGCCTGCTCCCTCATTGCCCCCGTTGCCAATGCCAACATTTAGCGGCGGCTATGCTGAGTGGCCGGATTTCTGCGCCCTATTTAGGACAACAATTGACAGCCACCCGCACTTGACCAACATGGAGAAGCTCAGGTGGCTCATTTCCTGCCTGCGGGACTCAGCCCTGGAGACTGTGAGGGCGCTTGAGATTACCGACGCGAACTATGAGGTTGCCCTCGACCTTTTGCGCAACCGTTTCAGCAACCGTCGCTTAATCTTCCAGTCTCACATCAACGAGATCTTGCAGTTAAGGACGGTTGAGCCAGGATCCGTTGCTACTCTTCGAGAATTATCCGACCGATTTAATGGACATATGCGGGCCCTTATGAGTTCCGGGACGTCGGCTGAAATTCAAGGGTGCCTCCTCATCCAGATCATCTTTCAAAAGCTGGACCCTGCCACAAAGGCCAAATGGGAAGACTCGCTGGCAGGAAACACTGATGATAGCCTGCCAACTTGGGAATCTATGGCTCGGTTTCTGGAGCAAAGGTGCCGTACCCTGGAGACGGTGGATTTGGCCTTAGCTCCGCATTTGTCAGCGAATCAAGCGGGCCGTCGTAGGCCATTTAACAACCGATCCTGCATGCTCCTGAATGCTCCGCCTGCTTCGTGTGCCCTGTGCGGCAACCTGGCACACGCTGTGCCTTCTTGCCCAAGGTTTCTCGCCTTGTCAGTTGAGGAACGATACGATGAGGTTCGACGTCTTGCCCTCTGCTTTGTGTGCCTCAAGTCTGATCATTTAGCCCGCGGATGCTCATCCTCCCGCTGCCCAACTTGCCATCGCCGACACCATGCGCTATTGCATCCTTGCGAGCGTTTAGCCAGCGCCACTTCCGTTCCTGCTTCTGGATCGAATCCGGCCAATGTAGCAGGGGTTGCGACCTCTCAGGCTCCTCCTGCTAATGCTCTTATTGCACAGGATCGCAGCGCTGAAATAGTGTTCTTGCCCACCGCCAACATTCTCGTCCGTGGCAGATCAGGAGCCTTTCTTCCTTGTCGAGCGCTACTTGACTCCGGCTCCCAAGTTCATCTCATCACATCCCGGCTGGCCAGCCAACTTCAGCTTCATCGGTCCAAATGCTCTGTAGCAGTGACTGGCCTTGGAGACGCTGAGTTTATTACGGATCGGGCATCGGTTAACGTTTGCCTGAAGTCTCGCCTATCCACGTATTCCGTTTACATTGAGGCAATTGTGGCGTCTCACATCATAGAGCGTCAACCTGGCCTGAACTTAGATGTGTCCAATTGGAAGGTTCCCGCCAATGTGGTGCTAGCTGACCCGGACTTCCACAGAGCTCAGCGTGTGGATCTGCTGATTGGAGCAAGCCTGTTTTTTGATCTGCTCTCAGTCGGGCAAATCCAGCTAGGAGACGGTCTGCCTCTGTTACAGAAGACACGTTTTGGATGGGTAGTTTCTGGAGGAGGTTGCACCCCGGGAAACCCTCGCTTGGCCGCATCATGTAAGATGATTTCTGCTGACTCAGCAACCTCGTTTGACGATCGCCTCGATTATCTTCTCCGCCAATTCTGGGAAGTGGATGCCTGCACTGCGCCTATCGTTCAGGCCACTAAGGAGGAGCTCGATTGCGAGGCCCACTTCGTCATGCACCACGTCCGCCTTGAATCAGGTGCCTATTCCGTTCGCCTGCCAATCAAGCACAGTGTGGATCTGTTAGGGGAATCCTACGCACAGGCTTTGCGGCGGTTCCATTCACTTGAGCGCAAGCTGGATCGTCATCCGAATTTAAGGACCCAATATTCGTCTTTCATCAAGGAATACTTGGATCTGGGTCACATGTCTCTGGTGCCGCAGGAATTGCGAGGTAAGTGCCAGTATTTCCTTCCCCACCACTGCGTCCTGAAGGAAGAAAGTTCCACCACTAAGCTGAGAGTTGTGTTCGATGGTTCGGCTGCTACGGCTTCCGGCTATTCCCTCAATGATGTCCTGATGTCCGGCCCCGTGATTCAGCCTAAGCTTTTTCATACATTGCTTCGGTTTCGGTCCCACCTTGTAGCTTTGACTGGGGACATTTGCAAGATGTACCGCTGCGTAAGGGTCTTTCCGGATGATAGTTTGCTGCAGTGCATCCTCTGGAGAGATTCTATCCACGATGACGTGAAGGTTTTTAAGCTCGACACCGTGACGTATGGCACAAAGCCAGCGTCTTTTTTATCTATTCGCTCAATGCACCAGCTGGCTAAGGATGAAGGTGCCGGTTTTCCCGTTGGCTCTCGTGTTGTCCTCCAGGATTTTTATGTGGACGACCTTATATCTGGTGCCCCAACGAAGACTGAAGCGCTTGAGATAATAGCTCAGACATCGAGCCTGTTGAACAAGGGTCAGTTTCAATTAAGGAAATGGTGCTCCAACATCCCAGAGGTTTTGGAAGGCGTGCCCGAAAGTGATAGAGAGTCTTACTTGAAATTTGACGATGGCAGTCCGTTCACAAAGACTCTTGGATTAGCATGGGATCCTTCAGCTGACCTGCTGCTTTTTTCCTTTGAAGCTCTTCAGCCCACCGCCAAACCCACCAGGAGATCTATACTATCTTCCGTCGCTCGGTTTTATGACCCAATGGGCTTGGTAGGTCCTGTAGTCACCAGGGCAAAGATCCTGTTGCAGAAGCTGTGCCGAGAAAATTTGTCATGGGATGAAAGCCTTCCTCAATCCCTTCTCTCCGAGTGGTTACAGTTCTGTTCCAGTTTTGACCAAATTCAGCGAATTAAGTTTCCTCGGTTAGTCATTCCCTGTCAAGAAAGGCTGGAGGTCCACGGATTTTGCGACGCTAGTTTAGATGCGTATGGAGCGTGCGTGTATGTATTGTCAGGTTCTGATTGTCGGCTGTTATGCTCAAAGAGTCGAGTGGCACCCATTAAAACTCAGACAATACCGAAGCTAGAGTTATGTGGAGCTGAGTTGCTAGCAAGACTAATGGCTGAAGTTGCTGATCTTGGGACATATAAAGGAGATTATTATTGTTGGTGTGACTCCTTGGTTGCCCTATCCTGGATTCAAGATGAACCTGCTCGATTTAACGTGTTTGTTTCTAATCGCGTTTCTTCCATTCAGGAGCTCACCAAGGCAATGAAATGGCTTTATGTTCCTACTGCCGTCAACCCAGCCGATCTACTGTCCAGAGGTTCTTTTCCCACTGAGCTATTAAACTCCCAGCTTTGGTCCCAAGGCCCTCCATTTCTTCGTGGTTCCAAGGATGATTGGCCCATTGCTGTTGTGGCCGAAAAGGCAGCCATCGAACTTCGCGCCAGGACTTTATTGGCTACGGCTCCACCCAGGGATATCGCCGCATTGTCAAAGTTTGCCAACTCGTTTCCCTCCCTACAGAGAGTGTTCGCCTACGTCTTCAAGTTTTGCCGCCGCATCCGTCACGAAGGGATTTCTGTTCAGGATCTCAAAGGAGGAACCCATCTACTGTTGCGCGCCGTCCAGCTTGCCGAGTTTAAGGAAGAGATAAGCTTACTAAAGTCACGCAGATTGGTTCCGCCCTCAAACCCTCTGGCCTCGCTTGCTCCCTTTGTGGATAATGATGGTTTGCTTCGTGTTGACGGGCGATTGCGGAACTCTGCGTTGGATTTTGACGGACGTCATCCGATCATCCTTCCCAGAGGCCATCCCGTCACTTCGGCCATAGTGACTCACTTTCACGAGAAGAACCTGCATTCTGGTCCTCGGGCACTAGTGGCGAAAATCCGTTCTCAATACTGGCCCATTGGGGGGAGGAAGACCGTTTCAAGGGTTCTGAACAAATGCGTACGTTGTTTTCGCGCAAAGCCTCGTCTACTGGAGCATGTTATGGCCGATCTTCCGACCGAGAGAGTTGCAGGATTCCAATGTTTTGATGTCACTGGTGTGGATTTTTGCGGACCGTTTTTCTACAAGGCAGAGACTCGGAATAAGGGCCCTATTAAATGTTATGTAAGCGTATTCATCTGCTTCAGTACGAAGGCAATCCATTTGGAGTTAGTTAAGGACCTTTCCACCGCTTCGTTTCTGAGCGCCCTCCAACGGTTTATTTGTACGCGACGTAAACCCAGACAGATATGGTCGGATAATGCCACCAACTTTGTGGGTGCCAAGAATGAGCTTATGGAGTTGAAGCAAAGATTCCTCAGCCAGGAGCACCAGGCTTCCCTGCACGATTTTTGCCTGTCTGAGTCTATCGAGTGGCGATTTATTCCTCCACGCTCTCCTCATTTTAGTGGTCTATGGGAAGCAGCAGTGAAAACGGCTAAGCACCATCTTTATCGTGCAGTTGGTCCCGCAGTTCTTGGCTTTGAAGAATTAAGGACTTTGTTGTGCCGCATCGCCTCAATTATTAATTCTCGGCCCCTTGTGTCGATTTCAGAGAATCCTGCGGATCTAGATGTCCTGACGCCGGCTCATTTTTTAAATGGCGGACCGCCTTCAACATTCATCGAGCCGGACCTTACTGCGCTAAACTTTAATCGGCTGGATGGGTGGCAGAGAGTCTCCTTCCTGCAGCAGGTTTTCTGGGCTCGTTGGAAGGAGGAGTACCTTACGCTGTTGCAGCAGCGTTCCAAATGGCGCACCCCTGGCCCTGTAATTGCTGTTGGAGACATAGTCCTGGTGAAGGATGAAAATCTACCCCCAATGAAGTGGCCTCTGGCCAGGATACTGGAGCTGGTTCCTGGGCGTGACGGAGTGCACCGTGTGGCCGTTCTCAAAACAGCGGTGGGAGTGACTAAGCGTGCGGTGTCACGGCTGTGTCTGCTGCCTGTCAAGGATTCGGTTGAAGATTCAGCATTCAACGGGGGGAGGATGTTGAGCCAAGCAGACAAGGGCGAAGCTGCTAAATAAGTCACATATGTTATAAATCTGAGTAGCAGCGGCGGGTTATCGGCAGTTCTGGTTTTTGTTTACATCTCCCCGTTCGCATGCGCTTTGCTGGTATTTGTAGCGCATGCGCTTTGGGGAGCTTTTTTGGAGAGCTGCTGCACACCAGCAAATCGTGCATTTGTGTGCGTTCGTATTGCTAAGTTCGTATTGCTAAGCTTGGGTACTTGTATTATTGTATTGATTGGAACAGCTGCAAGTTGGGTTAGAGTTGAACCCTCGAGAAATAAAAATATTGAAATTGCCTTGAAAATTGAACTGTGGAATTTAATTCGTTTGGCCGCTATTAAAAACCATTAATAGCTCAACAGTGTCCCATTTTTCACTTCTTTTTATACCCTTGCAGAGGGTATTATAATTTTGGTCAAAAGTGTGCAACGCAGTGAAGGAGACATCTCCGACCCTATAAAGTATATATATTCTTGATCAGGATCACCTCCTGAGTCAATATGAGCATGTCCGTCTGTCCGTCTGTCTGTCGGTTTCTACGCAAACTAGTCTCTCAGTATTAGAGCTATCGAGTTGAAATTTTGCACACATCCTTCTTTTCCTTGCAGGTAGTACATAAGTCGGAACGGCCGGGATCGGTCGACTATATCCTATAGCTGCCATATAACTGATTGATCGGAAATGCCATAACTTTGGTGTTTTTTAAGTTAGAGGGTTGGGACTTTCCACACATGTTATATTTGACCAAAATGTGTACAAAATTTCATAAGGATCGGCCGACTATATCCTATAGCTGTCATACAACGATCGGAATTGGCATAACTTTGGTGTTTTTTAAGTTAGAAAGATGGGACTTGGTACAGATTCTATTTTGGACAAAATAATCTGATTTGCCAAATTTTATAAGGATCGGCCGACTATATACGATCTTCTATATATCTAATAATATAAGATGCGTGGCGCCACCTAGCGGACTGCAACTGAACTGCAAGGGTATATCAACTTCGGCTCCGCCCGAAGTTAGCTTTCCTTTCTTGTTTTTCCTTCGTTCAGTTTCTAGTTTTAGGTCTGTACTAAAAGAAAATATTTGGCCTTTTTATTTCGGATGATTCTGTCAGGAATTGTGCTATCCACGCGAAAGCACCTTTTTTCTCACCAGAAATTACGTTTCAATAGCTGGCTGCTTAATATTTCTTTCTGAAAACTTCTGAAATTGTTCTTTAAATATGTATATTTAAGAAACTTAAAAGTTGAAATAAAATTTTTCATCTTTTATATAAAAAAAAATTATTGAAAATAGCCCCTTTTTTTGCTGAGTAAACCCACCTATCCCCTTAATCTAAACACATTCGCTCTTAATTTCATTTAAAAGCCAGCAATTCTTCCTCGTTAGCTTTCTAACGATTCTATCCATTTATTAACTCGGATCTATCTCCACTATTTGAGCCGTAAGTCATGCATTTCTGGGTAGGTTGGACGGGAAATGGGCTCTACGTATGTTAAAAAAATGTTAATGTTTAATGTTACAAAATGTTTAGCCCCACTAAAGAATGAAATAAAATGGGAAAAAATGCGTCAAATACGAGTTCGATAAAAACATGGATCATTCAATTGAAGTGTCGGCAGATCCCCTACTATGTTCTTTGGAAACGTCCAGGAAGAAACGTTTCCAGCTACGTGGGCAACTTATATGCCGATGCTAGAATCTAGAGATGGTCGGAATGGAGAGCCGATGGAGAGCTGGCATCGTTAAAGGGGATGGGCTGCAACCAATTTGCTGAGTTGGCGCAGGTCAGAGATTGGCCCACAGACTTGCCTTTGAACCGGATGGTAGGGCAGCTTTAGAGTGTTAGCGAACTATGCCGAAATGTACATTGCCTTTGAGTCCGAATCAATTAAGTTACGTGCGGAATATGTGCTTCCTAAATGGTATATTTCAGTAACCGCCGTACTAAGGAGGACATCTTGTGTGTCCACCGCTAGGAATGTGTGGACATCGGCAATTTCTCTATGAGACGTGGAATTTACTTGGGAGTCGTTTGGAGACGACAATGTGGAATTCGATTTTGTGGGGCCTGCAAGATGCAGGAACGAGAAGTAATTTTGTGTGCACATGTAATATTTAAGGAGTCTGTTCGTTCGAAAGAGACTAGTTTTACCTGAATTGTATGATGTGATGTCCTAAAAGGGGCATTTCACTTTTCCATTGGCGAAGTCCCCTTTCTTTCTTAATCATTCGTCATCATTAGAGACTAGCATAGAATGTTTCCTTGATTATCTGACATGTATCCATTGATCCGTCGTTGATGCTTCTTGAATTCCAGCTACTCGATTAACTAAAAATGTGTGAAATGACGATTCCCATGCGTTGATCCATTTTAACCCAATCTCTGTATCTGACCATAGGTATACAGCATCCCAATTTATGTCCAGATCTGTGTTGATTCTCGTCGCGAGCTTTGCCACTATGCAAAGTTCTAATCGAGGTAGCATATCTTTTCTAACCGCACGACCCGGCACGGGTCCTTTAAGCATAATATTCCAGATTTTATCGTTGTATTGTTGCCTGCGCGTAGATATACGAATTTTTTATACGCTGCCTCTAATGCATCTGAGGCCACATGTAGCTGGACGCCCTTCATTTTTTCTGTTGGTAGCGTGCTCGGAATCGTCCCCTCGGTATCATCATTAGCCCCTGCCGATCTTTTGGATGAATCAGAATAAATTTTTTCAACGTTGGTAGTGAAAACATATTGATAGTTGCTCACTTTGTACGGTCAGTCAAATCCGTAAAATGTCCAACTCTTACCAATGAAAATGACATAATTTTTTCTTGCCAACGGATTCATTGAAAATCGGGTCATAAGTCCCTGTTCTTTATGCTGATATATTGTCTGCTCGTCTGTATGAATGCGTGGATCTCAGAGACTAGAACTAGAGATAGAGCTATAAGATACTTCAAGAGCATGTAAACTTCTATAATCCCCACGAAAATGAAGTTTCAATTTTTTGCATTTTTCACGTCATCCATTGTCATCCCGTAAAAAAGGGCATATTTATTCAGCATAAGTGCAAAAAACTATTTTTTTTTAAATAAAAAAAACACTAAAAATAGTTTTAATGTCAAATTATTTTAATGTCTAATTTATAACTACAAAAAACTCAGGAAAATCTCAGTTATTCTACGTCTGTACTGGATTGTTTCAGTTGTTGATTTCAAAACATACACAAGTATAAAACAACATAAAACAAATTGTTTTTTAATTCGAGATCAATGACAGTGAGCACTACTCTAGCATGTGCTCTTTGAACATCCGATGTCCATGAGCATCGCTTTGATATAAGTCCTGCTGGGAGTCTCCGGTTAAAGGAGCAGCAGGTCCTGAAGTGACGGAGCAACATGATATGTAAGGTTGATGGGTCTCGGTGATGATACCGAGTGACAAGACGGTGTAGTTAATGTTCGAAACTGCCCTTATTCTGAGCCACTTATATAAATCGCAGGTCAGTCCCAATAATAATGTAACTAGATTGGTTCTCCAGGCCACCATCTATCGTCTGGTCAGCGCATTCCCGTCTTAGGATCTGTTTGCCCCCTCTGGCTCAGATGTCTTAGTTATCGGTTGTTCCAGTTCATAGGCTCTGTCAGCTGCCTCAGATTTCCCGGTGAATCAAATTTATTGCTGAATCATGTTGTTGGGTCTTGTTGTGGGCAGATGCTGTCGATGTTGCTTAATGCTCGTTTATGGACTTCTGGAGAAAAGTAGGACACATTCGGATTGGATGGTTCTCTCTGGACCAAAGCTTACATGTCCATGGCTTCATTTCAGTAGGATTTTCAGCTGACTGTTGACGAATAGCCTTCTGCTTTCGAACAAGTACGTGAGATTTCACCAATCCTAATCAAAATATCCATTAGTGAAGGGCGAAAAACGCAAAAATCGCTTTAGCTTTGTCACCCGTCTCCTCGTTCAGCTGAAACAGACGCATAATTTATGTATAGGCAGATTGGCCATTTCTGATAGTCGCCTGTGAAAATCTCGCACGGAGGCAACCGACAACCCAATGACACGGACATTTGGGGGGCTGGAACTGTAGCTAGACTGGGAGTGCCCAGCTCAACCTGTTTATGAGTTGAGTGATGCACCGTTCATAGGGTTTTCGACCATATAACAACAATGGTTAATAAAGCAAAAAGTTTGATTTGACACATCGAATCTGTACAACAAAATTTATGATTTTCGCCCATCTTCCTTCCTACCTTAATAGCTATTAATTAACTTACTTTTAAGCTAAGCAGCTGTGGTAATTTGTTTAGCTACAGCGACATTTAATCTTCTCTTCTGTCTCCCAGTTTCGCATACACTTTATTGTCATTTGTGGTGCATGCGTTTTTGGGAACTTTGGAAGAGCTTGTGCACCAGAGAACTGCACGAATCACTTTTTTTTGTTCATACTCGAGTAATGATAGGTTACTCTGATTGATTTTAAAATTTGATTCATGTGAACAGAGCGATCCATACGCTTCGTGTCAATGATTTGGAACAATTTTGAATCACTATCGCATCAATTGGGAATGATTTGTTTTGATTTTTTAGAAGCATAGCAATACCCGAAAATGATGCAAAATTAAACATATATGATTGATTCTGATCCGCCTGCTGAGCTTAACGAGCTTGATTCGGGAGGCTCCAAACGGGAGCCTTTTGAGGCTATATCGGGTGCTATATGACTTTATAAGGATCAGCCGACTATATCCTATAGCTGCCATATAACTATGGTATGATCGGAAATGGCAAAACCCTGCTAGTTTTAAAGATGCTTGGGGCTGTTTCCAACATTTTTATTAGAAAATTGATTCGATGGTGATATTCTCATAAGGATCGGCCAACTATATATGATCCGATATATATATTATAATATAATATAAGCTGCAAGCTGTTATAAATTGAAAATGTACAGTTCATCATTATTTCAAGTCCCAGGTTTCGAATTGAAACTTTCAATCATACATTTTTACTCGAGTATACCTCAATGATTTAAATCACATGCCTAAATCGTAGCCTACTTTATCAAAAATTTTGAATCAAAGTCAGTGAATCTTACTGTACGATAGGTTTGAAGCGATTTGATTCAAACCGAGCAAACCATACGATACAACTCACATCAACTGATTTGAAGTTAGTTTTTACATGAATTGATTTGAAATGTTATAACTAATGATGTGATTTGATTTGATCCTATTTTGTCAAAAGGTGATTAAATCATACTCGTTGCAGTTCTCTGGTCCCAACCCTCTAACTTAAAAAAACACCAAAGTTATGGCATTTCCGATCAATCAGTTATATGGCAGCTATAGAATATAGTCGACCGATCCCGGCCGTTCCGACTTATATACTGCCTGCAAAGGAAAGAAGAAGGTGTGCAAAGTTTCAACTCGATAGCTCTAAAACTGAGAGACTAGTTTGCGTAGAAACAGACAGACGGACAGACGGACATGGTCATATCGACTCAGGAGGTGATCCTGATCAAGAATATATATACTTTATAGGGTCGGAGATTTCTCCTTCACTGCGTTGCACACTTTTGACCAAAATTATAATACCCTCTGCAAGGGTATAAAAAAAACAAAAACTTTTTAATTAATCGTTGAGATTGACGCATAAGAAGGAGTTTATTGTTTGTGAACCTAATGAACTGCGTCTTTCTGTCTGTGCAAAATGAAGTGCATCCTCCTCACTCCTCCTCCTCCTTTTTACATCCTCATCGGTCTTCTTAAATAAATCGGCATGTTTCACCATTAAGTGTATTTTAAAATTGGTTGCATGGAACAAATAACTATGATGTGATTTGATTTGATCCTATTTTGTCAAAAGGTGATTAAATCATACTCAATCATACTCGTTGCAGTTCTCTGTTGTGCACCACAGCTCTTGTTCTTACTTGTTAAATTGAGCCATAATATACAGTGAAATAAAAATTGAACCTCGTCTATTTAAATCGGCCGCTATCAAAACGCTGATAGCGTAACACTTACCTTCATTAAAAAACCCGTATAATGATGATGGGTTTTCCTTACATAGTCATCAATAGTGATGTAGAAAGCCAATAACAATTCCTTCAATAACAATTCTGGAAGTGGCAGCAGACATATCTTTACAATGGATTATATTGTGGGTTGCACAGCTGTCATATAGATGGAGGCGTTCCATCTGGAAATCGTGAAGGGCAAAAAAGGACTAATTTCTTCCATATCTCCATGATCAACATGTATTGGTCCCCCCAATTGGTATAGGCACCCAACCAAATCGTATATTTTGTCGAAGGACAGGCTGGCTTTAATCAGAAAGTCAACACGATGCGGAAGTTGGGGTCAGCCAATACTATGTTGTCATCAAATATTCCACTTCGAAACATCGATGGCAAGGCGTAGTGTATGAAGCAATAACAACATAAATGTTAACACGCATTCTATGCGGCTGTTTTAATACAGAGGCTTAGGAGCATTTAGCAAGATAGACGGTAGCTTGGAGTGTTAGGGCCTGTGCCGGCAAAGCAATGCCTAGTGGCCGTCCCACCCGTACGCAAGTCTAAATGCTTTATTCTCTATCCCTACACCTCAAACTTCTTGTTGTGAGGTGCAACAAAGCTGAAGTTTACTTGCCGGCCACAACGAGATGAGTTCCCCTAGTGAAATAAAATCCAACAACACTCGGCAAAGCAGGAAGGCAACTGATCGACCACGGATAAAAATATTGGCCGTTCGCAAGACAATAGTTCAGCATGGCGATCGTGGGTAGGACGATGTTGATTGGCTCGGAAGGAGGGGTCGCAGCGGCAACTACATTGGGTGAAAACAAGTCTGGTGCTGGCGCGGCGTGGATAGGGCTGGACAGCTGCCCGCAATAGAGCAACGAGGAATGATGCCGGCGATTGCACGTTAGGCAATGGAAAGCTGAATATTCGCGTGCAAAATGGCCATCCTTCATACATAAAAATCCATTGGTAGCATTAATGTGAGACTGGAATATTAAGAGATTACACAGGCCGACAATTTCCAACTTTTTTTTTGCTACACGTATAATTTTCCCTGCTCCATAACCTTTAGGCTCCCCTGAACCAAAGTCCAGAACAAACATAGGTTCTATCACCCACAGTTTCCGCAGTACACCTATGAGAAGAAATCGATCAAATTTTACCATATATTGAATTATGCAGGCCGTGTAATAGCGATGAACATCATTGTTTCTAGTACATATCATTTTTGAAATGTATGTGTACCAACTAAAATTAAAAAATGGTATCTAGCAGTTACCATATCTTTGGAATACTCATCCAAAGTTGAAATTTTTGATTTTCTACATTAATTTTTGGTCTTCTATGATTTTTTTCCAAACATTTTCCCATGGAAGATTTTTATTTTCTTATTGAAATCAGTAGATCATACCATGTTTTAATTTTGGATTTAAGGAAAAACTCGAAATAATTTTATTGAAATTATTATAGGTGGTTAAACAATATTTCCTTCAAGTAAATTGGAGTTTTTAATCTCATATTTTCAAAAAGTCATGGCTATCTGAAACTTTTTCTTTGTTCAAAACGTATCTATTGCAGGTTCAGCTTGTTTAGTAAAGCTTTACAGAAGTTGTAGATAGCCATGACTTTTTGAAAATAGGAGATTAAAAACTCCAGTTTACTTGAAGAAAATATTGTTAAACCACCTATAATAATTTCAATAAAATTATTTCGAGTTTTTCCTTAAATCCAAAATTAAAACATGGTATGATCTACTGATTTCAATAAGAAAATAAAAATCTTCCATAGAAAAATGTTTGGAAAAAATCATAGAAGACCAAAAATTAATATAGAAAATCAGAGATTTCAACTTTGGATGAGTATTCCAAAGATATGGTAACTGCTAGATACCATTTTCTAATTTTAGTTGGTACACATACATTTCAAAAATGGTATGTACTAGAAACAATGATGGTCATCGCAATTACACGGCCTACATAATTCAATATATGGTAAAATTTGATCGATTTCTTCTCTTAGGTGTACCGCGGAAACTGTGGGTGATAGAACCTATGTTTGTTCTAGACTTTGGTTCAGTGGAGCTTGTAACGAACTGTTTTGCTATGTTTTGCTCGCAACAAACGCCGCGGCTAGCTCACAGAGGTTGAGGGTACGTTCCACCGAATTTATTGATTCGACGTGATTGCCCGAGCCCAGAAATAACACGGTATTGCTTCTTTTCAAATAAATCCCCTTTATTGTAATTAATTTACAAAGCAATTAAGAGAATCTCACCGGCTGTCTGGCTCAGCCGACCGACCGCTCGTCCTCCCGTCGATCCCCGATCCCCGCTCCGGGTTGGTGCCAATACGCACGCCCTCCCAAAGCTTGCGCCCGGCAGGTCGTGCGGTCTTGGTGCCTGGCGCCGAAACGGCTCTCGGTTCCCTCCGTTCGGACTCACGGACTCTGGTTGCGGGGCCTGTGTTGCTGCTTGTCGTCTTCCGCTGCCGCTGCCTGTCCGTCGCTGCTGCTCCCTCGTCGTCGCTGCTCTACGGTTGCCGCTGCTCCCTCGTCGTCGCTGCTATGCTGCTGCCGCTACTCCCTCGTCGTCGCTGCTCTCCTGTTGGCGCTGCTCTCTCGTCGTCGCCTCTGCCGTTGCTGTATCTCCGCTTGGGGTGCCGTGGACTCGGAACCTTTGGCTTGCCTGGATTTGCCCTTTCGCCGTGGCCGGCACCTAATCCGTGTTAACAGACCGAGTGGCTCACCTCCCAGGCATATGCCGGGCAGGATATGCTCCTCGCTGCTTAGCGGCCGGATCAGGGCACGAAGGGCCTTCCTACCCTACAGGACACGCCCCCGGTCGCGTTCGCCACTCGCCTCCAAACACCTGCGTGCCTACGCCCCGCAGGATCTATGGTAGGCCAGATGTTTGGGCATCGCGTCTCCTTTGACTCCAGGTGGATCGCTGTGCATACGCTCCAGCGCCTGGATCAGGATTCTCTTGACTTCCCGGGGTGTCCCTGCCTGGTTTCACTATTGGGCTTGAGTTCCCGGGTTGGCTATCCCTCGCGATTCAGGATCACACCTGGATCGAACGGTCAGGAGCAGACAAGGCGTACGCCAGGCTGATCCATCATTGCCGCCACTACACCAGGATACCTGTCGTGTCCGGGAATAACTCCACCCGACTCTTTTACCCTTGGGCCTCAGCTTTGCCGCGGATCCTTGATCCTTTTCCCCTGACTCCTTTCTCGATTCGATGCGCGTACCGCCGCCGGACTTACCCACAGGGGGTCCTTAAGCTATTTTCGTATATCCTTGCTCACTCGCTTTAATAGCCCGCACTGAAGACTGTAGGACTTACCCACGGGGGGTCCTTTAGCCTGTACTCCTAACTCTTCAAGGAAGCTTTCCAACTTGAATGGCAGACTTACCCACGGGGGGTCTTTCACTCACTCTCCCAGCTTCCCTAGAAGACTCGGCCTCGATTCGCTCCAGGGGCCCTCCTTATATAGTGCCAGAGGCGCCCGTTAATCCTTGCGAATCTACTTCCTGCCGTTAATCCTCCGCTCCTTCACTTTCTCCGTTAGCTTTCTCCAAGCCCGCCGTCTTTCTATCGGCGGGCTTTCTTTATTGTTCCCCCCCGATTGCCCCGTTTGGGCCTCCGATCCGCATTATTTTTGTGCCGGTCATCGGACTTCGTCCCGATACCCCGCGATCCCCCCCTGGACATTCAAATGCATTTCTGTGTTTTTGTGCATTTTGTAAACACAGCTGCGCGGTCGCCGGCCGCTTCGTTCCCCGCCGTCCCCGCTGTTTCCTATGACCTTCGAGCGCGGCCGCGGAGGCCCGGCCGGGACCGTTACGTTCCACGGTGACTCCTCTTTCGCCCTCTTCTGTGCGCGACGGCGTGCTGGTTCCTCTTGCCCCCGCTGCTGCCCCCGCATGCCGTCTGTGCTCGACGCATTTCTCCCTTGATACCTTTCTCTTCTTCCGTATTTCTAAACACAGCAGCGCTGGCCCATCCGACGCTGCAGTGCTGACTTGCATGTTCCCCCCCCGCTGTTGCCCCTCTTGCCACCTGTCTTGGTGTGTGGGAGATCTAATCTCCTCACACTTCCCCCCTTCTTCGGGAACGACAGAAGCTTTGTGGTTCCAGCTTCATGTTTGTTTTTGCAACATAATTTTTTTTGTTTTTGATTTTTTTTTTTTGTTGTTGCGTGTGGATATTTTTGTGTGGGGATACCCTTATCCACCTCCCCCTTCTTCGGATGACGTCAGAGTCATTCTATGCTGTTGTATATATATATTTTTTTTGTATATAAATTCTTTTTTGTTTACCCCTTCTTTTTTTTTTTTTAATATTTTTTCTTTTTTTTTCTAATTTTTTTTTTCTTATTTTATTTTTTTTTTTTATCCTTTTTTTTTCTTTTTTATAATATTTTTTCTTATTTTATTTTTTTTCTTATATTTTCTTCTTATTTTATATATTTTTAATATGTATATTTTTTTTTTCATTTTTCATCTTTTCATTTTTCTGCTAATATTTTTTTTCCATTTTTTTTTATAACATTTTTTTCTTTATTTTATTTATTTTTAATTTTTTGTTTTTTAATTTTTGTTTTTTTTTTTTTTTTTTTTGTTTTTCGGTGGTTTATGCCTGCGCCGACTCCTGCGCTTGGGCTTTCAGCTCACTCAGGTGGGCCCTCTTTTCCTTCCTTGTGCCAGCGTGCCGTAGCACAGCAATCACTGGTGACACGAAGTTCACCACCGTGTACGGCCCGTCGTTTTTTTTTCGCTAACTTTGCCGCGAATCCTTCGGCCGCCTTGGACAAATGGTGCTCTTTTGCCCATACTGTGTCGCCGATCTTCGGGCTCCACTCCCGCCTCCTCAGATTGTAGTGCCGAGCTTGCTCCTGCACCGCGCGCTCCATGTTTCTCCGCACCAGCTCGAACACTTCTTTTAATTTTTCCGCATTTTCTGAGGGAGTGGCTTGGGTTTCTCCTGTCCCCAATGCCCCCTGGTCGAAAATGGCTTTCGGCATTCTTGGCTTTCTGCCTTGGGTGATGAAACACGGAGAGTACCCCGTGGAGTCCGACACGCTCGAGTATACCGCCAGCATCAATTCTGGCCAGTGCTCGTCCCACGTCCTTTGATCCTTTCCTGCAAACTGGGCGATCATCGTCTTCACCGTCCGGTTGGCCCTTTCCGTCGGGTTTTCCTGAGGCGTGTATGGTGCGGTGAACTGGTGGCGAACTCCGAGCTCCTCGAGGAATTTTTTGAAGCTCCGGCTGGTGAATTGAACCCCATTGTCCGTCACCATTACCTTTGGCACCCCGTACCTAGCGATGATCCTTTCACGAATTGCCTTCTGCAGCGTCTCTGTTGTGGCTTTTCGCATTGGGACCATTTCTGTCCATTTTGAGAAACGATCGATCATCACTAGTGGCATGGTGTTTCCATGCTTGGACCTCGGCAACGGTCCCACGAAATCTGCACATACCGTCGCCCACGGCTCCTCTGGGACCTGTGTTAACATCTTCCCCGCGGCCTGCATCTGGCTCGGTTTATAGCGCAAGCATGTCTGGCATTTCCTGACATATTTCCTCACGTCCCTCTGCATCCCTGGCCAGAAGTACCTTGCTGCTACCTTCGCAATCGTCTTCCTTCCGCCTAAATGACCCGCTGTTGGTGCGTCGTGGTTCTCCTTCAGCACCTGTTGCCTCATGTTCATCGGCACACATAATTTCCATGATGCCACCTCTTCGCTCCCGGCTATGTGTGGAACGTGTCGGTAGATCAAACCTGCCTCCTCGACGTATTCCGGATACTTCTGTGGGTTTTCCTTTAGTTTCTTCTTCAGCGAGCCTATCCAAACGCATTCCGCGTCTTCGGTTGCTGTGGCACTCCTCAGCTTCTCCACCATCGGCTGGCGGGAAAGTGCATCCGCGACTACGTTCAGCTTGCCTTTTCTGTAGCTGATTACGTAATCGTATTGCTGCAGCTCGAAGACCCATCTCGCGATCCTTCCAAGTGGGCTCTCTATGTTGTTTAACCACTTCAGCGCCATGTGATCCGTTATCACGTCGAACTGGTATCCCTCCAGGTATGGCCTCATTTGCCGAATTGCCCAGATTATTGCAAGACACTCTTTCTCTGTTGCCGAGTAGTTCTTCTCCGCGCCTATAAGCGTTCGGCTGGCGTAAGCGACCACTCGCTCGCCCTCATCCGTGTCCTGCGTCAGCACTGCGCCTACGCCGTAATCGCTGGCGTCCGTTTGCAGTACAAACTTCTTCGTGAAGTCTGGGCATGCCAGCACTGGGTCCTCTGCTAAACGTGACTTTAACTTTTCGAACGCTTCTTGCTGTCTTGCACTCCCACTTTGTTCCCTTTCGCAGGAGATCGTTCAAAGGTTTTGCGACCCCCGCGAAATCGGGAACGAACCGTCGATACCACGACGCCATTCCTATGAATTGCCGTACCCCTTTCACGTTCTTTGGTGGTTCCAATTCCGTGATCGCTGCGACTTTTCCCGGATCCATACCAATTCCGTGACTCGTTATCCGGTGGCCTAGGTACAAAAGCTCTTCCCTGAAGAAATGGCACTTCTCTGTGTTTATCCTTAGGTTCGCCGCCTTCAGTCTTCGGAACACTTCCTTCAAATTTGCCATGTGCTCCTCCCTCGTGCGTCCGATCACTATTATATCGTCCTGGTACGCGAATGCGTGGGGAGCCATGTCCGGGCCTATGACCTGGTCTAAGGCCCTTTGAAATGTTGCCGAGGCCGAGTGTAGTCCGAACGGCATCACTTTCCATTGGTACAGACCTTTTCCTGGTACAGTAGGTTAGGTTAGGTTAGGGCGGTGATGCAAGGGGGTCATAGAATACCCCCTCACTTCCACTTGAGCCGCAAGGGCTCCTTGTGCTGCCGCTGGAGCAAGGGTTTCACCGAGATGCTACCCCCCCCTTCCTGTCTACCAGGGTGCGTATAAATGCCTAGACTTCCTATGGCGGCCCATGGTCCCAGCCTGCTTTTTTTATGAAGGCAACCAGTCCGCGTGGAGAGATCTCTGAGAGATCGCTAAGGTCCGAGAGTTCTTCGGACCCGAAGTATTTGAGCCTGCTGCGTCCGAGTGCCGGGCAGTGGCATAAGAGGTGCGATACCGATTCTACCTCCTCTTCATCCCTGCAGCTCCTGCAGAAATCATTGTGGGGGACTGCAAGCCTGGCCGCGTGCTCGCCTATCAGCCAGTGCCCAGTGATTGCCCCAATCGCTAGGCTGCATTCCGGTCTAGTCAGAGCAATGAGTCTAGCCGATCTTTTCTGAGAGCGTGTCGGCCAGATCAAACGTGATGTTTTACAGGTCTGGAGATTATTCCATTTCCTATTGGCTGCCAGGTCGAAAAACTCCCTGCACTTTAGCCTGCAAGTAGCCAAGGGTATGCCTACAAGTTCTTTCTCCGGTAGGAGAGGGTTGGTAGTCCCTGCCCTAGCTAGTTCATCTGCAGCACAGTTTCCCTCGTGGTCCCTGTGACCGGGAACCCAGATGAGGTAGATGTCAAGCTGTTCAGCCATCTCGTTGAGAGATCTGCGGCAGTCATTGACTGTCCTGGAGTTGGATGAGAATCCGTCAAGTGCCTTGAGCGCTGCTTGACTATCTGAGAAGATACATATTGTACCCCGATTTCCCCTTAGAGCTGGGGATTCAAGTGCTTCCTTAATGGCTACTACTTCAGCCTGGAACACACTGCAGTGGTCAGGGAGGACTCCTTTAGGCTCAGATGATCGCAAAAATAACCGCCTCCCACCTGGCCGTTAAGTTTTGATCCATCTGTATAGATATGAATGGAGCCCTCCGGTCCCGGTATCCGGGCATCCCATTCCTCCCTCGAGGGGATGATGATTTTGAAGTTAGTGGTGGGTTGGTCGACGGGCACACAGTAATCCGTACCCCCCTCAGGCATGAAATGGTGTAGGTCCAGTCTGGTATGACCGAAACTATTTTTGCTCCATAGATTTGCCTCCCGCAGTCTTATTGCGGCCAGAGTGGCTGTCTTTACCCCCATCAGTTCCACTGGTAGTAGGTAGAGGATAGTGTCTAGGGCATCATTAGGCGTAGTGCGTAGACTGCCTGTTATGCAGACTTCCGCCATGCGCTGCGACTTCCTGAACTTTTCCATGCATGTGGAGTTGTCCAGGGCGGGCCACCAGACAACAACACCATAGAATAGAATTGGTCTGATGATCGCTGTGTATAACCATCTGACCATCTTCGGGGACATTCCCCATTTCAGGCCTACCGCCTTGCGGCAGGTATAGAGTGCTATTGCCGCTTTCTTAGTCCTTTCAGCGGTGTTCAGCTTCCAGTCCAGTTTCCTGTCTAGTGTGATACCTAGGTACTTCGCACTATCACTAAGAGCTAGTGTTTCTCCTAGGAGCTTCGGAAGTCTTAAGTTAGGTATTTTGTACTTCCTGGTGAACAGCACGAGCTCTGTCTTGGATGGGTTGACTCCCAGCCCGTTCTTTTGCGCCCAGGCCGACAGAACTTCGAGCTTCCCTGTCATTAGGTCGCATAGCGTCTGTGGGAATTTCCCCACGAAGGCAATAGCAACATCGTCCGCGTACGCAATGATCTTACATCCGCCACCCTCTAAGGAACGTAGTAGGCTGTTCACCGCCACGTTCCAGAGTAGTGGGGAGAGTACACCTCCTTGTGGGGTGCCCCTCTTGACGTATCTTCGAATAGTCGAACCTCCAAGTGTAGCCTCGACACTCCTGTTAACCAGGATCTGCCGTATTAGGTGAGTTGATCGATTGTCTATTCCAAGTCCCGTCAGTGCGTCGATTATTGAGCACGGTAGGATGTTATTGAAGGCCCCTTCTATGTCTAGAAAAGCCACAAGTGCGTATTCCTTAAAATTAATCGCTCGTTCGGCGATCATAGTGATATCGTGCAGGGCTGTTTCTGTTGATCGGCCCCTTTTGTAGGCATGCTGAGAGCATGAGATGTCGTTTGGGTTGATGTTAAGTTGTAGATGGAGACTTAAGAGTCTTTCCATCGTCTTAAGGAGAAAGGAAGACAGACTTATAGGTCTGAAGTCCTTGGGGGTGCAGTGGGATGGTTTCCCCGCCTTGGGTATGAATACAACCTTCGTGCACAGCCAAGCCTTTGGTATCATACCAGTAGGGAAGACTGTGCTGAAGATTTTCTTAATCCATTTCCTTAGGTTAATACCGGCTCTGGATAACTGAGCTGGTAGAATACCGTCCGGTCCCGGAGATTTGAAGGGTTTAAAACTGTCTATTGCCCATTTAAGATTTCTGTCACTAAGTAGGTAGTTGAGTGGGCCCTGGTGACCCTGGCTACGCATCACCTGGGTTGTTCCTTCCGAAGAGCAACCCGGGAAGTGTTTGTTGATAAGGGTCTCCAGGGTTTCCAGGCTTGAGGTTGTCCAGCACCCCTCCGTGTTCTTAATGTAACCTGCGATGGGGGCTGTAGTAGAGAGAATCTTTCTTAGGCGGGCGGCCTCTGATGTCTCCTGAATGTTGGTGCAGAAATTGGCCCAGGCAACCCTCTTTGCCTTGCGCAATTCTTTGTTATATTGCCTAAGTTCAGCTTTATAGGTTTCCCACGCCTCGTCTGTGTTGGTACGGTGCGCGTGGTTGAAGGCCCTACGTGCATTTTTTTACGGGGCTAAAGACGAGGTCCACCACGGAGGCTTCTTCGATCTGTTGCTACCTATCCTTTTTTTGGGGCAGGCCTTGTTGTAAGCTTTTGCACTAGTCGCAGTAAGCTTGTCTACCATGGCGTTAAGCCCCTCATAGGTCTCGATGGTCTCCGAAGGCGGTTCGCCTAAGGATCTATCTAGTATATTTTTGTAGAGCTCCCAGTTTGCCTTTCTAGGATTTCGTACTGCTTGCTTGGTAAAGTTTTCAAAATTTACTACTATCTCAATATAGCTGTTGGGCCAAGCAGCCACCAAAAGGTGCATTTAAAATAATCATAAAATGCTAAGCTGCAGCTGTTGTTATCAGCATGTTTTCGTCTCTGTTTTGTCTCCCAGTTTCGCATGCGCTTTATTGTTATTTGTAGCGTATGCGCTTTGGGGAGCTTTGGTTGAGCTTCTGCGCAAGCTCTTAGGTTTTTATGACTTGTAATTCGGCATTGTTTTGGGACCGGTCGCGGAATTTGTTTTGGGGTTAAATTGACCCATAATAAATTGATTTGTAAAATTGAACCTGGTCTATTAATTCGGCCGCTATCAAAACGCTGATAGCTCAACATTGGTGACCCCGACGTGATTTCATCCCGGTTTATTATTGTTATCAGCATTAAAAGTGCCAAGAAAACGCCCTTGTTGTTGTTGCTACAAGTTGCAAGTAATTGAAGAATGGAGTCTGGATCTGAGATTATTGGAGCTGCTGCCGCAAACCGGGAAAGGATGCTGCGGAGAAGAGCAGAGGTGGCCTGCCAAGAAATGGAGGCGCTGCATCATAAGGTGAAGGCTGCGGCGCGGACTGAGGATTCTTCCATTATGGCGCTGAAGTCGGTGGAGAAGCGTTTGCGTGAGCGGTTCACCGCGCTTCAAGAAGAGTTGGAGGAGCTTAATTTTAGCGAGATCGGGAGTGATCTGTATTGGAGATTCTCGCAGCTGGCGACTGATGTGGAAGTGGAAATTCAGTTGGAGGTTGCCAAGCGCTCCATTAGAATCGCTGCCCACTCCACACTTCTCGACGGTGCCAGTGTATCGCCAATGCCAAACAAGCAAGCCCCCTCCTTGCCACCGTTGCCGATGCCAACATTCAGCGGCGGCTATGCCGAGTGGCCGGATTTCTGCGCCCTTTTTAAGACCACGATCGACAGCCATCCTCACCTAACGAAAATGGAAAAGCTCCGGTGGCTCATTTCATGCCTGCGCGAGTCAGCCTTGGATACGGTGAGAGCTCTGGAAATTAATGACGCGAACTACGATGTGGCCCTTGACCTATTGCGCAATCGTTTTAGTAATCGGCGTTTAATATTTCAGTCTCACATTAATGAGATCCTGCAGCTTCGTGTGGTCGAGCCAGGATCTGTTACTACTTTGCGGGAGCTATCGGATCGGTTCAATGGGCATATGCGGGCTCTTATGAGTTCCGGATCAGCTGCCGAGATCCAAGGATGTTTGCTTATCCAGATTATCCTGCAGAAGTTGGATCCAGCCACAAGGGCCAAGTGGGAAGACACTCTCGCCGGAAGCAACGACAGCATTCCGTCTTGGGAGTCCATGGCACGATTCTTGGAGCAAAGGTGCCGGACTCTTGAATGCGTCGAGTTTTCTTTGGCGGCGTCTCCCCCAGCTAACCAAGTGGGCCGAGGTAGATCTTGGAATAACCGATCTTCGTGCATGGTTATTAACGCCCGTCCTGCTCTATGCGCCCTGTGTGGCATTTCGGAGCACGAGCTTCCATCTTGTTCAAAATTTAGTGCTTTGACAATTGAGGAACGGTACGACGAAGTGCGGCGTCTGGCTCGATGTTTTGTTTGTCTGGAGGATGGCCATCTCGCTCGTGGATGCTCAGCTTCCCGCTGCTCGACGTGCAATCACCGTCATAATATTTTGTTGCACCCTCGCGGGCAGATTTCACCCGCACGAGTCTCCCGTCCCATCGGTGCCGTTACTGTTGCGCACCCATCCCGCTCAATCAACCCTGTTATGAACAAGGATCGCAATGCTGAGCTAGTGCTCCTGCCAACAGCCAATGTACTCGTTCGTGGTCGATCTGGAGCCTTCTTGCCTTGCCGAGTTTTATTGGATTCCGGCTCACAAGTGCACCTCATCTCGTCGCGGCTGGCGAATGAACTTCAGCTTGGCCGTTCCAAATGCTCCACTACGGTGGCAGGTTTCGGCGGCGCTGGGTTTGATACGGATGGAGCATCCGTCAATGTGTGCTTGAAGTCCCGCCTTAGCACGTACTCAGTGGAAATTGAGGCTGTTGTAGCTTCACATATAACGGACTATCAACCTAGCCAGGACATAGATGCTTCGCACTGGAAGATTCCTGGCAATTTGGATCTAGCTGACCCTAACTTCTACAAAACGCAGCGAGTGGACCTGTTGATTGGAGCCAGCTTATTCTTTGACCTATTGTCGGCTGGTCAAATCCAATTAGGTCACGGGCTTCCCATTGCCCAGAATACGCGATTTGGCTGGGTGATTTCTGGACGCGGTGAACTATCACGGGATGTGTCGTCGCTCTATGCTAGGAAAGACAACCCAAGGAATACCCACTGGAATGATGTGACTGCTGCCCCTTCCAACAGTGTTATTGAAGGCCCACCCTTCAATGGGGGGAGGATGTTGGGCCAAGCAGCCACCAAAAGGTGCATTTAAAATAATCATAAAATGCTAAGCTGCAGCTGTTGTTATCAGCATGTTTTCGTCTCTGTTTTGTCTCCCAGTTTCGCATGCGCTTTATTGTTATTTGTAGCGTATGCGCTTTGGGGAGCTTTGGTTGAGCTTCTGCGCAAGCTCTTAGGTTTTTATGACTTGTAATTCGGCATTGTTTTGGGACAATAGCAATGGTCTGAAAATGAGTGTTTGTCAAGGACTCTCCAGCTGGTGATTGCATCAGCCAGGGAGTGCGAGAATAGTGTGACATCAAGAACCTCCCTTCTGTTCTTGACTACGAAAGTGGGTTCTGAACCTCTGTTACCCACTAGAAGCTTAGAGCTGAGGATAAAATCGAAGATTGACTCACCCCTCTCGTTTGTGTCAGTGCTTCCCCACTGATTGTGATGAGCGTTGGCATCGCATCCTATTATTAGGTCGATGTCCTTCCTTTCGCTGTCTTCCACAAGCCGCCTGAGTAGCGAATGGGGTGGAGGTCCTAGGTGGTCGTGACCCATATATGCCGAGCATATTCTTAGATGGCCGTCTGGGCCCTCTATCGATGCGGCTACGTGATCTTTATTGCTGAAATTTGGTAGCAAGAAGGTATTAAGGCTTTTCTTTGCGAGTATGCATGCTCGCTTTTTACCTGTTACATCGGCTGTGAACAGCCTGAAGTCCGACGCCCCCAGACCGAGAATCCTGTCTCCGTGGATCCAGGGTTCTTGGATGAGGGCCACGTCAGCTCCATCCTCTGCAAGATGGAGCAGGAGGGCGGCGGAAGCCACCTTACTGAGATGGAGGTTTATCTGCAGGAATGTCAGGGACATCCTTTAGATTCTCCACCACAGTAACCTCCGCCTCGGTGTCGGAATCCAGCAAAGAGTCCTCCTCCATGCCGACGCCACCAAGAGCCCTCGCCAGGTCACTCTCCTCTGAGGTGTACCCTTCCAGAATGTCCTCCTCCACATCCGACATTCCTTCTGGGCGGACCTCTTCGGTCGGTTCCCCCGAGTCTAGCTCCTGTGCGTCCATCTCCAAGTCGATGCCTCCAGGTTTACTCTTCGCATCCGACTTGTGGATCCTCACCGCAACGTGCTCGAACCCGTATTTGATACGGCTACCGGCACCCTCCAGGATCTTCGCAGTCTCCTCATTAAGAGTGAGGACAACCTGCCTTCTCAGTCCCACTGCTTCCTCCACCTTGGCGACCCTCCAGTCCGCCGTAGGGAGTGTGGGATTGCAGATTTTAAGCATGGCCAGAATGGTGTCAGGGTCCGCCGGCTTCTCTGTCAGCCATACGCGGGCCCTCGGTTTGCTGGGGATCTTGTCCCAGTCCACCGCCTCCAATCTGGCTCCTGGGTAGACCTCCCCAAGCGACGCTATCATTCGCTTGTAGAGGCTTACAGACCTCGCATCTTGGCACGCTATCACCTTGATGCTACCCTGGTACCACCCTGCATCTTCGCAGTTCGGTGGGGGTCCTCCGCTCTTGAGCATCTCCTCCATGAAGCGCCCATGCAGCTCATTCACTACCTTACGCCAAAGCTCCTTGGGGATCAGGCCATCTTTGGAGCCATTATCAATGACCCCAATGATGGTCCTGCCCTTAGTAACTTCGGCGAAGGATCTGCTACTCTGTGTCTGCACCTTCTTCTTCTTAGCTAGGGGCGCTCCACCGTCGGTCGACCTCTGCCTTTTCGCACTCTGTGCACTCTCCTTGGCAGAGTCGCCTACTCCTGTCGGCTTTTTTGGGTCCAATCTGGCTCCCGCTCTTGCTGGCTGAAAGTCAGGCAGGATTTCCCTCGCCCACTTTATAATTTCAGCCTGATCGGGATTGGACTCCGCCGATGGGTCTGCCCTCATTAGGATGAAGGCCGCTCTCCTCCTATCTTTATAGGAGCCCTTCCGCTGCAGGGGGCCAGCAGTCGTCGGATCGGGGCCTTCCTTAGGGTTGCCGCCGGTGCGAAAGGAGCTCGATTCAGGGATCTTACCCCCCACACCGTTCGGTGGTCCCATAGTGGGCCCCGTTTTGGGGGTCGGTGCCTTGGCATCTCCCCCTACACCGGCGCCGCTCGCCTCCGGACGTTGTCCCTTAGGGGGGAGCTTCGCCATCCCAGCATCTCTTTGGCTTCTATCTGCCTTGGAGATTGACGGATCCGAGATCCCATTTCCGGACTTTCTTAGGGAGTTCCGTTCTCCACTGTTTGTTTTTTTTATTATAGTGTTATTGTTCATTTTTGGACCCACGAGTAGGCGGGAAGGGGTTCGTCCATCATGACATAGCCCGCTTGTCATGATAAGCCTGGCTAAAACTGAGGGGTCGGCCGGTCCCCCAGAGTCCGCATATTAACGTCCGTGCATCCCCCGGACATGCATCCCTCGGCATATGCTGTTCCACCTTGGATTGGGGTGATTTGAGGAAGGGAGTTTTCTTCTCCCCGCCCGACTACAATTAGCCAGCATCCTCGGCAGAGACATGACCTAACCGGGACCTGTTACCAGCCGCCCTCACGTGGAGAGTATAGTCGCACTACCATCGGTGTACACAGTTACGGCACATGAGCTCATGCGTTTCTCCCCCTGTTGTACCCGATTGGCTGACGGCTCCTGGTACAGTAAAGGCCGTGTATTTCCGGCTCTCTTCCTCAAGGGGGATTTGCCAATAGCCATCCTTAAGGTCGAGGCTGCTGAAAAATTTTGCCTCCCTCAATTGCTCCAAAATTAAGTTTATTCTGGGCATCGGGTACGCATCCTTCACTGACTTTGCGTTTATCTGCCGAAAGTCTACGCACATCCTCCACTGGCCCGTCTTCTTCTTCACCATGACAATGGGTGAGCTGTAGGCGCTGTTTGACGGTTCGATGCATCCCTTCTCCAGCAGTTCTTCCACCTTTTCATTGATTTCCCCCTGTATTTTGGGGTTCTTTGGGTAGTATCTTTGTTTAATTGGGATGTCGTCCTTCATCGTGATTTTATGCTGGGTTATGTTTGAACAACCCTACTGATTCCTGAACGCCGCCAGCTCTTCTTCGATGAACTTTTTGTCCCGCTCGCGATCCCATTCCTCCGAGGGTCCCGCTATCGCTATGGACAGCCTATCCTCCATGCATCCGCTCCACCTCTCTCTTTTCGGGATCGTGACTTGGTGGCCTGCGCAGTTGATTGTTGTGCCGAATTCTGCGAGGAAATCCCATCCAAGCACCGCGCTGTCTCCCATGCCTGGCAACACTATCATATTTAAATCCTTTTTCTTGTTGCCAAAGCTTACAGTTGTTAGGAGTACCATTTGAGTTTCTATGTGGCTCCCGTTGGCCAACTTTACTAGTCTCCTTGTCGCTTTCCGTTCTCCGGCGATTCCCGGGTCCTCTGCTAGCTTTTCTGAAATGAAGCTAGCCGTTGCCCCGGTGTCCACCATGGCCCTCACTTCTGCTCCTCCGACCTTGATGACCGCCGCCAATTGCTGATCGTCTCCGGTTAATCCTCCAACTATCTCTGAGAGGCAGCACCTCGCGATCTCCGCCTTCCTCTCTATGGCTGGGATCGCTGCACGTTTCCCGCTCTTTGGCAGCATTCCGTGCTTCTCACCCCTACTGCGCCGCACATCCTGCAGAACAAAATTCTGGGGTTCCTGCACCCGCTGGCCCAATGGCCCATGCCTCCGCATCTTTTGCACGCCTGTGCTGGGTTTTCTACGTGTCCCTGTCCAGGCGTCGCTGCCCGCTGCATATTCGGCTGCCTTTGGATTTGGTTTGCTGCCCATTGTTGGTTCGGCTGTTGTTGCCTTGGGCCTGCCCATTGCTGGCTCGGCTGCTGTTGCTGTGGCATTTGGCGATGCTCCTCAGGCTGCCATCTCTGCCCCCATCCCTGTCCTGGATGGCTCTGTTGCTCCGGTGGTTTATGGTGCAACTCCTCCTTTGGCCATCTTCTGTCTACCGCTGGGGACTGTCTATTGAAGACCTCCTCTTCCAAAGCCAGCTCTTCGAATTCTTCGGCTAGACCCATGACCTCCTGAAGTGATGCACATGCGTAGGGTCTCATGAACATCTTCATGCGTGGCATGCAGTTCTCCACGAGCCTATCGATGACCTCCTTTGTGGACTTTCCTAACGGCTTCATTAGCGCCTGAAGGTCCACCATGTACTCTTTGAAAGGCTCTCCTCGCTGTTGCTTCCTCTGCTTTACCTAGTCTGCCAATTTCTCGAAGTATCCTTTTGGCAGGAAAAAGGCCTCGAAGCTCCTTTTGAACTCCTTCCATGTGAGCCACTCCTAGTCGTTCATTAGGAACCATTTTTGCTCTCTGCCCTGGAGTAGTTCGGGCATCGCTCGCGGGATTGTGTTTATATCCATCCCGTATGTTTTGGCAGACCATGCTACTCGCTCCACGAACTCGAGAGGATCCCCTGTTCCGTCGAATCGGAACGACCACTCTCGGACTTGCCTCGCCACCTTCGCATAGTCCACCTGTACCGGGACTGGCTTACGCGCCTGTGGCTCCATGCTCCTCATGCTCTTCATTTCCGGCACTGCCAGACTTTGGATGAGCTTTTCCGATTCGCTCACCGCTCTTTGCATCGGCGTGGTTCTCTGCGCGAACTTCTCCTCGAATCCCCGCGCGACCACCATCACTTCATCCTCCTTTCTTTCTTCGGCCCACCTTGCCACCAGTGCCCTCATGCTCTCCACGGTTCCATCCGCTGCGAGACCGAGCTCTCTGCACACTTCGCACAACTCTTCTTTGCGAAGCGCGTAGATCCAGTTTTTCCTCCCCATCTTGAAGCAGTGTTACTCCTAGACTCTAAAGCAATCACGTATTTGGGCGCCAGGTGTAACGAACTGTTTTGCTATGTTTTGTTCGCAACAAACGCCGCGGCTAGCTCACAGAGGTTGAGGGTACGTTCCACCGAATTTATTGATTCGACGTGATTGCCCGAGCCCAGAAATAACACGGTATTGCTTCTTTTCAAATAAATCCCCTTTATTGTAATTAATTTACAAAGCAATTAAGAGAATCTCACCGGCTGTCTGGCTCAGCCGACCGACCGCTCGTCCTCCCGTCGATCCCCGATCCCCGCTCCGGGTTGGTGCCAATACGCACGCCCTCCCAAAGCTTGCGCCCGGCAGGTCGTGCGGTCTTGGTGCCTGGCGCCGAAACGGCTCTCGGTTCCCTCCGTTCGGACTCACGGACTCTGGTTGCGGGGCCTGTGTTGCTGCTTGTCGTCTTCCGCTGCCGCTGCCTGTCCGTCGCTGCTGCTCCCTCGTCGTCGCTGCTCTACGGTTGCCGCTGCTCCCTCGTCGTCGCTGCTATGCTGCTGCCGCTACTCCCTCGTCGTCGCTGCTCTCCTGTTGGCGCTGCTCCCTCGTCGTCGCCTCTGCCGTTGCTGTATCTCCGCTTGGGGTGCCGTGGACTCGGAACCTTTGGCTTGCCTGGATTTGCCCTTTCGCCGTGGCCGGCACCTAATCCGTGTTAACAGACCGAGTGGCTCACCTCCCAGGCATACGCCGGGCAGGACATGCTCCTCGCTGCTTAGCGGCCGGATCAGGGCACGAAGGGCCTTCCTACCCTACAGGACACGCCCCCGGTCGCGTTCGCCACTCGCCTCCAAACACCTGCGTGCCTACGCCCCGCAGGATCTATGGTAGGCCAGAGGTTTGGGCGTCGCGTCTCCTTTGACTCCAGGTGGATCGCTGTGCATACGCTCCAGCGCCTGGATCAGGATTCTCTTGACTTCCCGGGGTGTCCCTGCCTGGTTTCACTATTGGGCTTGAGTTCCCGGGTTGGCTATCCCTCGCGATACAGGATCACACCTGGATCGAACGGTCAGGAGCAGACAAGGCGTACGCCAGGCTGATCCGTCGTTGCCGCCACTACACCAGGATACCTGTCGTGTCCGGGAATAACTCCACCCGACTCTTTTACCCTTGGGCCTCAGCTTTGCCGCGGATCCTTGATCCTTTTCCCCTGACTCCTTTCTCGATTCGATGCGCGTACCGCCGCCGGACTTACCCACAGGGGGTCCTTAAGCTATTTTCGTATATCCTTGCTCACTCGCTTTAATAGCCCGCACTGAAGACTGTAGGACTTACCCACGGGGGGTCCTTTAGCCTGTACTCCTAACTCTTCAAGGAAGCTTTCCAACTTGAATGGCAGACTTACCCACGGGGGGTCTTTCACTCACTCTCCCAGCTTCCCTAGAAGACTCGGCCTCGATTCGCTCCAGGGGCCCTCCTTATATAGTGCCAGAGGCGCCCGTTAATCCTTGCGAATCTACTTCCTGCCGTTAATCCTCCGCTCCTTCACTTTCTCCGTTAGCTTTCTCCAAGCCCGCCGTCTTTCTATCGGCGGGCTTTCTTTATTGTTCCCCCCCGATTGCCCCGTTTGGGCCTCCGATCCGCATTATTTTTGTGCCGGTCATCGGACTTCGTCCCGATACCCCGCGATCCCCCCCTGGACATTCAAATGCATTTCTGTGTTTTTGTGCATTTTGTAAACACAGCTGCGCGGTCGCCGGCCGCTTCGTTCCCCGCCGTCCCCGCTGTTTCCTATGACCTTCGAGCGCGGCCGCGGAGGCCCGGCCGGGACCGTTACGTTCCACGGTGACTCCTCTTTCGCCCTCTTCTGTGCGCGACGGCGTGCTGGTTCCTCTTGCCCCCGCTGCTGCCCCCGCATGCCGTCTGTGCTCGACGCATTTCTCCCTTGATACCTTTCTCTTCTTCCGTATTTCTAAACACAGCAGCGCTGGCCCATCCGACGCTGCAGTGCTGACTTGCATGTTCCCCCCCCGCTGTTGCCCCTCTTGCCACCTGTCTTGGTGTGTGGGAGATCTAATCTCCTCACAAGCTTAAAGGTTATGGAGCAGGTGAAATTATGCGTGGAGATTTTTTGCTGTTGGCCTGTGTTATTACTCAACCTATTGAACAGATAATCAAGGGCCCCATCGTAGTAAGGGTCAGTACTCTTGAGGGCATGAAATGTGCCACCTGAACTTCTCTATTTTGGTTATTAGAGGATGGCAGTCAATTGTGATCCTTTAATTGTGAGCGCTTTAATGGCTTGGCGATAAGGAAAAGTTTATTATTATCTTGGCGATATTTTTAAGAAGTAGGGTCGCTCGTAAATATCCTTCTTGAATAATTTTCAATCCGATTTCTTGTTTTTTTAATTTCCAACCCTAAGAAGCACTTAGCTTTGCTGGTGATGATTTTAAAGTCTGATTTTAATTCATCCAAAAATTCCATTAAATCTCTATCATCTTCTTAAACAACTAGTAAAATCTTTTCATCATATATACCTTTCTGATTTAAAGGCATGAATCTCCCTCGCCTTAAAAACGCTCATGCCAACATCTTGACCCTTGCCATTATGGAATCTTTTTCAATCTGCAAACAATTCCTGTCCTTCCTCGTAACCCTCAAGTTGTTGCATGTAAATCTCCTTTTCATCCAAATCACCTTACAAAGTCGATACGTCAAACTGGGCTAAAAACATATCATTCTAGGCTTCAACGCTCAGCACTGAGTAGATTGTGTCCATTTTTGTGACAGAACTTAAATTTGGTCCTAATCATCAAATAATTAATAACAAAAAATTTAATAACAAAACGAGATTTTTTGTAATACCTTCATCGGGAATCGTTTTGACCTAAGTGTGACTTCGTTCACTTTTGGAATTGATTTATTGTTTAAGGATAGTAGCTGACAAGAACATAAGTTGACTGTAAACGTGATATGATTACATTTTTGCTCATTGGCTCGTATGCGCCAATTATTCTTATCCATAGTACTTGAAATTGTGCATATTTAAAAAGTAATCGGGGATAAGAGCCCTGGGGTTGGGAAGTACAGTATAGTGAATTTATTTAGTCTTTCCTTGGAAGTCAGAGACCGGTGGACTTGCGATTTTTTGGGGAGTCGACGTGAAGGGGCTCAATCTGTGTATTTTATTTTATTGGGTCTGACCTAGAGAGTTTGGCAGCGGAAGACATGACTTCCGTAAATATTTAAGTTTATCCTTGATAGCAGACTCGTAGAATGTATTTGGTTCGCGCTTAATGCGAAAGCAATATTTTGTATACTTCAGCCAGTTAGAACAGATACAGATACAATAGAACAGTTGAATGGTCGGATTAGCCCCAGTGTCAATGTTTTCCATTGAAGTCATCGGTCGCTTTAAAGCTGTTACTTAAAGATTTATAAAAATGCATAAATTTATTTTCTACTTTGTTAAGCCGTGGGGGGCAGTATAAGGCGAAAATTGTGAGTGGTTCTCTAGATACGTTTAGACGGTCTGAAGGTAGTTATTAGCAAACGTTTTCAGTACAATATGACTGATTTGCCGCTTTATTGAGATAAGGATATCTCCGTGCTCTTTGCCGTTCAGATTTTTGGTTCCGTAAAAGATGTACCCGGTGCGATAAAAAGGGTTATTGTTTGTTAGGTGGTTTTTTAATAGGAGAATCATATTAATATGTGGGTGGGTATTTAGTTGGGAGTTCATAATTGTGCTGGGAAACACCGTTGGCGTTCCAAAAGCATGTTTATAGTGGGGACATTTACACTGTTTTTTGCTGTCGAAGCTAGAGTAGCTTCGAGTCCACTCGGTGTTTTTAAGTCGTTTATCTGTTCTTGGTGGAGGGGGGGTTTCTTCGCTATTTGGGACTTTCGAACTGGCAGCTATTTTTATTTGTCCATATTCCTGGCAATTGACGCACGAGACTGGAACGTTTCTTTTATGGGGCTTTTTTACGGTAATTCTACTATAGTGTTCTAGTATAGTAGATACTGAATCTTATATGTAGAGAAAACTGAGTACGTGTGTATTGTCGTTTGTGCCCTCGGTCGATATTGCGATCTTAAATGGTGGGGATGCGATTTTGCCCTATTAAACAAGTTTGTAACAAATTTGACTTCAAAACCCTTATTCTTTAGACCTTACGCAATGTCAGCTACAAGGACGATTGGCTCTATTCCTTTTTCAAAACCTCTTGGAGCCCCTTGCTACTTTTAAACTTTTAAACTTTTAAACTTTTAAACTTTTAAACTTTTAAACTTTTAAACTTTTAAACTTTTAAACTTTTAAACTTTTAAACTTTTAAACTTTTAAACTTTTAAACTTTTAAACTTTTAAACTTTTAAACTTTTAAACTTTTAAACTTTTAAACTTTTAAACTTTTAAACTTTTAAACTTTTAAACTTTTAAACTTTTAAACTTTTAAACTTTTAAACTTTTAAACTTTTAAACTTTTAAACTTTTAAACTTTTAAACTTTTAAACTTTTAAACTTTTAAACTTTTAAACTTTTAAACTTTTAAACTTTTAAACTTTTAAACTTTTAAACTTTTAAACTTTTAAACTTTTAAACTTTTAAACTTTTAAACTTTTAAACTTTTAAACTTTTAAACTTTTAAACTTTTAAACTTTTAAACTTTTAAACTTTTAAACTTTTAAACTTTTAAACTTTTAAACTTTTAAACTTTTAAACTTTTAAACTTTTAAACTTTTAAACTTTTAAACTTTTAAACTTTTAAACTTTTAAACTTTTAAACTTTTAAACTTTTAAACTTTTAAACTTTTAAACTTTTAAACTTTTAAACTTTTAAACTTTTAAACTTTTAAACTTTTAAACTTTTAAACTTTTAAACTTTTAAACTTTTAAACTTTTAAACTTTTAAACTTTTAAACTTTTAAACTTTTAAACTTTTAAACTTTTAAACTTTTAAACTTTTAAACTTTTAAACTTTTAAACTTTTAAACTTTTAAACTTTTAAACTTTTAAACTTTTAAACTTTTAAACTTTTAAACTTTTAAACTTTTAAACTTTTAAACTTTTAAACTTTTAAACTTTTAAACTTTTAAACTTTTAAACTTTTAAACTTTTAAACTTTTAAACTTTTAAACTTTTAAACTTTTAAACTTTTAAACTTTTAAACTTTTAAACTTTTAAACTTTTAAACTTTTAAACTTTTAAACTTTTAAACTTTTAAACTTTTAAACTTTTAAACTTTTAAACTTTTAAACTTTTAAACTTTTAAACTTTTAAACTTTTAAACTTTTAAACTTTTAAACTTTTAAACTTTTAAACTTTTAAACTTTTAAACTTTTAAACTTTTAAACTTTTAAACTTTTAAACTTTTAAACTTTTAAACTTTTAAACTTTTAAACTTTTAAACTTTTAAACTTTTAAACTTTTAAACTTTTAAACTTTTAAACTTTTAAACTTTTAAACTTTTAAACTTTTAACACTGGAACGACAGGAAAAACATGTCTGCACGGGACAAAGGTCATAATTGAGTGATTATAATTGTGATCATAATTGGATCCTGAATCCAACTTGATTCACAATTACTGACTTTTCTTGATACAACCACTTTGTGGTAAGTAAATGCGATATTTCCGATCACTGTGGTAACCCACCAAATCATCCATCTTTTTCTGGCATTGAATGTGTACATATCACGTCGATCGAACCATGCTTGTTCTCTAACTCTTGCACATTCAAATTTTCAACTATTGTCGCTCTGGAATATAGGGTGCCCTTGTTGCATAGCGTGACAAACCACATGTTGCAACTTCTGTAAAATGTGATTTTTACAATGTAGTCCCGGCTACTTTTTACGTAGCTATTTTCTTCGTTACAAATACTAACCGAAGTGCTATTCCAAAGATGCAAGGCTCACAAAAGCTTGACTTCAATGCGGTTTCAATGACATCAATGGTTTGAGTTAATCCCTTATGTGGTGATTATTTTCTATGGCTTCAACGAGGATAATCTTGTTTGACCAGATGCTTCTAAATTCTAAATTCTTTAGTGGCCAAAGCCTCCTGGCTTTCCATGTTAACGATATCTTTTGATCTAAGACTCCTTTTAAACAAGAAAATCTTTTAGTTTAGTTCATGGAACGTTTTTTCTTATTTATTATTTTTATTTAAATTTATAAAGTATTTTGTTATATTTTAAATATCCGTATCGTGGTATTCCAAGCATAGCTCGGCTCTGCTCCTTCCAAAATTTTATAAGTGAATAATCAACAATCATGGAATATAAACTTGTCTGTGCGATTGAGTTTCATAATAAGACAACCTCTGCATCCCAGCCTACTAACCAAGGTTGGTTCGCGGTTTTCGCAAAATCAATAACCAACTCTTTGCGTTTGATTCACTTTTAAGTAGTTTTCAGCTGCTAAATGAGTCTCCAAAGCGTAAGAAATTCCCTATAAGTGATTTGCTTGTGGCGAATAATTTTCAGCCTACTCAGCCGACCATTATACAGCCGCTCATATCTCTTGGCACCCCAATGGCTGGACCTGGGGAAAATTCGTGGTGTGTTATAAGATTCTGTGTAAGGCTCTGTGCAAACCGCTCCCTAAACTCTTCAATCTATCGCTGGAGACTTCGATCTTTCCCCTTATGTGGAAGAAATCTTAAATTATTCCGCTGCAAAAACAAGGGAAAAAATCCGACGTGCAAATTATAGAGGCATTTCTAAATTTTCAGCAAATTCCAAAGCTTTTTGAAAAACTTATCACTCCACAATTGCAACACCTATGTAGTTGATGGCTTCATAAAGCCGCTCCACTACTACCAACTTATTGGAGCTAACATATTTAGTCACGGATGGGTTGTGGAATGGCCTCGTGGATCCGCTCGAAGGCAGGGCGGCACCGAAGTCCCCAACGGATAGGACATCCAGGGGGACAGGGAAGCTCAGTTTTCTCTTAACTCCTAACTCTAATAATTTCGCCAGCAAGACGTCCCGAAGGCGGACAAGCCGGCACAGACCATGCCGTCAGACTGAGCCAGACTGAGTGCAGACTGAGCCATGGCGACGGCTTAGCCAGACAGCATGGCAACTTACCTTCGTTGAGTAGCCAGCCCGTGCGAAGGTTGCGGGAACATCCGCAAGGCTAGGCCCCTCTTAAAGGGCCACGAATAACGCCAAAAACCGGAGCGCAGGGGGCAAGGTGCCGAACGCAGCATCAAAAACCGCATAGGCAGGTCCAGGATGGAGGCGACGCGGAAGAATGTCAGGACGTTCACCCGCCCAGATGCGTTGATAGTGGAAGCTAGGGGGCTGAAGTAAAGCGGGATCCTTGCGATAGTTACCAGACGGCAGGACGGAAAGCTAAAAAAATTAAGACAAGACTTGGGAATGGTGCCAGTGCGGACACTATAAGGGAGAACCCCTAGAAGGTTTCGAAGGACAGCAAACTCTAATACATGGAAATAAGGAATGTCGATCCCCTGGTGATGGAAGGGGATATCCGCGTTGCAATGGTTCAGTCCCATTGGAGTCCCTCCTCAATGGAGATTCAGTTTCAATCAGGAGTCTGCAATTGAGTTCAAGGGTCACACAAACCGCCATCATTGGACTCCAAGGCAAGTCAGTGGCGGATGCGGCGAGCAAAGGGAAGATGAGGATTGAATGGACAGTCTTTCGTATCCGAGCAAGGGATAACCAACCGAGGTGCTACCGATGCCAAGAAGTTGGCGACATTACAGACAGAGTACAGACAGAGTACCGACAGGATCGTGTGCTGCATCCGCCGCGGTCCAAAAAGGGCTTAAAATCGCTAAATACACCAATACACCAACGAAAGCGTATGCTTTGAGAAAGACACAAAGCTCTAGGCCGGTAGCCGACGGAATCCGCACTAAAAAGAGGCCGTGAAAGATAGAGCAGGATGGAAGTGATTCAGCACAATCTGAATCAACTAAAAAAACCTCTTGACGAAAAACTTGACTTGAGGTAATATAACGGTGGCGAACCCGCAGGCCACGCCTAAAATATCTGATATCAATTTTGGTGACGAAAAAATGCAATATCTATATAAAAAAATTACATATTAAAAATATTCTTACCCGACTCGTGTTTCTGGTTTATTTTTGTTGTTCCACGTGCCGAACAAGGATATTTTTAATATGTAATTTTTTATACATATATTGCATTTTTTCGTCACCAAAATTGAAATCCTTTAAATTTAAACCTTTAGTAATTAAAAAAAAATCGTAGAACAAACGTTGTTCGAATTTCAATAACGTATGTTCGTTAAAAAAAATTTTAAAAATAAAATAACCCAAACGCGAACGGTACTTATTTTCGAAGAACAATTTTTGTGAGTTGGGAACTTCATTTGGGGAATTCTTTAAAAATCGTCTTTCCTGAATAACTTTTGAAAGAAATGTCGGATCGATGGTTAAGGTACCAATCGACGCATATTTTGGAGCAGAATCTGTGTATATAAAATATTATAACACCAATTCCGCTTTATCTCCCATTTAGTGAATCAAAAGTGTTTTACATTTCGGCAAATTTCTCTCAAACCAAACTACTTTTGGCTACTGCTTGGATAAAATCCCTCTAATGAAAACAATACCTATCATTTGATATATCACTCATTCAGATTGAACGCACACACCAAATTTTTATATAAAATGTTATTAGGCGCCTGCTACAATCAGGCCATGCGTGTCGCCATCTAGCGGTCTGCCGTCCGCTGTGATCATTGCAGAGCGGCGCAGGGCCTCCTGCGTCACTCAGTTGGCAAAGAGAAGGTCCTTAGCGAGCCGTACAGTGTCGCACCAGGGGAGGAGAGGGTGACCGACCATTATAGTTCTGCAAAGGGACAGTGAACACCATCTTGTGTTCGCTCGGAGCGGACCGGGCGGATCCGACCCCACCCTCGTGTGGTAAGGCGTATCGGCAGCACTCTCTAGGCGTCCAAACGCTGTCCGAGTGTAGAGCACGACGGTTGTACCCCCCGCCTCGTCCAACGAATCGGCGTCGGTACTCGCGGCAGTTTTAGACGAGGCTTGCAGGGCAAGCATGAAGTCGCGAACGGTTTTCGCTCGGCATCACACACTGGCTAAGGAGTGTGTTGCAGCCATCTCCCAAGAAAGTTGAAACGGCGACGGTTCAGAGGAGGAGAAGCCATTACCTCAAGAAGAGCGATAAAATACCTTGGGGTGATGTTGGACACGCGGCTTTCATTTCGGGAACATCTGAAGTATGAACACAAGAAGGAAAGCAATGGGAGTGCTTGGTTTTAATAAAAGATGATCAAAAGAATGATCCGTACATAACAAAAACTTTATATACTTCATTGGCCTGATACTTGAGTATGTATCGTTTGTCTGGAGTCCCCTGAAAAAAACTTTCTAATTTTCACCCTTTGAGGACTTTATTGGGATGTAAATCTTCACCTTCCCTCTTACTGTAGTAGACTCTTATTAATCAACTTACCATCATAAGTGTGTCGCGTTTCTATATAATCTCATTAATGGTAATGTAGACAGCCAGCATTTACTAATACGCTTCAGTTTTACCGGTCCTTAGTCATTGCAATACGACATATGCCCAACACGATCCCTTTAGGGTATTATGTTCGGACTACAATAATCTGTATAACTTAACCTTATATCCGTAACGCCTTATCTTTGCAACACGCTTAATCGCGATACTCACTACCCTTACTATCTCCGATCTATCCCCGCGATTCGAGCCGTACGTTGCCCGACAGCTTCCTTCGGTCGGTTGGGCGGGAAGGGAGCTTATGCACGTATATACGTATGCAACGGGAACCGCGCGAGACTACGCAATTTTTTTATAAGGGTTGTAACACCATTACTTGGGTTCCAAAAAAAGACGAACAACTCGTTGCATATTCTGAAATCCGGGTCCTTTGCATTTGCTTCAAACTTATTCTTCAAACAGGCATCTTCTGGTAGTGGCTCCGGTTGTACAATCTTTACATGCAACGTATTAATAGCACTGTTGAGTTATCAGTGTTTTGATAGTGGCCGAATTAATAAGACGAGGATCGATTCATAATTCCATTTATTATGGGTCAATTTAACCCCAAAAACAAATGCAGCGGCCAATCCAAACAACGCCGAATATACAAGTGCAAAAACTAAGAGCTTGCGCAGAAGCTCCACCAAAGCTCCCAAAGTTCATACGCTACAAATAACAATAAAGCGCATGCGAAACTGGGAGACAAAACAGAGAAGAATATATGCTGAAAACAACAGCTACAGCTAAGCATTTTATGATTGTTTTTAATGCATTTTTGGTGGCTGCTTGGCCCAACAAGCACCATTGTGATAAACTAAGAAGTCTCTAATTTTTCGCATATGAGAGCTTCCTAACGTTTTTTTGCCAACTCCATGCAATCGCGTAAAATTTTTGATATATTTGACCCCAAAACTGAGCAAAACGCTACAAGTTTGGCTTCTTTGTCTTCTATGTTTATCTATAAAAACTGCTTTATTTTCTATCGCACGTGTTCTGGAACTTTTCTTTTACCTTTCTCTAGGTTAAGCTCTTAGTGATTAGCACTTTTGATAGTACTAAATTGATAAATTCATGTTTATAAGTAAACCGCCCTTTAATATATCGGATAATTTTTAATACGAAATATTTTATGGCTTTTTCCATTTACATACTTTTCTTTATGTCTTATTAAAAAAAATTTTTTTTTTCGTTGCTTTTATTTCTTGAGTCTTCTCTTTGGGAGACTAACAAGAGGTGTATCAAATCTTATATTTTTAACTTAACTAACAGTCATGTTGACTGATACAGAGTTTGACGGCCCTAAAAATCGATTGCTGGGTTGGAAGGTCGTTGCGTCGTAGACGGGATCTGCTAGAAACCCGAGTCAATCCCTGAGCGAGGGGATTTGGGTGCGAAGACAGTTTTTCTTTGTAGGACTCTTTTTGCTTCTGAATTTCGTCTTTTACTGCGAGGATGTCCAGATCCCGGTGGATGTTTTCGTTGCGAACATACCAAGGTGCCCCAGTGATAGTTCTCAAGATTTTTAATTGTGCTCGCTGTATGATGTCTATGTTGCTGCTGGTCGCGTTCCCCTACGGCTGGGAGCCATACGTCCAGATTGACTTTAGAACCGAATTGTAGAGTAGTAGCTTGTAGTCCAGGCCCAGTGGCGATCGTGACTTTATGATCCAGTGGAGGCTGCTGGCTTTCAGTTTTAGGTGCACCTTCTTGCATTCGCCAAGGTACGTTACTTCGTTAGCTTGCGGCATCTGCATACCGTTAAGTGAAAGTGAAGGGCATGTTTGTCTATTAAGAGTAAACGTTACATGCTTACACTTTTGTTCGTTTATTTTAATGCGCCAGTCGGACAGCCACCTTTCCACTACTATTAGATGATTACCCAATTGGTTTGTTGTTTGCGTTGGGCATCTGGAGCGACTGAGGATAGCAGTATCGTCGGCGAATGTTGACGTTATTAGTTGGCGTTCGAAGGAATATCCGCAGTATTCAAAACATATAGACACGGGCCCAGTGCGCTTTCCTATGGAACTCCAGCTTCGATGATGTAGTCGCCCGAAGTAGCTGCGTTGCATCTCACGGAGAATACCATATTGTAAAAGTATGATTCCAGTAGCTTGTGGGTGTGTGTTGGCAAATACGTTTTAATTTTGTGCATGAGTCCATTAAGCCAAACTCGGTCGAAAGCTTGAGATACGTCGAGAAAAATAGCGCTACAGTATTCTCGCTGTTCGAAGGCTGAGCGTATTTCGGTTGTTAATCTGTTCACTTGCTCGATGGTTCCGTGGTTTCTTCGGAAGCCAAATTGGTGTGCCGGGATAATTTTGCGAAGCCCAGCCTCCCGAAGAGTTTCTTATCAGGGTGGTCGTTTCGATTGGGGGGCTGAGATTTGGGTGGGCCCTCCACAGAGGATACTTTGTGCTTGTTGGTGAAAGATTCTGGATGTACCTCAGCTGTGCGTTTTCTTCCTGTTGGTGAAGAGCCTGGTCGAGTGATCGTGTTGCTTCCTTAAGGCGTTGCTTTGAAGCTGGTGATTTGCTGTTTTGCCAATCACGACGCGTGCGACTCTTTTCTCGCACGAGCTGTTCAATTTGCTGATTAGATTTGTGATGTTTGTATAGATCTACTTCCTTCCCTTGAGGAGTAGAGATTTTGGCTGCCGCAACGAGTACTTCTTCCAGGGCGCTCGAAGTGTAATCGATGTCCGATTCCATGTTAAACTCCGGAGCGAGATCTATGTGGGCACTCACGTACTTTTTGTATTTAAGCCAGTTCGTTTTTGGCGATGTCAGGCTGAGGAGGTGTTCAGTTATTTCCGGGCTTTGAAGAAGCGTTAAAAGCACAGGCGAGTGGTCTGATGATAAGTCCGGGACTTTGGCACTTATCAGATTGCATGGTATGTTTTTTGTCACCGCAAAATCAATAAGGTCTGGGAGCTTGCGAGGGTCGGTTGGCCAGTATGTGAGACTTCCAGGGGAAACATACTCCAGTTTATTTCTTACGTTTATAATTGCATTGTACAATTGCCTTCCCCTCGGAGTCACTAGATGTGATCCCCAGTGCGTGTGTTTAGCGATGTTGTCTCCTGCGGCTATAAAACGATCCCCAAGTGAATTGTAGGAGTCCATAAGTTGTCCTTCCGATATTGAGAAACGAGGACGGCAGTAAACGGCAGCGATTGAAAGGCTTCCGTTTCTTGACTGAATTTGTAGTGATGTAGCCTGCAAGAAGTTTGTTTCAAACCTTTTGTGAAAATTGTGTTTTAAACGTTCTCTGATTAGAACTCCAGTTCCGCCGTGGGCTTTCCCATCTGGATGATCTGTGCGGTAGATTGCATAGCCTTTTATTTGAAAGTTGTATTTGCTTGTAAGATGCGTTTCCACCAGTAGCATAACGTCAATATGGTTATCGATCAAGAATCGAGACAATTCTAGTTTATGCCGTGAGACACCATCGGCAAGTCTGCATAGATTATTTAGCCATTGGAGTCTGCATAGATTATTTAGACTGTTGTGCAACGAGCAGCTGTATTACCATGTTCTGGTTTTGAACAAGTGTTTGCATGGTCGTTTTCATGAATGACATAAGCTCCATCATACTTTGTTGGTGGGTAAGCATCATGGTTTCCGTTTTGCTATGTGGCTGTTCTGGAGCCTGTTGAGCGCTGTGTAAGTTAGGCTGATTTGGATTTACCATTCCAGATCGTAGAGCATCGGCATAGGAGGAGTTGTTGGTGGTATTTAGGGGGCCAAATGAGGACCTCGCAGTTTTGGCGAAGAAGACGACTGGGGTAGTGGTTGCGCGTTGCGGTCGCTTGACGCATGCGATAGTTTGCCGTACGGTTGCCTCCGCAGTTTGCACATTTCTTCGCGGTACTGCCCTTTGTAGTGCAGCAAGTGGAGTTGTGGGTGTCCCCGCAGACTACACAGATACCCCGAAGTGTGCAGTATGACCTAGTGTGTCCATAATCTTGGCAGTTAGTGCATTGCACTGGTTTTACACTGCAAACCCCATGACGCGGGGGTCGGAGTGAGCAGAGCGGGTGAGCAAGACCGTTCCCTATAGCTTTCAGCAGTCAGTAGGGCCGGCTTGCTCCTAATCGCCGATTTTTCCATTTCGATATCGCGGGTTGAAAAGTAATAGTAGAAGCCATTTCTTTGGTTCACTGAACTTCTACGCTCGTTCTTTTCATTGTTGCTCAATGAGCTCATTGCGTGGCACTAATTTATTTAAAACAATGCACTAGTTTTTGTTTTAGCACATCACAACTGTTCGAAAAAGCTTGTCTATTGCTTTTAATAAATTGTGGTTAACAATTTATCCACAATTTCTTTTCGCCTTAAACAAAAGGTTTAGTGATCGCAGGCTCATTTTTCAAGCTCATGGTAATGAAATAATGAATCTGAGGGCCGTAGAATCCGCATCGGCGTCGAAGCTTCGCGAGCTTTCGGATAAATTTAATTCGCATATGCGAACCCTGTCAAGCATGGGCACAACGAAGCAGATTGCTAACTGCATCATAATCCAAGGTCTGTTGTGGAACGTTGATAATGTCACGCAGTCTAAGTGGAAGGAAATGCAAGCTGACTCAGACTCCTTGGATTTCATTCCAACGTGGGAGTTCATCGCCAGTTTTCTTGAGCAAAGATGCCGGACTTTGGAGAGCATGGCTTTGCCGTCGACATCACATGCACCAAGCTTTGCGGTAGGACGACGTAGACCCTTTCATCCAGGTAATTCTGCATTAGTGGTCACAAACTCTTCCGCATGCATGATCTGTGATGGCCATTCTCACGTGATAAACTCCTGTCCAAGTTTTTAAGCTTGTCGCCTGAGGAGGCGATTGGATTTATATCTTGGATCTGGGCACTTATCTCAGCATTGCAATGCGTCAAGCTGCCACGCAGACATCATAGTCTGGTGCTTTTTGGTGGTAAGTCGCCAGTTCAAGGCCAACACCCCTCACCCGAGATTTCACCAATCTAGCGACGCTGTTTCTGAGGAAGTTTCGTCGTTAAGGATCGTTTTGGTGATGTGGTGTTGCTAGCCACTGCCTATATTCTGGTTAGGAACCGCTCCGGAGATCTACTGCCCTGCCGAGCGCTGCTCGATTCTGGCTCGAAGGTTCATCTAGTCACTTCAAGGCTGGCGGACCAGCTGCAGCTGCGGTAGATAAGGACTCCGGTGACTGTATCCGATATAGGAGGCGCAGCGTTCTCTACAGATGGGTTTTCTGTGCAAGTCAGCTTGCAATCCCAATCTACTCTGACTACTCTGCGCAATTAACTGCGGTCGTAGACTCTAACATCACTGACATTCAGCCGAATTTTGCATTGGACGTCAGCTCTTAGAAAATTCCCGCCAATGTAGAGCTAGCGGATCCTCATTTTCACCAGCCACAGCAAGTTGATTTGCTAATTGGAGCTGGATTATTTTATGAGCTGCTTTGTGTGGGGCAAATTCATCTGTCTCTTGGTTTGCCTTCCATCCAAAAAACTTGGCTCGGTTGGATTATTTATGGAGGCGGAGGCCCAGACGATGGTAAGGTCCTCATGGCAGCTGAGCAGTCAGAGTTGCTCGTCCAGCCTCAGTCGAAGCCGGTGAAGGTGGAGTCTCATCGCAGTTTTGTTTCCAAGTCAAAGAAGAAGCGCCTCCCCAAAGTGCTCAGTGAGAAAGAGAAATATTACAGACACCGTCGTCACTTCGAGCAGCGCAGCCACCGGAAGGTTTGGCCGGCAATAATTTATTGAAGTTGTTTATCTTTTCTTTATCTTTGTCTGTATTCGCATCGCCCGCTCTCGTGCATTCGATCGGCGCCCTGCATCTGCCGTCATGCGCTATCGTTGTCTCGCTGTCTCGCTGTCTCGCTGTATCTCTCGGTCGCTTCGCAGCATCAAGCGTTGAGCCGCGCTCCCGCGTCTATTATTTTAATTCGGTCGTCAACCCTACGCAGTCACATACATATGTCATATGATCTATAGATAAAACAAATAATTTAAATAAATTGTAATCATACATAGAAATCTAAAGGTCCTTGTTATTCATTAAAGCCTGGGAACATTAAAAAAAAGCTCCCGAAAACGCTCGGTAAATGAACAAATACCAAAAATATAATGATGATGATGATATTCACAAAAATTAAATAGAAATTTTAGATTTTCACGAAAGGCTGCGGAAGACTCTAAGAAAATTTTAGAAGTCCCATTATTAGGTTCTTACTTGTAATTTTCGAATTCATTGAAAACAGATTGTTTGTAAATTTATTTCATTTCGACTATCCTTTTTTCCGGTATTTATAGCGTACGGTCATGGCTTTAAATTAATTCATTTTGTTATCAAACTCGGGTTTTATTTGTTGATGTTGGGCCAAGCAGCCAAAGGCGAAGTGGCTTGAAACAATTTATAAAGACTCTGAAAAGATTATTGGCCTATCGCTATTGTAGCCGAAAAGGCAACCATCGAAATTCGCGCCAGGACCTTATTGGCTACGGCTCTACCCAGGGATATCGCTTTTTTTTTTTTTTTTTTTTTTTTGCGCGGTTCCCACTGCATACGTACAGCCCCCCTCCCGTCCAACCGACCGAGGGACGCTGCCGCGTGACGTACGGCTCGAATCGCGGGAATAGATTCGAGATAGTTAAGCAAAAAGTAGGAGAAAGATATCACGAGGAAGAGTGTTGCACAGATAAGGCGGTTGTATAATTAGATGTAGATAATACGTGGAATTTTAATGAAGTCTAGTATAAGTTAGTTTAGGGCGGAGCGGGAGCGCAAGTGAAGCTCCCACTTGCGCTCTCCCATGAATTCGCCCCGCTTCGCCGCACTAGATAAGCTAGGCTTAAGGTTTTGTTAATATGAATATAATCGAATTTATAACGTCGAAGAGTGCACGCATTTTTGTTTTCGTTCGTTTTTTTCGCAATTTAATTTAATTCTACAGCCACCTATTTTTCCTTTCGTTTTCTTGGCGAGATAAAATAATCTCGATAAACATTTTGGCGCCCCCGGGTGGACTGTAGTATAATTAAATAAAAAAAAAAAGCAACAAAAAATAGTGACAGTGACACATAACATATATAAACAATATATGTAACATATATACATTCAAAAAAAAAAGAGTTGCTCGCGACGGTTGTGCCAGTGAATTGAAAATACAAATTAAAGAATTCTCCGCGTCGCGAAACTTCTCCAATCAACTACATAGCTGCTACTGGAAGGATTCGTCGTCCCCATGCCCTGCACCTGCATCAAATGTGAAAGGAAAGTGGCCGCAGGATTAAAGGATCCGAAAGCAGAACCCCAGGTATTTGTGCAAAAAATTGAAAGTTGAGATAAGACAAATTAAAATCCGTCTTGTGCTGGAATATTGCACCCTCCTTTCAATTCTTGGCGCATACGTACGTAGAAAAAATAGTAGAGCAAAAATAAATAACAACATATATAAAAATTCTAAAATTGTAATTATAAATATATGTGCTTACCTAAATATACTGCCTGTGGATAAAATAAAAAAGACTTTTTGGCGCGTATAGTTTACCGGTCCGCCAAGTGACGCGCTCCCCTACAATTTGGTCGAGCATATTGGTTTCGGTGTCATTGGCGACCAACTATTTTTTTTGGATACTCTGTGCCTCGACTATCAATAATTCGTTATCAATTAATTAATCAATTTAGATTTGGTTAAATTTAATAAATTATTTATTATATTTAAATAAGATTAATTAATTATTTTCGTTTTCGCATTTTCTTGTTGTTGAATTAAATTCAATAAAATTTTAAATAAATTTCTAAAAATTTATTTATTAATAAATTTTTAATATTAATATTTTAAAATTAATAAAAAATTTAAATAAATTATTAATCTTAAATTTGCATCGTTTTCGTTTTTGTATTGAAAAACAAATTTTTTATAATGGAAAGTACTAAACAAAAACTTAATTCCACGACTCTTATTGACTTAAAAAGAAGATTAAATGTCAAAGTTAAAAGCATTCGCCGGTTGGAGGAACGTTTGGAAGATGGATCACTTCCTCTAAATGAAACCGAGCTAGAGTGCAGGCTTTAGATGAGGCAATTTCTAAAGCAAATGAGTTGCAAGACCAGATCGAGCCAATAGATGAATTGGATGATTTCGGAGCCGAGTTGGAAGAGTTAGGAATAACTACCAAGGCAAGGATCATGTCCTTATGTAATGCCTTTAATTCAGCTGAAGACTCCCGTTCAGCTACTGCAATTTCTGCAGCCCCAACTCGAGCTCGACTTCCTAGTTTGGCATTGCCAAAATTCAGTGGAAATTATTCGGATTTCAAAAATTTCATAAGTCTTTTCGAGACATTAGTTGACAAAGATGTGAACATTCCAGTTATCGAGAAATTTAATCATTTAATTTCTTGCCTCTCTGGTGAAGCCTTAGGAACTGTCAAGGCATTCCAGGTCACCGAGAGTAATTACGCCAAAGCTATCGCTAGTTTAAAAAGAGTTTATGATAACGAATGTCTCATCTTTGCGAACCAAATATGTCAACTGTTCAGCCTTCCGAAAATTTCCCAGCCGGCTGCGTCGTCGTTGAGGGGTCTCATCGACACTGTATCATCAATTTATGGATCACTATTATCCATAGGAGATGATACTAAAATTGCAAACTCAATGATTATTCATTTAGTTTTGAGTAGAGTGGATCCAGTGACCAAGCAAAAATGGGTAGAGTCACTGGATTATGAGGAATTGCCGCTGTGGTCCGATTTCGAAAAAATACTACTTCGTAGATACCAGCATCTGTCCGCTGAAGAGACTGGCAAACCAAAACAAGAAAGAACTGGGTTCAGCAAGCAACTGAATAGAACTTCGTTGGCTTGTTCTTCTACCAACGCCAAACCAGCTTGCAGTTATTGTAACGCTAACAACCATTTTTTGGCACAGTGCAGTCCGTTCGCTCGCCTTGCTGTAATGCAAAGGTTTGAGTTTGTTAAGTCAGCCTCCCTATGTTTGAATTGTCTGCGAAAAGGTCACACGGTAGCGAATTGTAAATCGACCAGCTGCCAAATCTGTTCAAGATCGCACCATAAACTTCTGCACCGATTTACAGTGACCGAAAATAGCTTAGCATTACCACCACCCACACAAAATCCTCCTCCAGAGTTAACGAATGATGGCCCTTCTACTTCACATGCTTTGCATGCGTCGTCTGTAGAAAGGGTTTTGTTAGCAACGTCGATGGTAAGCGTTCGCACAAAAAATGGTTAGCACATCTTGGCCCGAGCATTACTTGACTCAGGGTCACAAATGAATTTTATTACAGAAGATCTTGCTCAACGCTTACAGATCCGTAGGGAGGAATCGTGCATCAACTTGCTTGGAATTGGTCAAACTAATTCACAAGTCAAGAAAAAGATACACACCGTGGTGAAGTCGAGAGTCAATGGTAGCGAGTTTCCGTTCGACTTTTGGGTTTTGAAAACCATTTCAGGCTATCACCCTGACCAGTCGGTGAACGTGAAAGATTGGACCCTACCAAAGAACTTGCCGTTAGCAGACCCATATTTTTACAAACCTCAGCGGATAGATATGCTAATTGGAGCTGAGTCATTTTTCGAACTGTTGTCCGTTGGCCAAATAAAACAAGGTCCGAACCATCCCATCCTTAAAAAAACTCTCCTTGGGTGGATAGTATCGGGAAAATATCTGGCAAATTCCTCAACTCCTCCACAGCCACACAGGAAGTATTAGAGTCAATAGACAAAAACTTGAAAAAATTCTGGTCGTTGGAAGAAGTTCCATCTTCTAAAAAGATGTTGTAGCCAGAACAAGAGCTATGTGAGGAACATTATCGGAAGACTACAAGAATATTGCATTGCCTTCATGTCAATTTGAAGTTAAACTTCCATTTAAGTCGGATCCAAGCGTTTTGGGCACTGCACCAGCCAATTCATTCGAGATAGCCAAACGCCGATTCCTGTCGCTCGAGAGAAGATTATCTCGAGATCCGAACTTAAAGAAAATGTATTTGGAATTTATGGAAGAATACGAATCCCTAGGCCATATGTCCCTTCCAAGCAATGACGTTCTTGCTTCTCCACACTACGTCATACCCCACCAGTGTGTCTTGCGGCCGCAAAGTACAACGACCAAACTTCGAGTCGTTTTCGATGCGTCCTGCAAGACATCCACACAAAAGTGTTTAAATGAGTTGTTGATGGTGGGTCCAACAATTCAGGAAGAGCTTTACTCAACTCTTCTTAGATTTCGGCTAAACAAATTCGCTCTGGTAGCCGACATAAAAAAGATGTATCGTCAAGTGATGGTAAATGAAGCAGATCGACGATACCAGTTGATAGTGTGGAGAAAAGACCCGTCTGAGTCCTTGAAATTGTGCAAGCTCAACACCGTTACTTATGGCACTGCACCAGCCCCATTCCTGGCCATAAGGTGTTTGAAGAGGTTGAGTGAATCCGCGAAAAATACATTCCCTCGAGCTGCTAAAGTTATTGGGTCTGACTTTTACGTCGACGACATGTTAACGGGTGCTGGTTGCGTGGAGGAGCTAAAGACAATTAAGTCTGAAGTAACTCAGGTTCTTCAAAACGCTGGGTATGAATTGAGCAAGTGGTTTTCAAACTCGCCTGAAGTTACTGCATCCGAGAGCACGGTTAAGCCAATAACACTTTCGGACTCAGAGCTGACAAAAACATTAGGAATCGTTTGGGTTCCTAAAGATGATGTATTTAAATTCGAAATTGATATGTCAGTTATGGGTCAAAGGGCGACGAAGCGGAATATTCTTTCGGTGACGTCAAAGCTTTTCGACCCTCTTGGCTTATTAAGCCCGATCCTTATTAAAGGAAAGATCCTGTTACAGGAACTTTGGCTTAATAAGCTAGATTGGGATGAGTCCATTCCACTGCACTTGAAAACCGCATGGAACAAGATTCAGCTTGCCTTGTCACAGTTAGAAGAGATCTCAATACCGAGATTTGTGATGAGTGAGCCAATGTCACCAATTGAAATTCATGCCTTTTCTGACGCATCGATGAGAGCCTATGGAGCCTGCGTCTATATCCGTTGCAAATCTGCAGAAGGTAGTAAAGTCTCATTGTTGTCAGCAAAGTCGAAAGTAGCGCCGCTCAAGTTATGTGCCGCTCACCTTCTCGCGGACCTCTGTCGCAAAATAAAACCTCTTATCAAAGCCCCGATCGAACGAAGTGTATATTGGTCAGATTCGGAAGTTTGTCTTCATTGGATTCGTTCCCATCCATCGTCGTTGTCAACGTTCGTATCAAATAGAGTTGCTGAGATTCAAGAGTGGTCAGAGGATAGCACGTGGCGGCATGTACCAACTAAACAGAACCCGGCAGATATTGTGTCAAGAGGTGGAGACGTAAAGGAAACGATAGAATCAATTTGGTTCACAGGTCCATCGTTTTTAACGGAGCCGGAAGATAAGTGGCCAACGAGCCCTCGGTTTGATCCGTCACCAGAGATTTTGCAGATGGAAGCAAAGAAGAGTGCGGTCGGACTGACTGCAATGGTCTCTACCTCATATTTGTTGGAAGTGATAGAAGGATTTTCCTCTCACTTAAAACTGCTGCGAGTGTTCGTTTACATGGTCCGCTTTATAAAGAAGTGTAAAAAAGTAGTAGTTCCTTCTGATAATGTACCTTCCCCTGTCGAATATCGAGACGTGTTTAATAAAATTGTCCAGATAGTCCAAGAGCACGAGTATCAAGAAGAAATTAAAAATGTTAGAAAAAATCTTGTTGTTAGCCCAAGCCTACAGAAGCTAAGTCCGTTTGTCCATGAAACCTCTCAGGCTGGGCTTACCTTTTCGTTGTTGCGGGTCGGGGGGCGACTAGCTAATGCTCCTATTTCGTACGATGCCAAGTTTCCAGTATTGTTGACGAAGCGCTCTCAATTTGTTCAGAGCTACGTCCGATACTTGCACGAGTCGAATTTTCATGTGGGTCCACGAGCACTAGTGAGTCTCTTGCGACAGCGCGTTTGGATTGTAAACGCGCAGGAAGTCTGCAGTCAGATAGTGCGGTCATGCATACGCTGTTTTAAATGCAAGCCTCATCTGATGACTCAAATCATGGGAGATTTACCCTTAGATCGAGTTCGTGCTCTCCGCCCATTTTCCATATGTGGCGTGGATTTCTGTGGCCCTATTGAGACGATCTTGAAAATTCGTGGTAGGCCACCATACAAGTCCTACATTGCCCTGTTTATTTGTTTTTCGTCCAGTACAGAAGTAGATTTAGAAGTAGTTTCCGATCTGTCAACTGATTCCTTTCTATTGGCTTTTCAAAGGTTCGTTGGGCGCCGAAGATGTCCGCAGACCGTGCACTGCGACAACGCGACGAACTTCGTCGGAGCGAGTCGCCACTTCGCGGCACTGCGGCACCAGATCGAGAGCGAAGCGGACGAGCTGCGGCAATACGCATCAAAAAAAGGATGCGTATTTGCGTTCATACCGCCGCGGGCTCCGCACATGGGCGGACTATGGGAGGCAGGTGTGAAGTCTGCAAAACACCTACTCCTACGAGCGGTGGGCAGCGCAAAGTTGACCGCAGAGGAGCTGCAGACCGTCCTCGTTGGAGTCGAGGCCGTCCTGAACTCGAGGCCCCTGGGCGCCCTCAGTCAGGACCCAAGCGACGGCGAGGCGTTGACTCCCGGGCACCTGTTGACAGGCGGGCCGCTCATCGCCCCACCAGCACCGCGGACCCCGGACCAGCAGGGTCTAACGTGCTTGCGGCGATGGCGGCTTGTCTCGTCAATCAAGCAAATGTTTTGGCAGCGTTGGTCCCCCGTCTTGGGCCTACAGGCGCGGTCGCAGTGGCAGCGGGAGCAGGAGGACGCCAGGAAGGGCGATCTGGTGCTGGTCGCCGAGGACAACCAGCCGCCCCAGCAGTGGATCACCGCCAGGGTCGTCGAGACTCACGCCGGCGCGGACGGAAGGGTCAGGGTCGCCGACGCCAGGACGAGTAGAGGAGCAGTATTTCGGAGAGCAGTCCACAAGCTGGCAAGGTTGCCAATAGTTGAAGCCTACGGAAGTCCTTCCTTAGGCTTCAACGGGGCCGGTGTATAATTAGATGTAGATAATACGTGGAATTTTAATGAAGTCTAGTATAAGTTAGTTTAGGGCGGAGCGGGAGCGCAAGTGAAGCTCTCACTTGCGCTCTCCCATGAATTCGCCCCGCTTCGCCGCACTTGATAAGCTAGGCTTAAGGTTTTGTTAATATGAATATAATCGAATTTATAACGTCGAAGAGTGCAAGCATTTTTGTTTTCGTTCGTTTTTTTCGCAATTTAATTTAATTCTACAGCCACCTATTTTTCCTTTCGTTTTCGTGACGAGATAAAATAATCTCGATAAACAGCGGTTAATATGTATAAGCGATTTAAGATTGTTAGTAGAGCAAGGTGACAAGATGTGGTAGAGACCATTGTAGTCCGAACATAATACCCTGAACGGATCGTGTTGGGCATATGTCGAACTACAATGGCTGAGGAGCAGAGGACGAAAGTTTCTGGTCCTTCTACTAGGAATGTTAAAATTTAAGCGTGTTAGTAAATGCTGGCTGTCTATATTTCCATAAATAAGATTATATAAAAACATGACACCCAGCATCGTTCTACGGTTTGTTAATGATGGTAAGTTGATTAGTAAAAGTCTACTACGATAAGAAGGGAGGTAAAGATTTGCATCCCAATTAAGTCCCCTAAGCGCAAAAGTAAGGAAGTTTTTTTGTACAGATTCAATGTGATCTTGGTGTACTCCATATTGAGGACTCCAGACACACGATCCATACTCAAGAATCGGACGCACCAGTATATACATATATAACGTTTTAGTTATGTACGGGTCATTAAATTCTTTTGACCATCTTTTAATAAAACCAAGCACACCCATAGCTTTATTAACCATGGTAGATATATGGTCGGTAAATTTAAGTTTCAAATCTAATAGGACACCTAGATCGTTAACCTGAGTTAATCGTTCTAAGGCGTTCCCATAGAGAAAGTACATAGCCTGGTGAGGACTAGATCGGTAAAAAGACATGAGTTTACATTCCGATCCATTAAGCTTTAGGTTATTTGCTAAACACCATTTTTGAAGTTTATCCAAATCGGATTGAAGTCTAGAGTCTAGACTGGGCGCTAGTGAATTTATACTGAAGGCATAGCTTTACATCATCAGCGTACATAAGTACAAGTGAATTAGTTAAGGCAAGGGGCAAGTCGTTAATAAGCAATGTAAAAAGTAGGGGTCCAAGATGGCTTCCTTGGGGCGACCCCGATGTGGCGCGGACTAAACGCGAGGTAACATCTTTAAAGAAAACACGTTGGGTTCTCTCACATAAGTAGCTCGAAATCCACATAAGAAAATCAGTTGGGAATCCCAAAACGACTGAGTTTACTTATAGAAGCGAATGGTTAACAGAGTCAAATGGTTTACTGAAGTCAGTATAAATGACGTCTGTTTGTAAGCCATTCCGGAAGCCATCAGTGATAAAAGATGTTAGCTCCAATAAGTTGGTAGTGGTGGAGCGGCACTTCATGAAGCCATGCTGGCACGGAGTTATTATTGAACTACATAGGTGTTGCAAATGTGGAGTGATAAGTTTTTCAAAAAGCTTAGGAATTGCTGACAATTTAGAGATGCCTCTATAATTTGCAGGGTCGGATTTTTTCTGTTTTTTATGGAGCAGAATAATGAAAAATTCCTTCCATATAAGGGGAAAAATCGAAGATACCAGAGATATGTTAAAGAGTTTAAGGAGCGGTTTGCACAGAACCTCGGCGCAGTTCTTCAGAACACAGCCTGGTACTCCATCACCTTAAGAAGATCCGATCCGGGCTTGACCTAAAGAAGATCCGATAACACAATACTTTGATCGAAAGATGGGCAAAATATAAGGTTGGCTGATTGGATATTATAAGTGTAAGGCTGAGCTGAACTGCTGCTGGGTGAATACGTAGTTTGAAAAAACTGTGCAAAGAGATCGGTCATTGCCTGATCAGTGTTCGCATTAGAGTTCTCAAACGTAAGCAGTGGGGGAAAAGATACATGTTTACGCTTAGTGTTTACAAAGTTATAAAACTGCTTCGGATCCTGAGTAAACTGAATCCTGCAGCGGCGAATATAACTCCTACAATATTTTGCGTTATGCACGGTGAAATTGGACCGAGCTACTAAGTATCTTGAATAACTAAGTGTACAGCCAGATAATCTATGTTTATTTAAAAGTCTACTCATACTATTCTTTAAATTTATAAGATGCCTTGTATACCAAGGCGGATTCGTTGAAGCGGTCGAATATTTCCACGGCACACAAGCGTCAAAAAATGAGTTTAAGGTGAAATAAAATTTTTGTAATGCTAAGTTTATATCATCGCATGCCAGTAAATCAGACCAATCAAATTCCGAAATTAACTTATTTAATTTCATAAAGTCAGTCTCACGAAAGAAACGAACTTTATGAGATTTAAGTGTAGACTTAAGGTCAATTAAGGAGTTGTTTTCAATTGAAAGCTCAAGAGTGGGATGATATGGATCCTCAGGGTCAGAAAATGGCAAAGTTCTGGAAAGAGTAATTCCATCAGGATCAGAAACGAAACATAAGTCCAGCAGTCGACCTAAAGAATTTCTAACGTGGTTAATTTGCCCGAGTGACATGTCAAACATACCCACAGGGAAGTCGTGGTGGGAGTTAAGCTGTAAAGACGGTGAATTTTCAACATTTGACCATATAAGTTCTGGGATATTAAAGTCACTCAGAGCTATCAGCTGGTCACCATCAGACAGACGATCGAAAACCAAACGAATAGCGGACAAATGTTGCCAGTATGTTGGCGGTTTGGACGAAGGTGGTATGTACGAACTGGTAACATACAAAGATTGATCGGACAAAGTGATTTTGATGCAAAATTCAATGGCACCAAACTCTTGTGATTTTACCTCTTCAGAAGCGAGTTTGGAGTCTACAGAGATTAACACTCCTCCTCCCCTTCGCAGAGTTCTATCACATCTAAAAGTGGCGTACCTACTAGGAAAAACTTCGGAGCTTAAGATCTCCGTCTTTAACCAAGTTTCTGTAAATACAATAATGTGAGATGCAAAGAAAGAACTATTAGAATACAGTTTGGGAAGTTTTCTACGTAACCCTCTTGTATTCTGATAGGTAAGTGTTAGAGAAGACATTAGTTTTTTAAAACAGAGGAAGATGAAGTGGAAGGTTGGTCAGTGGCCGTAACATGTGGGAGTTTTACACCCACAGGTTTGGTTATTTTTTTTTTCACCGTACTTGGCTGATGTTCTTGGACGAAAATATTCTCTGGCCAAAAGCTGGCGGAACAAATCGTCTTGAACATCTGCAAGGGCACACGTATTTTGAAAGATGACGTGTGCCTGGTGTATGAATATTTAAATTTTGTAATGTCCACCACCTTTATGTCGACTTTTGCTTTGGCTTTGATGAAAGCCGAGATATCAATCTCAGAAGTATCAGGGGCAAGCCGGGAAATAAAAATATGTTTCTTTTTCGCGCGGTTCCCACTGCATACGTACAGCCCACCTCCCGTCCAACCGACCGAGGGACGCTGCCGCATAACGTACGGCTCGAATCGCGGGGATAGATCCGAGAACGTTTAGGAGAAGAGTAGGGGTAAGATATTACGAGGAAGAGTGTTGCATAGATAAGGCGTTTAGTATAAAGGATTTAAGATTGTTAGTGGAGCAAAGTGGCAAGGTGTGGTAGAGACCATTGTAGTCCGAACATAATACCCTGAACGGATCGTGTTGGGCATATGTCGAATTACAATGGCTAAGGAGTAGAGGACGGAAGTTTCTAGTCCTTCTACTAGGAACGTTAAAATTTAAGCGTGTTAGTAAATGCTGACTGTCTACATTACCATATATAAGATTATATAGAAACATAACACCCAGCATCGTTCTACGATTTGTTAATGATGGTAAGTTGATTAATAAAAGTCTACTATGATAAGTGGGAAGGTGAAGATTTGCATCCCAATTAAGTCCCCTAAGGGCGAAAGTAAGGAAGTTTTTTTGTACAGATTCTATGTGATCTCGGTGTACTCCATATTGAGGACTCCAGACACACGATCCATACTCAAGAATCGGACGAACCAATGATGTATATAACGTTTTTGTTATGTACGGGTCATTAAATTCTTTTGACCATCTTTTAATAAAGCCAAGCACACCCATAGCTTTATTAACCATGGTAGATATATGGTCGGTAAATTTAAGTTTCAAATCTAAAAGGACTCCCAGATCGTTAACCTGAGTTAATCGTTCTAAAGCGTTCCCATAGAGAAAGTACATAGCCTGGTGAGGACTAGTTCTATAAAAGGACATGAGTTTACATTTCGATCCATTAAGCTTTAGGTTATTTGCAAAACACCAATTTTGAAATTTATCCAAATCGGATTGAAGTCTAGATTGGGCACTAGTGAATTTATACTGAAGACAAAGCTTAACGTCATCAGCGTACATAAGTACGAGTGAATCAGTTAAGGCAAGGGGCAAGTCATTAATAAAAAGTGTAAAAAGTAAGGGTCCAAGATGGCTTCCTTGAGGCACCCCAGATGTGACGCGGACTAGACGCGAGGTAACATCTTTAAAGAAGACACGTTGGGTTCTTCCAGATAAGTAGCTCGAAATCCAGATAAGGAGGTCAGTTGGGAATCCCAAAAGACTGAGTTTACTTATAAGAAGCGAATGGTCGACAGAGTCAAATGCTTTACTGAAGTCAGTGTAAATGACATCTGTTTGTAAGCCATTCCGGAACCCATCCGTGATAAAAGATGTTAGCTCCAGTAAGTTGGTAGTGGTGGAGCGGCGCTTCATGAAGCCATGCTGGCATGGAGATATTATTGAACTACATAGGTGTTGCAAATGTGGAGTGATAAGTTTTTCAAAAAGCTTCGGAATTGCTGACAATTTAGAAATGCCCCTATAATTGGCAGCGTCGGATTTTTTCCCTTTTTTATGAAGAGGAATAATGTAAGATTCCTTCCACATAAGGGGAAAGATCGAAGTCTCCAGCGAAAGATTAAAGAGTTTAAGGAGCGGTTTGCACAGAGCCTCGGCGCAGTTCTTCAGAACACAGCCTGGTACTCCATCGGGGCCTGGCGAATACACGGGCTTGACTTTAAGAAGACCCAATAACACACCACTTTGATCAAAAGAAGGGCAAAATATAAGGTTGGCTGATTGGATATTATAAGTGTAAGGCTGACCTGTACTGGTGCTAGGTGAGTATGTTGTTTGAAAAAACTGTGCAAAGAGATCGGCCATTGCCTGATCAGTGTTCGCATATGAGTTCTCAAACATAAGCATAGGAGGAGAAGATACATGTTTGCGCTTAGTGTTTACAAAGTTATAAAACTGCTTCGGATCCTGAGTAAACTGAATCCGGCAGCGGCGTATATAACTCCTATAACATTCAGCGTTATGCACGGTGAAATTGGACCGAGCTACTAAGTATCTTGAATAACTAACTGTACAGCCAGATATTTTATGTTTATTTAAAAGTCTATTCATAACGATCTTTAAATTTCCTAGGTGCCTTGTATACCAAGGCGGATTAATTGAAACGGACGGATATTTCCATGGCACGCAAACGTCGAAAAATTTATTCAAAGTATAATAAAATTTAATTAAGGCAATGTTTACATCTTCACATGCCAGTAGATTGGACCAATCAAATTCCAAAATTAACTTATTTAATTTCATAAAGTCAGCCTTACGAAAGAAACGAACTTTATGAGATTTAAGTGTAGGCTTAAGGCCAATTACGTTATTGTTTTCTATTAAAACCTCAAGAGTGGGATGATATGGATCCTCTGGGTTGGAAAGTGGTAAAGTTCTGGAAAGAGTAATTCCATCAGGATCAGAAACGAAACACAAGTCCAGCAGCCGACCTAAAGAATTTCTAACGTGGTTAATTTGCCCGAGTGACATGTCGAACATGCCCGCCGGGAAGTCATGGTGCGAATTCAGCAATAAAGACGGTGAATTTTTAACATTGGACCACCTGAGTTCTGGGATATTGAAGTCACCCAGAGCTACTAGCTGGTCACCATCAGACAGACGATCAAAAACAAACCTAATAGCGTCTAAATGTTGCCAGTATGTGGGCGGTTCGGACGAAGGGGGTACGTAGGAGCACGTAACGTATAATGATTTATCGGACAATATGATTTTAATGCAAAGAAATTCTATGTCACCAAACTCTTGTGATTTAATCTCTTCAGAAGCGAAATTGGAGTCTACAGAAATTAACACTCCTCCTCCCCTTCGCAGAGTTCTATCACGTCTAAAAGTGGTGTACTTACTTGGAAAAACTTCGGAGCTTAAGATCTCCGGCTTTAACCAAGTTTCTGTAAAGACTATAATGTGAGATGCAAAGAAAGAGCTATCAGAATACAGTTTGGGAAGCTTACTTCGTAACCCTCTAGTATTCTGATAGGTAAGTGTTAGTGAAGGCATTAGTTTTTTGAAGCTGACGTGGAAGGTTGGTCAGTGGCTCTAACATGTGGGAGTTTCACTCCCACAGGTTTGGTCATTTTTTTCTTCACCGTACTTGGCTGATGTTCTTGGACGAAAATGTTCTCTGGCCAGAAACTGGCGGAACAAATCGTCTTGAACATCTGCGCGGGCACACGTATTTTGAAAGATGACGTATGCCTGGTGTAGTTATATTTAAATTTAGTTATATCTGCCACCTTTATGTCGGCTTTTGATTTGGCTTTGATGTAAGCCGAGAGATCAATCTCAGAAGTATCAGGGGCAAGCCGGGAAACAAATATGTGTTTCGATGGTGGGATCACCTGCAAGGGTTTTGGTGCCGCCGTAACGAGTATGGCAGCATCAGTTCGTACCGGGGGTCCGGAAGCTTGATTGCCCTGTTCGGTGACTTTTAAGGGGGTTTCAATTATTGGGTCTGGTGGTATCACTTGAAGCGATGCCACAGAGGACATATCGGAAAATTGCTCGTTTATGCTGAGATATTCGGAAACCGAATTTTTCCCAGGTCCGGCCCTTGGGGTGGCCAGAGATATGAGCGGCTGCATAGTTGTCGGCTGAATAGGCTGAAGACTTTTCGCCACGGGCACATCACTAAAAGCAGATTTCTTACGCTTTGGAGACTCATTTAGTAGTTGAAGACTACTAAACTGTGTATCTAGCGCACAGAGTTGGTCGTTGATTTTACGAAAACCGCTAACCAGCCTTAAATCCACTTTTAGTCTGTCTCATGAACGATCTCATTTCGTCCTGAACAGCACGACAACCGTCACAGCAAAAGTGGAGACCAGACCTACGTGAGATGGCATCCGAAACTGAGGCCGTGAACCCGGCACACTTAGCGTGTAAAACGTTTTCACATAGCCAGCAGTGGATGGTAGGCTGGGATGAAGAGATTGTCTTATTACAAGACTTCAAACCACAGACAAGTTTAAATTCCATTATGAATATATTATTTTTATTATTGACGTACCGTGAACCACTGTGCCAAAGAGTCGAAAAAGGGAGAATAAAGAGGGCGATAAGTGAGAGTTAGTATAAGAGCAAAGAATATAGATAAGAATCTAGTGTGAGACAAAAGAAGCAACACCGTAAAGGATGAAGAAGCAGAGCAGTGCTATGTTTGGAAGAATATTAATAAATTTATTATTTTACCTCCAAATATATCACTACACACGCGAAGCGAATCGGATGTTTGGGATGAAAAGAATCGGGTTTATGTAAATAAATAAAAATAAACACCGGATTGTTTATAATTATTATAATAAATAAAGATTTTTCAAAACGCAGTGCGCACAAAAAAAACACGTCCGTTCGCTTTAAGAAAAAGTGAGGAAGTTGATGGTTTCGATGGTGGGATCACCTTCAAGGGTTTTGGTGCCGCAGCAACTAGTACAGCGGCATCAATACGTACCGGGGGTCCGGACGGTCGATTGCCCTGTTTGGTGACTGTTACAGGGGTTTGAATTATTGGGTCTGGGATCACTTGAAGCGATGCCACAGAGGACATATCGGACAATTGCTCATTAATCCTGATATATTCGGAAGCCGAATTTTTCTCAGGTCCGGCCCTTGGGGTGGCCAGAGATATAAGCGGCTGCATAGTTGTCGGCTGAGCAGGCTGAAGATTATTCGCCACAAGCACATCACTAAAAAGGATTTTTTACGCTTTGGAGACTCGTTTAGTAGTTGAAGACTACTAAACTGTGTATCGAGCGCACAGAGTTGGTCATTGATTTTTCGAAAACCACTAATCAACTCCTTGAATCCGCTTTTAGTCTGCCTCGTGAACGGTCTTATTTCGTCCTGAACAGCACGACAACCGTCACAGCAAAAGTGTAGACCAGACCTACGTGAGATTGCATCCGAAACTGAGACCGTGAACCCGGCACACTTAGCGTGTAAAACGTTTTCACAGAGCCAGCAATGGATGGTAGGCTGGGAAGAAGAGATTGTCTTATTACCAGACTTCAACGCACAGACCAAGTTAAATTCCATAGTTATTAGGTTAGGTGAGGTTAAGGCGGTGATGTTAGGGGGGTCATAGAAGACCCCCCCCGCCACCACTTGAGCCGCTAGGGCTCCTTGTGTTACCGCTGGGGCAAGCTTTTCACCTAAGTGTTACCCCAAGTGTTAAGTGTATTGCCCCAATCGCTAGGCTGCAGTCTGGTCTGGTGAGAGCAATAAGTCTCGCTGATCTTTTCTGAGAGCGTGTCGGCCAGATCAGACGAGAGGTTCTTCAGGTCTGGAGGTTTCTCCATTTCCTGTTGGCTGCCAGGTCGAAAAATTCCCTGCACTTTAGCCTGCAAGTAGCCAAGGGTATGCCTACTAATTCTTTCTCCGGTAGGAGAGGGTAGGTAGTCCCTGCCCTCGCTAGTTCGTCTGCAGTGCAGTTTCCCTCGTGATCCCTGTGACCGGGAACCCAAATGAGGTAGATGTCATGCTCTTCAGCCATCTCGTTGAGAGATCTGCGACAGTCATTGACTGTCCTGGAGTTGGACGAGAATCCGTCTAGTGCCTTAAGGGCTGCTTGACTGTCGGAAAAGATGCATATTGTATCCCGATTGCCCCTTAGTGCTGGGGATTCCAGTGCTTCCCTAATGGCTACTACTTCAGCCTGGAAAACACTGCAGTGGTCAGGGAGTCTGAAGGACTCCTTTAGGCTCAAATGTTCACAAAAGTAACCGCCTCCCACCTGGCCGTTAAGTTTTGATCCATCTGTGTAGATGTGAATGGAGCCCTCCGGTCCCGGTGTCCGGGTGTCCCATTCCTCCCTCGAGGGGATGATGATTCTGTAATTATTGGTTGGTTGGTCGATGGGCACGCAGTAGTCCGTGCCCCCCTCAGGCATGAAGTGATGTAGGTTCAGTCTGGTGTGACCAAAACTATTCTTGCTCCATAGATTCGCCTCTCGCAGTCTTATTGCCGCCATTGTGGCTATCTTTACCCCCATCAGTTCTACTGGTAGTAGGTCAAGGATGATATCTAGGGCGTCGCTAGGCGTAGTGCGTAGACTGCCTGTTATACAGACTTCCGCCATGCGCTGCGTCTTCCTGAACCTGTCCCTGCATAAGGAGTTGTCCAGGGCTGGCCACCAGACCACAAATCCATAGAATAAGATTGGTCTGATGATCGCTGTGTATAACCATCTGACTATCTTGGGAGACATTCCCCATTTCAGGCCTACCGCCTTGCGGCAGGTATAGAGTGCTATTGCCGCTTTCTTAGTCCTATCTGCGGTGTACAGCTTCCAGTCCAGTTTCCTGTCTAGAGTGATGCCTAGGTACTTCGCACTATCGCTAAGAACTAGTGATTCCCCTAGAAGTTTCGGAAGCCTTAGATTTGGTATCTTGTACTTCCTGGTGAACAGCACGAGCTCTGTCTTGGACGGATTGACTCCTAGCCCGTTCCTTTGCACCCAGGCCGTCAGAACTTCGAGCTTCCCTGACATTAGGTCGCATAGCGTTTGCGGGTATTTCCCTACGAAGGCAATAGTAACATCGTCCGCGTACGCAATGATCTTACAGCCGCTACCCTCTAAGGATCGTAGTAGGCTATTAATCGCCATGTTCCAGAGTAGTGGTGAGAGTACACCTCCTTGGGGTGCCCCTCTTGACGTATCTTCGAATAGTCGAACCTCCAAGTATAGCATCGACACTCCTGTTGACCAGGATCTGCCGTATTAGGTCAATTGATCGGTCGTCTATTCCAAGTCCCGTCAGTGCATCAATGATTGAGCACGGCAAGATGTTGTTGAAGGCCCCTTCTATGTCTAAAAAAGCAACAAGTGCGTATTCCTTAAAGTTGATCGCTCGCTCAGCGATCATAGTGATTTCGTGCAGCGCTGTTTCTGTTGATCGGCCCCTTTTGTAAGCATGCTGAGAGCATGAGATGTCCCTTGGGTTAATGGTTAGTTGGAGATGGAGACTCAGGAGTCTTTCCATAGTCTTAAGGAGGAAGGATGAAAGACTTATAGGTCTGTAGTCCTTGGGGGTGCAGTGGGATGGTTTCCCCGCCTTGGGTATGAATACAACCTTCGTGCACAGCCACGCCTTTGGTACCATACCAGTAGTAAAGACTGTACGGAAGATTTTCTTGATCCATTTCCTTAGGTTAATACCGGCCCTGGATAACTGAGCCGGTATGATACCGTCTGGGCCCGGAGATTTGAAGGGTTTAAAGCTTTCTATTGCCCACTTAAGATTTCTGTCAGTAAGTAGGTAGTTGAGTAAGCTCTGATTGCCCTGGCTACGCATCCCCTGGGTTGTTTCTTCCGATGAGCAACCCGGGAAGTGTGCGTTGACAAGGGTCTCCAGAGATTCCTGGCTTGAGGTTGTCCACCGCCCATCCGTGTTCTTAATATAGCCTACGATGGGGGCTGTAGTAGAGAGAATCTTTCTTAGGAGGGCGGCCTCTGATGTCTCCTGGATATTGGTGCAGAAGTTGGCCCTGGCAACCCTCTTTGCCTTACGCAATTCTTTGTTATACCGCCTGAGTTCTGCTTTATAGGCCTCCCACGCGTCGTCTGTGTTTGTACGGTGCGCGTGGTTAAAGGCCCTACGAGCATTTCTTTTGTAGGGGGCTAACGACGAGGTCCACCATGGAGGCTTATTCGATCTGCTGCTACCTAATCTTTTCTTGGGGCAGGCCCTATGGTATGCTTTTGCGCTCGTCGCAGTAAGCTTTCCTACCATGGCGTTGAGCCCCTCGTAGGTCTCGATAGTCTCTGAAGGTGGTTCACCTAGGGATCTATCGGGTTTTTTTTTATAGAGCTCCCAGTTTGCCTTCCTAGGGTTTCGAACTGCTTGCTTGGTGACGTTTTCAAAATTTACGACTACCTCAATGTAGCGGTGGTCTGAAAAGGAGTGTTTGTCTAGGACTCTCCAGCTGGTGATTACATCAGCCAGGAAGTGCTGTTCTTGACGACGAAGGTGGGTTCTGAACCTCTGTTACCCACTAGAAGCTTAGAGCTGAGGATAAAATCGAAGATTGACTCACCCCTCTCATTCGTGTCCGTGCTTCCCCACTGACTATGATGAGTGTTGGCATCCCATCCTATTAGTAGGTCGATTTTCCTCCTCTCGCTGTCTTCCACTAGCCGCCTAAGTAGCAAGTGCGGTGGGGGTCCTGTTTGGTCATGACCCATATATGCCTAGCATATTCTTAGATGGCCGCCTTGGCCTTCTATCGCTGCGGCTACATGATCTTCATTGCTGAAATTTGGTAGCAAGAAAATGTTAAGGCTCTTTTTTGCTAGAATGCATGCTCGCTTTTTACCTGTTACATCGGCTGTGTACAGCCTGAAATCGGACGCCCCCAAACCGAGAATCCTGTCTCCATGGATCCAGGGTTCTTGGATGAGGGCCACGTCAGCTCCACTCTCTGCGAGATGGAGCAGGAGGGCGGCGGATGCCACCTTACTGTGATGGAGATTTATCTGCAGGAATGTCAGAGACATCCTTTAGATTTTCCACCACAGTAACCTCAACCTCGGTGTCGGAGCCTAGCAGTGAATCCTCCTCCATGCCGACGCCCCCAAGAGCCCTTGCCAAGTCACTCTCCTCTGAGGTGTACCCTTCCAGAATGTCCTCCTCCACATCTGACATTCCATCTGGGCGGACCTCTTCGGTCGGTTCCCCCAAGTCTAGCTCCTGTGCGTCTGTCTCCAAGTCGATGCCTCCTGGCTTATTCTTCGCATCCGACTTGTAGATCCTCACTGCTACGTGCTCGAACCCGTACTTAATACGGCTACCAGCACCCTCCAGGATCCTAGCAGTCTCCTCATTTAGAGTGAGGACGACCTGCCTTCTTAGTCCCACTGCTTCCTCCACCTTGGCGACTCTCCAGTCCGCCGTAGGGAGTGTGGGATTGCACATTTTGAGCATGGCCAGTATGGTTGCAGGGTCCGCCGGCTTCTCTGTCAGCCATAGGCGGGCCCTCGGTTTGCTGGGGATCTTGTCCCAGTCCACCGCCTCCAGACTGGCTCCTGGGTAAACCTCTCCAAGCGACGCAATCATGCGCTTGTAGAGGCTTACAGACCTCCCATCTTGGCACGCTATCACCTTGATGCTACCACCTTGGTACCAACCTGCGTCTTCGCAGTCCGGTGGAGGTCCTCCGTTCTTGAGCACCTCCTCCATGAAGCCCCCATGCAGCTCGTTCACCACCCTTCGCCAAAGCTCCTTGGCAATCAGGCCATCCGTGGAGCCGTTGTCAACGACCCCAATGATGGTCCTGCCCTTGGTAACCTCTGCGAAGGATCTGTTGTTCTGTTGCGTCTGCACCTTTTTTTTCTTTGCTAGGGGCGCTCCACCGTCCGTCGACCTCTGCCTCTTCGCACTTTGTGCTCTATCCTTGGCAGAGTCGCCTACTTCTGTCGGCTTCTTCGGATCCAGTCTCACTCCCGCTTTTGCTGGCTGAAAGTCAGGCAGGATTTCCTTTTTCCCACTTTTTTCCCTCCCACTTTATGATCTCAGCCTGGTCGGGGTTGGATTCCGCCGATGGGTCTGCCCTCATCAGAATGAAGGCCGCTCTCCTCCTATCCTTGTAGGAGCCCTTCCGCTGCAGGGGGCCAGCAGTCGTCGGACCGGGGCCTTCCTTAGGGATGCCGCCGGTGCGAGAGGAGCTCGATCCTGGGGTCTTGCCCCCCACACCGTTCGGTGGTCCCATAGTGGGCCCCGTTTTGGGGGTCGGTGCCTTGGCATCTCCCCCTACACCGGCGCAGCTCGCCTCCGGACGTTGTCCCTTAGGGGGGAGCTTCGCCATCCCAGCATCTCTTTGGCCTCTATCTCCCTTGGAGATTGACGGATCCGTGATCCCATTTTCGGACTTTCTTAGGGAGTTCCGTTCTCCACTATTTTTATACCCTTGCAGAGGGTATTATAATTTTGGTCAAAAGTGTGCAACGCAGTGAAGGAGACATCTCCGACCCTATAAAGTATATATATTCTTGATCAGGATCACCTCTTGAGTCGATATGAGCATGTCCGTCTGTCCGTCTGTCCGTTTCTACGCAAACTAGTCTCTCAGTTTTAAAGCTATCGAGTTGAAACTTTGCACACACCCTTCTTTCCTTTGCAGGCAGTATATAAGTCGGAACGGCCGGGATCGGTCGACTATATCCTATAGCTGCCATATAACTGATTGATCGGAAATGCCATAACTTTGGTTTTTTTTTAAGTTAGAGGGTTGGGACTTTCCACACATGTTATATTTGACCAAAATATCTTGTGTACAAAATTTCATAAGGATCGACCGACTATATCCTATAGCTGTCATAGAACGATTGAAATTGGCTTCTAATTGAATCCTTCTAATTTAAGTTAGAAGGATGGGACTTGGTACAGATTCTATTTTGAACAAAATAATCTGATTTGTCGAATTTCATAAGGATCGGCCAACTATATCCTATAGCTGCCATATAACTGATTAATCGGAACTCGCTATAACTTCGTTGTTTTTCAAGTTAGAAGGATGGGAGTTTCAATGGATTCCTCTTTTGGCAAAATAATTCGATATGCCAAATTTCATAAGGATCGGCCAACTATATACGATCCGCTATGTATCTAATAATATAAGATGCGAGGCGCCACATAGCGGACTGCGACTCAACTGCAAGGGTATATAAACTTCGGCTCCGCCCGAAGTTAGCTTTCCTTTCTTGTTGTTAGTATTTTTGTTAAGATTCATTTTTGGACCCACAAGTAGGCGGGAAGGGGTTCGTCCATCATGACATAGCCCGCTTATCATGATAAGCCTGATTGAAACTGAGGGGTCGGCCGGTGCCCCAGAGTCCGCATATTAACGTCCGTGCACCCCCCCGGACATGCATCGCTCGGCATATGCTGTCCCACCTTGGATTGGGGTGATTTGAGGAAGGGAGTTTTCTTCTCCCCGCCCGACTACAATTCGCCAGCGTCCTCGGCAGAGACATGACCTTACCGGGACCTATTACCAGCCGCCCTCACGTGGTGAGTATAGTCGCACTACCAGCGGTGTACACAGTTACGGCACATGAAATCATGCGTTTCTCCCCCTGTAGTACCCGTTGGCTGACGGCCTCCATAGTTATTAAGATTTTAAATAATTAATTTATTAAAAATTATTAAAATTTCAATAATTAATTTATTAATAATATTGATGAACCTTGTACCACTGTACCAGGGAAACTAAAGGGGGAGATTAAAGAGAGCAGTTAGTGCGAGTTAGTAAAATGCAAAGAATAGAGATAAGAATCATTATTGAGCGAGAAATAGGAGCAATAGAATAGAAGCAACACCGTAAGAGATGAAGAAAAAGAGCAGGGCTATGTTTGGAAGAAAAATTTATAAAATTATTATTTTACCTCCAAATATATCACTGCACACGCGAAGCGATACGGATCTATGAATTGCAATATTTTAATATTTTTATTTTTTTTTAAGTGAATAGAAATAAACACCGATTGTTTATGCAAATCTAATAAGCAAATTTTATGACAACGCAGTGCGCACAAAAAAAAAACACGTCCGTCCGCTTTGAGATAAAGAGAAGAAGTGAAGCTTCATTGTCAAAGTTTGCTAACTCATTTCCCGCCCTACAGGGAGTGTTCGCCTACATTTACAAATTTTGCCACCACATCCATCACGAAGGGATTTCTGCCCAGGATCTCCAAGGAGGAACCCATCTGTTGTTGCGCGTCGTCCAGATTACCGAGTTTAAGGAAGAGATAAGCTTACTAAAATCACGCAGATTAGTTCCATCTTCGAGACCGCTTGCCTCGGTTGCTCCTTTTGTAGATGATGCTGGTTTGCTTCGTGTTGACGAGCGATTACGGTGGATTTTGATGGACGACATTCGATCATTCTTCCCAGAGGCCATCCCGTCACTTCGGCTATAGTGACTCACTATAATGAGAAGAACCTTCACTCTGGCTCTCGGGCACTAATTGCGAAAATCCGTTTTCAATACTGGCCCATTGGGGGAAGGATTACCGTTTTAAGGGTTTTAAACAAATGCATACGCTGTTTTCGTGCTAAGCCTCGTCTACTGGAGCATTTCATGGCTGATCATCCGACCTAGAGAGTTAAAGGATTCCAAAGCTTTTATTAACAGATGTGAATTTTCTCGGACCGTTTTTCTAAAAGGCAGAGTCTTGGAATAATGGCCCTATCAAATGTTACGTGAGCGAATTCATTTTCTTAAGTATGAAGCAGATTTGGAGTTAGTCAAGAAAATTTCCACAGCTTCGTTTCTGAGCGCGCTCCAAAAGTTTAATCATCAGACTTCTCTGCTCGACTTTTGCCTGTCGGAATCTATCGAGTGGCGGTTTATTCCTTCAAGATCTCCGCATTTTGGTGGTCTGTGGCAAGCAGCAGTAAAGACGGCGAAACCCCACCTATATCAGGCAGTTGGTCCCGCAATTCTTGGCTTCGAGGAATTGAGGACTTTGTTACGCCGCATATCCTCAATCATTAATTATAGACCCCTTGTGTCGATTTCAGAAAATCCTGCGGACCTAAATGTGCTAAGTCCGGGTCATTTTCTAAATGGCGGCTCGCTCTCAACATTCATCGAACCGGACCTTACTGCCCTAAACTTCAAACTTCTGGATGGGTGGCAAAGAGTCTTCTTCTTGCAGCATGTTTTCTGGGCGCGTTGAAAGGAGGAGTATCTTACTCTGCACCATCGATCCAAATAGCGCAACCCTGGCCCCGTAGTTTCTGTTGGTTATATAGAGAATCTACCCCCAATGAAGTGACCACTGGCCAGGTTCCTGGTTGTTGCACAGGGGTTGGAACATCTAAGCGGTGTAGCGTGTAACGGTCTTCTGCGCTTTTTCGAAAGGATTTGTACTTGCGAGGGCACGCTATAGAGTCCGGCTCTAGCTCGTCGGCTTTGGGGATGGAGGTCTTGCTTCATACAAATCCTAACACTGCCACATTTTAATATCAAATAAAGTCCAGAATTGAGCGTGCTGGCGACACGATAGATAGCTAGATACTAAACCGGGAGAACGGAAGAATTAATTCGACGCGAAAGAGATAGAGTTAGAAAGAGAGAGAGAGGAGAGAAGTAGAAAGTTTGCGATGCCACAGATGTAAATAGGCTCGCGTACTGCCCACCCTACCTTTGGCCACAGTCCGATAAAGCAATGCTTTAGTGACCCCTTCGAACACCCTACAACCGTGGAGTCATCAGCTCAGTTCAAACAGAAGATATTCAATTCATTATAAAAAAAATTTAATTCAGAATAAAACTTACAAAAATTTGGCTAAGACTAATGAAGTGTTTGAAATTATTCCTAAATGGTAGCTTGCATACAAAAAAAAAATATATAGCCTAATTATACGAGAGGGAAACTTATATGTAAAAAAAAAAATAAAAGTTAATATGTAAATGTTCAAAGAAATATGTGTATATATATAATATAATAAAATTTGGTATAAGTAAATATCACTTTGAAGGTGATAAAAAAAATTTCAAATGAGGGTATTAGAAAAATGATAAAAATTTAATAATTTCGTGCTCTTGTTAGTTTTGTTTGTGTGTTATGATGAAGGATGAATGAATTACATTATGGAATTAAAAATTCAGTGTGATTCGAGAAATTTTTCTCAGTGTATGTGTAAAAGGTAAATAAATCACTCACTGTAAGTCCATCGGCGAAAGATCGATCTCTGCTTTGGGTTGCTGTAATTGAGTTAGTGTTTTGTACACCATAGAATGTCAAAACAAACTAATTTCCGCACGAGAATTAAAATAAAGGATTTAAAATAAACTGATATTTATTTTGTTTCGCGAAAGTTTACAAAAAAAAAATAATAATCTTCATATTCTTCGAATTAATTTAAATTTAAACTTAAAATTAAAACTATTGAATACAAAAAAAATAAAATTAAAACATTTTAATAACGCTCGTGATTTGGGGAATGAAATGGTGATGAGAAAAAAGAAAAAAAAATTATCGCCATGAGTTTGGAGCTGGGCGGCTGGGCTAGCGGTTTTTGATAATTCCTCTTTGCTCAATATTCCATTACTGATGGGGGTCAACGGCCTTTCGCTCAACGGGTCTTGGCTTCGTTGGGTCTGCAAATTCCCTTAAACCATCCCTAAAGTTAGTTTTCCGACCACCTAGGAGTTAGTTTTCCGGACCAATGATTTATGAGGATGAAGATGATGATGATGATGATGTTGATCGAGGATCACGGACTAACCAAATGGGGTTTAGCCGCTTTTGATCTGGGAGCCTCCACCAGGAGGGCTCCCGGGGTGCTTTGATGTGGACCGCAACGAATCTTTAAAAACGGCCAATAAGTACCCTGGAGGTATTAGAAAAAATATTTTTTTTTTATATTCACCTGATAAATTATAATAAGACCGCGACGAGGTCGCGCTTTTATAAAGCCGCGACGAACCAAAAAAAACCACGAACATAGGCTTAGGCTGCTCTTTTCACTGTCGCAAATCTAGGTAAGCGTATGCATGTAAATACAAATAATACCCGGCACATCCGAATGATCTGTGACTTACGTGGTATTTGGGATAAAAATAAAATCACTTTGTACTTGCGGGATCTTGCGCTGATGAAAATTTAAACTTGCGGAGAGTGATATTAACTTGCGTCTGCACTTCGTGAGGGATTCGACAGAAAAGACTGAGAATAGATCAACCTACATTCCATTTAGGTTACCGGAACTGCAAAACAGCTGATATTGCAGCTTTCCTAAGCCTTCCTGCTGCAGCTGATTCCGCGTCTTAGCAATTGGGCAACTCCCGAAGTAAAAGCTTCTCTTTAACTTTCGATTGCAAAAAAAATAAAGAATTACAAAGCCGATATAAATAATTTTAGTTCTTTATTTATTTTCTTGGGAAATGACTCTTCAGTCGCCGCTACAGCGTGCGCAGTCAAGGTTGTGTCTGCTGCCCCTCAAGGATTCTATTAAAAGTCCAGTCTTCAACGGGGGGAGGATGTTCTATAATCTATAAAGGCTCTGAAACGGACGAGCAGCGGGGGGTTTATCAGCAGTTTCTTTTTTGTTTGTTTCTCCCACATACGCATGCGCTTTGCTGGTATTTGTAGCGCATGCGCTTTTGGGAGCTTTTTTTGTATAGCTGTTGCACACTAATTCATCCTGCATTTGTGTGCGTTCCCCCGCCTTGCCTCTCTGAGCTGAGCTTCTATTTCTAAAATTCGTTGCTTGTATAAAATCTTGCCAATTATTATGCGCTGACAGGATCACGCATCAATATCATCATTTTTATTTTATAAAAAATAAAAAGCCAGAATCCCCGCTGCCCGCCGTTTTAAAATTTTTCTACCAAATCGCCTTTATAAAAAGCCAGATTTGACGGGAAAAAAGCGAAATTGGCAACACTGCTCTCAGTAATCGTGGAAAGTGGAGGACTCTAAACAGCCAATACTGTTTTCGAAAGGGAAGATCAACAGTGCATGCCAAAGCTGCAACTCTCAGCGGAGACATCATCGGAAGAGTGGTGATAGCCAAGCAACGAGAGCAGGCGGAGAGACCGGGAAATAAAGCCATTAAGACATAAGAGTGGTGGCTCAATAATCCTGGTCTTAGCTTAGTCCCCCAAAAAAAGTCAGCAGCCGCAAAGTATTGGAAACGGAGGAGATAGACGTCGGTGGAATGGTCATGACTTACTAGCGGCCTATAAAACGCCTAGTGACGTTGATGATCAATAACCGGCTTTCTTTCCGAGAGCACCTGAAATACATGATTTTGCCAATATTTAAAAAAACCATTGATCTTCCCATTGACACAGATGGCTCGAAGCTAGAAAGGTGGTTTCTCAGCGAGTCAGGGAACTTGACTGCTTCTCATCCAACTCTAGGACAGTAAATTACTGTCGCAAATCTCTCGATGGCAGAACAGCATGATATCCGTCTTATTTGCATACCTCGGCACAGTGACCACGAGGGAAATTGACCATTACTTTCGGAAGAGAACAAGTGAGCATCTCCTTAGCAATATGTAGGCTCAAGTTGTACTTATGTACACTAATGACGTATGAATCAGTATGAATTTACTTGCGCCTAGTCTAGACTTCAATCCGATTTGGATAAATTTGGTGTTTAGCAAATAACCTAAAGCTTAATGGATAGAAATGTAAACTCATGCCATTTTATCGATCTAGTCCTCACCAGGCTATGTACTTTCTCTATGGGAACGCCTTAGAACGATTTACTCAGGTTAACGATCTGGGTGTCCTTACCGAGATATCCACCATGGTAAATAAAGCTATGGGTGTGATTGGTATTATTAAAAGATGGTCAAAAGAATTTAATGGCCCATAACGTTATAAACATCATTGGTCCGTCCGAATCTTCAGTATGGATCGTGTGTCTGGAGCCCTCAATACGGAGAAGACCGACATCACATAGAATCTGTACAAAAAAACTTCCTTACTTTCGTTCTTAGGGGACTTAAATGGGATGCAAATTCACCTCCCCTCTTATCTTAGTAGACTTTTACTAATCAACTTACCATCATTAACAAACCGTAGAACGATGCTAGGTGTCATGTTTCTATAAAATCGTATTTATGGAAATATAGGCAGCCAAAATTTACCAACACGCTTAAATTTTAACGTTCCTAGTAGAAGGACTTGAAACTTTCGTCCTCTACTACTCAGCCATTCTAGTTCGACATATGCCCAACACAATCAAGTCAGAGTATTATTTTCGGACTACATTGTCTCTACCACATCTTGTCACTTTGCTCCACTAACAATCTTAAATCCCTTATACTAAACGCCTTATCTGTACAACACTCTTCTTCGTGATATAATACTCTTCTCCTAAACTATCTCGGATCTATTCCCGCGATTCGAGCCGTATGTTACGCGGCAGCGTCCCTCGGTCGGTTGGACGGGAGGTGGGCTGTACGTATGCAGTGGGAACCGCGCTAAAAATTTATAAATCTTTACCACATGGAAAATATTATCGATTAAATCTATTTTCCCAACGTTCACATCACCATAAATGACAAATTCATATATTGAATATGTAGATATATTGAAATTAAATATATTTGGAAATTCCTATGGTAGCTATAGAATAAAGTCACTCAAAAATTTTAAGTATGTATCATCTATGATGGTACTGATCTATAACAAGAAAGGAAAGCTAACTTCAGGCGGAGCCAAAATTGATATACCCTTGCAGTTAGGTAGCAGCTTATATTATTATATATATATCGTATATAGTTGGTCGATCCTTATGAGAATTTCACTATCAAATCAATTTTTTTATAAAAATGTTGGAAACAACCTCAAACATCTTTAAAAATAGCAACGTTGTGCCATTTCCTATCGTTAAGTTATACGGTATATATAGCCGATCTTTATAAAATTTGGCAGATCGGATTACTTTGCCCAAAATGGAATCTGACCAAGTCCCATCTTTGTAACTTAAAAAACACCGAAGTTATGCCAATTCCGTTCATTCTAGACAGCTATAGGATATAGTGGGCCGATCCTTATGAAATTTTGTACATAAGATATTTTCGACAAATATAACATGTGTGGAAAGCAGAGCTATGGGCCTGTTGGGACTTGGGCCAGCAACAAATATAATAATTATTACTAATTAGTTCTCTCAGTGTTACTAGCCGCAGCGGTCCACTAGTTTCCCATTATCAGCAGTTCCATATTCTTTGAATCTCCGAGATTCGCATGCGCTTTGTTGTTCTTTTGTAGCGCATGCACTTTGGGAGCTTTGGTAGAGCTTCTGCGCAAGCTCATATTATAGGCACTTATTATTCGGTGTTTTTTTTTATGATTAAATTGACCCATAATAAATATTGAAATAGAAATTAAAACTCGTCTATTTAATTAGGCCGCTATCAAAACTCTGATAGTGTAACAGGGCCGCAGATGCAGGTGGCCGATCGAATGCACGAGAGCGGGCCACGCGAATAGGGACATAAAGATACAAAAAAATGCCGTCATGAATGATGAGCTTTCAACATCTTTATCATGAAAGGGCAGCAGGCACAATTTGTTGGACAAAAACAATGCCCTCCTTGTAGCTCCGGATGTCGTCCTCAGCAGCGCCACCCGACACACTCCGTCATCTCCGACGACCATTTCTGTCACCCTCGCCAGGGGCCACTTCATTGGAGACGTATTTCACCAGCACGATGTCATTAAATACTTTGTCGTGACCTGAGACGCGCCACTTAGATCGTTGCTGCAACAAGATAAAATACTCTTCCTTCCATCTGAACCAGAAACATTGCTGAAGAAAGACGACGCGTGGCCAGGCATCTAGCAGGTTTATGTTGAGTTTTTTCAAGTCTGGCTCACTGAAACTCGAAGGAAGACCTCCGTGCAGAAGAAGAAGTTAGGATATCCAGATCAGCGGGATTCTCAGACTGCAGAAACATTGTAAGCCTGCGTCTGCAACTCGTCGGCCTTTAGTACATCCGAGTCCACGACCCTATAAAAATGATACTTGGCGGTCTTAACAGCAGTTTCCCACAAGCCACCAAAGTGGGGAGAACGGGGAGGGAGGAGCTTCCATTCAATGGACTCTGGAAGGCAAAAACTCAGCACTGCTCTCTGGTGCTCGTTGCTTAGAAATATCCTCTTTAATTCGCTCAATTGATTTTTGGCTCGAACTCCAATTTTATTGTAGCCTTGTTGCAAACCTACGACTTACATCAAAGTCCTGATATTCTTCCACTCGGAAGATCGCTTCCTTCGGAGGATCGCACAGTTTTTCTCCCCTCAATTGGCCAATACTGAGAACGTATCATCGTCAATAACGATCGAGCCGGATGGCAATATCATAATTCAAGGATGAATTCTTGAGAATCCCATCTACCCGAAGCAATCCAAGCTGATCCAACAAGGGGGATAACGAAGCCATCGAACTGGAGAAGGAAACCATTTCCTTTGTCTGCAACGTCCTTATTTCATCATCCAACTGAGCGCGCTGGACTGCCCACAAAAGCATGCGAGCCCCGCCTTAAGATCATGAACGGTAATTTCTTTATGACGAACTCGTCTGCCAAACTTATAGACGTTCGCAAACATTCGCTGAAGAACTGGAAAGGAGTTAGAGTATTTGCATGTCGCCACGAGGTCTGTATATGGCGACTTAAATAATAATATTGATGGGCGAAGTTCAGGCCAGTCTAGAAAGATAGGGCGGCCCCTGACAATATAAACTGGATCATATCAGCTCATAAGGAAGGGCTCCACCACATAAGATTTTAGCTGGATTTTTCGACGTAGGCACATAACGCCACTCCATGGAATGAGTCGGATTTTGTAAGGTTGACACACGGTTGGCGACAAAAACGCTAAACCTGGCTGGCTCATCTCGAATCCAGGATAACACAACTGAAGAGTCGTACCAACAAAAATACCTCCTGTTCGTCCGTAGAGCGTTATGCGGCAACTACGTCAAACTTGAACTCACGGGAGTAACGGTAGGTCCCGGAGTCGTAGTCAAAACCGTAAATAGTCCTGACTAAATTTACCTGGATTCTGCAAGGGACTGCTCGGGTTGGCCAGACGCTTGCTGTGATCAGGCATGAGTTGATGTGCTTGAAGTCCTGGGGTGGTTTTCCTCAAGTACCGGTGGTATGGTGGTTCGGCTGATTCCTTATCGGCCGGTCCTACTGGCGGTCCGTTTCACGGGAGCAACACTCTAAGTAGGTTAGATAGCGCGGGGTCTGCTGGTGGTCCGTTTCACGGGAGCAACACTCGAGCTAGACTGGTATGCCGCGGGGTCTCCTCGTGGTCCGTTTCACGGGAGCAACACGAGAAGTAAGGAGGTGACGCGGGGTCTACTTGTGGTCCGTTTCACGGGAGCAACACTAGAAGTAGACTGGTATGCCGCGGATTCTACTTGTGAACCGTTTTACACAGGATCACTAGAAGTAGGTTGATTTTAAGTGCCGTGGTTCAGACACTGAGTAACGAGACGATTGACTCTGATTTCGGAACTGTCTTTATTTCAGAAGAATAACTCTTATATAAGATGCTAAATTATACATCATTAAATCTAAGAAACGTCAAAGTTCTGGACGTGCTAAACTAAGGTTAATGCCAGGGTCACCCAACTCTGAGTCTGCTGACTCAGATTGTTTGTTCATGTACTGCTTGCGCATTTCGGCTTAGCTGGCTGGTTTTTACTTGCATCGGTCAGTCGGTCATTCTTCCCGCTGATATGCTGCTTCTGCTTTTGGCGCCGTCTACTAGTGCTGGGTTAATAGGTTGGATATAGTTTTATGCTTATTACTAATTGTTTATAGGTAAGAAAATAGGTTAGTGAGTTTTTATATTACGACATGCTGACGCATATTGATTGGATCAAATTACTAAGTGTGCATATAGGGTAGTAGGTCTTGGCACTAGGTGCCAACATTCTCCCCCCCCATTGAGGTACTCAATAATAGGGGCTGTGCGTTGTTGTTGGACCGTCTTAGTGAACCGATGTGTACCCTTGCGATAGAAAATATTGTGTATCTTAAAACTAATTACTAAAATCTAAAGTTACTACAAAAAAAAATGTTTGAATCATGTGGGTGAGATCTCTACCAACGATAATTCTATCCGACCTGTTGTCTCCTTCGCCTTGTTGCGCGCCCTCGTAACCATTCTCCTTGGGCATCCCATGAAGTACTACACCTTTTTTCTGGTTGGTCAGTGCGCATACAGGACTCTTGGTCCTCTCTTGACCTTGCTTCTTGCTCCCTTTCGGAGATGCATGTTACCCATGCCAGATAGGAGGTGACTTCTACTCCTTGAATTTCCTTGGTTACTGGCCCTTTCACTCTGTGCTCTTCAGTTGTGAGTTGACAACCTTGGGCTTGTGGATTGGGGTCCGTCTGCGGCTCTCCTTGTTGATCTTGACGTGGCTCGTTAGCTTCTTGTTGATCCGCAATGAGTGGGGAACTATGTACTCTTCCGGATTTTACTATTTGCTCCTTGCCGATGCATGCAATCAAACTTTGTCGTGGCTCGTTAGCTTCCGGTGTCCAAGCCGTCGTATTACCGACGACTTGTTCTGCCTTGCTATTAGGAGCTGATTCCGGTCGCACTGGCCCCATCACAATCCATCCAAGCGCGGTATTTTTTAGTAGTGGTTGTCCTTCTCCCAAATATGTCTGTTGTGGCCTCATAAGCTGGGAGATGATTTCGGCGCCCAACAACAGATCAATATTCTGGGGCTGCGTAAATTCAGGATCGGCTAAGCGCAACTGAGGTGATATATTTCTTGGCGCTTGAATAGGGTGGGATGGTTGATTGGGCATTATTTCCGGTAGTACAACGACGTTGATTTGATCTTCGAAGTCAGTGGTTAATGATGATAGGGTCACCACAGCCTTTTTTCCTAATCTTGTTGTTGTTCCTCCCAGTGCAGCGATGTTCAGGGTTGATGGCTCCAATTGTAGTCCAAGTGTATCAGCCATCCTTCTGGTGATTATGTTAATCTGTGATCCAGAATCTAGGAGTGTGCGGCATTGCTGATGGGTTCCGGCTGGGCCATGTATTGCCACTTGGGCGGTTGGTAAAAGAACGGTGGGCTTATCTGTAAGCAGGGCTGTGGCTGAACACACCCATCGTGATGAACTGGATCGAAGTGGAGCCGCCGACGTATTTTTCTGCATTGTTACTTGACTGGTTGCCTGACGCTCAAGGTTTTCTAACATCTGCTTCAGAGATTGTCGATTGGTTGGATCGTTGACGGCTAGTTCTAGAGCTGACAGCGTGTGTGGATCCAATCTTTCCTCAATGATGTGTATCAAGATTGGGTCCCAGTTGTCTGTTGACACTTTGAGTGCGTCGAGAGTGGCGACCGTTCGGAGCACGGTATCATGTAAGCTGCGCAGCTGGTCCGCTGATCCATTTGTTCTGGGGTGTCCGAAAAGCTCTTGAATCGCGGATTTAATCAACAGCCGTTCATTGTGGTATCGATTCTTTAGTCGTTGCCATGCATCCTGGTAACTGGTCTGTCCGCTAATCGACGTTGCGATTAGGTTTTGTGCTTCACCTGTTACATGATTCTCCAAATGACGGAATTTTACTGCATCACTGTAGTCTTGATCGTGGATGCATTCCGTAAAAATTTCGTAGAATCGTAACCAATGCCGGTAGTCTCCGTCAAACTTTGGAATTTCTACTGGTGGTATTACAAACGGAGGTGCAATCGCGAGTTTTTGTGTTGATGCTGAAGTTGATTTCGATTCTTCGCTCAAAAACGAAAATTATTCTGCTCGTACAACCTGAAATCTGTCATCGGTGTGTCCATCATTTTTTATGGCTGGTTCCAGGTCGATGAGATCATGGTATCCCGTGACGACTTCCTTCCATAGCTCCTTCATGTGTTGTCTGACGTGTGTGGACACTTCCCGTCCTTCGGTGCGGTTGCACAGCAAGTCTTCCATATCGTCTAATCGTCCTTCATGTCTTCGTTTTAATGATGTTAATCGAAGGTCTTCTCCTTCGTTTCCTCGTGATGATTGTGCCTTTGGCTCGAGATTTTCGCCAGTTTTCCGGGGCCTTTGTGACGGGCCTGACACTGATGGGATTCCATCCGAAAATATTGCTTCATATTTTTTCACAAGCTCTTCTAGCGCTTTGGCCTTTGTGAAATACTCATTCTCAGGACTTAGTGCTAGCTCCTTGAGCTTGGCATCATTTTTTTTAAACTGGGTCCATGAGTGAGTGAGCTGTCTGAGTTTCTCTTCGAAGTATCCTCCCTTGAGTTTACGCTCTGCGGAGTCCTTAGTGAAGTTTCTTATTAGCCTTTGGATGACTATGTTGCTTTCAATTTGCTCATCAATGAGCATTTGGATTACGGGGTCTGATTCTGATCCCATTGTTGCAATGTATCTCTCCTCTCTCCCTTTTTTTTTTTTTTTGTTTTTTCGTTGAGTTAAATTGCGTTGAGGTTTGTGTTCAAGTTGTGATCCTAAAGGATCACGTCGGGGTCACCAAATGTTCGTCCGTAGAGCGTTATGCGGCAACTACGTCAAACTTGAACTCACGGGAGTAACGGTAGGTCCCGGAGTCGTAGTCAAAACCGTAAATAGTCCTGACTAAATTTACCTGGATTCTGCAAGGGACTGCTCGGGTTGGCCAGACGCTTGCTGTGATCAGGCATGAGTTGATGTGCTTGAAGTCCTGGGGTGGTTTTCTTCAAGTACCGGTGGTATGGTGGTTCGGCTGATTCCTTATCGGCCGGTCCTACTGGCGGTCCGTTTCACGGGAGCAACACTCTAAGTAGGTTAGATAGCGCGGGGTCTGCTGGTGGTCCGTTTCACGGGAGCAACACTCGAGCTAGACTGGTATGCCGCGGGGTCTCCTCGTGGTCCGTTTCACGGGAGCAACACGAGAAGTAAGGAGGTGACGCGGGGTCTACTTGTGGTCCGTTTCACGGGAGCAACACTAGAAGTAGACTGGTATGCCGCGGATTCTACTTGTGAACCGTTTTACACAGGATCACTAGAAGTAGGTTGATTTTAAGTGCCGTGGTTCAGACACTGAGTAACGAGACGATTGACTCTGATTTCGGAACTGTCTTTATTTCAGAAGAATAACTCTTATATAAGATGCTAAATTATACATCATTAAATCTAAGAAAGGTCAAAGTTCTGGACGTGCTAAACTAAGGTTAATGCCAGGGTCACCCAACTCTGAGTCTGCTGACTCAGATTGTTTGTTCATGTACTGCTTGCGCATTTCGGCTTAGCTGGCTGGTTTTTACTTGCATCGGTCAGTCGGTCATTCTTCCCGCTGATATGCTGCTTCTGCTTTTGGCGCCGTCTACTAGTGCTGGGTTAATAGGTTGGATATAGTTTTATGCTTATTACTAATTGTTTATAGGTAAGAAAATCGGTTAGTGGGTTTTTATATTGCGACATGCTGACGCATATTGATTGGATCAAATTACTAAGTGTGCATATAGGGTAGTAGGTCTTGGCACTAGGTGCCAACACCTCCCTTTGTAAGCGCTTAGACTGTGAACCTTTGCCATCATTCTCGCCAAAAACACAGCTTCAAACAGCTCCAACTTCGGCACAGTTAACGTCTTAAGAGGCAATACACGAGACTTCGCACATAGAAGACCGCTCTCAGGCCCTAGCGACCTGGAAACTATGTAGACACATGCTCCTTAGGCATTAATGCTGGCGTTACAAAACCCATGAAACTCCACGAGTGCTGCAGAAGTAAGCGCCAGCAGAAGTAAGCACAGCTTCTGCAAGAATATTTTTGCCTTTGTAACGACTGGACCAACAATGCCCAACGGATCGTATTGATGAAAAGACAGAACGTCGAGACGGCTTCGACGTGGACTGAAGAGAAGAAAACGAAAGCAGCAGCTGATCTGTGGAAGGATCCCAAGCCAATCCTAACGATTTCGTGAAGATGCAGCCATCAAAAGTTAAGTAAGACTATCGATCCTTTTTAAGCACGCCAGCCAACACGCTAGAGATATTGGAGCACCACTTCCGCAGCTGAAATTCGCCCTTGGACAGAAGCGCTGAAATCAGCCCTAAAATGCCAACAACCTCCTCCTTGGTGTTGCCACCAGAAATAAGATCATCGACGTAAAAATCTCGAAGCAAGATTTTGGATCCCACTGGAAAGTCTTCAACCTCGTCCTAAGCCAATTCGTGTATCGCTCGCACAAATAGATAGGACGCCGGCTTTGTTCATATGTAACAGTGTCCAATTTATATGTTTGCAGCTCCTTCAGCTGGGAATCTCACCTCAAAATGCACTGCAAGTATGTGTCGGACGAAGCCATCCTCACTCAACAACACATCTTACAAATGTCGCCAGTCAGCACTACCGGATACGGATGAAACCCCAACAGGATGTGAAAAAGCTTAGGTTGGATGACCGGTCCAGCTATTAAGATGTCATTCAAAGAATAACCTGAGGTGGTAACAGCGAAACCATTAAACACCACCCTAAGCACCACCGTCGTGGTGCTGTCATTCTTTAGTACACAGTGATGTGGCAGAAAATATTTGCAATATCGATGCAACTCCGGCGGAACCAGGGACATATGACCTAGGTTAAGATACTCCTTTATAAAGGCTGAATAATGAGTGCGCAATTCGGGCTGATGAGACAGTTTTCTCTCCAACGACTGGAAACGACGTAGAGCCGACGTAGATCGGTGCAGGTTTCTACTGGCTTCTAACTGTCGAAAAAGTTGATCAAGCCGCTCATCTAAAGGGCCTTTTGGGTAGATCAGTCCCGATTGCTCCGTTGTCATGAGGACCTCACCATTGTCAGGGCCATCGCCTCCACAAACTACCCAAACCAGCCAAGTTTTTTGGATTGAGGGCTAACCAGGAGACAAATGAATTTGCCCCACAGAAAGCAGCTCGTAAAATAATCCAGCTCCAATTAGCAAGTCAACTCGCCGAGGATGGTAAAAATGAGGATCCGCTAGCTTTACCTCGGCGGGAATTTTCCAAGAGCTAATGTCCAATGAAAAGTTAGGCTGAAGGTCGGTGATTTGGAGGCTACGATCGCAGTTACTTGCGCCGAGTAGTCAGAGCATTGGGATTGCAAGCTGACTTGCACAAAAAACCCATCTGTCGAAAACCCTGCGTCACGTATATCGGATACAAACACCGGAGACCTTATCTTCCGCAGCTGCAGCTGGTTTGATAACTTTGAAGTGTATTTGCGAGACAAAATCGAACAGCGCTCGGCAGGGCAGTAGAACTCCGGAGCGGTTCCTGACTAGAATATTGGCAGTGGCTAGCAGCATTGCAATGCCGAGATAGGTGACAAAATTAGCACTTACGGCATAAATCCAGTCGCCTAACTTTGCCTAAACGATCCTCAGGCGACAAGCTTAAAAACCTAGAGCAGGATTTTATTATGTAAGCTATTAAAACTCTGATAGTGTAACAGAGCCGCAGATGCAGGTGGCCGATCGAATGCACGAGAGCGGGCCACGCGAATAGGGACATAAAGATACAAAAAAATGCCGTCATGAATGATGAGCTTTCAACATCTTTATCATGAAAGGGCAGCAGGCACAATTTGTTGGACAAAAATAATGCCCTCCTTGTAGCTCCGGATGTCGTCCTCAGCAGCGCCACCCGACACACTCCGTCATCTCCGACGACCATTTCTGTCACCCTCGCCAGGGGCCACTTCATTGGAGACGTATTTCACCAGCACGATGTCATTAATACTTTGCAACAAGATAAAATACTCTTCCTTCCATCTGAACCAGAAACATTGCTGAAGAAAGACGACGCGTGGCCAGGCATCTAGCAGGTTTATGTTGAGTTTTTTCAAGTCTGGCTCACTGAAACTCGAAGGAAGCCCTCCGTGCAGAAGAAGAAGTTAGGATATCCAGATCAGCGGGATTCTCAGACTGCAGAAACATTGTAAGCCTGCGTCTGCAACTCGTCGGCCTTTAGTACATCCGAGTCCACGACCCTATAAAAATGATACTTGGCGGTCTTAACAGCAGTTTCCCACAAGCCACCAAAGTGGGGAGAACGGGGAGGGAGGAGCTTCCATTCAATGGACTCTGGAAGGCAAAAACTCAGCACTGCTCTCTAGTGCTCGTTGCTTAGAAATATCCTCTTTAATTCGCTCAATTGATTTTTGGCTCGAACTCCAATTTTATTGTAGCCTTGTTGCAAACCTACGACTTACATCAAAGTCCTGATATTCTTCCACTCGGAAGATCGCTTCCTTCGGAGGATCGCACAGTTTTTCTCCCCTCAATTGGCCAATACTGAGAACGTATCATCGTCAATAACGATCGAGCCGGATGGCAATATCATAATTCAAGGATGAATTCTTGAGAATCCCATCTACCCGAAGCAATCCAAGCTGATCCAACAAGGGGGATAACGAAGCCATCGAACTGGAGAAGGAAACCATTTCCTTTGTCTGCAACGTCCTTATTTCATCATCCAACTGAGCGCGCTGGACTGCCCACAAAAGCATGCGAGCCCCGCCTTAAGATCATGAACGGTAATTTCTTTATGACGAACTCGTCTGCCAAACTTATAGACGTTCGCAAACATTCGCTGAAGAACTGGAAAGGAGTTAGAGTATTTGCATGTCGCCACGAGGTCTGTATATGGCGACTTAAATAATAATATTGATGGGCGAAGTTCAGGCCAGTCTAGAAAGATAGGGCGGCCCCTGACAATATAAACTGGATCATATCAGCTCATAAGGAAGGGCTCCACCACATAAGATTTTAGCTGGATTTTTCGACGTAGGCAAATAACGCCACTCCATGGAATGAGTCGGATTTTGTAAGGTTGACACACGGTTGGCGACAAAAACGCTAAACCTGGCTGGCTCATCTCGAATCCAGGATAACACAACTGAAGAGTCGTACCAACAAAAATACCTCCCTTTGTAAGCGCTTAGACTGTGAACCTTTGCCATCATTCTCGCCAAAAACACAGCTTCAAACAGCTCTAACTTCGGCACAGTTAACGTCTTAAGAGGCAATAAACGACACTTCGCACATAGAAGACCGCTCTCAGGCCCTAGCGGCCTGGAAACTATGTAGACACATGCTCCTTAGGCATCAATGCTGGCGTTACAAAACCCATGAAACTCCACGAGTGCTGCAGAAGTAAGCGCCAGCAGAAGTAAGCACAGCTTCTGCAAGAATATTTTTGCCTTTGTAACGACTGGACCAACAATGCCCAACGGATCGTATTGATGAAAAGACAGAACGTCGAGACGGCTTCGACGTGGACTGAAGAGAAGAAAACGAAAGCAGCAGCTGATCTGTGGAAGGATCCCAAGCCAATCCTAACGATTTCGTGAAGATGCAGCCATCAAAAGTTAAGTAAGACTATCGATCCTCTTTAAGCACGCCAGCCAACACGCTAGAGATATTGGAGCATCACTTCCGCAGCTGAAATTCGCCCTTGGACAGAAGCGCTGAAATCAGCCCTAAAATGCCAACAACCTCCTCCTTGGTGTTGCCACCAGACGGCATAAATCCAGTCGCCTAACTTTGCCTAAACGATCCTCAGGCGACAAGCTTAAAAACCTAGAGCAGGATTTTATTATGTAAGTATGGCCACCACAAATAATGCATGCGGAAGAGTTTTTAATCACAAATGCAGAGTTACCTGGATGAAACGGTAGCAGGTCCAAGGCGACGTCATGGTTTTTGTCCGTGAGCTCCAACGATCGCACAGTCTCCAAGACAGACTCACGAAGGCAGGACCGCAACCGCTGAAGCTTCTCGACCCGACTTATATATGGGTTTGTGTCCACCATAGTCGAGAACAGTGACGACAATTCAAGCCACTCCGCATAACCTCCACTAAAAGTGGAAAATGGCAGTGGCGGCAAAGCCTGGAAAGATCTGCCGAACGACGCATCAAAATTGATGGCAGAAGTACCGGTGATCACCGTCGAATCTCCTGGCCCAGGGTGAATTGTGCCTCCCTCGTGCATCGTTAAAGTTGACGCGTAGATCGCTCCTGAGTTCTGAAACATTCAACTCGGACAGCTCCTTGTGCGTGCTCTTGAAATCCGCGACAATGCCTATCATTTCGCTAAGCCGCACATATATCATCGCCTTTGGAAATGTCTCCACTGCTTTTAAGGAGGAGAGCAATCCTTGAAGATCCTCAAAAAGGACAACTGCACTTTGACTCAAAAATAACTTCTTTCCAGGAGAGGCACATTCGAAAAACGGATTCATTTTCGCAACAAAAAATTTATTTTAGTTCGTTTATTTATTGTAAGCTCACGACTCACTGGCCAACTGCTGTATAACGGGGTAATATATTTATGAGCGATTGTAGCACTCTGCAAACAGCGGATATGCGTACGTATATATGTCAATAGATGGTAATATTACACAAATTTATATTTTAAGCCGCGCAGCTCGAATTTTAAATGGAAAATAATGCAAGAATTTATTTTCCCGAGCGCAATCACGTCGGGGTCACCAAATGTTAAGAAACCGATCGTTTTCCGGAGCTTTAATTAATGTTAGATTTATATATAAAAACACAATTTATTTTTCAAACTTGATGATTTTGTTAGTATACAAAATATATCCCATATTTTGCGTCTGTGCAAAACGGTTTAATACCGATTTAAGAAGTGAGTGACGTGGGAGCTCGGCTCAAGGCTTGATGCTGCGGAACGACCGAGATATATCGCGAGAGAGCGAGACAACGCTACAGCATGACGGCAGTTGCATGTGGCCGATCGAATGCACGAGAGCGGGCGACGCGAATAGGGATATAAAGATATAAGAAAGTGCCGCCACGAGTTCAATAAATAATTGCCGGCCAGGCTTTCCGAGGGCTGCTGGACGCGACAGTTAATAATAATAAAAAACCAATTAGTAAAATAAAAAAAAATATTTTTTAGTTGGATTCGAACATGAACCCCTTTATTTTCTAGGTGGAAATATTACCTCTCGGCTATCCCCAAGTTTTTATTTTATTTTAGGATATATTTGAAAGTAGAGTTGTGGCAAAATTGTTTGTTTTTGAGAACGTTTGAACTGAGTTTTTGTTAATTCTGTTTTTTGGTCTCTGAGAGTTATTTTTGAAAGACCCTATAAAATTTAACTCATCCGTTAAATCTCAACCGAAAACGTAAATATTTGAAATCAAAATGTTTTCTTTCTGAGAGGGAGCAAGCATACTTTGTTTTTTTTTCATTTAAGTTCTGATATAAAACTAGTAATAACATTTATTTGATAAAAATGTAAATAATATAATACCGCTCCACCACTACCAACTTATTGGAGCTAACATCTTTTATCACGGATGGCTTCCGGAATGGCTTACAAACAGACGTCATATACACTGACTTCAGTAAAGCATTTGACTCTGTTAACCATTCGCTTCTTATAAGTAAACTCAGTCTTTTGAGATTCCCAACTGATCTTCTTATGTGGATTTCGAGCTACTTATCAGGGAGAACCCAACGTGTTTTCTTTAAAGATGTTACCTCGCGTGTAGTCCGCGCCACATCGGGGGTGCCCCAAGAAAGCCATCTTGGACCCCTACTTTTTACTCTGTTTATTAACGACTTGCCCCTTGCCTTAACTAATTCACTTGTACTTATGTACGCTGATGACGTTAAGCTATGCCTTCAGTATAAATTCACTAGCGCCCAGTCTAGACTTCAATCCGATTTGGATAAACTTCAAAATTGGTGCTTAGCAAATAACCTAAAGCTTAATGGATCGAAATGTAAACTTATGTCTTTTTACCGATCTAGTCCTCACCAGGCTATGTACTTTCTCTATGGGAACGCCTTAGAACGATTAACTCAGGTTAACGATCTAGGTGTCCTATTAGATTTGAAACTTAAATTTACCGACCATGTATCTACCATGGTTAATAAAGCTATGGGTGTGCTTGGTTTTATTAAAAGATGGTCAAAAGAATTTAATGACCCGTACATAACTAAAACGTTATATATGTATATACTGGTGCGTCCGATTCTTGAGTATGGATCGTGTGTCTGGAGTCCTCAATATGGAGTACACCAAGATCACATTGAATCTGTACAAAAAAACTTCCTTACTTTTGCGCTTAGGGGACTTAATTGGGATGCAAATCTTTACCTCCCTTCTTATCGTAGTAGACTTTTACTAATCAACTTACCATCATTAACAAACCGTAGAACGATGCTGGGTGTCATGTTTTTATATAATCTTATTTATGGAAATATAGACAGCCAGCATTTACTAACACGCTTAAATTTTAACATTCCTAGTAGAAAGACCAGAAACTTTCGTCCTCTGCTCCTCAGCCATTGTAGTTCGACATATGCCCAACACGATCCGTTCAGGGTATTATGTTCGAACTACAATGGTCTCTACCACATCTTGTCACTTTGCCCTACTAACAATCTTAAATCGCTTATATTAACCGCCTAATCTGTGCAACACTCTTCCTCGTAATATCTTTCTCCAAATCCTCGCTTATCTATCTCGGATCTATTCCCGCGATTCGAGCCGTACGTTACGCGGCAGCGTCCCTCGGTCGGTTGGACGGGAGGTGGGCTGTACGTATGCAGTGGGAACCGCGCAAAAAAAAAAAAAAAATATAGAATACAAGAGTAATGTAAATGTATATTTAACCAGAGCTTACAAAAACCAGTTAACCGTTTCTACTTGTTAAAAAATAAGTTTGAACAAATTGTCAGGAAAAAACATTTAGATTCGGTTTTTGAGTAAAGGGTCTTACTGAGAGAATATATCGATATTTATACCTTTGCAGAGGTTATTATAATTTTGGTCAAAAGTGTGCAACGCAGTGTAGGAGACATCTCTCACCTTATAAAGTACAAGGTGAGTTCCAAAGTAAACAGGACTTAAAAAAAAAACAGAACAAATAGTTTTTTCAATTTATCAATTATATATATATAAAAAAAAATAAATTAATCAATTTATTTTATTCAAAATAGTCTACTTCTGCTTTAATACAGATTTTTGCACGGTCCAAAAGCATGTCGAAAGAATGTTTTAGCTCGTTGCCCGGTATGGCCGCCAGTATGCCGGTGTAAACCTTTTCAATGGCCTCATCGTCGGCAAATGCATTTTTCCGAAAAGGTAGAAGTTGCACAGTGAATATGGGGAGTGGTTGATGCTTAAAATGCTTAATTTTTGGTCAAATAATCGGTCACAAGTGTTGATCGATGAAACGGCGCATTATCGTGCAACAAATGTCAACTTCCATCTTCTCGATATTCGGGCCGAACACGTCGAATACGGCACACCAAACGCTTCAAAACTCCAAGGTAGAATACCGCATTAACGTTTTGGCCGGGTGGAACAAATTCTTTGTGGACAATATAAATCATAAAAATAAATCAGCATTGTCTTCACTTTTGACTTCTCCAGGCGCGATTTTTTGGGTTTCGGCTCGTCCGGAGCCTTCCATTTAGCACTCTGGCGTTACGGGATTATATTGAAAACACCACGTTTCGTCACCAGTCACAATCTTGTAAAGGAAGTTCGGGTCTTTTTTTGCCTCTTTAATGATGTCCTTCGAATGTTGAATTCTGAGCAGTTTTTGGACGTCAGTCAATTTGTGCGGAGCAAACCGTGCACACACCTTTTGTAAGCCCAAATGTTCAGTCAAAATGCGATAAATCGATATTTTGGAGATGTTCAATTCTATTTCCATGAATTTCAATGATGATTTCGGCTGATTTCAATGATGATTTCGGCTGATTTCACAGGCCGACAATTTCCAACTTTTTTTTTCCTCCACGCATAATTTTACCTGCTCCATAATCTTTAGGCTCCCCTGAACCAAAGTCCAGAACAAACATAGGTTCTATCACCCACCGTTTCCGCGTTACACCTAAGAGAAGAAATTGATCAAATTTTACCATATATTGAATTAAGTAGGCCGTGAAATGGCTACGACCATCATTGTTTCCAGTACATATCATTTTTGAAATGCATGTGTACCAACTAAAATTAAAAAATGGTATCTAGCAGTTACCATATCTTTGGAATACTCATCCAAAGTTGAAATCTCAGATTTTCTACGTTAATTTTTGGTCTTCTATGATTTTTCCCCAAACATTTTTCTATGGAAGATTTTTATTTTCTTATTGAAGTCAGTAGATCATACCATGTTTTAATTTTGGATTTAAGGGATAACTCGAAATAATTTTATTGAATTTATTATAGGTGGTTAAACAATATTTTCTTCATTTAAATTGGAGTTTTTAATCTCATATTTTCAAAAAGTCATGGCTATCTAAAACTGTTTCTATATTCAAAACGTATCTATTGCAGGTTCAGCTTGTTTAGTAAAGTTTTACAGAAGTTGTAGATAGCCATGACTTTTTGAAAATATGAGATTAAAAACTCCAATTTAAATGAAGAAAATATTGTTTAACCACCTATAATAAATTCAATAAAATTATTTCGATTTTTCCTTAAATCCAAAATTAAAACATGGTATGATCTACTGATTTCAATAAGAAAATAAAAATCTTCCATACAAAAATGTTTGAGGAAAAATCATAGAAGACCAAAAATTAATGTAGAAAATCTGAGATTTCAACTTTGGATGAGTATTCCAAAGATATGGTAACTGCTAGATACCATTTTTGAATTTTAGTTGGTAGACATACATTTCAAAAATGATATGTACTGGAAACAATGATGGTCGTAGCCATTTCACGGCCTACATAATTCAATATATGGTAAAATTTGATCAATTTCTTCTCTTAGGTGTACCGCGGAAACGGTGGGTGATAGAACCTATGTTTGTTCTGGACTTTGGTTCAGGGGAGCCTAAAGGTTATGGAGCAGGTAAAATTATGCGTGGAGATTTTTTGCTGTTGGCCTGTGTTTTTTATGAATTCACGCACAGTTTCGATGAAATTTTCGGTTATCACGGATTTTGGTTGGCCCACATGTTCATCGTCTTTTATGTCCTCACGACCACTTTGAAAACGTTGAAACCACTCGTGAACTTTGCTACGAGATAGGCAATCATCGCCATAAACTTTTTTCATTAATTGAAATTTACCAATTTTAAAACAAAATTTAATGTTGGCTCTTTGTTCGAAGCTCATTTTCGCACCGATGACAAAAACATACTGACACTTAAAAAGCAAAAACCTCACTTCCAATAGATGAAATGTCATGCAATTTTTACTGGAAGTCGATAACGGATAGCAGATTCAAACGCACCAGTTGACATATAGATGGCGCCACTAGAGGGCGCAAGATTCAAAAAATACTGTTTACTTTGGAACGCACCTTGTAGATATATTCTTGGACAGGATCACCTTCTGAGTTGATATGAGCATGTCCGTCTGTCTGTCTCTGTTAAGAGGAGCCCCTTAAATAATGGTGTTACTCCAATGAGTTCCGTTTCAAAACTCCATATTCCATACACTTCTCTTACAAGAAAGATACATGAAAATGTTAAATCTATTTCAAACTACTTATCAACGGACTGCACGCTGACATGCTATGTGACCCTTCTTAAGTGCTTCAAGTGCACCACAAACATATTTGTTTAGACTGCAGGAGATCGTTTTCAAACCATGCTGCTGATTACTTATTCCCATGGGTCCGATCTCTTACATTCTATCTTTGGAATTCATATCGTGTTCAATGCTTGAACAGTCTCTTTCTACATAAATTAGTCTCTCAGCTTTGGAGCTATCGAGTTGAATCTTTGCACACATCCTTCTTTTCCTTGCAGGCAGTATATAAGTCGGAACTGCCAGGATCGGTCGACTATATCCTATAGCTGCCATATAAGTGATTAATGGGAAATGCAATAACTTTGGTATTTTTTAAGTAAGGCGATTGGAACTTTCCACACATATTATATTTTGCACACATAAAAAATTTCATAAGGATCGGCGTATATACGACTATATAATTTATGCTGCTACATAACTGCAAGGGTATATTAACATAGCCTCCGCCCGCTCGGGGTATTCATATCTCTTTATATCATTATCCTCATCTGCATTTTATCTTCATAACTTATCTACAAAATTTCTTTAAGATCGGCCGTTTATATCTTATAGCTGCCATATAACGTTAATAGATCAATAATAGAGAGATTAATTTAAAATGAACATAAACTGAAGTTATTTGGACGTCTAGTATAAGTTAGCATAGGGCGGAGCGGGAGCAAAAGAAAAGCTCAGTTTTGCTCTCTTGTGAGTTCGCCCCTTTTCGCCGCATAGATAAGCTAGGCTTAAATTTATTATTGAATATAGATTGAATTATAACGTATAGCCGAGTGCACGCATTTTTGCACGCAAGTTAGAACATTGTTTATGTACATGTTTTATGTACAAAGTTTCATAAAGATCGGCCGTCTATATCCTATAGCTGCCATATAACGTTAATAGATCAATAATAGAGAGATTAATTTAAAATGAACATAAACTGAAGTTATTTGGACGTCTAGTATAAGTTAGCATAGGGCGGAGCGGGAGCAAAAGAAAAGCTCAGTTTTGCTCTCTTGTGAGTTCGCCCCTTTTCGCCGCATAGATAAGCTAGGCTTAAATTTATTATTGAATATAGATTGAATTATAACGTATAGCCGAGTGCACGCATTTTGTTCCTTTTTCGTCGTTTTTTTAATTTATAATTTACGCAGCCACCCCTTTCGTTATTTCTGCGAGAAATTTGAGATAAAATAATCTCATAAAACATTTTGGCGCCCCCGGGTGGACACTGTGTAATACACAGTGTGTATTTTAATTAAATAAAACAAGAAAGGAAAGCGGGCGAAGTTTATATACCCTTGCAGTTAAGTAGCAGCATATACATAGCATTATACATAGATATCGATTCGTATATAGCCAGATTCTTATAAAAATTTCACCATCAAATTAATTTTCTAATAAAAATGTTGGAAATAGCCCAACCATCTTTAAAAATTATGCCAAGGTGGCAAAATGGCAAGATTGTGCCGTTTCCGATCGTTCAGTTATATGGCCGATCCTTATGAAATTTGGCAGATCGGATAACTTTGTTCAAAATGGAATCTGTACCAAGTCCCATCTTTTTAACTTAAAAAACACGAAAGTATGCTAATTTCGATCGTTCTATGATAGCTATAGGATATAGCCGGCCGATTTTTATGAAATTTTTTACATAATATATTTTAGCCAAATAGAAAGTGCCAACTCTCTAACTTAAAAAACAAAAAAAAAGTTATGGCATTTCCGATCAATCAGTTATGTTCGTCCGTAGAGCGTTGTGCGGCCACTACGCCGAGTTTGAACTCGCGGGCATAACGGTAGGTCCTGGAGTCGTAGTCAAAGAACTGATCTGGTTGACCAGGTGCTTACTGTGATCAGGCTGGAGTTGATGTGAGATACTTGATGTCCTGGGTTGGTCCTCCTCAGGGGTTTCGGCTGATTCCGCATCGGCCAAGAACAATGCCAAGAACAGAAGAACAATTCTTATATAAGATGCTAAATTCTACATAATTAAATCTAAGGAAGGTCAATGTTGTGGATGTGCTAAAACTAATGTTAATACCAGGGTCACCCACCTCTGAGTCTGCTGACTCAGATTGAAGCTATCGAGTTGAAACTTTGCACACGATACGATTTGTTATATATCTAATAATATAAGATGCGTGGTGCCACCTAGCGGACTGCAACTCAACTGCAAGGTTATATAAACTTCGGCTCTGCCCGAAGTTAGCTTTCCTTTCTTGTTTTTTTTTTCGTTTTTTATCTAAATTAAAATTAAAATTTATTTAATTTAATTAATTAAAACATATTTAAATAAATAATAATTAAGAATAATTAATAAGAAAAGAAATAATTTTTATAAAATGGAGAGCAATAAACCGAAACATAATTCCACGACCCTTCATGATTTAATTAAATGTTATTTAATGTATATAAATGTAATTAAGTGTTAAAGTAAAAAGCATTCGCCGGTTTGAGAAACGTTTGGAAGCTTGGAAGCTAGAAAAGACCGAGCTAGAGTGCTGACTTCAGCCTGCCTTGAACTATCAAGGCATTCCCGGTCACCGAGATAATTATGATAATTATGACAAACCTATCGCTAGTCTAACAAGAAAGGAAAGCTAACTTCGGGAGGAGCAGAAGTTTATATACCCTTGCAGTTGAGTTGCCTAGGTGAGTCCGCTTGGTGGCGCCACGCAACTTATATTATTAGATATATAGCGGATCGTAAATTATTTGGAAAATTATTTGTTTTACCAAATGCTAACACATATGAACAACAATTATGTGCCATTGAGGGGGTCGTATTTAAAAAAAAGGCGAAATATGGAAGCTATACACCCAATCAGTTTTATCAACCGATATGTAAGATCGTATGTATTCATTAAAAGTTCTATGACTTCTTTCGATTGTCCCAACTGTCTGGTGGTGGTGTGCGGTAGATGTTATGTTTTTAATATTCAAATATTTGCACAAGTCATTTATAATTGAATTAGTGTATTCTGTTCTCATGTCCGTAATGAACGTCTTCATTGGACCTTACTTCAGAATAAATGATTCAAAAATTGCTTTTATATTTGCGACAGTATTTGCGTTCTTATTTGCAACTGGTATGACAACTAGATATTTGTTAAGTCACATATTAACGTAATGAATATGTTCATTGCCATTTTCGGATTTTGGTAAAGAATCAATAGTGTCCACTATCACTCTGTCGAAAATATTTAGGTGTGTATCAGTTATTGTTAATGGGGTCTTTGTATGTGATATCATTTTCGCTTTCTGACATTTTTTTACGTACTTAGTTACATCTTTAGACATACTTTTCCACTAATAGTGTCTTTTTACTTTGGCCAACGTTTTAGAAATGCCAGTATGACCTTCTTGAATTGGATTATCATAAAATGTAGACAATCCTGTTTCTTTTTCTTTTAAATTTTCCATGTAGGTCACCTGGTTGAGTAGTGCTACTCTGAACGATTTTAATGTTCTATTGCCCATTTTATGAAAGTATCGATTGATATTTTATTAAATATATTTTCCCACCGTGCCAGTTTTAGTTGTCTGATTTTATTTATACCGGCTTGCATTTCAAGCCTTTGGAAGAATTGACCTAAGACAATAAGCCATTTAGTATAAAAATCGCTAACATTATATCTAGCGATTATTTTCTTACCATGTTTAAGGAAACATACTACATTTTTAATCTGCAAGGTCACTACTTTACGTACTTCGTCATTGTTGATGACTTCATATACGTTGGGCTTAGAAGCTTTTTCAATAGTTTGCTTTGACAATTCTGTTTCTTTATTTTCCGCGCGGAATTTTTGTCTACTTTGATATCTAGCTCTTTAATGGTTATTCTTGATAATGCATCCGCTACATGATTGTCTTTTCCCTTTAATTATTCGACTGTAAAGTTATATTATTCTAATTCGAGACTCATACGTGTCAGTTTAGAACTTGGATTGGTCATTGAAAATAGATATATTAGAGGTCTGTGATCTGTTTTATAAAAAAAATGTTTTCCATAAATATATGGTCGAAATTATAATATTTCCCAAAGAATTGCAGCTAGTTCCTGCTCAGTAGTACACTTGTAACTATCTCCTTTTGTAAATGCTCTTGAAATGGGAAGTTGGAGACCATTATGGTTTTGAGTTAAAACCACTCCAAACGCTTGCTTACATGCATCTGTGATTATACAGAATTCTTCAGTAAAATCTGGGTATTGTAGCAAAGTAGGTTCCATAAGTTTTGTTTTTAAATATTGGAATGCATTTTTACATTCATCCGCCCATTGAAAAGGGACATTATTTTCACATAATCTTGTTATGTGCCTTGAATAGTCGGTAAAGTTTTTTATAAAACTATAGTAGTCTATAGTAGTTAAAAAATGCTACGAAACGTCTAGCGCTGTCCGCGTCGTGAGGCACTAATGACATCATATCTCTTCTCGTCTGGATGTATTCCTTTATGGCCTGGATTATATTTATTTTCTACATTTCTCAAAAACATCTGTTAAGTTATTAAGCATATGTTCTTCGGAACAACCGATTACTATTAAATCAATCATAAATGCTTGAAAAGGTTCTAGTCCAGAGAATGCAATAGTCATCATTCTCTTAAATGAATTAGGAGCTATTTTTAATCCAAAAGGTAATCGCATGAAGCGATGAGCCGTTGCTCGTTGAAAAAGACGTTATATCTCTGGAACTTTTTTCTAGTTCAATTTGATGGAATCCTGACATTAAGTCAATGCAATAAAAGTATTTAGCTCGTCCTAGTTGAACCAAAATATCATCAATTCTAGGTAGTGGAAATTTATCAGATAGTAATTATACCCTTGCAGAGGGTATTATAATTTTGGTCCAAAGTGTGCAACGCAGTGAAGGAGACATCTTCGACCCTATAAAATATATATATTCTTGATCAGGATCACCTCCTGAGTCGACTAAGCATGTCCGTCTGTCCGTCTGTCTGTCTGTCTGTCTGTCCGTCTGTCCGTCTGTCTGTCTGTCTGTCGGTTTCTACGCAAACTAGTCTCTCAGTTTTAAAGCTATCGAGTTGAAACTTTGCACACATCCTTTTTTCCTTGCAGGTAGTATATAAGTCGGAACGGCCGGGATCGGCCGACTATATCCTATAGCTGCCATATAACTGATTGATCGGAAATGCCATAACTTTGGTGTTTTTTAAGTTAGGGGGTTGAGACTTTCCACACATGTTAAATTTGGCCAAAATATATAATGTACAAAATTGCATAAGGATCGGCCGACTATATCCTATAGCTGTCATAGAACGATCGGAATTGGCATAACTTTGTAGTTTTTTAAGTTAGAAAGATGGGACTTGGTACAGATTCTATTTTGGGAAAAACAATCTGATCTGCCAATTTTCATAAGGATCGGCCGACTATATGCGATCCGCTATATATCTAATAATATAAGATTATTATATTTGGGTACGGATGGTTCAACAATCCCTTTGGAGATTAACTTTCCTACTTGCTTTTGTATTTCACTCACCTGACTATGTGGGCTTCGATCATTTTTTATATATACTGGTTCATCATCTTTTAATCTCAGTTTTTTGTTTATAGAAACGGTTTGTAGTTATTGGTTCGGTTCTCAGTCCGGGTACATCGCTATATTGGGTGCATAAGCTAGAAATCTGTGACTTAAACTGTGGAGGGAAGTTTTTCGAAAGTTAAGATAATACTCATTTTTCCCTATTTTTATACCCTTGCAGAGGGTATTATAATTTTGGTCAAAAGTGGGCAACGCAGTGAGACATCTCCGACCCTATAAAGTATATATATTCTTGATCAGGATCACCTCCTGAGTCGATATGAGCATGTCCGTCTGTCCGTCTGTCTGTTTCTACGCAAACTAGTCTCTCAGTTTTAGAGCTATCGAGTTGAAACTTTGCACACATCCTTCTTTCCTTTGCAGGCAGTATATAAGTCGGAACGGCCGGGATCGGTCGACTATATCCTATAGCTGCCATATAACTGATTGATCGGAAATGCCATAACTTTGGTTTTTTTTTAAGTTAGAGGGTTGGGACTTTCCACACATGTTATATTTGACCAAAATATCTTGTGTACAAAATTTCATAAGGATCGACCGACTATATCCTATAGCTGTCATAGAACGATCGAAATTGGCATAACTTTGGTATTTTTTAAGTTAGAAAGATGGGATTTGGTACAGATTCTATTTTGGGAAAAACAATCTGATCTGCCAATTTTTTAGCTTGATCCTCGCCGAAGGGACACAAAAAGAAATGGGAAAGATAGAGGTTTATAGTACAAATCTAAAAGCAAAAGAAAAAAAGCTTATCAGTTGTCAGAAGTATTTGCACACGTTTTCGGTGCGTCAAAGTTATTTTCACAATTTCGTCATTAGTATTTGGTTTTCAGCGACAAGTGGCGGTTCGTTTGCTCTAATAAATTCAATTCGGTGAAAATTCAATAAAAATAATAATTTATCGTTTACATTTGTCTAAACAAAATGCCTAAATCAAGGGAGTTAACCCATGACCTCCGGGCTGAAGTTGTTACTAAGCTTAAAGACGGTATTTCAGCAGCTGAAATCACTAAATTATATAAAATTATGCGCAGAAAAATCTACTACTTTGTAAAAAAGATAAAAGAAGCTGGCACTTGAAAAAATAAGAAAAGATCAGGCCGAAAACCTATGTTGGACCAAAGACAATGCAGGCACTTACTGGGAGTTGTAGCGAGCAATCCAAGTGCAAGTCCAGTAAAAATTGCAACAAATAAAAAAATACACTTGGTAAACAAATAAGTGATTCTACAATTCGTCGTAGGCTAAAAGAAGCTGATTTCAATACATATGTTGCCCGCAAAGTGATTGACATCGCACCAACCAACCGAACAATACGTCTGCAATTTGCATTGGAATATATTAAGAAGCCTCTTGACTATTGGTTTAATGTTTTATGGACGGATGAGACTGCATTTCAGTACCAAGGGTCCGACAGTCATAATTTTAGGCATTTGAAAAAAAACCAAAAGCATTTGGCAGCCCATCCAATCAATAGGTTTGGTGGTGGCACAGTCATGTTCTGGGGATGCCTTTCCTATTATGGATTCGGAGACCTCGTACCGATAGAAGGATCTTTTAACCAGATCCGATACGTTCGAATCCTTAATGACCATGCTTTTATGTCAGAAAATATACTTTTTCCTACTTATGAATGGATTCTTCAGCAGGACAATGCTCCATGCCACAAGGGTAGGATACCCACCAAATTTTTGAACGCTCTTAATCGGTCGGTTCTTCCTTGGCCCTTCAAAGCCCAGATCTAAATATCATCGAAAACGTTTGGGCTTTTATAAAAAATCAAAGAACCATTGATAAAAATCGAAAACGCGACGGAGTCATCGCTGAAATTTACGAAATTTGGTCCGTTTGGTCCCTTAAATTTGCCCAAACTTTGGTTAGGTCAATACCTAAAAGACTAAAAGCTGTCATTGATGCCAAAGGTGGTGTAACTAAATATTATTAATGTATTTTGATAAAATTAAGAAAATCTTTTGTTAAAATTAGATATTATATTAAGCTGAAATAAATCAAACTAACTTTTGTGAATATAATTTTTACGCACCGAAAACGCGTGCAAATACTTCTGACAACTGATAATCTTTTTTTCTTTCTTTTCTCTTTCTTTTTGTGTCTCTTCAGCAAGGATCAACCTACGCAATAACATTTGTTTCAGTGAAATCGTTCAAAAACAACAAGAATAACAAATAAAAGAAGTTTGAATTGTGTGTTGTGAAAATAATTATGACTAGGGTTGTATATTCTTAATCAGGATCACCTCCTGAGTCAATATGAGCCTGTCGGTCTGTTTGTCTGTCGGTTTCTACGCAAACTAGTCTCTCAGTTTAAGAGCTATCAAGTTGAAACTTTGCACACATCCTTCTTTTCCTTGCAGGTAGTACATAAGTCGGAACGGCCGGGATCGGTCGACTATATCCTATAGCTGCCATATAACTGATTGATCGGAAATGCCATAACATTGGTGTTTTTTAAGTTAGAGGGTTGGGGCTTTCCACTCATGTTATATTTGACCAAAGTATTTTATGCATACAATTTCATAAGGATTCACTATATCCTATAGCTGTCAAAGAACGATAGGAATTGGCATAACTTCGGTTTTTTTAAGTTAGAAAGATGGGACTTGGTAAAGATTCCTCTTTGGGCAAAATAATTCAATGTGCCAAATTTCAAAAGGATCGACCGACTATATACGATCCGCTATATATCTAATAATATAAGATGCGTGGCGTCACCTAGCGGACTGCGACTCAACTGCAAGGGTATATAAACTTCGGCTCTGCCCGAAGTTAGCTTTCCTTTCTTGTATATTTTATATAAGTTAACACCTAAAATGTCAAACACTAGATAATATTAATAAAACGCTAAGTCCAAGCACATAAGTTTTTAATAACAACTGCAAAAGAGTTTACATAACCGCATTGAGTGCACCGTGCACCGGATGCAATATGATGGCGTGGCACCAATGAGGGTCACACGGATCAAAAGACACGTGCGCTGAGTAAGCATTGATTATGCTTGCGATCGTGGGAAAGCCAAAAGAAAGAAAACACCCAAATATTTGGCAAAGCTCACTGAACTTAATGGCAAGTGCATCCACCAACAACACAATGCACCTGCATTGACCAATTAGCAACGAAGATATGGACTTAAGCTACAACGACAACATCAGCTACCAATGCATTGGTCATTGCAATGACATCGAGGGACGCCAGCAGCAGCAGCAACCGCGACCGAGATCGCGGCAGCGATGAAGCAACGCATAGGTGTAATTATTAATTATAAGAATCATAATTGTCAGTTCTAATCCGATACTCAAATAAACAAAATGTGAAAAAGATTAATTTATTTTTTCAAAGAATATTAATAAAATCTTTTTAACTGGCGCCCGAGCAGGGACCTGGTGAAAAAACCGAGAAAGGATATTCCGAATCTCGTTCAGATTGGTAAAAGAATCCCGACGTTCGGCTATATCTTCAATTAAATAAGAAAACGCCAAACACCGCGATTCGGAAGTGCAAAAGTGCCGTTAAAAAAGAAACGCTACAACGCACTCCTAAAGGAATTGTACCTAGCGGAAAAACCAGGCTCCAATTTTATCGCCGTGATCCCTTCAGTACCCGTTCAGAGGGAACGTGATCCAGGTATAGAGGAGGCTCCCACACACAGGAGGAATCGTTGCTGCGTGGGACAAAAAGGAATCAGCCGAACCTATCGTCACGATAGCACGCCGAAATGATTTTAATGTAAGCTAGTTAAGAAATATTTGAAAACAGAAAAATCCATAAGAAACCTTGAGTAAAATAAACACAAACAAAAAATTAATAGTTCAAATTGAAAATAAGAGGAAAACCTCATCAAGAAATTAAACAAAAAAACAAAAAAAAAAAAATTTTAAGAATAATATGATTTGATATGATTTGATTGGGATTTCCTTAAACTTAATTTTTATATCCTTTTTAAAAAATTAAGTTTAAAGAAATCCCAATAAAATCATAAAAATTAATAACATATGCTCCAATTGAAATCTTACGAAGATCTAAACTAGAATTTTTAGAAAAAATTAAATATAATTCGCTTGACATCCAAACAACTAACCCTCATATGACCATTAACGATCATCTATTAAAAACCTCATTAAAATGACTGAACAGGACTTGGTAGATAGGATGGGAAATCTTGCAGGACGTCCTCTGTAAGGACGAGTTCGAAACTACTGCCGGAAAAAGACATTGAAGAGAATATTAGGGATATACTTCAAGAGAACCTAGTTGGGTTGGTAAAGGAAATTATTAATCCAAACAAGGACTTTTCCAACTTTTCAGACCAAATAATTAAAAGGGAACTAGCCCACAATATTGGTGAGTTAGATAAATTACCGGAAATAGTGCGGACACCTAGAGATTTTTCCGGAAACAAGACCGAATATTCGTCTTGGAAGAAAAGTGTAGAAAGGGTTTTAAAAATCTATGACAGTAAAAAAGGGGTCCCCAAAATATTATGGCATAATATTAGCAATTAGGAACAAAATCGTCGGTCAAGCAGATGCTGTCCTCGAGTCCTATAACACACCTTTGGACTGGGAGGCAATATCGAAGTGTCCTACTGCACACTTTGCTGATAGGAGAGACTTAAAGACACTAGAATATCAGTTGTATGCACTTAACCAAGGCAGCAACTCGATAGTCGAATTCTATCAAGCCGTATACCAACAACTTTCTTTGATTTTGAACCAAATTGGGAATCTCGAAGCATCTCAGGAAACTATACAGGCACTATCAGCACTGTATAGAGAGAAAGCACTGGATACATTTGTAAGAGGCCTGAACGGCAATCTTTCCCAACTTCTGGCTATTAAAGAACCCCACGACTTAGGACATGCATTACATCTTTGCAACCTAATAGAGAATCAGAACACTAGGAATGGCAAAACACCAAAAAACATTTACCTCAGAAGAGATAACTTAGTACCCACTAGAGGGTATCCGCCACAAGCCCTACCCCGAATGACCAAGCCAAATTTTCAACCAAATCTGTACTATTACCCAAGCCAAGTAAAAAAACCCGCAATCCCACCAAGGGTATTTGAAACAACACCAAACCGACCTAACCCACTCGAACAAACTCAGACAAATCAACCAGGAGCGCAAGCTTTATTTAACCCCAACCCACCTCCCAGACCCCAACCAAAGCCAACACCCATGGACGTAGACCAGTCTATTCGTTCACGCCACGTTAACTATATGAATAGACCTCAGGACAACAATTTTGTAGGGAAACGACCCCTGAGCAACACAAATGTTCAAAATACTAATAAAATGCAACGCCAGTTCAATATACAACCAGAGGTATATGAGGAACAAGAATATTTTCAGTCATCAGAAGAGAATGGAATAAACGAGCTGGATGAAGAAGCTTCATGGCAAGCGGAATCCGAACAATAGGAATCCATTGATATGTCAGAATTATATTTTTTAGAATAAATCGTTCCTCCTTACCTTATTTTAAGGTAACTATCGGGAACGGCAAAACTCTGAAATTCTTAATTGACACCGGCTCAAACCAAAATTACATTCAAGCGAAACTAGTACCAAGCCCTAAACCCAATAGTAACATTTTTACAGTAAATTCAGTAGGAGGGAATAATGAAATAAAACAACATACAATAGTTAAACTTCCCAACATATCAGATACCCCACTAAAATTCTTTCTATTAGATACACTGAAAACCTTCCATGAAATTCTAGGTAACGACACTATGAAAAAACTAGGGGCAATAATAGATGTTAAAAATGATATTCTGCTGTTAGAAAATAATAGGAAAATTAAAATCCATCAATTAGAGGCACAAGCCGTAAACAAGATCAGACCAACAGACGAACATATGACAGAAACTCAAAGAGAAATAATCAAAACAATTTTTTGATTACGACACCCATAAAAACCTTTTCGCCGATCCTGAAACTAAACTAACTTATACTACCAGAGTTGTAGGTGAAATTAGGACTTCCTCCGATATCCCTGTCTACGGAAAGCACTACCCATATCCGGCATCGCTTGGGCAAGAAGTAGAACAACAAATTCAAGAAATGCTGCAGGATGGCATTATTAGACCCTCACGGTCACCCTATAATGCACCAGTTTGGGTAGTCCCGAAAAAAACCGACTTTAATGAAAAACACAAATACAGGCTAGTTATTGATTATAGAAAGCTCAATGAGGTAACAATATCCGATCGGTACCCCATTCCTGAAATAGGGGAAATAATCGCACAATTAGGAAACAACAGATTCTTCTCAGTACTAGACTTAAAAAGTGGATTTCATCAAATACCACTTAAAGAGTCAGACATGGAAAAAACTACATTCGCAGTGAATGGAGGCAAATACGAATTTACCAGATTACCATTTGGATTAAAAAATTCACCAGCCATATTTCAAAGAGCTTTAGATGACATTTTGCGAGAACACATAGGGAAAATCTGTTATGTGTACGTCGACGACATCATTGTTTTCAGCAAAACAGAAAACGACCATGCCGAAAACTTGAACAAAGTGTTTCTAACATTATAAAAAGCCAATATGAGGATAAAAATCGACAAATGCCACTTTTTCAAAAAAGAAGTTGATTTTCTGCGATACACGATTTCAGAAGAGGGAGTTAAAACCAACATCGAAAAAATCAAGACAATTAAAAACTTCCCAATACCTAAAACACTAAAGGAACTTCGATCATTTTTAGGAATGAAAAGCTATTATAGGAGATTTATTAAAGATTATGCGAAGATTGCCAAGCCTTTAACTGCCCTTTTAAGGGGAGAAGAAGGACGCGTATCCAAATACAAGTCAAGCAGAATAGCTATTAACCTAGACAAAGAAGCAACGGGTGCATTCGAAAAACTTAAAAACACGATTATATCTAGGGATGTAACATTAGCGTACCCAGACTTCACGAAGGAATTCCAATTAACCACAGACGCATCAATTTTTGCCATAGGAGCCGTTTTAGAACAGAACCATAGACCAATAACATTCACATCCCGTACCCTCTCGAAAACCGTGGAAAATTACGCAACGAACGAAAGGGAAATGTTAGCCATCGTATGGGCTCTCCAAAGCTTAAGACATTATCTGTACGGATATTCGAAAGTGACAATTTATACAGACCACCAACCCCTGACCTTTTCAAATAGTGCAAATAACCACAATTCCAAGCTAAAACGCTGGAGGGAAATTATCGGCGAATACAGCCCAGAAATTAAATACAAGCCCGGTGTAGCTAACGTAGTAGCAGACGCCCTATCCAGGGCCCGACCAGAAGTTAATTCAATCCATTCAGACTCTACAATCCACAGCGACGAAAGTTCCTCACATAATCTAATATTCTCAGTAGAAGCCCCGATCAACGCATTTAAAAACCAAATTTTCTTATTAAAAGAAAACACTGATGCGTATAACTTCGAAATTCCATTTCCAACTTTTCATCGCCATATAATAAAAAAAATTGCTTACAAAGAACAGAAAATCATTAATATACTCCGAGCCCGATTAGATCCCAGAATTATCAATGGTATCTACACTTCAGAAGAAATAATGGGAAAAATTCAAACTATTTATCCTTCGCACTTCAAGTCTTACAAAGTTAGGTATACTAGTAATCAAGTTGAAGACGTACCATCAGAAACAACCCAGAATCAGATCATTACATTAGAGCACAAAAGGGCACAGAGACGCAAAAGAAAACAAAATACAAATTCTTAAAAAATACTTCTTCCCCCAAGCTCAAAAGAAAATTTAGGCAATAGTCCAATCCTGTCAAACATGTAGAGAATCCAAATACGATAGACACCCACCGAAGGGGGCAATCCAATCAACTTCCATCCCTAAGTACCCAGGAGAAATCATCCACATAGACATTTATATTACAGAAAAAAACAATATTCTAACTGGTCTCGACAAGTTCTCAAAATACGCCCAAATCAAGATATTAAAATCAAGGGCCTCCGAGGACATTATAGCGCCTTTGAGAGAAATACTGATAGCATTCGGCATGCCCAAGTGGGTAGTAATGGACAACGAACGCGCTTTAAACTCTGCAGCGATTCGATTCCTTTTAGAAGATAAACTTAAAATATCAGTCCATACAACAGCCCCATACGCTTCAACCAGTAATGGTCAGGTAGAACGATTTCATTCCACACTTTCAGAAATCATGAGATGCATTAAAAAAGACAACGGGAGTATGACATTCGAAGACCTAATTTTCAAATCAGTCGAAGAATATAATGGGTCCATCCATTCAGTAATAAAGGAAAAACCAGTTGAGGTGTTTTTCAGGAGGTCCACTCCGAACACCACAAAGGGCATAGAGAAACAGCGGACCGAAATCAGGAAAAAAATAAAAAAAAAACAGGTAGCCGACCTAGAATACCATAATCAGGATAAAATACAGCCAAAACAATAAGAGACAGGAAATACAATTCATGTAAAAATCGACAAAAGACTAGGTACCAAATAAACTAGGTACCTATAAAAAAGAAACAGTCAAAGAAAATAATAACACTACAATAAAAACTCAATCCGGGAAAATAATACACAAGAATAACATCAGAAACTAACTTTCAGACTATTCATACCAACTTGTTTCAGAATGTCTACAGTCCTTGATTATTCAAATTCACAAGTGATCTCACTTGAGACTGGACTTGCGGCCAAACAAGAGGGAACATTCAAAATCATCCATACCTTCGACCTAAAAGAATACGACAATACATTTGACGAACTTAACAAAGGACTAAACAGCCTCACACCATCACACCATCTATACCCCTACCTGTCTTACGAATTAAATCAGATAAAACAAAACCTTCTCAAACTAAAAACAAACAATAGACAAAAAAGAGCAATAGAAATCCAAGGAACGGCATGGAAATGGTTGGCAGGAACACTTGACCGCCATGATCATGAAATACTAAAGAACAAAATAAACGGAAAATTAGAAAATAATAATAAGCAGGTTATAATAAATAAAAAATTAAGTGAGAAAATTAATCAAATAAGTAACGTAACGAATGCCATTTTAAAAATAACTAAAAATTCAAACGAAATAATTAATGAAGAGGCAAATATCCTCAGATATAGAATTCAAATAGTAAAAGAAGAAATATCTAATATACTACACGCAATAACTTGGGCCAAAACAAATATTATAAACTCTTTTATATTCTCAACAATAGAAACCAATATTTTAGAACACATTTTTAATAAAAATCTGTTTATTAATATGGAAGAATTACTAGAATTTTCAAAAGTCAAACTTGCATCGAATAATAAAGCTCTTCTGTATATCATAAGTATCCCAATAATAAGTAATGAAATCTGTAGAACCCTATTAGTCAAAGCAGTAAAAATGAAAACTTGTTAGAATGTAAAAAGGAACTATTCGCGATATCAAAACCATGTGAATCGCATAATGATAGAACCATTTGTGTTAAGGATAAACTGTTAGACTTAAGCAACGACACTTGCGTGAGCGCTCTATTAAACCTAAGACCACCGGAATGCAAGGCAATCAACAGTCAACATGTGCCTAATTTTGAGGAATTACTACCAGGAACACTGATGCTGAGCGACTTTAACGGAATGGTGTCTCTGGACGGAAAGAACCTTAATCTTCAAGGATCCTTCATCATCCAGCAGAGGAACTCCACGGTACAGATCGGCGAAAACATCTATAGAACGGAAGAGGTCACTGTGGTAGACCCCGAACCTCCTTTTCCAACTGTCAGCGGTAAACCCTAAAATTAATGAAGTCCTCTCCCTTCAATTAATCAAAGAATTAAACATAAATAACACTAAGATTCTGAAAAAAATTAAAGAAGAGAAGACAATCGAGGCTTCCGTGAACTATACGTCAGCCACTATCCTGCTCATAATGATCGTAAGTCTGATCATAATGCTAGTTAGAAGGTGCAGACCAAAAGAAGCCGCCCCGAAAACGACAAAAACACCGGCGGATCCAACCCCACCTAACCCTGTTCTCTTCTACGTTGCGAACGAGGACGCCCGCGTTTAAGGGGGGAAGAGTTAACACCTAAAATGTCAAGTACTAGATAATATTAATAAAACGCTAAGTCCAAGCACATAAGTTCGTAATATCAACTGCAAAAGAGCTTACATAACCGCATTGAGTGCACCGTGCACCGGATGCAATATGATGCCGTGGCACCAATAAGGGTCACACGGATCGAAAGACACGTGCGCTGAGTAAGCATTGATTATGCTTGCGATCGTGGGAAAGCCAAAAGAAAGAAAACACCCAAATATTTGGCAAAGCTCACTGAACTTAATGGCAAGTGCATCCACCAACAACACAATGCACTTGCATTGACCAATTAGCAACGAAGATATGGACTTAAGCTACAACGACAAAATCAGCTACCAATGACATCGAGGGACGCCAGCAGTATAATGGGTCCATCCATTCAGTAATAAAGGAAAAACCAGTTGAGGTGTTTTTCAGGAGGTCCACTCCGAACACCACAAAGGGCATAGAGAAACAGCGGACCGAAATCAGGAAAAAAATAAAAAAAAAAACAGGTAGCCGACCTAGAATACCATAATCAGGATAAAATACAGCCAAAACAATAAGAGACAGGAAATAAAATTCATGTAAAAATCGACAAAAGACTAGGTACCAAATAAACTAGGTACCTATAAAAAAGAAACAGTCAAAGAAAATAATAACACTACAATAAAAACTCAATCCGAGAAGATAATACACAAGAATAACATCAGAAACTAACTTTCAGACTATTCATACCAACTTGTTTCAGAATGTCTACAGTCCTTGATTATTCAAATTCACAAGTGATCTCACTTGAGACTGGACTTGCGGCCAAATAAGAGGGAACATTCAAAATCATCCATACCTTCGACCTAAAAGAATACGACAATACATTTGACGAACTTAACAAAGGACTAAACAGCCTCACACCATCACACCATCTATACCCCTACCTGTCTTACGAATTAAATCAGATAAAACAAAACCTTCTCAAACTAAAAACAAACAATAGACAAAAAAGAGCAATAGAAATCCAAGGAACGGCATGGAAATGGTTGGCAGGAACACTTGACCGCCATGATCATGAAATACTAAAGAACAAAATAAACGGAAAATTAGAAAATAATAATAAGCAGGTTATAATAAATAAAAAATTAAGTGAGAAAATTAATCAAATAGGTAACGTAACGAATGCCATTTTAAAAATAACTAAAAATTCAAACGAAATAATTAATGAAGAGGCAAATATCCTCAGATATAGAATTCAAATAGTAAAAGAAGAAATATCTAATATACTACACGCAATAACTTGGGCCAAAACAAATATTATAAACTCTTTTATATTCTCAACAATAGAAACCAATATTTTAGAACACATTTTTAATAAAAATCTGTTTATTAATATGGAAGAATTACTAGAATTTTCAAAAGTCAAACTTGCATCGAATAATAAAGCTCTTCTGTATATCATAAGTATCCCAATAATAAGTAATGAAATCTGTAGAACCCTATTAGTCAAAGCAGTAAAAATGAAAACTTGTTAGAATGTAAAAAGGAACTATTCGCGATATCAAAACCATGTGAATCGCATAATGATAGAACCATTTGTGTTAAGGATAAACTGTTAGACTTAAGCAACGACACTTGCGTGAGCGCTCTATTAAACCTAAGACCACCGGAATGCAAGGCAATCAACAGTCAACATGTGCCTAATTTTGAGGAATTACTACCAGGAACACTGATGCTGAGCGACTTTAACGGAATGGTGTCTCTGGACGGAAAGAACCTTAATCTTCAAGGATTCTTCATCATCCAGCACAGGAACTCCACGGTACAGATCGGCGAAAACATCTATAGAACGGAAGAGGTCACTGTGGTAGACCCCGAACCTCCTTTTCCAACTGTCAGCGGTAAACCCTAAAATTAATGAAGTCCTCTCCCTTCAATTAATCAAAGAATTAAACATAAATAACACTAAGATTCTGAAAAAAATTAAAGAAGAGAAGACAATCGAGGCTTCCGTGAACTATACGTCAGCCACTATCCTGCTCATAATGATCGTAAGTCTGATCATAATGCTAGTTAGAAGGTGCAGACCAAAAGAAGCCAAAGGAAAGAACTCAAATAAACAAAATGTGAAAAAGATGAATTTCCCTCCTTTTGAAATATAACGCAATTTCATGGAGTTATTTTAATACTTATTATGTATAAAATTTAAAAAATATTATTTTTTATTTATTTATTTTTTTATTTTTATACCCTTGCAGAGGGTATTATAATTTTGGTCAAGAGTGTGCAACGCAGTGAAGGAGACATCTTCGACGTCCCTACAAAGTTTATATATTCTTGATCAGGATCACCTCCTGAGTCGATATGAGCATGTCCGTCTGTCTGTCTGTCCGTCTGTCTGTCTGTCGGTTTCTACGCAAACTAGTCTCTCAGTTTTGGAGCTATCGAGTTGAAACTTTGCACACATCCTGTTTTCCTTGCAGGTAGTATATAAGTCGGAACGGCCGGGATCGGTCGACTATATTCTATAGCTGCCATATAACTGATTGATCGGAAATGCCATAACATTGGTGTTTTTTAACTTGGAGGGTTAAGACTTTCTACACATGTTATATTTGGCCAAAATATCCGGCCGACTATATCTTATAGCTGTCATAGATCGATCGGAATTGGCATAACTTTGATGTTTTTTAATTTAGAAAGATGGGACTTGGTACTAACTCTATTTTGGACAAAATAATTTGATTTGCCAAATTTCATAAGGATCGGCCGAATATATCATATAGCCGCCATATAACTGAACGATCAGAAATGGCACAACTGCAAGGGTATATCAACTTCGGCTCCGCCCGAAGTTAGCTTTCCTTTCTTGTTTTTTTATGAGATTGTACTTAACAACGACAAAGAACATGAAATTAATTAAAAAATTTTATGTATTAAAGATATTTATATATATACATATATATATTTTATTATATATGTATGGCCATACTAAATGTGGTTTTGAAATAATATGTTTTAGTCTATCCTTATGAACTGTGTGTTTTTTGTTTTTGTCGTTAATTATTATAATATTATTTCTATCTCCTATTTCCGTTACTTTATACGGACCCGTATATTTATAATCTAACTTTTGACCTGTTTCATTTCTTAATAAAACTTTATCCCCTACTGATATATCTATATTGTTTACTTTCTGATCATATAGTACCTTATTATTATTCAACCGGTATATAAGATCGTATGTATTCATTAAAAGATCTTTGACTTCTCTCTATTGTTCCAACTGTCTGGTGATGGTGTGGTGTAGACGTAATATTTAAATACTTACACAAATTGTCCGTAATGAACGTCTTCATTGGACCGTACTTCAGAATAAAGGATTCAAATATTGCTTTAGCGTCAGTATTAGCGTTCTTGTTTGGTACAGGTGTGGCAACTAAATACTTAGTTAGGTCACATATTAAAGTGACTTCATACTCGTTACCATTTTCTGATTTGGGGTCCACTATCACTCTGTCGAAATCATTTATAGGTGTGTCTGTTATTGTTAATGGGGTCTTACAATGTTTAGTTATGTTAGCTTTCTGCCATTTCTGACCTTTTCGTATGTACTCTGTGATATCTCGAGTCAAATTTTCCAAAAATAATATCTTAATTTTTAATAAAGTTTTTGAAATACCAGTATGACCTCCTTGTATGGGATCGTCATGGAAATTAGACAGAATAGTTCCTTTATCTTTTTGTTTTTTTATTATGGTCACCGGGTTGAGTAGCGCTACTCTTAATGTTTTTAATATTGTATGGCTCATAAATTTGAAATTACACAGGCCGACAATTTCCAACTTTTTTTTTCCTCCACGCATAATTTTACCTGCTCCATAACCTTTAGGCTCCCCTGAACCAAAGTCCAGAACAAACATAGGTTCTATCACCCACCGTTTCCGCGGTACACCGAAGAGAAGAAATTGATCAAATTTTACCATATATTGAATTATGTAGGCCGTGTAATGGCGATGACCATCATAGTTTCCAGTACATATCATTTTTGAAATGTATGTCTACCAACTAAAATTCAAAAATGGTATCTAGCAGTTACCATATCTTTGGAATACTCATCCAAAGTTGAAATCTCAGATTTTCTACGTTAATTTTTGGTCTTCTATGATTTTTCCCCAAACATTTTTCTATGGAAGATTTTTATTTTCTTATTGAAGTCAGTAGATCATACCATGTTTTAATTTTGGATTTAAGGGATAACTCGAAATAATTTTATTGAATTTATTATAGGTGGTTAAACAATATTTTCTTCATTTAAATTGGAGTTTTTAATCTCATATTTTCAAAAAGTCATGGCTATCTAAAACTGTTTCTATATTCAAAACGTGTCTATTGCAGGTTCAGCTTGTTTAGTAAAGTTTTACAGAAGTTGTAGATAGCCATGACTTTTTGAAAATATGAGATTAAAAACTCCAATTTAAATGAAGAAAATATTGTTTAACCACCTATAATAAATTCAATAAAATTATTTCGAGTTATCCCTTAAATCCAAAATTAAAACATGGTATGATCTACTGACTTCAATAAGAAAATAAAAATCTTCCATAGAAAAATGTTTGGGGAAAAATCATAGAAGACCAAAAATTACCGTAGAAAATCTGAGATTTCAACTTTGGATGAGTATTCCAAAGATATGGTAACTGCTAGATACCATTTTTGAATTTTAGTTGGTAGACATACATTTCAAAAATGATATGTACTGGAAACTATGATGGTCATCGCCATTACACGGCCTACATAATTCAATATATCGTAAAATTTGATCAATTTCTTCTCTTAGGTGTACCGCGGAAACTGTGGGTTATAGAACCTATGTTTGTTCTGGACTTTGGTTCAGGGGAGCTTAAAGGTTATGGAGCAAGTGAAATTATGCGTGGAGATTTTTTGCTGTTGGCCTGTGTTATCTATTGAAGTATAATCAAAGATATTTTCCCACGGTGCCACCTTGAGTTGGCTGATTTTATTTATACCGGCTTGCAGTTCGAGCATTTGGAAAAATTTACCTAACTCTAAAATTCCATTGGTATATAAATCGCTAACATCGAATCATGCAATAAATTTTTCAGCCATGTTTAAATAAACATAACATCTTTTACATGCAATGTTACCACTTTACGTACTTCGTCATTGTTTATGACTTCATATACGTTGGGCTTAGCAGCTAAATCTAAAAATTGCGTAGGAAATTCTTTTTCTGTATTTATCGCGCGGATTTTCTGTCTATTCTGATATCCTGTAGTGACTTTATTGATATTTCTGGTTATATTTTGTAGGTCTTTGATAGTTATTCGAATAATAATTATCAAGATCTTGATAACGCATCAGCAACATAGTTATCTTTTCCCTGCAGATATTCCACAGTGAAATTATATTCTTCCAGCTCAAGTCGCATGCGCGTTAGCTTAGAGCTTGGATTAATCATTGAAAACAGTCAAAACAGTTCATTGGTAAATTATAGGTCTATGATCAGTCTTGACAGTGAAGAGTCTACCATAAACATATGGTCTGAAATAAGTTATTGCTTAATGACTTGCTGTCAATTCAGGTTCTGTTGTACTTTTATTACTTTCACCCTTAGTAAACGATCTTGATGCATAAGCAACGGGAAGTTTTCGTTATACCCTTGCAGAGGGTATTATAATTTTGGTCAGAAGTGTGCAACGCAGTGAAGGAGACACCTCCGACCCTATAAAGTATATATATTCTTGATCAGGATCACCTCCTGAGTCGATATGAGCATGTCCGTCTGTCCGTCTGTCTGTCTGTCTGTCGGTTTCTACGCAAACTAGTCTCTCAGTTTTGGAGCTATCGAATTGAAACTTTGCACACATCCTTTTTAACCTTGCAGGTAGTATATAAATTTCATAAGGATCGGCCGACTATATCCTATAGCTGTCATAGATCGATCGGAATTGGCATAACTTTGGTGTTTTTTAAGTTAGAAAGATGGGACTCGGTACGGATTCTATTTTGGGCAAAATAACTTGATCTGCCAAATTTCATAAGGATCGGCCGAATATATCTTAACGATCATATAACTGAACGATCGGAATTGGCATAACTTTGCTGTTTTTTAAGTTAGAAAGATGGGACTTGGTACAGATTCCATTTTGGGCAAAATAATCTAATTTGACAAATTTCATAGGGATCAGCCAACTATATCCAATAGCCGCCATTTAACTGAACGATCAAAAATGGCACAACTGCAAGGGTATATTAACTTCGGCTCCGCCAGAAGTTAGCTTTTCTTGTTTTGAGTTAAAACCGCCCCACACGCTTGCTTACTTGCATCCGTTATTATGCAAAATTCTTTGCTGAAATCTGGGTATTGGTATAAATTCGGATTTATTAGTGCCGATTTGAGATGTTCGAAGGCATTCTGGCAATCAGTTGTCCATTCGAATTTAACGTCTTTTTTACATAATCTTGTTATGTGAGGAGCATAGTCGGAACAATTTTTGATAAAACGTCTATAGTAATTGAAAAACGCAAAAAATCTTCTACCGCGATCCGCATCATGAGGGACTGGGTAATTTTTAATGACGTCGTATTTTTTGTCGTCTGGATTCCTTTATCAGTGCATTTTTTGTCCCAGAAAGGTGACTTCATGCATGAAAAATGAGCATTTTTCAGGATTTAACTTAAGGTTGTATTCCCTACATTTCTCAAAAACATCAGTTAAGTTTTTAAGCATATGGTTTTCGGAACAACCTATAACTATTAAGTCATCCATATAAGGGAATGCTTGTGAAGGTTCTAATCCAGAAATTGCAATAGTCATCATCCTCTGAAATGAATTAGGCGCTATTTTTAAACCGAAAGGTAATCGTGTGAAACGATATGAGCCATTGATCGTTGAAAATTACGTTATATCCCTTAAACCTTTTTCAAGTTCAATTTGATGAAAGTCAGACATTAAGTCCAGACATGAGAAATATTTCCTATAACTATTAAGTCATCCATATAAGGGAATGCTTGTGAAGGTTCTAATCCAGAAATTGCAATAGTCATCATCCTCTGAAATGAATTAGGCGCTATTTTTAAACCGAAAGGTAATCGTGTGAAATGATATGAGCCATTGATCGTTGAAAATTACGTTATATCCCTTAAACCTTTTTCAAGTTCAATTTGATGAATGTCAGACATTAAGTCCAGACATGAGAAATATTTCGCTCTTCCAAGCTGATCCAAAATATCATCAATTCTAGGTAGCGGGAATTTATCCGACAACAGTTTTTTATTAATTTGACGATAGTCAATTACTAATCGCCATTTTTTCTTATCAGATTCGGGAAGTGATTTCTTCTGAACTAATAACAGTGGGCTGTTATAGGCTGATACAGACGGTTATACTATGTTATTGACTATTAATTTTTGTACCCGTACATTAATTTCATATTTTTTGACTATGTGGACTTCTATAATTCTTTATGTAAACTGCTTCGTCATCCTTCAATCTTTGCTGTTGCTTGTAGAAATTGTTGGTAGTGATTGATTCGGTTTCGAGTCCGAATACGTCACTAAAATGTGTGCATAAATTAGTCAGTTCGTTTTTGAAGTGTGGTGGGAAATTTTTAGCTAATTGAGATAAGACAGTTTTTTCTCTATTTTCTGGATTTTTGTGAACTATGTCATAGTTCGAAAGTGGTTCATATTTTAAACTGTGAATATTTACTTTTTGATCATTACTGGTTGTATTCATTAATTGGACCAATGCATTTTTGGTTGTTGCGACCGTGTTCGCAACATAAATGCCATGTTGAATTTCCTGATTAGGTATTAATATACTTTCTTCATCTGATGATATATGAATCTTTCTTGAATCTGCCTTGGAGACTGTTCGATCGTTGGCGATCACGGACAAAAATTATGACGTCGCATTGGAGCTGCTAAACAAAAGGTTTAGTAATCGCAGGCTCATTTTTCAAGCTCATGTTAATAAGATAATGCATCTGAGGGCCGTAGAATCCGCATCGGCGACGAGGCTTCGCGAGCTTTCGGACAAATTTAATTCGCATTTGCGAGCCCTGGCAAGTATGGGCACGACGAAGCAGATTGCCAGCTTTATCATAATCCAAGTGCTGTTGCAGAAGGTTGATGATGCCACGCAGTCTAAGTGGAAGGAAATGCAAGCTGACTCGGATTTCTTGGATTTCATTCCAACGTTGGAGTCCATCGCCAGTTTTCTTGAGCAAAGATGCCGGACTTTGGAGAGCATGGATTTACTGACGACATCACATGCACCAAACTTTGCGGTAGGACGACGTAGACGACTTTCATCCAGGTAACTCTGCATTTGTGATCACAAACTCTTCCATGTATGATCTGTGATGGCCATTCTCACTTGATTAACTCCTGTCCAAGGTTTTTAAGCTTGTCGCCTGAGGATAGTTTAGGCGAAGTTAGGCGATTGGATGTATGCCGTAATTGCCTTGGATCTTGGCATTGGACCTATCTTGGCATTGCAATGCGTCAAACTGCCGTGCGTGTGGACGCAGACATCATAATCTGCTGCATTTTGGTGGCAATTCGTCAGCTCAAGACCAAAACTCCTCTCCTGCGGTTCCCACATCTAGCGACGCTGTTTCTGGTTCAGCGTCCGCCGCCTTCATTTCTCTCGTCGCTAAGGATCGGTTTGGTGATGTGGTGTAGCTAACCACTGCCAATATTCTGATTAGGAACCGTTCCGGAGATCTACTGCCCTGCCGAGCGCTGCTCGATTCTGGCTCGCAGGTGCATCTAGTCACTCCAAGGCTGGCGGACCAGCTGCAGCTGCGGAAGATAAGGACTCCGGTGACTGCGGTATAGGAGGCGCAGGGTTCTCTACAGATGGGTTTTCTGTGCAAGTCAGCAGCGCATGGAGAAGCGTCTTGCCGGGATCTGCACAGTGGTGGCTAGTGTGATAGGTCATATGTTATCCAGTGTGGATGTGAAGCCGCTCTTTGACTTTGGCAGCGAAATGGCTGCCGAGATGCCATCGCCCAGCTGCAGTAGCATCGAGGATGAAGACGACGGCGACGGAGTGTATCGGGTACGCTGCTGAGGACAGCGTCCGGAGCTACAAGGCGGGCAATCAACAAATGGTGCCTGCTGCCCCTTCATGAAGTTGTTGAAAGCTCATCTTTCAACGGTACTCCCCCCGTTCGGGTCAAGCCGCCGCCGAAAAGAAGTTTGGCCGGCAATAATTTATTGAGTTCGTGACGTCACTTTCTTTTATATTTTGTATGTTCGCGTCGCCCGCTCTCGTGCATTCGATCGGCCACCTGCATCTACCGTCATGCACCAGCGTTTGTCTCGCTCTCTCCCGGGCTCTCTCGATCGCTCCGCAGCATTAAGCGTTGAGCCGCGCTCCCGCGGCTTGTTTTTAATTCGGTCTTCACCCCCTCGCAGTCGCATCTATACATATATCACCTTGTATGAAGCCAAAACATTTTAAATAAATTGTATGAAATTGAACTGTGCTTGTTTTTACTAAAGCCACCATTTAGAACATTGAATATAGCTCCCGAAAACGCTCGGTAACTGAACACTAAGATTGATTGTATGAAGCGCATAACTGCCTACTCCTGAACATCTGAAGGCTGAGAGTTTTCCGAATTATTCTGGGCAATTCTCACATTATTATTTGTCTTACTTTTATTGTGGCCTCGATTCGAGTTGCCACGGCCTCTTGAGTTTCCTCTATATAGGCCTTGCCCATTATAATTATGATTGGAATTGTTGTAGTTGTTGTAATTATGATAACCACCACGAGAGTTTCCACCACGCTGTGAATAATTTTTAAAATAAAGGACAGTATTAGGTTGTCCAGTTGCTTCCGTGCAACTGTTTACGAATTTGGATATGGCATCATTCATGGTGTTGAAGGTGCCAGCCTGCATGATAAGTTTTACCTTATCAATTGCGCAATTCTTTGCCATTACCTTAACTGCAGACTGTGTAGAATAACTTCTGGCTAACGCAAGTGGTAGGCCGTCCGTTATGTACGCACTTTCTAAAACTTTTGTCATTTGCTCAACCTCTGATGTATATTGGTAAGCAGTTTTGTTGCGTTGCTGTAGATTCATCAGTTTAGCTGATAATACTTCTACAGTTTTGCCTTTGACATTTATCTTTAGTCCGGAAATAACTTCTGATATAGTTCTTTCATTTCCGATTAAGTTTCTGGCGACACCCTTTAGTTTTTTCTTTATTATTGAAATAGCTAATTGTTCGTGTTCGCCTTTTATTGATTCTATAATCTTCAGTGCAACGAGAAAACTTTCTAAATTTTCTGCTTTACCTTCAAATACTGGTATAAGCTTTGATGCCGTGTTGATAAAATCAGAATTTGATTGTGCAGTATTTGATTTGTAATAAATTTTTCTTCAACTAAGCTTGAGCTATTGCCTGAATCTGCAAAATTGTCCAATTCAGACATTAGTATAGCTGGGATAGTGAGATTATTTTTTTGTTCCTCTTCCAAATCTTGTTGGTCAATAACTTCTTTTGATTCTGGTTCGTCACCAGTTTCAATTATTATTGAAGTATTAAGAATATTACGTATTGAAATATGTTTCGTTTATGGCTCTTTGTGTATTCATACTTGGATACACATACATAACATACACACATAAAATTCCATCCAACTGCGTTCGAAGCTCCGAAAAGCTGACACGGTGAATAGTGAACAAAATACCGTATAATTCAATTATTTCCACTTTTTAAATTTTTGGTGTTAGCATAGCCGGCCACGTGTTACTTAGACTGAAGACATATTATAACAAGAAGGGAAAGCTAACTTCGGGCGGAGCCGATGTTTTTATACCCTTGCAGTAGACTCGCAGTCCGCTAGGTGGCACCACGCATCTTATATTATTAGATATATAGCGGATCGTATATAGTCGACTGATCCTTTTAAAATTTGGCATATTGAATTATTTGGCCCAAAGAGGAATCCATTGAAACTCCCATGCTTCTAACTTGAAAAACAACCAAGTTATAACATTTCCGATCTATCAGTTATATGGTAGCTTTAGGATATAGTCGACCGATTTCGGCCATTTTGACTTATATACTGCCTGCAAAAGAAAGAAGGATGTGTGCAAAGTTTCAACTTGATAGCTCTAAAACTGAGAGACTAGTTAGCGTAGAAACAGACAGACGGACAGACGGACATGCTCATATCGACTCAGGAGGTGATCCTGATCAAGAATATATATACTTTATAGAGTCGGAGATGTCTCCTTCACTGCGTTGTACACTTTTGACCAAAATTATAATACGCTCTGCAAGGGTATAATGAAGATAATACAGTGAATATGCCACCGAAAAAATCTAACATCAACAACGCGAGCAGCAAAGGGTCACGACGCAAGCGTGTTGAAAGAGCTCAGCAATTACCACTACAAATCGAAACAATAAATGCAGCTCAAAGAATTAGGACCGCAGAAAGTCGTGCACAAGAATCTAAAGAACGTCTGCAACAGAGTATTACGAGAATAAGAGCGGCACGAGAACGAAACATAGCTACAGATCGACGAAGACAACGGATCAGCCGCTCATTAAAACGTGATTCATTCGTTCGGCTTTCAAAAATTCATTCGAAAATTCAGCGCATTCAAAAATTGCTATCGGTGGAATGGATAAAGTATGCCAATATTGTCAGGCATTGAAATTTCGGAATGAAGCAGCCGGTATGTGCTGCGCATCAGGAATAGTTGTACTGTCACCTCTACCCGCTCCGCTGGAGCCTTTATTATCCTTTCTTACTGGCAATTCAGATGATTCCAAATTATTTTTGCGTAAGATACTCAAATTTAATTCTTGCTTCCAAATGACGTCATTTGGGGCAACTAAAATTTTCTATCGTGCATCCGATAGACGTAATTTTGAAACTACATTCCAAATTCAAGGCCAGGTGTACCATAAAATCGGATCATTGATGCCAATGCCTGATAAAAATCCGAAATTTCTTCAAATTTATTTTATGGGCGATTGTGAAGAGCGTGTGACGACTCGGTGCCTGTATAATTTCATTGAACAAGCAGAGAAAAGAGAAATTGTGATATTATTGGAAAATTTTTTAGAAGATCGCAATCAACTAATTCAATTGATCAAAAGAGTTTCGCCACGACTGCGAAATGACAATTATCAAATCGTCATGATAGCCGACAAAGTACCTTTAGGTGAACATGCTGGTAGATTCAACGCTAAAACTGTTGATGAGGTTGCTGTTATCATGGTTGGTGATCCAGTTGACAAAAGATCTATAAAAATTACACGGCGAGACAACACCTTCAGTATGATTTCGGATCTACACCATTTATATGACGCACTACAATATCCATTGATATTTTGGCAAGGACAAGATGAATATCACCTTAAAATGAAGTATGATCCAAATACCGGTAAATTTGACAATTATCTATTTAATTTCTTTTGTAATTTATGTGAGTGAGTTGCAGTAATTGGGCATCTCTCTGTGAGGCTTGTTTTATAAAAAATCAAGCTCGGCCTGCAACTTTTGTGCAGTCGACCACGCGTGAGGCGGTGTTTTAGTGAATAACAGCCACTTAATGTGTGCTATTCTTTTGTTCTTATTTTTAACACCTCCGCGTCTTCCCATTGCTTGCACTCAACTCACTCAGATATTTCTATTCTCCGTTTTCCTCGCATGTTCGTTTGGCTGTTGCTGGCTTTGCTGGAATATTATCTTATCGGTCATCCTGCGCAGGACAGGTTTTCTTGTTGGACTACTATTGTGCTTGCTGCTGCAGTTATTGTTGTTCATTGATTTTGTTGTTTGATTATGCGATTGTTTGACTTTTTCTTCTTCTTTTCTTCTTTTCTTTTTCTTCTCTTCTTGAACCAAAGTCACGGTCGCCATGTAGAATTGAAAAGGATGTCAGTCTCAGTCTAGCTTTCTTTGCATTCGGACGTTTATTTTCTGCTAATGTCGCCGCTCGTTTGTTCAGAGTGCAGGGGGGAAGTTACTGCTACGCAGCTTCGTGGGTGTGAGGCCGTTCGGTGCTCATCGATCTGCCGCCGTGCCTATCATACCGCTTGTGTTGATTTACCCTCAGAGGCTATAAAACTTCTAATAAACATTCCAAACTTACTGTGGCAATGTGATAGTTGCGTCATTGGAAACGACTCTCATTCAAAAATTGATGAGCTTAATATGAAGGTTTTGGATCTGGAATCCCTTTACATGAGCATTAATGCAAAACTGGATCTTGCTCTTGAAAGTTCGTCTGGACCCATGGCTGCTTCAGAGGGGTCTCAAAGAGTGATACCCCCTACTAATTCTACTAATGCTGAAAATAAAAAGTCTTCATTGGCCCAGATCCCCACTGGGTCGAAGGTGGCTGTGCCAAGAAATAAGAGGAATAACCCAAACAGGCGCATTGTTGGACATGCACCCAACGCAGCTCCAAGTTCTTCCCACCTTAAAATACCTGCACATTGGTAAAATTGCAACGGCTACCCAACCGGAGGCACTGTGCAAATATGTCGCTGATAAGTTGCACCTGGACCCCAGTGATATATTGGCTGTGCTAGATTGGTTAAAAAGATGCTGATATCAACGCTCTAAAATTCGTCAACTTTAAATTGGGAGTTCCCGAGCAACATTTCCCCGCTGTCTTCAATGTTGATTTTTGGCCCATGTCGGTAAAAGTCCCTCGTTTTCTTCATAGAGAGCCTGCTAAGGTTATTGACCTCCCTGCGAGACCCCCTCGATCAAACCCTGGAGCGTCAAAAAACCCCCCAGTAAGCGGCGCCTTTGGAGCCGTTATTTTTCCCTCTTCATATTCTTCGACCGGTCATCATATTCTCCCTCTTCTGAGCCGCCAACAACATTCAGCGCTGGCAGTTATGGAAACTGTTGATGTCACTTTCTACGTTATTCTACTCCCGTCACTATTTGCTCCAACAACAGCAGCGGATCCCAAGGTGGGCTGTTTGCATATTATCTTCGCTTGTGGACCTCCAGCAACAACAAATGGTGCCTTATCGTCTTATTGTGAGCCCCTCTAAAAAAAAATTTTTTGTGTGTCCACGTTGGCTATCTTGGAAGCTATGCGTTTGGGATATGTGGCCTCTAGCATCAGGACCCTGCCAGTGCCTTCACATATACCACACTGCCGCCCAATTCCTACAGTGGACTGCATGGATCGTGCTGCCTTGGGCTCTAATAAGAGCTTAAAAGTTTTCTTCCAAAATATATCTGGAATGCGGACCAAATCCCGCATGGTTCTTTTGAATTCTTCAGTCTGTGATTTTGATGTAATCGTTCTCGTAGAAACATGGCTCAATAGCAACTTTAGTTCCTCCGAGTTCTTTGAACCCAACTTGTTTCAAGTATTTAGAAAAGACCGTGATTCATCCAGCACCCATTGTGAGCGAGGAGGTGGTGTGATTATCGCTATCCGCCGATCCATGTTGGTCACAGTGGTTAGCCTTAAGGTTGGCGAGCCTATACTGGACCAGCTAGCCGTCTCAATCCAGGGAATTCAGGGCCCTTTCATCTTCATTGCATCTTATATCCCACCAAACAGCGCATTCAGTACTTATCAAGCGCATATGGAAAATATCGCCAGTGTTTGTGGTAGTATGGAGGACCCTACTGCTCTGATGGTTGCTGGTGACTTCAACTTGAGCTCTATTGTTTGGACTTGGGACCCGGAGTCCCTTGGCATGTTACCCAGCAATGTTCACCAATCGCATGAAATCGTTGTTTTGGATGATATTTTTAACATGGGCCTCTCCCAAGTAAATAATATTTATAATGATTTATCGAAAATTCTGGATCTGATATTTTTAAATAATGGTCATAGTAAAGTATAAATTTGTAATGTACCATTAAGTCCGTGTGATATGCACCATAAGCCATTGTTGATACACATTGAATTTTATAGTTTTCTACCTTCCCCCTCACCTATTTCTTATTATCACTTTGATGAGTCTAACCTTTCATTTATTAATAACGCTATTGTAAGTTTTGATTGGGTTCCCCTTTTTTCGGATGGCACGATTGAGGATTGTTATACTTAGTTTTTGATTGCACTTTTCTATATTATCGACAATAATGCCTCCGTTAGGGTTCGAAGGTCGTACAAGCTGGCTTGGTATACAGAGGGTCTAAAAAACGTAAAGAATAGAAGGGACAAATTTTGTGAGCGATTTCTAAAGACAGGGGAACAAATGGCTGGTGAGTTGTACCGGCAATATAAGCGGGAGTTTGAATTCCTCAATAAATTTCTATACAACCAATATATTACTGATGTTGAAGCGAGCCTCATATCCAACCCTAAAGCATTTTGGCGGTTTGTGAACGGGAAAAAATCATCTACTGATATACCTTCTTCCACGTCTTATGGAGGTTTGGCAGCTAACTCCGATTAGGGCATTTCTGAACTTTTTGCGAAATATTTTGCCTCAAACCTTGAGCCGAAGGTCTCTGGGGATGAGCAGGAGGTACTTCAAAAAATTTTGCTCTTTCTTGAGGTTGGAAGCTTGGACACATTAGATTGTGACATTGTTGAGGCCTCTAGTCATTTTTGATGAGTCGCATACACATGACTTAGATGGTATCTCCCCATTCTTCCCCCTGCACACCTCTGCAACTTCTGTTCTCTTTATCATTATTATCGGGTAAGTTTGCTTTTGGATGGAAAATTACCTCAATCACGCCCATTCATAAAGGTGGCAGCAAGGCAGAAGTCACTAACTATCGGCCTATCGCCAAGATATGTAATATTGCCAAGTTACTTGAGCGTATTGGCACCAAAAAGATAACATTTTTGATTCGTAACTTTATTTCTCACAATCAACATGGATTCTTGCCTGGGCGATCCACCACAACCAACTTAGTGGTTTTCTCTAAGCACAGCCTGGAAGCCTTTGAACGCCGATGTCAGGTTGATGCCATTTATACGGACTTCTCTAAAGCCTTTGATAAAGTTTGCCATGCAGCCCTACTTGCTAAATTGTTCAGATTAGGTGTTCATTCCTCCATGTTAAGTTGGTTGGAGTCTTATATGGTAGACCGACCATGCCACGTTCCCATTGGTGATGCCACCTCGAGTCCCTTTATTGCCTCATCTGGCCTCCCGCAAGGTAGTTCTTTGGGGCCGCTCCTATTCATCATTTTCATCAATGAAATCTCCTCTTGCTTTCTTTATTCGAACTTTTTGTTATACGCGGATGACCTTAAAGTGTATAAGTCCATTAGCTGCATTAGGGATAGCTATCTACTGCAGGATGATTTGCCCCGAGTCTCTTCTTGGTGCGCCCTCAATTCCTCTAAATAAATTCCTCTAAATTTAGCTAAATGTCATTTCATACGTTATAGTAAGAGGGCGCTACACTTATGTACTTCCTATGCAATTGGCAACCATGACCTGCAGCTCAAGGAGGAGGTGGTTGATCTTGGCGTCCTTTTTGACTCAAATTTAAAATTTTTCAGCCATTTAGATTTTATAATGCCTAAGGCGTATGCCATGTTGGGTTTTGTGAAGAGGCACACAGACCAATTCAAGAGCCCGTACGCGAAGCTCAGTGTTTATGCCGCATTCGTCCGGTCGAGGCTGGAATATGCCTCTATTATTCCAATGCCTCTATTATTATTATTCATATGCCTCTATTATAAAATAAGTTCCAATAGAGTTGAGCGGTTGCAGAAAAAATTTTTAAAATTTGCACTTCTCCCTTTAAGCTTTGTGGATCCTCTACCCTCATACCATAGCCGGTGCCTTCTCCTCCACATACGAGGGGACTAACAAAAGTTCGCTTAATATAGTAGAAAAAAATTGAAAATTTTTTTTTTAATTTATATCTTTATTTATCATCTCTTTTTATTTTTTTAACGTAATCGCCATTTATTTCTATACATTTTTGAAGTCGATAAATCCGCCTTGAAAAGCAGTCTTCAAAATCGGGTTTTTGGAGTTTTGCAATTTCATCATTGACCGCGTTTATTATCTCCTCATTGGTGTTGAACACTCTTCCTCGCAAATTTTTTTTTATTTTTGGAAATAACCAGAAGTCGCAAGGTGCTAGATCTGGGCAATAAGGTGCTGGTCGAATTTCTTCGATACCTGACAGCAGTGTGCGCTGGCGCATTGCCATGATGCAAAAAGTATCGGCGAAGTTCCTTTTTTTTTCCGTTTTTCCAATGAACTTTTGAATACTTCTGGTAAGCAAGTTTCAGTATACCACTTGGCAGTTACCGTCTGACCTTTTTCCAAAGGAATAGCAGCTACAACTTTCCCTCTGGTGAAGTAAATTGACTCATTACTTTTGTTGCTGACTTTTGTTGCTTTGCTTTAATGGGTGGATTCGCACCTTCTGAGCTCCATACCATGCTTTGTTGTTTGGTTTCAGGATCGTACTTGTAAAACTAGGCTTCATCACCTGTCACAATTTTCTGAAAAGTGGAACACTTGCCACTTTTGAATTTTTCAAGAAAATATTGAGCAAAACGCACACGTGTCTCTTTTTGAGATTCAGTTAAAATTTTAGGGATCCATCGAGCAGATTTTTTCGTGTATCCAAGATCATTTTTTAATATTTGTGATACAGCCATGGCATTCAAGCCCAGTTCTTCAGCAATCATTTCCTGGGTCAATCTTGGATCTTCGTTAATTTTAGACTTCCCCAGCGCTACATTTACATTGGTAGTTGCAGATTTTGGACCGCCTTCTCGATATTCGTCCTCCACAGAAAAATGTCCTGTGTGAAATCTCCGAAACCACTTAGAAACAGTCACAAGGGATGGCGCATGCACTCTAAATGTTGTTTTTCACTCACTAAATATTTCCACAGGCTTCAGATTTCGTCGAAATCCAAAAAGAATAGCAAACCGAATTTCTTGCTTCGTTGGTACAGGGATATCCACTGAGACGGCTTCATTAATTTTACGTTTTCTTGTCTCCATTTCGACCGATCCTTCTGAAAATTCGAGTGATATATCGTAAGAATATTTTTTTTATTTATGAAAAATTATAATATGACAGCAACTAGGCGAACTTTTGTTAGTCTCCCCGTATGTACACTTGAGGATCGGCGCACTGTGGTATCTTTAACTTTCATCAATAACATTGTAATTAGTAGCATTGATTGCCCCATGTTATTGGGGCTTATAAACTTCAATGTGCCCCAGAGGGATCTTCGCTCGTTTGCTCCCTTTCGGATTGCTTGTCGTAGGGCCAATTACCTTTTGAACGAGCCTATTGATAGAGAATTATCATTTTTTAATGCATTACCGCCTAGCCTCCGAACTAAGTGGGGCTCAGATAAACAAGCGTTTAGGGTCTTATTGGTTAGGCATTTCTTAAGTAGTATGTAAGTTAGATTGTATAGTAGCCATATAAGATTAAAAATAATCAATGGCGAAAGAGAAATAAATAAATAAACACTAAGGCTTGCTAGCTGTCGGCGCAGCGGCAGAGCAGACGTTTTATAAATTTTATATATAAGTAAAGTTGCAATATGTAGAAACGGGCAGAGAGTTATGCATGCACATATGTATATAAGTGGTCACCGTGGGAACCATGCTGACTCGGCTCTAAATGGTGAATGCCAATGCATATCATATTACATATGCACTTGAAATATGTTTGGGCACTTGGCACGCTGTCGCTGAGTACATTGTTATTGGTATAACAACGAAGTGTTGTGACTTCGGCTAACAAACTGTTGCCGCTCAATATTTATATTGTGTAATAAGAACTCATGTATACATACACCAATATATGGCACATTCCTCAACTGCCAGTCTCTAGCCTAAATAGCCCAGAAGAAATACTAGAGTCAATAAAAAATTTGAAAAAATTCTGGTCGACGGAAGGAGTTCCATCTATTAAAAAGATTTTGTCACCTGAACACGAGTTATGTGAAGAACATTATGAAAAAACAAGAAAGGAAAGCTAACTTCGGGCGGAGCCGAAGTTTATATACCCTTGCAGTTGAGTCGCAGTCCGCTAGGTGGCGCCACGCATTTTATATTATTAGATATATAGCGGATCGTATATAGTTCACCGATCCTTATGAAATTTGGCATATCGAATTATTGTGCCCAAAGAGGAACCCCCATTGAAACTCCCATCCTTCTAACTTGAAAAACAACAAAGTTATAGCATTTCCGATCAATCAGTTATATGGCAGCTATAGGATATAGTCGACCGATCCCGGCCGTTCCGACTTATTACTGCCTGCAAAGGAAAGAAGGATGTGTGAAAAGTTTCAACTCGATAGCTTTAAAACTGAGAGACTAGTTTGCGTAGAAACAGACAGACGGACAGACGGTCAGACGGACAGACGGACATGCTTATATCGACTCAGGAGGTGATTCTGATCAAGAATATATATACTTTATAAGGTCGGAGATGTCTCCTTCACTGTGTTGCACACTTTTGACCAAAATTATAATACGCTCTGCAAGGGTATAAAAACTTGGATACTGTCTTTAGGTCAATTTGAAGTCAGACTCACTCGTTTTGGACAACTCACTCGAGATAGTCAAACGCCGTTTACTGTCGCTCGAGAAAAGACTATCTCGATATCGAAACTTAAAAAAATGTATTTAGAATTTCGAAAGAACACGAATCCCTAGGACATATGTTCCCTTGCAAGTAATGATGTTCTGCTACTCCCCATTACGTTATAGCCCACCAGTGTGTCTTACGGTGCTTTGCACATCGACCAAACTACGAACCGAGTCGTAACACATCCAAACAGAAATGCTTAAACGATTTGATGATGGTGGGTCCCACAATCGCGGTTAAGGGGTTAGGTGGGTCTGGAAGGCCAAAAAAATGGCCTATTTTCAAAAATTTTTTTTTTATATAAAGAATGAAATATTTTTTGGAACTTTTAGGATTAAATATTAAATATACATATTTAAAGATGAATTTCTGAAATTTTTAGAAAAAAATATTTTACAGTTAGCCATTCAGACGTCATTTGCCATGACTCCTGGCAAAAAAGGCGCTTTCGCGTTGACAGCACAATTCCTAACAGAATCATCTAAAATGAAAAAACCAAATATTTTCCTTTAGTACAGACCTAAAACTAGAAACTGAACAAAGGAAAACAAAATCAAGCAAAAATTGGATTTTTGGGACACCTTTTTGCAAAAAAATTCAAATTTTGGTGAAATTTTTCGAACATTTTTTTTTATAAATAATTGTAATCAACGAAAATAAAAATCCTTCGTTGAAGTTCTAGATAATCGTATCTCGAAGGCCTGTGCAAAATTTTATCAAGATCGGTTGAGCAGTTTTAAAATTGGTACATCGGATAAGATTGTTACATAAAATTCATAGAAAGTCGCATCCTTCTAACTTGAAAAACACTTGAGTTATGGATATTTAATTAGATTATTCTATATTACTATTTACAAATGAATTGGTGGCTGTATAAATTATTTTAATATAAAAAAACGACGACGCAAGAATGCGTGCACTCCGTTTCACCTTATAATTTGCTATTTTTCCATATTTAAACTTAGGCCTAGCTTATCTATTGCGTCGAAGCGGCAATATACTAGACCAACTCCAGTATTAAATTCAACCAAATCTTAATTTCTATTAAAATGTCTTTATAATCGTTCTCTTGACAATTTTCTTCATGATATTTGACTAGTTAACGTACACTATCAAAATTTACTAGTAATCTTTTATATTTCCCTATAAAGCGGAACATGTTAACGAACACTCACAGCAGTTTTAGGTGTGAAGAAAATCGTTCTATCACCTCCAATAAATATGCGGTGGAGACCTTTGCGGTTAATCCGACAGCATTCATTTTTGCTTCCATCTGTAGAAGCTCTGATGAAAAATCAAACGGGGGACTCGTTGGCCACTTATCTTCCGGCTCCGTTAAAAACGATGGACCTGTAAACCAGATCGATTTCACCGTCTCCTTTAAGTCTCCACCTCTTGACACGATATCTGCCGGGTTCTAATTAGTTGGTACATGCCGCCACGTGCTATCCCCTGACCCCTCTTGAATCTTAGCCACTCTATTTGATACGAACGTTGACAACGACGATGGATGGGAACGTATCCAATGAAGACAAACTTCTGAATCTGACCAATATATACTGCGTTCGATCGGTAAATTTATAAGAGGCTTGATTTTACGGCAGAGATCTATAAAAAGGTGAGCGCAACATAACTCAAGACGGGGGAAGTGTCTTTGTCTTGAGCGCGTTACTTTAGACTACAATGCAACTTTAAAACGATATGCAAACTTGCAACAAATAAAGACGCATTCTCCTTTTGCCTTCATAGATGCGACAGAAAAGGAATGAATTTGAATTGGTGACATTAGCTCACTCAACACAAATCTCGGTATTGAGATATCTTCTAACTGTGAAAAGGCAAGCTGAATTTTGTTCTACGCTGATCCCAAATGCAGTGGACCTAGCTTATTAAGCAACAGTTCCTGCAATTTTTCCTTTCATTAGGATTGGGCTTAATAAGCCAAGGGGGTCGAATAGCTTTGATGTCACCGAAAGAATGTTCCGCTTAGTCGCCTTTTGACCCATGACTGAAGTATCAATTTCAAATTTAAATACGTCATCTTTGGGAACCCAAGCGATTCCTAATGCTTTAGTCAGGCATGAATCCGAAAGTGTTATTGACTTAACGGTGCTCTCGGATGCAGTAACTTCAGGCGAGTTTGAAAACCACTTACTTATGTGACGGTGTTGAGCATGCAAATTAACAATAGTTAACGCACATGAAACAAATAATAAATAATATTAAAATACTTGTTTCTAAGTGCAGCCTTATGCTGAGTCAGCATAGCCGTTTTTAGGGGACGGGCCTTCAGCCGTTCGGTTCCCGATGTGGTGTATTATGCATGAACTGCATGGTCAGCACATCCAGGCTATGCGCGGTCGGGCCACCGACCATAGCTTAGATTTTAAAAGCTTCAGTTTAAATTTGTACTTCAAATTAAGAGCACACTGCTCAATAAAGATTTAACTCCGGCAGTTGCCGTTATAACTACTTATCTTTTATTTGCCGGCTGAGTCACTAGGCCAGCGGCAACGGAGTCAGTAAACTCCGCAACATAATCATCATAACTCTACAGGGCAGCAGAGGAAGTCTACCAGGAGCATCTCTAAAAATCGAAGTGGAGATACGTGGATATTGATGTATTAAACTAATTGGCGCCCAACCAACATTTACCTACACCCAAAAAAAGGATTGGATATAGGAGGATATAGGATTATAATTTAAAAAAAAATTATACACAAAAATTATGTAAGTGGAATTTTTTCATCCAATCTATCCAAATCTGCAAGAAGAAAAATATTGTTTTTTAAGAACAAAAAAATATAAATTCAAAGTGTTTCATTTTGCAACAAAATTGTGTTTGAAGCCTAAACGATAGAGGGGCTAATAATAAAATATAAATAAATAAAACGAAAAGTTAACGTATGATTTTATAATAACAATTCATAAAAAATTTTTTTTACTGTGGTTCAGAAATTGATTACGACTCATATAGTAGAAAAGAGTTCGCAGCAGCTAAGCTTTGCACTACATCTGATGTAAAAAAAAAAAAAAAATACAAAAGTATAGATACAAATAAATTAATTTAAAAAATAAATTAGTTTATTTTAACAGAAGACAAGATTCATTTTTCCGTCTTATATTTAATTTAATTTTGCTGTTCATAACTTTGCCAGGCCCGGACGGTAATATAAAACCCGCGGTCGAACAATTTTTTTTTATTTCCTTTTGCTGACCCTACAGTTTTTCCGTGGGAATAATCCGGCCACTTATGTGCTGGCTGACTTTATCTTTGTTTCTCATTGTCGCTGCCCATACGAACATTTTCCGTAGGTGTAATCTGAGTCGCCTATGTAGCTGAATTCCCTAGTAGCGGATTTCGTTTTGTCAATGCTGCTGATACGGTCACGTTTCTAGGAACATCAACTTAGCTACTCATGACCGATTCATTCAGTCGCCATAGAAGCAGGAAAAGTTACTCTAGCGGTTCGGAATCTGAGGGCGAAGGGGGAGTTCTAGCATCATTGGCGAAACTCGCAATTGAAACCCCTCGCGAAGAATTAGTCATGGACCCCACAGAGCTTAGCGCTATCATAGACACCGCTGTTGGCAATGCTTTGGCAAAGCAAGCCATTCAAAACCAGCAAAGAGAAAATGAATTACGCCAGACAATCGATACTCTTGCTGCCAAAGTGGCAGCGATGAGTGTGTCACAGACCTCAGCACAAACCCCGGACATAAGGGTATATGAGGAGATACAAATTCTAGACAATATCCGTTGTGACGAGCCGTTAGATGCCGTCAAATGTTTACCAGAATTTGCGGGGACTCAGGAATCGTACGTCTCTTGGAGACAAGCGGCCGTTGCCGCTTATCGCATATTCCGTCGATATGATGGCAGCTCACACCACTACCAGGCCGTCATCATAATTAGAAGCAAAATCAGGGGTCCTGCCGATGCAGTACTATCCTCCTTTGGCACGGTATTGAATTTCGATGCGATAATAAGTCGCCTCGATTTCACATACAGTGACAAACGGCCGATGCACGTCATCGAGCAGGAGTTGGGAACCTTGAGACAAGGGGGCCTAAACCTATTGCAGTATTATGACGAGGTAGAGAAAAAGCTCATCTTGTTAACCAATAAAGTAAACATGTCCTACGATAAAGAAATGGCGAAAAACCTGTGTGGAAAATTCCGCGACGATGCGTTGCGTGTGTTCATATCAGGCCTAAGGCGAAACCTGACAGATGTGCTCTTCGCAGCAAAGCCGAAAGACTTGCCGTCGGCCTTGGCGCTAGCACAAGAAGTGGAGTCCAATCACGAAAGGTACGCCTTTGCGGCTACCTTCGCAAAAAATCAAGAAGATAGGGAGCGTAGACCGAGCGAAAAAACACAAGGTCGCCAACAGGAAAAGACTCCTCAGTCGACAAGCGCTCAAGTTCCTGGTGGAAAAAATCCACACTTTAACAAGCAGCACCAAGTTCAGGTTCATGCTGATCAGCAAGGTTACAAATATCAAAACATCCCTAAGCCAGAACCTATGGAGGTCGATCCCTCCCTCTCTAAAATTATTCCGGCTACCCACACCTGCAAATTCCGAGCGGTCGAATGTCCCGAAAAAACAGCAAAAGCTTAACCATATTGCCCAGGGCGTAAGGGAGGCATACGACCGCAATGCTTCCGAAGTAGCAAGGGAATTAGACGATGACGCCATCTGTGATTATGATTCAGATGCCGTTAATTTTTTAGGGGAAAGTCCCTGCTACCTCTCGTCAGACGAAGAGTAGCAGGGATGGAGATGAAGTTTCTAATTGACACTGGTGCGTCTAAAAACTTTATCCGACCCCACAAGGTGTTGCGGGGTGTCCGCCCAGTAGATTCCCCTTTTTCCATCCACTCAATTCACGGCGAAACTACCATAACAAACAAATGCTTCGTCCGCCTATTCAACATAAAAGCGACGTTCTTCATACTACCGGACTTGTCATCCTTTGATGGGATAATCGGCCTTGACCTGTTAAAACAGGCAGGGGCATCCCTTTGCTTAGCTTCTGGCCACCTCAAGTGGGGCACAGAAGTTGAGAAAATTTCATTTCATAAGTGTGCTGATGTCAACTTTACGAAGATAGATTGCTCAGACGCACCCCCTTTGGTGAAGACAGCATTTTTGGAAATGCTAGAGAATAGGAAAAAATCCTTTGCAGATCCGAACGAAGCCTTACCCTACAACACCTCAGTTGTAGCCACCATCAGAACGATGAGCGAAGATCCCATTTATGCCAAACTTTACCCATATCCTATGGGAGCAGCGGATTTCGTCAATAAGGAAATCCAAGACCTGCTCAAAAACGGCATAATTCAGAAATCGGTCTCCCCTTATAACAACCCAATATGGGTTGTGGACAAGAAAGGAACCGATGAGTCGGGCAATCGAAACATGCGACTTGTGATAGACTTTCGCAAGCTAAACGAAAGAACGGTGTCCGACAGGTACCCCATGCCAAGCATCTCAATGATATTGGGAAACCTGGGCAAAGCTAAGTACTTCACAACGCTGGACTTAAAGTCCGGCTATCATCAAATCATTCTCGCCGAAAAAGACCGCGAAAAAACGTCCTTCTCCGTAAACGGGGGAAAATATGAATTTCGAAGACTCCCTTTTGGACTAAAAAATGCTGCCAGCATTTTCCAAAGAACCATTGACGATATCCTGCGAGAGAAAATCGGCAAGTTTTGCTATGTCTATGTCGATGACGTTATAATTTACTCGGAAGACGAAAACTCTCACATCAAGCACGTAGACTGGGTTCTAAAGAGCCTATATGATGCAAACATGAGAGTCTCAGCACAAAAATCTCGTTTTTTTAAAAAAAGCGTTAATTTTCTCGGGTTTATTGTCACTAGCAACGGGGCCACAACAGACCCAGAGAAGGTAAAGGCAATAAAGGAATTCCCTGAGCCAAAAAATGTGTTCGAGGTAAGGTCATTTTTAGGTCTGGCAAATTACTATAGATCCTTCATAAAAGACTTCGCAGCAATAGCCAGACCTATTTCCGAAATCTTAAAAGGGGAAAATGGAAGTGTATCTAAACATAAATCCAGAAACATACCAGTGCAGTTTTCTGAAAAGCAGCAAAAGGCTTTTGATAAATTGCGGAACATATTAGCATCCGAGGATGTCATGCTCAGATATCCGGACTACAAGAAAGCATTTGATCTAACGACAGATGCTTCAGCCTATGGCATTGGGGCTGTGTTGTCCCAAGAAGGTCGTCCTATTACAATGATCTCGAGGACATTGAAGGACAGGGAGGCCAACTACGCCACCAATGAAAGAGAACTGTTGGCGATTATATGGGCATTAGCCAAATTGAGGCATTACCTATACGCGGTGAAGAACATAAATATCTACACCGACCATCAACCTTTAACCTATGCTGTGTCGGATTCGAATCCCAACGCAAAGATTAAAAGATGGAAGGGGCGAATCGACGAAAGCGGCGCCCGAATTTTTTATAAGCCCGGAAAAGAGAATTTGGTTGCTGATGCCCTATCAAGACAACAGCTTAATGCAGTGGAAGAGCAAGCAGCCGAGTCCTGTGCAGCTACGATCCACAGTGAGCGTTCGCTCATTCACACCATCGAAACGACTGACAAGCCGCTAAATTGCTTCCAGAATCAAATCGTTCTAGAAGAAGCGCGTTTCCCGCGGAAACGGAGTTTCGTACTTTTTGGAAACAAAAGGCGGCATTTAATTGATTTTGTCTGCAAAGAAACATTACTTGATGAGCTTGCAGACACAGTTGTCCCCAAGGGTGTGAACGCAATACATTGTGATTTACACACACTTGCAATGGTCCAAGACGATCTGGTCCGTGCATTCCCGGCCACAAAATTCTGGCACTGCAAAAATAGAGTGACAGATATTATTGCGGTCGACGAGAGGAGAGAAATCCTCACGGACGAACATAACAGGGCCCATAGAGCAGCCCAAGAAAACGTGAAGCAGGTACTCACCGCATACTACTTCCCGAAAATGGCTAAACTGGCAAACGAAATTGTAACCAATTGCAAAACATGCGCCAGAGCCAAATATGATAGACACCCGAGTAAACACGAGATAGGAGAGACACCAATCCCTTCTCATGTGGGGGAATTATTACACATCGACATTTTCTCCACAGACAAAAAGTACTTCCTTACCTGCATAGATAAGTTCTCCAAGTTTGCTGTGGTACAGCCCATTGCTTCCAGAACAATCGAAGACTTAAAACCTGCCTTACTGCAGCTTATGAATTTCTTCCCGAATGCAAAGACAGTTTATTGCGACAACGAACCATCGTTAAACTCGCACACAATTTCGACCATGTTGACCGATCACTTTGGGGTTGGCATCTCAAATGCGCCACCTCTGCACAGCGTCTCGAATGGTCAAGTAGAGCGCTTCCATAGCACTCTTGCAGAGCTATCCAGATGTCTAAAAATCGATAGAAAAATAAGTGACACTGTAGAGCTGATCTTGCTAGCCACCACCAAATATAACAAGTCAATCCACTCTGTCATTGATAAGAGGCCGGTAGATGTTATACAAGCGCAAACGGAGGACACACCGACAGACATTCCAGAGAGGATCAGAAGCGCCCAAGTTGCGCTTTGGGCCTGGGAAAATGCCTCTCGCCAAAACAGAGTTTTTGAAGTTGGCGACAAGGTTCTAGTAAAATCAAACCGAAGACTCGGAAACAAACTTACACCGTTGTGTGAGGAAAAGACCGTCGAAGCGGACCTGGGGACCACGGTCCTCATCAAGGGGAGGGTGGTCCACAAGGACAACCTAAAATAACACCATTAGGCTATACGCCACCTATAGTTATAGATTTTGGTCACTTGACATAAGTTATAAGGTCATGTTATTTTAAGTGATGCCTTTTGGTGGTGGGAATTCTCAATATAAGCCCATTCTAAAAATAAAATTCGAATTTCCAGGTTCGAACTGATAGTTCTCCTTTTGCTAAAATTGGCGTCGGTACACATCGCTGACTTTTCACATGCCAAGTACATCCCCATCGAGGAGGGCCGCATCCTAGTATGGGAAGAGTTCGCGCATGTAACACACTCGGCAAATCTCTCGGAATACAGGCGAGTCGTAGAGGAGACGGCCGGCATGGGTGACAAATTTCCGCAGTCTCACATGAGAAAACTCCTAAAGGTGGATACTGACCACCTTCGAGATTTGCTGGATTCGTTGGAAGTGCACCACAGAGTGGCCAGAAGTTTAGACTTCCTAGGTTCTATCTTAAAGGTCGTGGCGGGAACTCCAGATGCAGAGGATTTGGAGAGAACTAGGTTCATAGAAACTCAACTAATAAATTCAAACAATAGACAAATAGAAATTAAAACTAAAGTTCAAAACCAAATCAATTTACTAACGACTGCGGTCAATCAGATTCTGAACTCAGCCAAAATTTCGCAAATCGACACTAGCCACTTATTCGAGACCTTAATGTCTCGCAATAGAATGATAATGATGGAGTTGCAAAATTTAATGCTTGCTATTGCCCTAGCTAAAATCAATGTCGTCAGCCCAAATATATTAGACCACGCAGATTTGGAGTCAGTTTGGCTGGAAGAGCCCACCAACACCCCCATAAGGGATCTTTTGTCCGTCTCGTCCGTAAAAATACTACAATCCGTTAACGTCTTATACTTTATAATAAGATTTCCTAAGATAAAATTTGCATGTAAGAAGGTCATAATATACCCGGTCGCCCAACATGATATAATCCTTCAGTTAAAGGACAACGTCGTTGCAGAATGTGGAAGAGAGGTCCACAAAGTTACTGATTGCAGCACATCGCCCGGTGCCACGTTTTGCCGGCTTGCAGCAGGCACCTCATGCGCCAGAGATCTACACGCAGGAGGAACTGCACACTGCGAAGCCCAGCCAAGCAACCTGCTCCCGATCACCCACGTAGATGAGGGTACCATCATCATCAATGACTGTTCAGCGCATGTTCGAGTTGACAACGGGTCAGAGGTCTTGGTACATGGAACGTACCTTATAACATTCGACGAGCGCGTCTTGATCAACAAGACTCAGTATATCAACCACAACAACATTCGGAAGAAAACTCCAGGAGTGGCGAAATCACCATTGCTGAACATAACCATCAGCCACGAAGTTTTAAGCCTCCCTTACCTTCATCGCTTGAATGAACGTAATCTGAGGTTCATCCAGAAGGTTGGAGAAGAAATCAATGGCACCAAAACACACCAGATAGTACTAGCTGTGATAGCAGTATTCTGCGCTTTAGCCTGCATCCTGCTCACCTGTCATCGAGTCATCCTGGCAAGAAGATCCGCTGCCAAACTTAAGGAGGTGATCGCTGGAATAGGGTCGGCCGAGGGCGGCCGAGGGCGGCCTTAATCTTGAAGGGGGAGTAGTTAACAATAGTTAACGCACATGAAACAAATAATAAATAATATTAAAATACTTGTTTCTAAGTGCAGCCTTATGCTGAGTCAGCATAGCCGTTTTTAGGGGACGGGCCTTCAGCCGTTCGGTTCCCGATGTGGTGTATTATGCATGAACTGCATGGTCAGCACATCCAGGCTATGCGCGGTCGGGCCACCGACCATAGCTTAGATTTTAAAAGCTTCAGTTTAAATTTGTACTTCAAATTAAGAGCACACTGCTCAATAAAGATTTAACTCCGGCAGTTGCCGTTATAACTACTTATCTTTTATTTGCCGGCTGAGTCACTAGGCCAGCGGCAACGGAGTCAGTAAACTCCGCAACATAATCATCATAACTCTACAGGGCAGCAGAGGAAGTCTACCAGGAGCATCTCTAAAAATCGAAGTGGAGATACGTGGATATTGATGTATTAAACTAATTTGCACAATTTCAATGTCTCAGATGGGTCTCTTCCCACACTTTCAAATGGTATCGCCTATCTGCTTCATTCACCAATATTTGTCGATATATCTTTTTTATGTCGGCTATCAGAGCAACTTTGTTTAGCCGAAACTAAAAAAAATTTGATTACAACTCTTTCTGAAATGTAGGACCAACCGTCAATAAATCCTTAAGGCATTTCTGTCTGGGTGTCTTACAGCACTCCTCAAAACGATTCGTAGTTTAGTCGATGTGCTTTGAGGCCGTAAGACAAACTGGTGGCCGTATATCGTAGTGTGCAGTAGCAAGTACATCATTGCTTGCAGGCGACATATGTCCTAGAGATTCGTTTTCTTTCTTAAATTCGAAATACATTTTCGGTAAATTCGAATCTCGAGATTATCTTCTTTCGAGCGCCAGAAAACGGCGTTTGGCTATATCGAACCAATTGCCCAAAACGCTTGGATCCGACTTAAATGGAAATCTGACTTCAAATCGACCTAAAGGCAATATTCTACTATTCTTTCGGTAATGTGCTTTACATGGTTCCTGCTCAGGCGACAAAATCTTTTTAGAAGATGGAACTTCTTCCAACGACCATAATATTTTTAAATTGTTGTCTATTGGTTCTAGTATTGGTTCAGAGACCGGCAGTTGAGGGAGTCAGGATACTACCTATCGAAGGAGAATATTTGGAAGTTTTGTATGGTTCGGACCTTGTTTTATTTGACCAATTAACATATCTATCCGTTGAGGCTTATCAAAATATGGGTTTGCAAATTGTAAGTTGTTTGGTAGGTTACTGAGTGGTCAGGGTAGCCAGAAATTGTTCTTAAAAGTCGAACGGAAACTCACTAACATTAATTTTTGACTCCACCACGTTATGTATCTTTTTCTTGACTTGTGAATTAGCTTAACCGATTCCAAGCAAGTCCTCCCTACGTATCTGTAAGCGTTGAGCAAAATTTTCAGTAATGAAATTCATTTATGACCATGAGTCGAGTAATTCTCGGGTCAATATGTGTTCGCCATTTTTTGTTCAAACTCTTACGATCGACGTCGCTAACAAAACCCTTTCTAGGGATCATGAATGGAAAACATGTGACACTTGTTGGAGGAGGAAATTCTGTTTGTGGTGGTATAGCCAGGTTATTTTTAGCTAACAAATTGACACCTTTGTTTCCACAAGGCGAGCGAATATACTAAACTGGCCAAAAAATGGTCTTGAGCGTTATAATAACTGCAAGCTGGTCTATTGTTGGCAGAGGAGAAACCCAACGAACTTATATTAAGTTGCTTGCTAAACCCAGTTTTCTCAGTAGCACCTGCTGATACGGAATCAGCCGAAATCCCTAACCATCACCACCTGTACTTGAGGACAACCAACCAAGGACTTCAAGTATCTGACCTCAACTTTTGCCTGATCAAAGCAAGCACCTTTTCAACCCGAGCAGACCCTTGCAAATAAATTTAGTCAGAACTTGAATACGTTCTTTGACTACGACTCCCGGACCTTCCGTTATGCCCGCGAGTTCAAGTTCGACGTAGTGGCCTCGTAACGGTCTACGGACGAACAGTGCCACAGAGGCAAATATATATAATATTTTTTATACCCTTGCATAGGGTATTAAAATAATGACCGACAATATCCTATAGCTGCCACGTAATTAAACGATAGGAAATGGCACAAGGGTAAGGTAACTTCGGGCGGAGCCGAAATTGATATACCCTTGAAGTTAGGTAGCAGCTTATATTTTCATGTACATATCGGATCGTACATAGTTGGCCGATCCTTATGAGAATTTCACCATCAAAACAAATTTTTTATTAAAATTTTTAAAACAGACCCTAGCATCTTTAAAAATAACACGGTTACGCCATTTCCGATTGTTCAGTTATTTGGCAGCTATACAATATAGTTGGCTCCCCCGGTGGAGTCCCCCAATCTGGACTGTGCAAAAAATTATTAAATAAAAAAAAAGAAAGGAAAGCTAACTTCGAGCGGAGCCAAAGTTGATATACCCTTGTGCCATTTCCTATCGTTCAATTACGTGCCATCTATAGGATATTGTCGGTCAATATTATAATACCCTATACAAGGGTATAAAAAATGTTATATATATAGACTCTTTTTGCAAAAATTACCAAAGAATTTTTTGAATAATTCTTTGCAAAGAATACCCAAGACTTCCTTATGATTTATTTGCAAGGATTAATGGGGAAATTCCTACTCAGTTAGGCAGAAAATTCACCAGGTCGCCGATGCATAGGACATCCATACAAAAACTGTTATACCAGCACTAGGAAATTCCTCATGCATAGTGAGCAGGTAATGGAGGGTTCCACAAGGAACTCCAGTGCAGTGTACTGCAGGGCAACTAGAACTGTCAATAAAAAACTAGGCTTTATATGTCTGTGTTCGTATTATGTTTAAAAGATTTATTTTGAACTAGCTGACCCGGGAGACTTCGTACTGCCTCATCGATAAAAAAAAGACCTAATCTTTTGTATAAAATGATTTTAAAACAAACAAATCAAATTCGTATTTAATAAAAAAGCATTTATTGCATAAAACATGAAGTTTTATAATTATTTTTGATACATCATGTTGCTTACTTACAAAACAGAGTTTTCCTGAAATCCTGGCTATTTATAAGGTTTAAATTTGATATTCACAGACGCACATTGTTAAAATACAGTCCGTTAATTAATTTAAAGCTTTCTCATAAACTATATTCATTGTTTTGTTTTGTAGTGCGTAAATAAACAAAGAAGACGGTTTTCCGACGCGCGAACATGCGACGTATAATTATCGATGCGCGAAACAGGGAAACTCCAAGTTGATTCCACAAACTTCTAACGATTGTCCTTGTGATTTATTTATGGTCATCGCAAAGGCCAGACGTACTGGAAATTGTAAGCATTTAAATCGAATGGAAAGTCCGTTAGAATCATCGGTATTCGCGGGATCAAGACATCCTCTCCTTTGTATTTTCCTTTTATGATTGTCGCCTCAATGACGTTATTCATCAGTCTTTTCACAGCCAGTTTTGTTTCATTGCATAGTCGAGGTTGATTAATGTTACGCAGCATGATGACAACTGATCCTACTTTTAACTGCAAATTGTGAGGTGGTAATCCAGGCAATTCCAGTGAATTTAAAAACTCAGTGGGTTAGTTGACTACGTTATCCTGGTTCATTACGGAGTCGACTGATTTGAAGGAAACCAATTGTCCTGGAAGAAAATTTTGAATGGTCGCATTAAGACCCTCGACATTTTTATTTTTTGCTGTTAATATTGCTCGTTCACCCAGCCAATTATGGTTATTGAACTTTTGCGCTATATCTGGAAAAACTCGCTAAATAAGCTCCTCTTTTGAATCTGTGATGTGACAGAATTCTGTAGGTAATGTGATGAATCCGGTCGAGGTGTCCACTGCAACTTTATTATTTTCAATGTCTAACAAATGCTTCGAAAACACATTTGCAGTTTCATCTAGTTGCAAAAATACCCGCATGTTAGTTGTTAAGTGGAGTGTCTTTACGTACTGCCACCAATTTGATGATTTTAGGCATGCATTTAGTTCATCAACAACAGTTGATCGGGGAATAACTGGAAGAGTCTGACGAAAATCACCTGGCAACAGAATCATGGCCCCACCAAAAATATTTTTGTTGTCACGAAGATCTTTCAACGTTCTGTCCAGTGCCTCCAGTGACCTTTTATGGGCCATTGTACATTCATCCCAAACAATTGTTTCGACCAATGCTGCAATGTCGTACTGATGTTCTCTTTGCAACTCTTGGTTTAATGCGTCGTACATATGACGATTGGGTGCTGTCATTCCCAAACACGACAATACTCTATTTGCCATCAATAAACACATATCTTCTATCATGATCAATGTGTCATTGTAAATTTCTTCAGTCATTTGTAGTATAGGATTCAAAGTTTGACGGCGCACAATATGCAAAACATCCTCAGACATGTCATCTCTATACTTAACCCACAAATCTTTTGGATTCGAGGGGAAACATGTCGATATGATAATCGCAAACAATGTACGAATTTGACGCGGCGATGAAGATATTACGGAATCCTTGAGCGTATCATCCCAATGCGAATCGTTTTTAAGTAAATGTAATAGTTGGCATGCCTCACGGTAAGTCACACACAGCTGTCCATTAACTGTTCTCAGCTGTTTAAACGATGTCGGACCACGAACATTCACCAACAACAACCGCAAATAATAACATTCATCGTTATTTGGATGTACTGTGTAGATGCGATCCAGAGCATCTAAAGCAAATACATGTGGATGACCTTCAACTGGTAGTCCTTGTTTTCGACGCTAAAACGATTTCGATGATGCGTTCCATGTGTAATAGCGTGGCATGTCAGCATACAGCAAAGTGCGAGAAAAAGCATCAGTTTGACAGACTGTGAAGAAACTTGTTATTGTTGTCGACGGTGGATGTGCCGCCATGTCTGCCGCGCCATGCTAAATGGACTTCTGTAAGGTGTCTTTCATGGACCGCAAATGAAAAGATACGCCAAATAACTTCATTGCTACTTACATAGCGACCCATCTGGTACTGTGATATTTCATCATTTGCATTGATTACACCGAAGACAGCCATATCACTTCCTTTAATAACATATTTACATATGTACTTTGATGTGAGTCTCAAAAGCTTTGGACAATATTGGGGAGTATGGCACAATCCAACGATTGTCTACATCAACATTTTGTCCTCTTACCTTCACAACTACCGATCGCCGACGATACTATGGATATCCATCATTTCCCGTTATGGTTTCAGCAAGCAGGTCTCTTGGGTATCTCTTGGAACACCTACCGTCGACCATATAGGGGGAATTGTAGTTGAAATGTCCGCAAGGTCCATGTACATAAAGTGTCACTATCACAAATTAAAACTATTTCCAATTAAAATTTTTCCAACTTTTTTCACAATTTGTCAGTGAACACAATATCGGTTTGTCACATAAAATAAACTGAGTAGCTGTCAAACAATGTATCACATACCGGCGCCTACTATTATTGTAGTCTCCATTTTATTTAGAAAACGTTTGTATGGGAAATAGAAAAATGCTGTTTGAGGATTTTCCCGGCAATTATTCGAATTTTTCTCACCTTTTAAACCTTTCCTAGACCTGCACGAATAATTCAAGACCAAGATAAGATAAATCCGTTCAGCCGTTCTCGAGTTTCAAATGAGCGAGACTAACGAACAGCAATTCATTTTTATATATATAAAGATTTTTTACATTGCAAAGGTGTTGCATCATTTACCAAAATTTTAAAAAGTTTTCGCGTTTAACAAATTAGCGCAATATGCGTCGACACTCAAACAGAAACCGAGCGGCGAGACAAAGCAATTTTTCTACCAAAGAAAAAGGATGAAAAATGTCACACTATATATATGACACAAAGAGAACCGCGCACGGACTATAATATGCAGACTCTGGGGGACCGGCCGACCCCCCAGTATCAATCAGGCTTATCATGATAAGCGGGCTATATTATGACGGACGAGCCTATTCTTTGGTCTAAATGAATTTGAAGAAATAACAAAAACAAAAAAACAGTGCGCAAGGGAACTCCCTAATAAAGTCCGGCAATGGGATCATTGGTCCGTCGATCAAGGCAGATAGAGGCCAGGAATATGCTGCGATGGTGAAGTTTTCCACAGAGGGACAACATCCGAGGGCGGGATGCGCCACTGTAGGCGGGATGCCAAGGCATCGACCGCCAAATTGGGGCCTACTATGGGACCACCATACGGGGGACCACGGTGTGGGAGGAAAGATCCCAGGATCGAGGCCTTCAAGAGCGCGCCGGTGGCGGTGTCCCTAAGGAAAGCCCCGGTCCGGCTGCAAGCCACTCCTTACAGCGGAAGGGCTCCTACAAAGATAGGAGGAGAGCGGCCCTTATTCTGATGAGGGTGGACCGGTCGGCGGAATCCAACCAGGACCAGGCCAATATTATCAAATGGGCTAGAGATCAAGGGCCAAAGGCAAGCTGATGGACTGTTAAGATGCGAGGTCAGCAAGTCTCTACAAGCGCATGATTGCGTCGCTGGGAGGGGTTTACACAGGTGCCAGATTGGAGGCAGATAGAGAAAATATCCCCAGCCTAACAGAGAAGCCGGCGGACAGTAGAAAAATGGTGATTGATTTTCTAGCGGTTTTACCGTATCGCTAACAGTGTTGATTCACTAGCCGTTTTTATGGCTAACAGTGATGATTTTCTAGCGGTTTTTATTGCTTACAGTGATGATTTTCTAGCGGTTTTTATGGACATGCTGAGGATATGCAACCCCGCACTCTCCACCGCGGACTGGAGGGTCGCCAAGGTGGAGGAAGCAGTAGGGTTACGTCAGCAGGTTGTCTTCACACTCAACGAGGAAACGCAAGGATCCTTGAATGTGCCGGCAACCGGATCAAATACGGTTTCGAGCTCGTAGCAGTGCGGATCTACAATTCGGATGTGAGGTGTAAACTTGGAGATAGACTCCAAGACATCGACTTGGAGATAGGCGTCCAAGAGCCAGTGTTGTAAAAGGGGACTGAAGAGGGGCGCACTGAAGGAATGTCAGATGTGGAGAAGGACATTATGAAGGGGTATACCTCGGAGGAAACCGACTTGGCAAGGTCTTTTGGAGGCGTAGGTATGGAGAAGGACTTGCTGGTGGGCTCCGACAGCGAGGCAGAAGTTACTGTGGTGGAAAATCTAAAGGATGGCCCTGACACTCATGCAGATCAATCTTTACTACAGTAAGGAGGCATCCGCTCCCCTCCTCGCTATAGAGGGCCCAGGCTCCCCGCTATAGAGGGCCCAGGCGGCCCTCTTAAAATATTCTTAGCGTATATGGGGCACGACCACGATGGACCTCACCCACACACACTGCTTAGACAGCTTATACAAGACAGCGAAAGGAAAAAGATCGGCCTACTTAAAGGATGCGACGCCAACGCTCATCACCTTCAATGGGGAAGCACTGACACAAATGAGAGGGGTGAGTCAATCTTCGATTTCATCCTAACCTTTAAACTCCTAGTAGGTAACAGAGGCTCAGAGCCCACCTTTATCGTCAATAACAGGAGAGAAGTCCTTGATATTACCCTATACTCGTGCTCCCTAGCTGATGCAGTCACCAGCTGGAGGGTCCTTGATAAGCACTAATTTACAGTAACCGCTACGTTGAGATAGCGGTAAACTTCGAAAACTTCACAAAGCTAGCAGTACGCAATCCTAGGAAGGCAAACTAGGAGCTCTAAAAAACGGCCAAGTGGGAGGCGGTTTCTTTTGTGAACGTCTGTGTCTTAACGAGTCATTCAGACTCCCCGACCATTTTAGTGGCTGAAGTAATAACCATTAAAGAAGCACTTAAGTCCCCAGCACTTACTGGTAACCAGGTTGTATATGTATCTTTTCGGATAGTCAAGCAGCACTTATGGCACTTGACTACTTATGGCTTCTCATTCAATTCTAGGACAGTCAATAACTGTCGCAGATCTCTTAACGAGATGGCGGAGCAGTATAACATTCACCTCATGGGTACCCGGTCATGTCATATGGGTACCGCTAGTAGGAATGCTGGTTGGGACCATGAGCCGCCTCAGGAAGGATAGGCATATAGGCACTCCGGGTAAGCAGAGAGGGTGGGAAACTTTATTGATCCCTGGCCTTTGCGGTACCACAAGGAGCCCTAGCGGGTCAAGTGGATGTAGGGATCATCCAGGACCACCACTTCGCTGCCTTAACATAACCAAACCTTTTGGAATCAGTAGATTATACCATGTTTTTATTTGGATTTTAAGGAAAAGGTCGAAATTATTTTTAATTAATTAAAGTTAGTTCAAGAATATTTTCTTCAATTAAATTTGAGTTTTTAATCTCATATTTTCAAAAAGGATATTGATATCTAGTGTCGGGTCAAGCAGTCGCCAGAAAGAAGTTTGGCCGGCAATAATTTATTGAGTTCGTGACGTCACTTTCTTTTATATTTTGTATGTTCGCGTCGCCCGCTCTCGTGCATTCGATCGGCCACCTGCATCTGCCGTCATGCACTAGCGTTTGTCTCGCTCTCTCCCGGGCTCTCTTGATCGCTCCGCAGCATCAAGCGCGTCTTGTTTCTAATTCGGTCTTCACCCCCTCACAGTCGCATCTATACATATATCACTTTGTATGAAGCCAAAACATTTTAAATAAATTGTATGAAATTGAACTATGCTTGTTTTTACTAAAGCCAATGTTTAGAATATTGAATATAGCTCCCGAAAACGCTCGGTAACTGAACATTTGGTGACCCCGTCGTAATTGTGCATAAGAAAATAAGTTGTTAAATTATTTTCCGTTGAAAATGAGCTGCGCGGCTTAAAACATATAAACATAAACAAATCAAAAAACATTATTCGGTTTGTGATTTGTGCGCGAAATATTAGCATCTGTTGACATACATACATACGCTATTTGCCGAGTGCTACAATCGCTCATACATATATTACCCCGTTATATAGAAATGGCACAGTGGGTCGTGAGCTGACAATAAATAAACAAAATATAATAAATTTTTTGGTGCGAAAAATTTTTTGGTCCGTCCGATTCTTGAGTATGGATTGTGTGTCTGGAGTCCTTAATATGGAGTACACCAAGATCACATTGAATCTGTACGAAAAAACTTCCTTACTTTTGCTCTTAGGGGACTTAAATGGGATGCAAATCCTTACCTCCCCTCTTATCGTAGTAGACTTTTACTAATCAACTTACCATCATTAACAAACCGTAGAACGATGCTGGGTGTCATGTTTCTACATTATCTTATTTATGGAAATATAGACAATAGATAATACTTAGCAGCATAGTAGAGATGCTTGAACAAAACAAAAACTTAACAAAATAAACTCATATAACACGAAAAAAAAAACAAAAAAAAAACCAGCATTTACTAACACGCTTAAATTGTAACGTTCGTAGTAGAAGGACTAGAAACTTTCGTCCTCTACTCCTCAGCCACTGTAGTTTGACATATGCCCAACACGATCCGTTCAGGGTATTATGTTCGGACTACAATGGTCTCTACCACATCTTGTCACTTTGTTCTACTAACAATCTTAAATCGCTTATATTAACCGCCTTATCTGTGCAACACTCTTCCTCGTGATATCTTTCTCCTAATCCTCGCTTATCTATCTCGGATCTATTCCCGCGATTCGAGCCGTACGTTACGCGGCAGCATCCCTCGGTCGAAAATGAATCGGGAAGGAAAGTATTCCTGAGCCAAAGTGCAGCTGTCCTTTTCCAGGACCTTTAAGGATTGTTGTCTTGTTAAGGAGTGGAGACATTTCCGGAGGCGATGTTAAATGTGCGGCACAGCGAAATGGAGGGAATCGTTGCGGATTTCAAGAGCACACACAAGGAGCTGTCCGAGATGGATGTTGCAGAACTCAGAAGCGATCTGCGCATCAACTTCAATGATGCGGCGAGGGAGGCACGCTTTATCCTGGATCAGGAGATTATGATGCGCTCCAGTTTGTTGCCGGCGAGTTCGACGCTGATCAACGCATCTTCTGCCCCCAATTTTGATGCATCCCACTTCCCACTTTTAGTAGGGGGTTTGCGGAGTGGCTTGAATTTCGGTCACTGTTCTTGACCATGGTGGACAAAAACCCATTCATCAGTCAGGTCGAGAAGCTTCAACGGTTGCGGTCCTGCCTTCGTGAATCTGCCTTGGAGACTGTTCGATCGTTGGAGCTCAAAAAATATGACGTCGCATTGGAGCTGCTAAACAAAAGGTTTAGTAATCGCAGGCTCATTTTTCAAGCTCATGTTAATGAGATAATGCATCTGAGGGCCGTAGAATCCGCATCGGCGACGAGGCTTCGCGAGCTTTCGGACAAATTTAATTCGCATATGCGAGCCCTGGCAAGCATGGGTCCGACGAAGCAGATTGCTAGCTGCATCATTATCCAAGTGCTGGTGCAGAAGGTTGATGATGCCACGCAGTCTAAGTAGAAGGAAATGCAAGCTGACTCAGATTTCTTGGATTCCATTCCAACGTTGGAGGCCATCGCCAGTTTTCTAGAGCAGAGATGCCGGACTTTGGAGAGCATGGATTTGCCGACGACATCGTATGCACCTTGCGGTAGGCCGGCGTAGACCTTTTCATGCAGGCAACTCTGCATTTGTGATTACCAACTCGTCCGCATGCATGATTTGTGATGGCCATTCTCACATAATAAACTCCTGCCCAAGGTTTTTAAGCTTGTCGCCTGAGGATCGTTTAGGCGAAGTTAGGCGATTGGATTTATGCCGGAAGTGCCTTGGAGCTGGGCACCTATCTCGGCATTGCAATTCGTCAAGCTGCCGTGCTTGTGGACGCAGGCATCATAGTTTGCTGCATTTTGGTGGAAATTCGCCAGCTCAAGGCCAACACTCCTCTCCCGAGGTTTCCGCATCTAGCGACACTGTCTCTCGGTCAGCGTCCGCTCCCGTCAAATCTGTTGTAGCCAAGGATTGTTTTTTGGTCAGGAACCGCTCCGGAGTTCTACTGCCCTGCCGAGCGCTGCTCGATTCTGGTTCGCAGGTGCATCTAGTCACCTCAAGGCTGGCGAACCAGCTGCAGCTGCGGAAGATAAGGTCTCCGGTTTCTGTATCTGGCATAGGTGACGCAGGGTTTTCTACTGATGGGTTTTCTGTGCAAGTCAGCTTGCAATCCCAATGCTCTGACTACTCTGCGCAAGTAACTGCGATCGTAGCCTCCAAAATCACTGACCTTCAGCTCAATTTTGCATTAGACGTCAGCTCTTGGAAAATTCCTTCCAATGTAAAGCTAGCGGATCCTCATTTTCACCAGCCGCAGCGAGTTGATTTTTTAATTGGAGCTGGATTATTTTACGAGCTGCTTTGTGTCGGGCAAATTCATTTGTCTCCTGGTTTGCCCTCAATCCAAAAAACTCGGCTCGGTTGGGTTGTTTGTGGAGGTGGAGGTCCTGACAATGGCAAGGTTCTTATGGCTGCTGAGCGGTCGGGACTGATCTGCCCAAAGGGGCCTTTAGATGAGCGGCTCGATCAACTTCTTCGACAGTTCTGGGAAGTGGAAACCGATCCGATTGTGAAGGCGTCAAAGGAAGAACTGGATTGCGAGAGTCACTTTGTTAAAAACTTCGTGCGGTTAGAAGGTGGTGCCTTTACAGTCAGGTTACCAATTAAACACAACAACGGTTTATTGGGTGATTCGCACTCACAGGCTCTACGTCGCTTCCAGTCGTTGGAGAGGAAACTGTTTCATCAGCCCGAACTGCGCACTCAGTATTCGGCCTTCATAAAGGAGTATCTTAACCTAGGTCACATGTCCCTGGTTCCGCCGGAGTTGCATCGAGATTGCAAATATATTCGACGTAACTTAGAGTGGTGTTCGATGGTTACGCTGTTACCACCTCCGGTTATTCTTTGAATGACATATTAATGGCTGGGCCGGTCATCCAACCTAAGCTTTTTCACATCCTGCTGAGGTTTCATTCGCATCCGGTAGCGCTGACTGGCGACATTTGTAAGATGTACCGTTGTGTGAGGATGGCGTCGTCTGACAGCTTTTTGCAGTGCATTCTGTGGCGAGACTCCCCTCTGGAGGAGCTACAAACATATAAATTGGACACTGTTACATATGGAACAAAGCCTGCGTCCTATCTATCCGTGCGAGCGATGTACCAATTGGCTAAGGACGAGGTGGAAGACTTTCCAGTGGGATCCGAGATCTTGCTTCGAGATTTTTACGTTGATGATCTCATTTCAGGTGGCAGTTCCAAGGAGGAGGTTGTTGGCATTTTAGCGCTGATTTCAGCGTTTCTGTCCAAGGGCGAATTTCAGCTGCGGCAGTGGTGGTCCAATATCTCTAGCGTGTTGGCCGGCGTGCTTAAAAAGGATCGGATGTCTTACTTAACTTTTGATGGCTGCATCTTTACGAAATCGTTAGGATTGGCTTGGGATCCTTCCACAGATCAGCTGCTGCTTTCTTTTTCTTCTCTTCAGTCCACTTCAAAGCCGTCTCGACGTTCTGTCCTGTCATCAATAGCGCGGTTATACGATCTGCTGGGCCTTGCTGGTCCAGTGGTTACTAAAGCAAAAATATTCTTGCAGAAGCTGTGCCGAGAGCATCATTCTTGGGATGAAAGCTTACCTCAGGACAAGAGATCTGCCGGAGCTTAAGTCACACCCAACGTGCAGAATTTTCTCGGCTGGCACTTACGTCTGAAGCACTTGTGGAGATTCATGGATTTTGTGACGCCAGCATTGAAGTCTACGGAGCATGTGTCTACATAGTTTCCAGGTCGCCAGGGGCTGAGAGCCGCCTTCTATGTGCGAAATCTCGAGTATCGCCTCTTAAGACGTTATTGTGCCAAAGTTGGAGCTGGCTGGAACTGAGTTGTTGGCGAGAATGATGGCAGAGTTTCATAGTCTAGGCGCTTACAGAGGATAGTATTTTTGTTGGTGCGACTCTTCAACCGTGTTATCGCGGATTCGAGATGAGCCTGCCAGGTTTAATGTTTTTGTCGCTAACCGCGTGTAAACCATCCAAAATCTGACGAGTTCCATGGAGGGGCGATATGTGCCTACGTTAGAAAAGCCAGCAGATATCTTGTCTCGTGGAGCCCTTCCTACTGAGTTGATCGGATCCAGGTTATGGTGTCAGGGTCCGCCCTATCTGTTAAAGACAAAGGAGCACTGGCCTGTGACGGTAGTAGTCGAGAAGCCAGCGTAAGAGCTTCGCCCTTCAGTTTTATTGGGGAAGTCGCCATATACAGACATCGTGGCGACGTGCAACTCCTTTCCAGCTCTTCAGCGAGTTTTTGCTTACGTCTATAAGTTTGGCAGACGGGTATGGCATAAACGAATTACCGTTCATGATCTCAAGGCGGGTATTCGCATGCTTTTGTGGGTAGTCCAGCGCGCTCATTTGGATGAGGAAATAAGGACGTTGCAGACAAAGGGAATGGTTGCCTCCTCCAGTTCGCTGGCTTCGTTATCCCCCTTTTTGGATCAGTTTGGATTGCTTCGAGTATACGGGCGTCTCAAGAATTCATCCTTGGATTACGATGGTCGTCACCCAGTAATTTAGCCCAGGAGCCATCCGGTAACGCGAAGCATAATCCTTAGCTTTCATGAGAGCAACCTGCACGCTGGACCTCGATCGTTATTGGCGATGATACGTTCTCAGTATTGGCCGATTGGGGGGAGAAAAACTCTGCTCAAGGGGACAAATAAATGTGTGAGGTGCTTTCGGATGAAACCTCGTTTGTTGGAGCATGTAATGGGCGATCTTCCGAAGGAGAGAGTGAAAGGTTATCAAGTCTTCTATGTAACCGGCAGCGATTTTTGCGGTCCTTTCTTCTATAAGTCGGAGGTTCGCAACAAGGCTTCCATAAAATGTTACATTAGCGTCTTCATTTGTTTCACGATAAAGGCCGTCCATTTAGAGCTGGTGAGGGATCTGTCCACCGCCGCCTTTCTGCATGCACTGAGGAGATTTGTTTCTATCAGGAAGAAGCCTCGACAGATCTGGTCCGACAACGCCACCAATTTCGTTGGAGCCAAAAATCAGTTGAGCGAATTAAAGAGACTATTTCTTAGCGACGAGCACCAGAGAGCTGTCTTGAATTTTTTCCTTGCAGAATCCATTGAGTGGAAGTTTATCCCTCCCCGTTCTCCCCACTTTGGCGGCTTGTGGGAAGCTGCTGTTAAGACTGCCAAGTACCATTTTTATAGTGTCGTGGGCTCGGCTGTACTAAAGGCCGACGATTTCCAGACGCTGGTGTACAAAATTGCTGCAGTGATTAATTCGAGGCCATTAGTCCCTCACTCTGAAAATCCTGCTGATCCGGATGTCCTGACTCCTAATCAGTTTCTGCACGGAGGGCCTCCTTCTAGTTTCAGTGAGCCAGACCTGACGAAACTCAACATAAATCGGCTAGATGCTTGACAACGCGTCGTCTTTCTTCAGCAGTGTTTCTGGTCCAGATGGAAGGAATAGTATTTAATACATAGTCTTTCGTCTGACTTTGTCGTATCCCGACGTGTTTTTGCGATTGCTCTCATCTTATTACCTACATATATCTTTGATACGAGTCTCCTCTTTTCGCGTATCATTGTCGGAGATAATTGACTTACATAGTTCATTATCCACACACTTCTTAAAAATAATATTATTCTTCAATATTACTTCTGCCATGCTCTGCGAATATTCATATATATATATTCCTGAGTGTTCAAGCATTGAACACGATAAGAATTCCAAACATAGAATGTAGGAGATCGGACCAATGTAAATAAGTGATTAACAGCATGGTTTGAAAGACGATCTCCTGCAGTCTAACCAAATATTTATGTGGTGCACTTGAAGCACTTAAGAAAGGGTCACATAGCATGTCAGCGAGCAGTCCGTTGATAAGTAGTTTTAAATAGATTTAAGATTTTCATGTATGTTTCTTGTAAGAGAATTGAAAGAAATAAAAACAGTTTTAAAAAGGAACTCATTGGAGTATCACGAATATTTACGGGGCTCCTCTTAACACTGAGTCCATTCTCCGATCGAGTAATCCCGTTATATCATTGTTACTCTGAAGCGGTTATTCGTCACATTCGTATCTCTTTTGTTACGTATTCTCTTCGACGTGCCTGATCCGAACGTGCCTCTCTACCACTGAACTCTTTGAACTCTACCATTGAACTCTTCTCGCTCTCACTACAGTGGACAAATCTCAGTCAATAATGAGTCTAATTTGCACTGCTAAGAAATGCGAGTTTGGAGGATCCATCACTGGAGACTCGTATCTGTCCTGCTGGCTTTGCAACAACTGCTCACATATTAAATGTGCTGGTGGTGGGCACAATGGACGGATAAGCGATCTCATCACTAAGAATATTGGTCTGACATGGTCTTATATTGCCTGTAGAGAGATTGAGTCTGAGATGCGGACCTACATGAAGCAGACGAGAAACGGTTTTTTTTGATGTCCGTAAGCAGTTTGCTGCACTTAATGAGCAATTCCTTACTCTTGAGACCCAATTTCTTGGTCTCAAGTTACTAAGTGAATCTCCAAGGAGAAAAATTCCGAACAATAACCCGATGGCGGTCAATCTATTGGGCACTCCTGCTTCTCATGCGATTCATTCGGATAAATTCTTAGCTCCTAATACTTCATCGCCTCCTGTTGTTCCTGTGAAAGTGATCCATTCACCAAGTCTGCCAATGGAATCGTCAATGAGTCTTGTTCCACCTATTGTCCTGGATCCTCCATCGTTGGAAAACCTGCAGGTTCCTGTGGCTCCGTCACCTAGGCCTCTCACTAGTGTGGCGCCTGAGTTAAAATCCTCTGGGCTTTCGCTGAAAGCTGTTGCACCTCGTAAAGCCACATTTGTATCCCGCCTCATACCGGATGCCACTGTGGATGATGTCAGGAGTCACCTCTTAAAACATCTTAAGGTAGCTCCTAATGATTTAGAGGTCTTTAAGTTTAATTTTAAACATAAGCGTAGCATATCCTCTTCCAAAATTGTAATTCCTGAATCCTACTTTGAAAAAGCACTTGATCCATCAGCCTGGCCAGAGCACAGTTTTATTTACGACTTTTTAGCTAAAGACCCTCTGAATCACAACTTTGCCGATTCAGCTCCAAAAAACTGAGTAATAATGTTTTTTCTTGCTGCTACCAAAACGTTCGAAGTATTCTGGGTAAACTGAGCCAATTTTTTACTAAGAGTGCTTCTTTTGAATTTGATGCTATTGCACTTACTGAAACCTGGCTTAATTCCTCTGTCTCTGATTATGAAATTTTTGTTCCAAACTACACTGTGTTTCGATTGGATAGGCCATCTTTCGGTGGTGGTGTCCTCATTGCTGTTAGCATTAAATACTCAGCTGAACTAATCACTTTCCCGAATCAGTTTGGAATCGAGTTTATCGCAGTAAAAATAACTGTTGGTCCGTCTCATATTTTCATGACCTGTTCTTATATACCTCCATCGGTTGATGATACGGTATACTTTCATCACCTTAATGCTAGTTCGTTTTACCATTAGTCAATGACTCTGATTTTGTCCTAATCATGGGTGATTTCAACCTTCCCCAAATCTCCTGGATCCCGTGTGAAGATGACAATTCCTTGCATTCTAGTTGCCATAACGACTTCATTGATGAATTAATTGAAATTGCTCTTTCCCAAATTAACCCCATCCTTAACACACTTAGCAGGTCCCTAGACCTTATTTTCTGTGATAGAATATCCTCTGTCACTGTAAATCGGTCTTCACCACTATCGCTTCCTGAAGACGTACACCACCCTACACTATTGGTTTCGGTGTTAATTGATGTCCCTAATATTCATAACTATGAGGCTCAGTATCGTTCTAAATGTTTCCGAAAAACGGATTACAACGCTCTTCGCAATCATTTAGCAGGAATTGACTGGGAATATCTTTCATCTTTTAACTCTATTAATGCTGCTACTGATTCTTTTTATGATGTAATCCACAACGCGTTGGACAAATTTGTTCCAGTACTTTCATCGTCTTCATCAACGAAACCGCCATGGTTTAACAAACACCTTTCTCTTCTTAAGAACAGGAAATCTAGAGCTTACAAAATGTTTCTTAAGTCTGGATCTTTGTTTCATCAGACAAACTTTCTTTACATTCGCAACCAGTTTATTCTTCCTAATAATCAACTTTATAAGCGTTACATCGTAAATTGTAAAGCTAACTTCCGAAATGATCCGAGCTCCTTTTATTCGTTTGTCAATATGAAATGTAAATCCAGTCTTTTTCCTCCTTCCCTATCTTATAAAAATATTTCTGATTCTTCAGATCATGGTATTGCAAATCTCTTTGCATCATTCTTTCAATCAACTTATTCGTCCGATTCCTTTAATTTAAATTCTACATACCCTTATAATATTCCGTATATAAACAATATCTACTTGTCTAAATTTAATCATCTTGATGTTTCTAATGCTCTTTCAGCCTTGGATATCTCTTTTTCTGCTGGTTCTGATAACGCCCCGACCTGTATTCTTAGGTACTGCTCCGATATCCTATGCTATCCTCTTACTACCCTATTCAATTTATCTTTGTACCTTTCATGCCTTCCCAAGAGATGGAATGAATCTTTTATTATTCCACTTCATAAGAAAGGTTCTAAAATACTTATTGATAACTACCGTGGTATTGCTAAACTTTCTGCGATTCCCAAGCTGCTGGAGAAAATGGTTACATTGCAACTGCAACATCATTGCAAAAGCATAATTTCCTCCACCCAGCATGGTTTTGTCAAAAATCGTTCTACAACAACCAATCTGCTAGAATTCACTTCGATCGTCCATAAGGGTTTTCTAAAACGAATGCAAACCGATGTTATTTACACCGATTTTAGCAAAGCTTTCGATTCTGTTAATCACCGTCTCCTTCTCCAGAAACTTTATCTTATGGGTCATCATATCTATCTAATCGTACGCAGCGGGTTTTGTTCAAGAACATCACATCTCAAGTTATAAAAGTAACATCTGGTGTTCCGCAAGGCAGTCACTTAGGACCTCTTCTGTTTATCCTCTTTGTTAACGACTTGCCTAGTGTCGTGAGCTATGCTACTACACTTATGTATGCTGATGATGTAAAGCTCTGTTTTTCTTACTCTGACCACTTTCTTCATAGACATCTACAGTTTGACCTTGACGAAGTATTCTTGTGGTGCTCTAATAATCTCCTCTCACTAAACTGCTCAAAATGCAAGGTTATGACGTTTAACCGTAGCACGCCTCATGTCATCTCGTACTCACTTGGGAATCACTTTTTAGATCGTGTTTCCTTAATGAATGATCTTGGAGTTCTTTTCGATCACAAGCTGTCGTTTAATGAACATATTTCCCTAACAGTTAATAAAGCCAGAGGAGTACTTGCATTTATCAAGCGCTGGTCAAAAGAGTTTGATGATCCCTTTACCACTAAAACGTTGTACATCTCTTTGGTTCGCCCGATCCTTGAATAATGTTTATGCGTTTGGAGTCCGCAGTATATGGTTCATCAAAGAAGTATTGAATCAGTGCAAAAGCAGTTTCTTTTATTTGCCTTAAAATATTTAAACTGGGACTCAGAAGTTATTAGACCTGCCACCATTGCAGGTACGTCGTACTTGTGCTGGGGCGATGCTCCTTCATAAAATCATTCTTGGTCAAGTTGACTCTAATCTTTTACTTGAAAAAATAAAGTTTTCTGTTCCAAATAGGTCAACCAGGTCCTTCCGACCCCTTTGGTTACCAATTTGTAGATCATCGAACCATGATCCTTTTCGTGTTATCTGTAAAAATTATAATCTATTCCCTGAATTATCCCTTGATGTAATAAAATCTAAATTGTTTGTTTTTCTTTTAGTATAATTTTCCTAATTCTTAATTATAATTAATTAATTTTAAAATTGTATATATAAATAACAGATAATTGTTACTTCAATAAATATAAATATAACCCTGTTGCAGCAACGGTCCAAATGGCGCATCCCTGGTCAAGGTATGGCAGTAAATGACATCGTGCTGGTGAAGGACGAAAACTTGCCTCCAATGAAGTGGCCCCTGGCGAGGGTGACGGTAATGGTCGTCGGAGATGCCGGAGTGTGTCGGGAGGCGCTGCTGAGGACGGCGTCTGGAGCTAGGAGGTTGTTTTCATGTTCTGAAGAAATATTTTTGAAATCTGATTCAGTAAAACTTGACAGATTTTGTAGATAGCCATGACCTTCATAGGAAAAGCCATTCCAATCAAAAAATGTTCATGGAAAAAATAGAAGCACAAAAAAATTTATTAAATCGGAGATTTGAATTTAGGATGAGTATTCCGACGATATCGTCCGAAAAAAATGCTAAGCGCCACTTTTGAATTTGGGTTGTTATGCATATATTACACGACCTACATAATTCAATAAATGGTAAGATTTGATCAATTTTTTCTATTAGGTTCTTAGGTTCAGAAACTGTTGGTGATGGAGCCTATGTCTGTTCTGGACTTTGGTTCAGGGGAGCATAAAGGTTATGGAGCAGGTAAAATTATGCGTGGATATTTTTTGCTATCAGCCCATGTTAAGTTTCGAAGCGACAAGAAAACATAACTTCCCACCTACATTTAAGTTAGAGAGAACTGTTATCTTTACTGTTCTTTAGCAAAAAAAAAATTGAAAAGACCAATGTACAATCAAATCTACAAAAAAACTGCGAATATTATTGAAATTATCCGTCTAAGCTCTGACATATCAATACCCTAAACAAATCCAATCCAACTGTATTTCATATCCGCAGGACAATACAATTTTATGTCCTTGCAGAGGGTGTTATAATTATGTTCACTACAACGGAGTGAGGAGACATCCCCGACCAAATATAAAATATACATATATATGTAAAGTAGTAACGGTATGCAAGTCGTCGAAGAAAACTGGTCGTAATAGTTAGCTACGAGAAGTTGGGTCGGCTGAAAAGTTTTGAAAAATTTTAAAATTTGACTTTTTGAATTTGTATACCCTTGAAGAGGGTAATTATAATTTTATAATATTATTTATTTTTTTGTTATTAGCTACTATATATAAAATTCTTTATAATATAATAACTAAATATAGAGAGGAGTAACTAGATACTAAGACCATCGTCTCGGTAATTAATATAACAATATGTTTCAGTGAGGTTTTATGGCTTAATTAATAATTTTAATAATTTAATAATTTTTTCTTAATTAATAAGAGTTATAACATGTCGTGCTGTTTAAATAAGGTGTAAGATTTTACTTTTCGTTAAGAAAGATATTATTAAGCTTAAATTAGTTGTTGTTAGGGTAGCTAATAAGTTTGAGGGCGGGGTAAGCCCGAAAAGGTTGGTCCTAAGTTTATGATTGTGCCTGCATGAATCTAATATATGTTTGACTGATAGTTCCTCCCTACATTTAGGACAGTTTTGCCGTCTTTCACCGTTTAGTATGTGCTTGTGTATGAGGTTTGTGTGTCCAGTTTTTAATCGAGTGATAATGTCGCATTCCGTTCTACCGCACGACGCAGGGTATTTGGTTGCCTTTTTTTCAGGGTTAAATTGCTTATACCAGTGGATAAATGATGACCTGGTCATTGACCAGGCCCCACGAAATAATTATTCCGTGTTCGTCTACCACTGCGAAAGAGGTTGTGGATCGGACTAAGATCCGTCCGTATGGAACCATTTCTGTTATGACTGTGTGTTGCGTGTTCCTTGTTATGACTGGTGTCCTAGATTTTTGCAGAACATGGAGTGAAGTGTTAATGGCCGTGGAGCGTAATTTCCATGGGGAGACAGGATGACTTTATTCCATCGGTAAGGCTTTCCAATATTGTATCTCTTCACATCGACACGTCGTAGTCCTTGCAAAGAATGGAGTTCTTTGAGCACATAAGTTTTGGTATCAGCTTAAAAGTGGCTTCGGCCAGGAGGCATTTCGTTGGAGTCTTTGGAAAGACGCCAATACTCCATCTCACAGCAGCTTGATACGGAGGTAAGATTTAGGTAAAATGGCGCACACCACCCGTAGATAGGGAGGCCTTACTCGATTTTGGACGGCATCAAGGCTCTCGTCGCTTATATAAGTGGTGTGGGATAATTTAATGAGCGCTTAGTTGTTAAGAATTTTATAATGTTAAGCCTATTGATAAGTTTTATCCTAAGTTCTATACAATTTTTTTGAAAGTGAGTCGTTTATCGATGGTCAGGCTGAGAATTTTAAGAAATGGTATGAGTTCTATGTCAATGTTATTAAAAATTATGATAGATATGTAGAGTGTTGTCTTTTGCATATACGAAAGAGTTTACATTTATTTACAGCAAGGGTAGCACCGGAAGTGTTTCCCCATGTTTGGATTTCATTAAGAATATCTTTGAATTTATTGTTGAGTGAATTGGTATTATATATTTGCTAAAAATTGTGGCATCATCTGCATTGATTGAAAGGTTAATTTTCTTATGTTTTAAAATGATGTAATTTATGGATTGGAAGGCGATCATGAACAACATATGTTTCGTTTCTGATCCTGATGGAATTACTCTTTCCAGAACGTTGCCCCTTTCTAACCCTGAGGATCCATATCTTCCCACTCTTGAGCTTTCAATCGAAAACAACTCCTTAATTGACCTTAAGTCTACACTTAAATCTCATAAAGTTCGTTTCTTCCGCAAGGCTTACTTTAAGAAATTAAATAAGTTAATCTAGGAATTGGGTTGGTCTGATTTACTGGCATGTGAGGATATAAACATCGCATTAAAAACATTTTATTTCACTTTAAACTCATTTTTTGACGTTGTGCCGTGGAAATATCCGTTCGCTTCAACGAATCCGCCTTGGTATACAAGGCTTATAAATTTAAAGAACAGAATGAGTAGACTTTTAAATAAACATAGATTATCTGACTGTACAGTTAGTTATTCAAGATACTTAGTAGCTCGGTCCAATTTCACCGTGCATAACGCAGAATGTTATAGGAGTTATATTCGCCGCTGCAGGATTCAGTTTTCTCAGGATCCGAAGCAGTTTTATAACTTTGTGAACACTAAGCGTAAACATGTATCTTTTCCTGCACTGCTTACGTTTTAGAACTCATATGCGAACACTATCCGATTGGATATTATAAGTGTAAGGCTGAGCTGAACTGCTGAGTAGCCAATCTTATATTTCGCCCATCTTTCGATCAAAGTGGTGTGTTATCGGATCTTCTTAAGGTCAAGCCCGTGTATTCGCCAGGCCCTGATGGAGTACCAGGCTGTGTTCTGAAAAATTGCGCCGAGGCTCTGTGCAAACCGCTCGTTGAACTATTTAATCTATCTCTGGAAACTTCGATCTTTCCCCTTATGTGGAAGGAATTCTTCATTATTCCGCTACATAAAAAAAGGAAAAAATCCGATGCTGCAAAGTATAGAGGCATCTCTAAATTGTCAGCAATTCCTAAGCTTTTTGAAAAACTTATCACTCCATATTTGCAACACCTATGTAGTTCAATAATAACTCCGTGCCAGCATGGCTTCATGAAGTGCCGCTCCACCACTACCAACTTATTGGAGCTAACATCTTTTATCACGGATGGCTTCCGGAATGGCTTACAAACAGACGTCATTTACTCTGACTTCAGTAAAGCATTTGACTGTGTTAACCATTCGCTTCTTATAAGTAAACTCAGTCTTTTGGGATTCCCAACTGATCTTCTTATCTGGATTTCGAGCTACTTATCTGGGAGTGTCTTCTTTAAAGATGTTACCTCGCGTTTAGTCCCCGCCACATATGGGGTGCCCCAAGGAAGCCATCTTGGACCGATGGACCGATTAACGACTTGCCCCTTGCCTTAACTAATTCATTTATACCTTTGTACGCTGATGACGTTAAGCTATGCCTTCAGTATAAATTCACTAGCGCCCAGTGTAGACTTCAATGCGATTTGGATAAACTTCATAATTGGTGTTTAGCAAATAACCTAAAGCTTACTGGATCGAATTGTAAACTCATGTCTTTTTACTGATCTAGTCCTCACCAGGCTATGTACTTTCTCTATGGGAACGCCTTAGAACGATTAACTCAGGTTAACGATCTAGGTGTCCTATTAGATTTGAGACTTAAATTTACCGACCATATATCTACCATGGTTAATAAAGCTTGGTGTGCTTGGTTTTATTAAAAGATGGTCAAAAGAATTAAATGACCCGTACATAACTAAACGTTATATACATCACTGGTCCGTCCGATTCTTGAGTATGGATCGCGTGTCTGGAGTCCTCAATATGGAGTACACCAAGATCATATTAAATCTGTACAGAAAAAACTTCCTTACTTTTTCTCTTAGGGGACTTAACTGGGATGTAAATCTCTACCTCCCTTCTTATCGAAGTAGACTTTTCCATCATTAACAAACCGTAGAACGATGCTGGGTGTCATGTTTCTACATAATCTTATTTATGGATATATAGACAGCCAGCATTTACTAACACGCTTAAAGTGTAACGTTCGTAGTAGAAGGACTAGAAACTTTCGTCCTCTACTCCTCAGCCACTGTGGTTTGACATATGCCCAACACGATCCGTTCAGGGTATTATGTTTGGACTACAATTGTCTCTAACACTTTGCTCCACTAACAATCTTAAATCGCTTATATTAACCTCCTTATCTGTGCAACACTTTTCCTCGTGATGTTTTTCCTACTCTTCGCTTAAACTACTCGGATCTATTCCTGCGATTCGAGCCCTTTGTCACGCGGCAGCGTCATTCAGTCGGTTGGACGGGAGGTGGGCTGTACGTATGCAGTGGGAACCGCGCGCAAAAAAAAAAAAATACCACAGAGAGGGGCGATCCTTGTGGGATGCCATTGTGTAGAACTTAGATAGGTTGTTGTTTATTTTTACTCCGATTGAACGGTTGATCATGTAAGCCTTCGATAAGTTGAGGGTCTTTTGACCTACCCACCGGGAAAGTTGATCCAGTACTGTATGCACCCTTAGGCGATCAAAAGACCTTTTGAAATCAGTTGCCAGAATGGTAACATGATTTTTGGGGGAAAGCGCATCAGATGCATAATGGTGGAGATGCAGAAGAGAATCGAGAGTGATTTGCTGTTATTTATAAGCTGTTTGGAGGCTTATAAGTCTATGTTTTGTGATAAACCACATCTTTTGGCTAACATTTTTTCAAGAGTCCTGCTTAAACAGGGAAAGAGAGAAATGTGTCTAAAGGAAGATATATCGTGGATTGGTTTATTTGTCTTTAAAATTACGGGGGTAGGAGCCCTTACCAAGCATTTCATTGCTTTAGAGGGCTAATGTTTGAGCATTGGGTATGAAATGCAGTCTATACCGGGAGTTTTACCTTTCGCGTAATGAAGGGCATATTTATGCTCACTACGGTCCAAAGCGTCGCAAATGTCTCAAGAATGATGCAGCTCTTTATCTTTATACTTAATTGTTCTGGGGCTATATGAGGAGATATCAATTAGGCGATTTAGATCGGACCATTTCTTCTTAGTAGAAGATAAAGGGCTAATATTTGATGTGAATCGTTCAAAGGATTTTCGTTTTGCTATTTTAAATTTGTATTTAAATAGGTCATTGGATTAGAGATGTAAGAGATGCAAGCACCCTGGTTCGTTTATAAGTATGCCAAAGGGGTTGCTTTTGTTTCCTTAGATCTTGAAGCGTTTGACTCCATCAAGGGACAATTCGCTGATGTAGACAAGGTTTGGTTTGCGGGATTGCTACATTAGCTGCTGCTTTAATTCCTTTTATGATTTTGGGTGCAAACACATTTTGGTCGTTGGTTGAAGAAAAATTAAAGCTTACTTTGCATTCGGCGCGGTAAAGATCAGAATTTACCTTATCTATTTTAAATTTCGGAGGTGGTGGAATGTTGTTGGGATTGGGTTGCAAATGATAGGATAGTATAGGATAGTGATCACTTCCATATAGCGAGTCTTTTACGGACCACTTAAAGAAAGGGAACAGTGAAACGGAGGCTAAAGTAAGGTCAATAGCCATGAAGGAGCTGTGGGTAGAATGATGGGTAGCTGAGCCATTATTAAAAATAGTCAAAATTGATTTGGTTTGGTTTAAATTACCTCATCTGTTTGAAGACCTCTTGAGTTATATGAGGTTGACTGCACATTGGACTCCAAGCTTTGAAATCTCCAACATAAAGGATTGGATTCCTGATACGATCTACTATTTTAAGTAGTTCATTGGCTGCTACGAGTTGGGATGGAGGTATATAAGTATTGAAAATACAAATATTGGGTTGTTGGATCCATAAAGAGTATGAACTCCCACTTATTGGTATAGGCTTGTGAGGAATATCTTTTCGGATGAGTATGCTTACACCTTTGTTAGCTAGGCATTAGCGATTGAGTTAAAGAAATATGCAGTAAATTGCTTGGGAGAAGCAACATTCGTAAGGTTAGCTTTTATATGCGTTTCCTGCAGGCAAATAACATTCGGGTTGGTATCGTTAATAAAAAGTTGTAGATCGTGATAATTGTTCATTCATGTTTCATTGTACTAGTGACATAAGCGGGAAAAGAAATTGGATATTATTGCGTTGAGATCTGGGATAGACGATATTATGAATCACTCATAGAATCGTCAAAAGAGTCATTTTTATGTTTTTGGGTATTCGATTTATTTGTGTGTGAAGTTGAAATATTAAGATTGGAAGATGTTGTTGGACTGTTTGCTTCATGTTCAGCATGAATTTGTTGTAATAGTGTAAAAGATGCGGGGGATAGGTCATATTTGTTTTCATCAGGTAGAGCGGTTGGGTTGGACTGATAAGAGCTTGTGGGGATTGGGGAGTGGAGGAAGAGGGAGAGGAAGGGGAAACGGAATGGGAGTTGTTCGGGGTTTCATCTGAGGAGATGTTTTTTATTTTGTCATTTGTTTGTGATAATTAAGCTACCGAAGAGTAGGAAGCGGTATTTCCCGAAAAATTTGACGTTGTCTTGAAAATTTTTTTGGCCTCACGCATGGTAAATTTTGTTGTTGTTTTAATTCTGAGTATTTCCTTTTGTTCTTGGTACGTGGTACTCAGAGCAGAGATGAGAGTTTTTACAGTGCTTGGCTGTGTGGCCGTGTAATTGGCACGTCTTGCAACATGGGGTTTGGTGTGTACTCACGAACTTTAACGGAGTGCCAGAATATTTCGACTTAAGCTAGGAGTCTATAGAGTTCAAAGGTTACTTTTCAGCATCGGCTTGGGTTCTTACAAGTATTAGTAAATTTCCGTTCCAGAGGTTCGAAATTGACACAATGTTTTTGGAGATAATTTTTAAGGCACGGTGGCTGGCAAAGCATGAGAATTGGGAGATCGTCTTTTTGGTGTTGGTGGAGGAAATTATTATATACTTCGGATTGTTAGATAAGGTTGGAGGAAGGTCGGGAAATACTATATCCAGCATTTTTGGGTTGTCTTCTTTTTTTCGATGGGGGCTGATGGCAACCGGTGCGAACCGGTTGTCGCTCAGTTTGGGCCCAGGGGCCATATTAAAGCTTCAAGACTATTAATTCGTATTTTATGTAAGTAAGTTTTTCAAAAATTATCGCGAGGAAATAGGATGAAAAGGAGAAAAAAATATAGACCACGTGGGTCGATAAGAATAGAGACCAATCGAGAACCGCTGTAGGGAGATAAGAGACGTCCGCTCTCAACGAGAGATAGTCTACTGGAGCATTATATAAAATTGTCCAGATAGTTAAAAAGCACGAGTTTCAAAAGGAAATTCAAAAATTCAGAAGCTTAATCCGTTTGTCCGCGAAGCCTCTGAAGCTGGTCTTACCTCTTCTTTGTTGCGAGTCGGGGGGCGATTAGCTTATGCTCCTATACCGTACGATGCCAAGGTTCCAGTATTGTTGAAGAAGCGCTCTCAATTCGTTCAGAGCTACGTCCGATACTTGCACGAGTCGATAATAAATACGCTGTTTTAAATGCAAGCCTCATCTGCTGAGATTTACCCTTAATTCGAATCCGTGTTCTCCGCCCATTTTCCATATGTGGGGTTGATTTCTGTTGCAATATTGAGTCCAAGGTAGTTCATTTAGAAGTAGATTTGTTAACTGATTCTTTTTTAATGGCATTTTAAAGGTTACCGACCATCCTAGTTGTCCTGAACTCAAGGCCCCTGGGCGCCCTCAGTCAGGACCCATGCAACGGAGAGGATTTGACTCCCGGGCACCTGTTGACAGGCCGCACATCGCCCCACCAGCATCGCGGACCACAGGGCGTCTTGGGCCTACAGGTGCGGTCGAATTGGCAGCAGGAGTAGAAGGACATTGTGAAGGGCGAGCGGTTTCTAATCGCAGAGGACAATGGATCAGCTGAAGAGTCTTCGAATCTCATGCTAGCGCGGACGGAAGGATCAGGGTCGCCGTCATGAGGACTTGCTCTGCAGCTATTCTTAAAAGAGTAGTTCACAAGCTGGCAGTTGGGTGAAGCGAGATGCAGGTCTTCAACGGGACCGGTGTAGAGATATTTTCAAAAATGGTGTTTAGCTAATGTTATATTTTTAATGGTTAAAATGCAGTTTATGTTATTTTATCGATCAAGCCTTCACCAGCTTTCATACTTTTGCTTTGTAACGTTTATCCTATATTATTTCTGTTAGTTCTTGTAATGTGAGTTTTTTATTATTTCTGAGCGCGACATGCCGTGTCACTACAATTTTACTTATTCTAAAACTTCCATACAAAGAGGGCAGCAGTGGAGCGTCGGCAATATATATAACTTATATAAACTTGCTAATATACAAAAGAAGGAATGATATGCATGCATGTTTATGTCGTTCATATATTCATATGTGGCTGTAGCTGAATAGCATAAGAATGCTGACCATGTGTCTAAGCCTTATGCGCTCAAGTGGCTGATCATATAACACTTGAATTGAACTTAAAAATTTTAAGTCTGTCTTTATGTAAAATGGCGCACACCACCCGTAGATAGGGAGGCCTTACTCGATTTTGGACGGCATCAAGGCTCTCGTCGCTTATATAAGTGGTGTGGGATAATTTAATGAGCGCTTAGTTGTTAAGAATTTTATAATGTTAAGCCTATTGATAAGTTTTATCCTAAGTTCTATACAATTTTTTTGAAAGTGAGTCGTTTATCGATGGTCAGGCTGAGAATTTTAAGAAATGGTATGAGTTCTATGTCAATGTTATTAAAAATTATGATAGATATGTAGAGTGTTGTCTTTTGCATATACGAAAGAGTTTACATTTATTTACAGCAAGGGTAGCACCGGAAGTGTTTCCCCATGTTTGGATTTCATTAAGAATATCTTTGAATTTATTGTTGAGTGAATTGGTATTATATATTTGCTAAAAATTGTGGCATCATCTGCATTGATTGAAAGGTTAATTTTCTTATGTTTTAAAATGATGTAATTTATGGATTGGAAGGCGATCATGAACAACATATGTTTCGTTTCTGATCCTGATGGAATTACTCTTTCCAGAACTTTGCCCCTTTCTAACCCTGAGGATCCATATCTTCCCACTCTTGAGCTTTCAATCGAAAACAACTCCTTAATTGACCTTAAGTCTACACTTAAATCTCATAAAGTTCGTTTCTTCCGCAAGGCTTACTTTAAGAAATTAAATAAGTTAATCTAGGAATTGGGTTGGTCTGATTTACTGGCATGTGAGGATATAAACATCGCATTAAAAACATTTTATTTCACTTTAAACTCATTTTTTGACGTTGTGCCGTGGAAATATCCGTTCGCTTCAACGAATCCGCCTTGGTATACAAGGCTTATAAATTTAAAGAACAGAATGAGTAGACTTTTAAATAAACATAGATTATCTGACTGTACAGTTAGTTATTCAAGATACTTAGTAGCTCGGTCCAATTTCACCGTGCATAACGCAGAATGTTATAGGAGTTATATTCGCCGCTGCAGGATTCAGTTTTCTCAGGATCCGAAGCAGTTTTATAACTTTGTGAACACTAAGCGTAAACATGTATCTTTTCCTGCACTGCTTACGTTTTAGAACTCATATGCGAACACTATCCGATTGGATATTATAAGTGTAAGGCTGAGCTGAACTGCTGAGTAGCCAATCTTATATTTCGCCCATCTTTCGATCAAAGTGGTGTGTTATCGGATCTTCTTAAGGTCAAGCCCGTGTATTCGCCAGGCCCTGATGGAGTACCAGGCTGTGTTCTGAAAAATTGCGCCGAGGCTCTGTGCAAACCGCTCGTTGAACTATTTAATCTATCTCTGGAAACTTCGATCTTTCCCCTTATGTGGAAGGAATTCTTCATTATTCCGCTACATAAAAAAAGGAAAAAATCCGATGCTGCAAAGTATAGAGGCATCTCTAAATTGTCAGCAATTCCTAAGCTTTTTGAAAAACTTATCACTCCATATTTGCAACACCTATGTAGTTCAATAATAACTCCGTGCCAGCATGGCTTCATGAAGTGCCGCTCCACCACTACCAACTTATTGGAGCTAACATCTTTTATCACGGATGGCTTCCGGAATGGCTTACAAACAGACGTCATTTACTCTGACTTCAGTAAAGCATTTGACTGTGTTAACCATTCGCTTCTTATAAGTAAACTCAGTCTTTTGGGATTCCCAACTGATCTTCTTATCTGGATTTCGAGCTACTTATCTGGGAGTGTCTTCTTTAAAGATGTTACCTCGCGTTTAGTCCCCGCCACATATGGGGTGCCCCAAGGAAGCCATCTTGGACCGATGGACCGATTAACGACTTGCCCCTTGCCTTAACTAATTCATTTATACCTTTGTACGCTGATGACGTTAAGCTATGCCTTCAGTATAAATTCACTAGCGCCCAGTGTAGACTTCAATGCGATTTGGATAAACTTCATAATTGGTGTTTAGCAAATAACCTAAAGCTTACTGGATCGAATTGTAAACTCATGTCTTTTTACTGATCTAGTCCTCACCAGGCTATGTACTTTCTCTATGGGAACGCCTTAGAACGATTAACTCAGGTTAACGATCTAGGTGTCCTATTAGATTTGAGACTTAAATTTACCGACCATATATCTACCATGGTTAATAAAGCTTGGTGTGCTTGGTTTTATTAAAAGATGGTCAAAAGAATTAAATGACCCGTACATAACTAAACGTTATATACATCACTGGTCCGTCCGATTCTTGAGTATGGATCGCGTGTCTGGAGTCCTCAATATGGAGTACACCAAGATCATATTAAATCTGTACAGAAAAAACTTCCTTACTTTTTCTCTTAGGGGACTTAACTGGGATGTAAATCTCTACCTCCCTTCTTATCGAAGTAGACTTTTCCATCATTAACAAACCGTAGAACGATGCTGGGTGTCATGTTTCTACATAATCTTATTTATGGATATATAGACAGCCAGCATTTACTAACACGCTTAAAGTGTAACGTTCGTAGTAGAAGGACTAGAAACTTTCGTCCTCTACTCCTCAGCCACTGTGGTTTGACATATGCCCAACACGATCCGTTCAGGGTATTATGTTTGGACTACAATTGTCTCTAACACTTTGCTCCACTAACAATCTTAAATCGCTTATATTAACCTCCTTATCTGTGCAACACTTTTCCTCGTGATGTTTTTCCTACTCTTCGCTTAAACTACTCGGATCTATTCCTGCGATTCGAGCCCTTTGTCACGCGGCAGCGTCATTCAGTCGGTTGGACGGGAGGTGGGCTGTACGTATGCAGTGGGAACCGCGCGCAAAAAAAAAAAATACCACAGAGAGGGGCGATCCTTGTGGGATGCCATTGTGTAGAACTTAGATAGGTTGTTGTTTATTTTTACTCCGATTGAACGGTTGATCATGTAAGCCTTCGATAAGTTGAGGGTCTTTTGACCTACCCACCGGGAAAGTTGATCCAGTACTGTATGCACCCTTAGGCGATCAAAAGACCTTTTGAAATCAGTTGCCAGAATGGTAACATGATTTTTGGGGGAAAGCGCATCAGATGCATAATGGTGGAGATGCAGAAGAGAATCGAGAGTGATTTGCTGTTATTTATAAGCTGTTTGGAGGCTTATAAGTCTATGTTTTGTGATAAACCACATCTTTTGGCTAACATTTTTTCAAGAGTCCTGCTTAAACAGGGAAAGAGAGAAATGTGTCTAAAGGAAGATATATCGTGGATTGGTTTATTTGTCTTTAAAATTACGGGGGTAGGAGCCCTTACCAAGCATTTCATTGCTTTAGAGGGCTAATGTTTGAGCATTGGGTATGAAATGCAGTCTATACCGGGAGTTTTACCTTTCGCGTAATGAAGGGCATATTTATGCTCACTACGGTCCAAAGCGTCGCAAATGTCTCAAGAATGATGCAGCTCTTTATCTTTATACTTAATTGTTCTGGGGCTATATGAGGAGATATCAATTAGGCGATTTAGATCGGACCATTTCTTCTTAGTAGAAGATAAAGGGCTAATATTTGATGTGAATCGTTCAAAGGATTTTCGTTTTGCTATTTTAAATTTGTATTTAAATAGGTCATTGGATTAGAGATGTAAGAGATGCAAGCACCCTGGTTCGTTTATAAGTATGCCAAAGGGGTTGCTTTTGTTTCCTTAGATCTTGAAGCGTTTGACTCCATCAAGGGACAATTCGCTGATGTAGACAAGGTTTGGTTTGCGGGATTGCTACATTAGCTGCTGCTTTAATTCCTTTTATGATTTTGGGTGCAAACACATTTTGGTCGTTGGTTGAAGAAAAATTAAAGCTTACTTTGCATTCGGCGCGGTAAAGATCAGAATTTACCTTATCTATTTTAAATTTCGGAGGTGGTGGAATGTTGTTGGGATTGGGTTGCAAATGATAGGATAGTATAGGATAGTGATCACTTCCATATAGCGAGTCTTTTACGGACCACTTAAAGAAAGGGAACAGTGAAACGGAGGCTAAAGTAAGGTCAATAGCCATGAAGGAGCTGTGGGTAGAATGATGGGTAGCTGAGCCATTATTAAAAATAGTCAAAATTGATTTGGTTTGGTTTAAATTACCTCATCTGTTTGAAGACCTCTTGAGTTATATGAGGTTGACTGCACATTGGACTCCAAGCTTTGAAATCTCCAACATAAAGGATTGGATTCCTGATACGATCTACTATTTTAAGTAGTTCATTGGCTGCTACGAGTTGGGATGGAGGTATATAAGTATTGAAAATACAAATATTGGGTTGTTGGATCCATAAAGAGTATGAACTCCCACTTATTGGTATAGGCTTGTGAGGAATATCTTTTCGGATGAGTATGCTTACACCTTTGTTAGCTAGGCATTAGCGATTGAGTTAAAGAAATATGCAGTAAATTGCTTGGGAGAAACAACATTCGTAAGGTTAGCTTTTATATGCGTTTCCTGCAGGCAAATAACATTCGGGTTGGTATCGTTAATAAAAAGTTGTAGATCGTGATAATTGTTCATTCATGTTTCATTGTACTAGTGACATAAGCGGGAAAAGAAATTGGATATTATTGCGTTGAGATCTGGGATAGACGATATTATGAATCACTCATAGAATCGTCAAAAGAGTCATTTTTATGTTTTTGGGTATTCGATTTATTTGTGTGTGAAGTTGAAATATTAAGATTGGAAGATGTTGTTGGACTGTTTGCTTCATGTTCAGCATGAATTTGTTGTAATAGTGTAAAAGATGCGGGGGATAGGTCATATTTGTTTTCATCAGGTAGAGCGGTTGGGTTGGACTGATAAGAGCTTGTGGGGATTGGGGAGTGGAGGAAGAGGGAGAGGAAGGGGAAACGGAATGGGAGTTGTTCGGGGTTTCATCTGAGGAGATGTTTTTTATTTTGTCATTTGTTTGTGATAATTAAGCTACCGAAGAGTAGGAAGCGGTATTTCCCGAAAAATTTGACGTTGTCTTGAAAATTTTTTTGGCCTCACGCATGGTAAATTTTGTTGTTGTTTTAATTCTGAGTATTTCCTTTTGTTCTTGGTACGTGGTACTCAGAGCAGAGATGAGAGTTTTTACAGTGCTTGGCTGTGTGGCCGTGTAATTGGCACGTCTTGCAACATGGGGTTTGGTGTGTACTCACGAACTTTAACGGAGTGCCAGAATATTTCGACTTAAGCTAGGAGTCTATAGAGTTCAAAGGTTACTTTTCAGCATCGGCTTGGGTTCTTACAAGTATTAGTAAATTTCCGTTCCAGAGGTTCGAAATTGACACAATGTTTTTGGAGATAATTTTTAAGGCACGGTGGCTGGCAAAGCATGAGAATTGGGAGATCGTCTTTTTGGTGTTGGTGGAGGAAATTATTATATACTTCGGATTGTTAGATAAGGTTGGAGGAAGGTCGGGAAATACTATATCCAGCATTTTTGGGTTGTCTTCTTTTTTTCGATGGGGGCTGATGGCAACCGGTGCGAACCGGTTGTCGCTCAGTTTGGGCCCAGGGGCCATATTAAAGCTTCAAGACTATTAATTCGTATTTTATGTAAGTAAGTTTTTCAAAAATTATCGCGAGGAAATAGGATGAAAAGGAGAAAAAAATATAGACCACGTGGGTCGATAAGAATAGAGACCAATCGAGAACCGCTGTAGGGAGATAAGAGACGTCCGCTCTCAACGAGAGATAGTCTACTGGAGCATTATATAAAATTGTCCAGATAGTTAAAAAGCACGAGTTTCAAAAGGAAATTCAAAAATTCAGAAGCTTAATCCGTTTGTCCGCGAAGCCTCTGAAGCTGGTCTTACCTCTTCTTTGTTGCGAGTCGGGGGGCGATTAGCTTATGCTCCTATACCGTACGATGCCAAGGTTCCAGTATTGTTGAAGAAGCGCTCTCAATTCGTTCAGAGCTACGTCCGATACTTGCACGAGTCGATAATAAATACGCTGTTTTAAATGCAAGCCTCATCTGCTGAGATTTACCCTTAATTCGAATCCGTGTTCTCCGCCCATTTTCCATATGTGGGGTTGATTTCTGTTGCAATATTGAGTCCAAGGTAGTTCATTTAGAAGTAGATTTGTTAACTGATTCTTTTTTAATGGCATTTTAAAGGTTACCGACCATCCTAGTTGTCCTGAACTCAAGGCCCCTGGGCGCCCTCAGTCAGGACCCATGCAACGGAGAGGATTTGACTCCCGGGCACCTGTTGACAGGCCGCACATCGCCCCACCAGCATCGCGGACCACAGGGCGTCTTGGGCCTACAGGTGCGGTCGAATTGGCAGCAGGAGTAGAAGGACATTGTGAAGGGCGAGCGGTTTCTAATCGCAGAGGACAATGGATCAGCTGAAGAGTCTTCGAATCTCATGCTAGCGCGGACGGAAGGATCAGGGTCGCCGTCATGAGGACTTGCTCTGCAGCTATTCTTAAAAGAGTAGTTCACAAGCTGGCAGTTGGGTGAAGCGAGATGCAGGTCTTCAACGGGACCGGTGTAGAGATATTTTCAAAAATGGTGTTTAGCTAATGTTATATTTTTAATGGTTAAAATGCAGTTTATGTTATTTTATCGATCAAGCCTTCACCAGCTTTCATACTTTTGCTTTGTAACGTTTATCCTATATTATTTCTGTTAGTTCTTGTAATGTGAGTTTTTTATTATTTCTGAGCGCGACATGCCGTGTCACTACAATTTTACTTATTCTAAAACTTCCATACAAAGAGGGCAGCAGTGGAGCGTCGGCAATATATATAACTTATATAAACTTGCTAATATACAAAAGAAGGAATGATATGCATGCATGTTTATGTCGTTCATATATTCATATGTGGCTGTAGCTGAATAGCATAAGAATGCTGACCATGTGTCTAAGCCTTATGCGCTCAAGTGGCTGATCATATAACACTTGAATTGAACTTAAAAATTTTAAGTCTGTCTTTATGTACTGTTAGTTTTTTATTCTTATTTAGGGAAATAACTATATTATCTCTATCTTCTATGTTTTGTATTTTATAGGGCCTTGTGTATTTATAATCTAGCTTATGCCCTACTTAATTTCTTAATAAATCGTAATTCTATTTATTTTTATGCTTATAAATTTCTAACATATATCTAGCACTTTTTTATGCTATTTGTTACAATACTTAGTAGCATAATTAAATACTGAAGTCGAAAACAAATTGATGTCTAGTCTAAGTTAGCATAGAGCGGAGCGGGAGCGAAATAAAAGCTCAGTTGCGCTATGTTGCGAATTCGCCCGCTTCGCCGCAATAGATAAGCTAGGCTTAAGTTATTTTTTGTTGAATATATCGAATTATTACGTCTAGCCGAGTGCTTGTACTTTTCTTTTCGTCGTTTTCGAAATTTATAGTAAACAGCCACCTTTTGTTTTTAAAAATTGTTGAGATAAAATAATCTCATTGAACATTTTGGAACCCCCGAGTGGACTTGTTTATTAAATTTTAATAATTAAGGAAACAAGTGACAGTGACACAAAGAATACATAGAAAACAAAAATAAAAACAAGAAAGGAAAGCTAACTTCGGGCGGAGCCGAAGTTTATATACCCTTGCAGTTGAGTCGCAGTCCGCTAGGTGGCGCCACGCATCTTATATTATTAGATATATGGCGGATCAAATATAGTTGGCCGATCGATTTTAAATTTGGCATATCGAATTATTTTGCCCAAAGAGGAATCCACTGAAACTCCCATCCTTCTAACTTGAAAAACAACGAAGGTATGGCATTTCCGATCAATCAGTTATATGGCAGCTATAGGATATAGTCGACCGATCCCGGACGTTCCGACTTATATACTACCTGCAAGAAAAAAAGGATGTGTGCAAAGTTTCAACTCGATAGCTCAGAAACTGAGAGACTAGTTTGCGTAGAAACCGACAGACAGACAGACAGACGGACATGCTCATATAGACTCAGGAGGTGATCCTGATCAAGAATATATGTACTTTATAGGGTCGGAGATGTCTCCTTCACTGCGTTGCACACTTTTGACCAAAATTATAATACCCTCTGCAAGGGTATAATAAAAAAGTTGCTCGCGACGGTAGTGCTGTAAACTTTGAAAAAAATAAACAAAAAACAATTTAAAGTTCGCGTCGCGAAACAACATTTATTATCAACTGGATTTATTCAGCGTCTTTATTGAAGGAGTCATCGTCATCCCCATGCCCTACACCTGCATCGAGTGTACTAAGAAAGAAGCCGCAGGATTAAAGGATCCGAACCCAGAACCGCAGGTATTTGTGCAAAAAGTTCAAAGTCGAGAAAAGAAAAACTAATATTCGTCTTGTGCTGGAATATTGCACCCTCCTTTCAATTCTTGGCGCATACGTACTTCAAAATAGTAGAGCTAAAGTGAATAATAAAGTTGTATTTAAATTTCTTTAAATGAAATATAAATGAAAAATTTCCTGTGGAAAAAATTAAGACGCATAAATTATTCCAAAATCACTGTCGCTCCTACCCCCCTATTGGTAAATATTTGCCAATCAAGGATAGACAAAGTGCAGCTAAAAAATTATTTGATATATTCTTTTATATATAGAAATAGATGTTGCGGTGAACTTATCGCTTTCGCCTCCCTCCGTTATCCGCTGCTGTATGTATGCACGTATATGCAATTTTGTCGCCTTTTGTTCAACGGAGCGCCAAGTGACGCGATACCCTACAATTTGGTTCGGTATATTGTTTTCGGTATCACTGGCGACCAAATACTTAAATACTCAGTGCCTCGACTATCAATTTATTCGACTATCAATTAATAAATTCATTATTTTCGTTGGTTGAAAATAAATAAATTATTTTTTATTAAAACAAAAAAAATTATAATTTTTTAATATTTTTAAATATTAAAATTGCATCGAAGCCGCTTCTTTTTAGAAAAGAAATAATTTTATAGAATGGAGAGTAATAAATCCAAAATTAACTTCACAACCCTTCATGATTTAAAAAAAAGATTAAATATTAAAGTAAAAAGCATTCACCGGTTCGAGAAACGTTTGGAAGCTTGGAAGCTAGAAAAGACCGAGCTAGAGTGCAGGCTTCAGATGAAACAATTTCCAAAACAAATGAGTTGCAAGACCAGATCGAGCAATTAGACGAAATGGACGAATTTGAAGCCGAGTTGGAAGAATTAGCAAAAACAACCAAGGCAAGGATTATGTCCTTAAGTAATGCATACAGCTGAAAACTCACGTCCAGCTACTGCAATTTTTGCGGCCCCAACTCGAGCTCGACTTCCCAGTTTGGCATTACCAAAGTTCAGTGGAAATTATTCGGAGTTAAAAAATTGTATAAGTCTTTCCGAGACATTAGTTGACAAAGATGTGAAAATTCCAGTTATCGAGAAATTTAATCATTTAATTCCTTGCCTCTATGGTGAAGCGTTAGGAACTATCAAGGCATACCAAGTCACCGAGAGCAATTACGACAAAGCTATCGCTAGTCTAAAAAGAGTTTATGATAACGAATGTCTGATCTTTGCAAACCAAATAAGTAAATTGTTCAACCTCCCGAAAATTTTACAACCGTTTGCGTCGTCGTTGAGGGGTCTCATCGACACTTTGTTATTGATTTATGGATCATTATTATCCATAGGAGATGACACTAAAATTACAAACTCAATGATAGTTTTGAGTAGAGTAGATCCAATGATCTGGCAAAAATGGGAAGAGTCTTTGCATTATGAGGAATTGCCGCTGTGATCCGATTTCGAAAAAATATTCAATAGTAGGTACCAGCACCTACCCGCTGAAAAGACTGGCAAACAAAAACAGGAGAAAACTGGGCTTAGCAAGCAACTTAATGTAAGTTCGTTGACTTGATCCTCTGCCAACATTAAACCAGCTTGCAGTTATTGTAACGCTCAAGACCATTTTTTTACCCAGTGCAGGCCGTTCACTAACCTTGCTGTAATGCAATGGTTTGAGTTTGTTAAGTCAGCATCTCTCTATTTAAATTGTCTGCGAAAAGGTCACACCGTAGCGAAGTGCAAATCGACTACTTGAGCATTACTTGACTCAGGGTCACAGGGTCAGGGTCACACAAATGAACTTCATTACTGAAGATCTTGCTCAACGTTTACAGATCCGTAGGGAGGAATCGTACATCAACTTGCTTGGAATTGACCAATCCAATTCCCAAGTAAGGAAAAAGATATACACCGTGGTGAAGTTGAGAATCAATGGTAGCGAGTTTCCGTTCGACATTTGGATTTGAAAAACAATTTCAGGCTATCACCCTGACCAGTCAGTGAACGTGAAAGATTGGACCCTACCAAAGAACTTTCCCTTAGCAGACCCATATTTTTATTAACCTCAGCGGATAGATATGTTAATTGGAGCTGAGTCATTTTTCGAACTTTTGTCAGTTGGCCAAAGCAAGGTCCGAACCATTCCATACTGCAAAAAACGCTCCTTGGATGGATAGTGTCGGGAAAATACATGGCAAATTCCTCAACTCCTCAACAACCGGTCTCTAGCCTGCATTGCCAAGAAGAAATATTAGAATCAATAGATCACACTTTGAAAAAATTCTGGTCATTGGAAGAAGTTCCATCTTCAAAAAAGGTTTTGTCGCCAGAACAGGAGTTGGGTGAGGAACATTATCGAAAGACTACTGGAATAATGTCTTCAGGTCGATTCGAAGTCAGACTTCCATTTAAGTCGGATCCAAGCGTTTTGGGCAATTCATTCGCAATTCATTCGCGATAGCCAAACGGCGTTTTTTGTCGCTCGAAAGAAGATTAACTCGAGATCCGAACTTAAAGAAAATATATGTGGAATTTATGGAAGAATACGAATCCCTAGGTCATATGTCCCCTGTAAGCAATGATGTTCGTGCTACTCCACACTACGTAATACCCAACCAGTGTATCTTACGACCTCAAAGTACAACGACCAAACTACGAGTCGTTTTTGATTCGTCCTGTAAGCCATCCACACAAAAATGATTAAATTATTTTTTGATGGAGGATCCAACAATTCAGGAAGAGCTGTACTCAACTCTTCTTCGGTTTCAGCTAAACAAATTCGCTCTGATAGCCGACATAAAAAAGATGTATCGCCAAGTAATGGTGAATGAAGCAGATAGGCGATACCAGTTGATAGTGTGGAGAAAAGAACCATCGGAGTCCTTGAAATTGTGCAAACTCAACACCGTTACTTATGGCACTGCACCAACCCCATTCCTGGCCATAAGGTGTTTGAAGAGGTTGAGTGAATCCGTGAAAAATACATTCCCTCGAGCTGCTAAAGTTATTGGGTCTGACTTTTACGTCGACGACATGTTAACGGGTGCTGGTTGCGTGGAGGAGCTAAAGACAATTAAGTCTGAAGTAACTCAGGTTCTTCAAAACGCTGGGTTTGAATTGAGCAAGTGGTTTTCAAACTCGCCTGAAGTTACTGCATCCGAGAGCACGGTTAAGCCAATAACACTTTCGGACTCAGAGCTGACGAAAGCATTAGCAATCGCTTGTGTTCCCAACGATGACGTGTTTAAATTTGAAATTGATACTTAAGTCTTGGGTCAAAGGGCGACTAAGCGGTACATTCTTTCGGTGACATCAAAGCTATTCGACCCCCTTGGCTTATTAATCCCAATCCTTATTAAAGGAAACATCCTGTTGCAGGAGCTTTGGCTTAATAGAAGATTAATTTGGCTTAGAAGAGATCTCAATACCGAGATTTGTGATGAGTGAGGCGATATCACCAATTCAAATTCATGCCTTTTTTGACTCATCGATGAGATCCTATAGAGCCTGCGTCTATATTCGTTGCGAATTTGCAGATGGTATTAAAGTCTCGTTTTTGACTGCAAAGTCAAAAGTAGCGCCGCTCAAGACAAAGACGCTCCCCCTTGAGTCTTGAGTTATGTGCTGCTCACTTTCTCGCAGACCTCTGCCGTAAAATCAAGCCTCTTATAAAAGTACCGATCGAACGCAGTATATATTGGTCAGATTTAGAAGTTTGTCTTCATTGGATACGCTCCCATCCATCGTCGTTGTCAACGTTCGTATCAAATAGAGTTGCTGAGATTCAAGAGTGGTCAGAGGATAGCACGTGGCGGCATGTACCAACTAAACAGAATCCGGCAGATGTCGTGTAAAGAGGTCGAGACTTAATGGAGACGGTGGAATCGATCTAGTTTACAGGTCCATCGTTTTTAATGGAGTCGGAAAAAAAGTGACCCGGCTTGATCCGTCACCAGAGGTGTTGCAGATGGAAGTTAAAATAAATGCGGTCGGATTAACCGCAATGGTCTCCACTTCATATTTATTGGAAGTGATAGAAGGATTTTCCTCTCACTTAAAACTGCTTAGAGTGTTCGTTAATATGTTCCGCTTTATAGAGAAGTGTAAAAAATTAGTAGTTCCTTTTGATAGTGTACCTTAACCTGTCGAATATCAAGAAGATTTTAATAAAATTGTCCAGATAGTTCAAGAGCAAGAGTATCAAGAGGAAATTAAAAATATTCGAAAAAACCTGGTTGTTAGTCCAAGTCTACAGAAGCTAAATCCATTTGTCTGTGAAGCTTGTCAGGCTGGGCTTGCCTATTCGTTATTGGGGGTCGGGGGCGTCTAGCAAATGCGATGCTAAGTTTCCAGTATTGTTGACGAAGCGCTCTCGATTTGCCCAGAGCTATGTCCGATACTTGCACGAGTCGAATTTTCATGTCGACGGGTCCACGAGCACTAGTGAGTCTCTTGCGATAGCGTGTTTGGATAGTAAACGCGCAGGAAGTCTGCAGTCAGATAGTACGGTCATGCATACGCTGTTTTAAATGCAAGCCACATCTGATGAGTCAAATCATAAGAGATTTACCCTTGGATCGAATCCGTGCTCTCCGCCCATTCTCCATATGTTTCGTGGATTCCTGTGGCCCTATTGAAACGACATTGAAAATTCGTGGCAGGCTACCCTAGAAGTCCTACATTGCCCTATTTGTTTGTTTTGCGTCCAAGGCAGTTCATTTAGAAGTAAAATCTGATTTAACAACTGATTCCTTTTTATTGGCATTTCAAAGGTTCGTTGGGTGCCGAGGATGTCCGCAGATCGTGCACTGCGATAATGCGACGAACTTTGTCGGAGCGAGTCGCCACTTCGCGGCACTGCGGCAGCAGAACGAGGACGAGGTGGACGAACTGCGACAATACGCATCAAAAAAAGGATGCGTATTTGCGTTCATACCGCCGCGGGCTCCGTACATGGGTGGACTATGGGAGGCAGGTGTCAAATCTGCAAAGCACCTACTCCTACGAGCGGTGGGCAGCGCGGGATTAACCGCTGAGGAGCTGCAGACCGTCCTCGTTGGAGTCGAAGCCGGGATGAATTCGAGGACCCTGGGCGCCCTCAGTCAGGACCCAAGCGACGGCGAGGCGTTGACTCCCGGTCTAACGTGCTTGCAGCGATGGCGACTTGGCTCGTCAATCAAGCAAAAATTTTGGCAGCGATGGTCCCGGGAGTACGTCTTGGGCCTACAGGTGCGGTCGAAGTGGCATCGGGAGCAGGAGGACGTCAGGAAGGGCGATCTGGTCGCAGAAGATCACCAGCCTTCCCCACACGCCGGCGCGGACGGAAAGGTCAGGGTCGCCGTCGCAAGGACTAACGCTGGAGTTATATTCAAGAGGGCTGCCAGTTGATTGAAGCCGGATGGAGGCCTTCAACGGGGCCGGTGTAGCATAATTAGATTAGATTAGTAGCAGAATTAAATAATGAAGTCGAAAAAAAATTCAAGTCTTCGAGATAAAACAAAACAAAATTCGAGATAAAACAATCTCATTGAACAATAATCTTCTAGGTTATTTAGGGGTTGTATGTTATGTATGCTATTAAATTACTTTGGTAGGTTATAAGTTTTACCAAAAACTAACTCGTATGGACAATAACTGTGTGCCATAGAGTCGTGTTGTAACAATAAACAAAACATTGGAGCCATACATCCCAATCAGATTTATTTACTGACTAGCTGTACCCTGCAACGCTTCGCTGTGGCGCATTGTGGTTGGGCGTTCAAGAAATGAATAACAATAAATACGTTAAAAAAAAAAAATACGTTCGGAATACTTGTGGGTAAACAATACTTTTCGTTTCTCCATTCTCCATTCTCTGGTTTGCCTGCACGGGAACACGCAACATACAATTTTCCACGTGAAAAGCAATCCGCATTTAAATTTAAACCACATAATTCCAGTGATTGACCTTGAACTTCTTCATCTGTTTCTTCAGTTTCTATGCTGGATTGGATAACATGATTAAGTTGATAAACATCTTTATTCTTGGCGGCAAGGATAGCTTGTTCAGTGATCGTGATTCCGATAATTCATTTCATCGTTCTGCAACTGGACACGCATATTCGTCATTAACTGCAATGTACGTTCGTGTCGCCACATTTCAGGCAATGTTATCTCGTCCGTTTGTGTCGATCGAGAAATTACAGGCAATATTTGCCTGAAATCTCCTATGAGCAAAATCAACGCATTCCCGAATGGTTAAACGGTGCCACGCAAATCCTGCAATGATCGATCAAGAGCCTCCAGCGCTTTTTTGTGTGCCATGGCACATTTATTCCAAACAATGAGTTTGAATGCTCGCAGTACTTTTCCCATACCTGATGCTCTGGAGTTACTTGCTTGATAATAATTGCTCTTGATTTCAGCAGATCAAGCGCTGAGGTGCATAGAGAATTGTTAAAAAAACAATTTTATTCGCTATCGCGGGTATATAATTACCATGAAAATAAGATAAAAACCAAGCCCAAACCTGACTATATAGTGTATCAAAATTTGAGCTTGAATAGTTCAGTACTTTTTAAATGTATAGAGGTTGGAGATACGGACAAAACATTTTTAAATAAATAAGATGTGTAAGATCTTATATATTCATTGTTAGTCCGAAGAGCGTTATGGGGCCACTACGTCGAACTTGAACTCGCGGGCATAACAGTAGGTGCCGGACTCGTAGTCAAAGAACTTATAAAAGTTCTGACTTAATGTACAATGCAATGTAATGTATTCTGCAAGGGCAGTCTCTTGGGTTGGCCAGGCGCTTGCTCTGATCAGACTGGAGTTGATGTGAGATACTTGAAGTCCTGGGTTGGATATTGTTTTATGCTTATTGCTTATTATTACTAGGTGTGCCAATAGGTTAGTGGGTCTGATTATTGTGTATAACGACATTCTCATGAGCATTGATTAGATCAGATTACTTAGTGTGAATATAGGTTCTCCCCCCATTGAGGGACTCAATCCAATGCGGCTGTGCATTGTTGTTGGACCGTCTCATGAACAGTTGTGTACCCTTGTACTAGAAAATAATGTGGATCTTAAAACTAATTACTACAAATCTAATGTTGATACCAAAAAAAATATTTAAATCATGTGGTTGACACCTCCTTCGCCTTGTTGCGCGCCCTCGTAACTATTCTCCTTGGGCATCCCATGTAATACTAGAAGTTTTTTTTGGTTAGTCAGTGCGCATACAGGACTCTTGGTCCTTTCGTGGCATTGCTTCTTGCTCCCTTTTTGAGATTCCACTTACCGGTTTATGTGTCCCCTCCCCCCCTACATACTATAGAATTAAAGGTTCAACTCCTTGAATTCCCTTCTTTACTAGCCCTTGCATTCTGTGTTCTTCAGTCGTGAGTTGACAAACTTGGGCTTGGGGTTCAGGGTCCATCTGTGGCTCTCCTTGTAGAAATCCAAGCGCGGTATTTTTGAGTAGTGGCTGGCCTTCTCCCTAATATGCCTGTTGTGGCCTCATAAGACTTAAGACTTCCTCTCTTTATCTTAAAGCGGACGGACGTTTTATTTTTGTGCGCACTGCGTTTTTATAATATTTGTAATAGGCTTACCATAAAAATTTGGTGTTTATTCCTACACACATAAAAACAAAAAAACAAATTGCAATATTATATTTGGAGGTAAAATAATAACTTAATTAATTTTCCTTCAAAACATAGCCCTGCTTTGCTTCTTCATCTCTTACGGTGTTGCTTTTATTCTCGCTCAATAGGGATACTTATCTCTATTATTTGCATTTTACTAACTCGCACTAACTGCTCTCTTCAATCTCCCCCTTTCGTTTCCCTGGTACAGTGGTTCAAGGTTCCTCAATAATAAAAACAAATAATATTTATTAATTAATTATTTAATTTTTAATAATCTTTAATAATTAATTATGGAAACTTTTCTGTGCGCTGAAGTCTTGTAATAAGACCAGCCTACTGCTGGCGTTGTGAAAACGTTTTACACGCTAAGTGTGCCGGGTTCACGGTCTCAGTTTCGGATGCAATCTCACGTAGGTCTGGTTTACACTTTTGCTGTGACGGTTGTCGTGCTGTTCAAGACGAAATGAGATCGTTCATGAGGCAGACTAAAAGCGGATTCAAGGAGTTGATTAGTGGTTTTCGTAAAATCAATGTCCAACTCTGTGTGCTCGATACACTGTTTAGTAGTCTTCAACTACTATATGAGTCTCCAAAGCGTAAGAAAACCTCTTTTAGTGATGTGCTTGTGGCGAATAATCTTCAGCCTGCTCAGACGAAAATTATGCAGGCGCTTATATCTCTGGCCATCCCAAAGGCCGGAAAGGAGAAAAATTCGGCTTACGAATATCTCAGAATTAATGAGCAATTGTCCGATATGCCCTCTGTGGCACCGCTTCAAGTGATCCCAGACCCAATAATTCAAGCCCCCGTATCAGTCAACAAACAGGGTAATCAACCTCCCGGACCCCCGGTACGTAATGATGCCGCAGTATTAGTTACGGCGACACCAAAACCCTTGCAGGTGATCCCACCATCGAAACACATTTTTGTTTCCAGGCTTGCCCCTGATACTTCTGCGATTGATATCTCGGCTTACATTAAAGCCAAAACAAAAGTCGACATAAAGGTGGCGGATATTACAAAATTTAAATATTCATACACCTGGCACACGTCATCTTTCAAACTACGTGTGCCCTTGCAAATGTTCAAGACGATTTATTCCGTCAGCTTTTGGCCAGAGAACATTTTCGTCCAAGAACATCAGCCAAGTACGGTGAAAAAAAAAACCAAACCTTTGGGTGTAGGTTAGGTTAGGTTGGGTTAAGGCGGTGATGCTAGGGGCCATAGAAGACCCCCCGCTTCCACTTGAGCCGCTGGGGCTCCTTGTGTTACCGCTGGGGCAAGGGTTTCACCTAAGTGTTACCCCCCCCTTCCTGTCAACCAGGGTGCATGTATGCCTAGACTGTCAGTGACGGCCCATGGTCCCAACCTGCTTTTTTTATGAAGGCAACCAGTCCGCCTGGAGAGATCTCCGAGAGATCGTTGAGGTCCGTGAGTTCTGCGGACCCGAAGTGTTTGAGTCTGCTGCGAGCAAGTGCCGGGCAGTGGCAAAGGAGGTGCGTGACCGATTCCACCTCCTCTTCATCCCTGCAGCTCCTGCAATAATCATTGTGGGGGACTGCAAGCCTGGCCGCGTGTTCACCTATCAGCCAGTGCCCAGTTATTGCCCCAATCGCTAGGCTGCAGTCTGGTCTGGTGAGAGCAATAAGTCTCGCTGATCTTTTCTGAGATCGTGTCGGCCAGATCAAGGGTGTGCCTACTAGTTCTTTCTCCGGTAAGAGAAGGTATGTAGTCCCTGCCCTAACTAGTTCGTCTGCAGCGCAGTTTCCCTCGTGATCCCTGTGACCGGGAACCCAAATGAGGTAGATGTCGTGCTGTTCAGCCATGTCGTTGAGAGATCTGCGACAGTCATTGACTGTCCTGGAGTTGGACGAGAATCCGTCCAGGACCTTGAGGGCTGCTTGACTGTCGGAGAAGATGCATATTGTATCCCAATTGCCCCTTAGTGCTGGGGATTCCAGTACTTCCCTAATGGCTACTACTTCAGCCTTTAGGCTCAAATGTTCACAAAAGTAACCGCCTCCCACCTGGCCGTAAAGTTTTGATCCATCTGTGTAGATATGAATGGAGCCCTCCGGTCCCGGTGTCCGGGCGTCCCATTCCTCCCTCGAGGGGATGATGATTCTGTAATTATTGGTGGGTTGGTGGATGGGCACGCAGTAGTCCGTGCCCCCCTCAGGCATGAAGTGATGTAGGCTCAGTCTGGTATGACCAAAACTATTCTTGCTCCATTGATTTGCCTCTCGCAGTCTTATTGCCGCCAGGGTGGCAATCTTTACCCCCATCAGTTCTACTGGTAGTAGGTCAAGGATGATATCTAGGGCGTCGCTAGGCGTAGTGCGTAGACTGCCTGTTATACAGACTTCCGCCATACGCTGCATCTTCGTGAACCTCTCCCTGCATAAGGAGTTGTCAAGGGCTGGCCACCAGACCACAACTCCATAGAATAAGATTGGTCTGATGATCGATGTGTATAACCATCTGACTATCTTGGGGGACATTCCCCATTTCATGCCTACCGCCTTGCGGCAGGTATAGAGTGCTATTGCCGCTTTCTTAGTCCTATCTGCGGTGTTCAGCTTCCAGTCCAGTTTCCTGTCTAGAGTGATGCCTTGGTACTTCGCACTATCGCTAAGAACTAGTGATTCCCCTAGAAGTTTCGGAAGCCTTAGATTTGGTATCTTGTACTTCCTGGTGAACAGCACGAGCTCTGTCTTGGACGGATTGACTCCCAGCCCGTTCCTTTGCGCCCAGGCCGACAGAACTTCGAGCTTCCCTGACATTAGGTCGCATAGCGTTTGCGGGTATTTCCCTACGAAGGCAATAGTAACATCGTCCGCGTACGCAATGATCTTACAGCCGCTACCCTCCAAGGATCGTAGTAGACTATTAACCGCCACGTTCCAGAGTAGTGGTGAGAGTACACCTCCTTGCGGGGTGCCCCTCTTGACGTATCTTCGAATAGTCGAACCTCCAAGTGTAGCCTCGACACTCCTGTTGACCAGGATCTGCCGTATTAGGTCAATTGATCGGTCGTCTATTCCTAGTCCCGTCAGAGAATCAATGATTGAGCACGGCAAGATGTTGTTGAAGGCCCCTTCTATGTCTAAAAAAGCAACAAGTGCGTATTCCTTAAAGTTGATCGCTCGCTCAGCGATCATAGTGATTTCGTGCAGGGCTGTTTCTGTTGATCGGCCCCTTTTGTAAGCATGCTGAGAGCATGAGATGTCCCTTGGGTTAATGGTTAGTTGGAGATGGAGACTCAGGAGTCTTTCCATAGTCTTAAGGAGGAAGGATGAAAGACTTATAGGTCTGTAGTCCTTGGGGGTGCAGTGGGATGGTTTCCCCGCCTTGGGTATGAATACAACCTTCGTGCACAGCCACGCCTTTGGTACCATACCAGTAGTAAAGACTGTACTGAAGATTTTCTTGATCCATTTCCTTAGGTTAATACCGGCCCTGGATAACTGAGCCGGTATGATACCGTCTGGGCCCGGAGATTTGAAGGGTTTAAAGCTTTCTATTGCCCACTTAAGATTTCTGTCAGTAAGTAGGTAGTTGAGTAAGCTCTGATTGCCCTGGCTACACATCCCTTCCGGTTGTTTCTTCCGATGAGCAACCCGGGAAGTGTGCGTTGACAAGGGTCTCCAGAGATTCCTGGCTTGAGGTAGTCCACCGCCCATCCGTGTTCTTAATATAACCTACGATGGGGGCTGTAGTAGAGAGAATCTTTCTTAGGCGGGCGGCCTCTGATGTCTCCTGGATATTGGTGCAGAAATTGGCCCAGGCAACCCTCTTTGCCTTACGCAATTCTTTGTTATACCGCCTGAGTTCAGCTTTATAGGCCTCCCACGCGTCGTCTGTGTTTGTACGGTGCGCGTGGTTAAAGGCCCTACGTGCATTTTTCTTGAAGGGGGCTAGCGACGAGGTCCACCATGGAGGCTTATTCGATCTGCTGCTTCCTAATCTTTTCTTGGGGCAGGCCCTATGGTATGCTTTTGCGCTCGTCGCAGTAAGCTTTCCTACCATGGCGTTGAGCCCCTCATAGGTCTCGATAGTCTCTGAAGGTGGTTCACCTAGGGATCTATCGAGTATTTTTTTAATGAGCTTCCAGTTTGCCTTCCTAGGGTTTCGAACTGCTTGCTTGGTGACGTTTTCAAAATTTACGACTACCTCAATGTAGCGGTGGTCTGAAAAGGAGTGTTTGTCTAGGACTCTCCAGCTGGTGATTGCATCAGCCAGGGAGTGCAAGAATAGTGTAATGTCAAGAACCTCTCTCCTGTTCTTGACGACGAAGGTGGGTTCTGAACCTCTGTTACCCACTAGAAGCTTAGAGCTGAGGATAAAATCGAAGATTGACTCACCCCTCTCATTCGTGTCCGTGCTTCCCCACTGACTATGATGAGCGTTGGCATCCCATCCTATTAGTAGGTCGATTTTCCTCCTCTCGCTGTCTTCCACTAGCCGCCTAAGTAGCAAGTGCGGTGGGGGTCCTGTTTGGTCATGACCCATATATGCCGAGCATATTCTTAGATGGCCGCCTTGGCCTTCTATCGCTGCGGCTACATGATCTTCATTGCTGAAATTTGGTAGCAAGAAAATGTTAAGGCTCTTTTTTGCTAGAATGCATGCTCGCTTTTTACCTGTTACATCGGCTGTGTACAGCCTGAAATCGGACGCCCCCAAACCGAGAATCCTGTCTCCATGGATCCAGGGTTCTTGGATGAGGGCCACGTCAGCTCCACTCTCTGCGAGATGGAGCAGGAGGGCGGCGGATGCCACCTTACTGTGATGGAGATTTATCTGCAGGAATGTCAGAGACATCCTTTAGATTTTCCACCACAGTAACCTCAACCTCGGTGTCGGAGCCTAGCAGTGAATCCTCCTCCATGCCGACGCCCCCAAGAGCCCTTGCCAAGTCACTCTCCTCTGAGGTGTACCCTTCCAGAATGTCCTCCTCCACATCTGACATTCCATCTGGGCGGACCTCTTCGGTCGGTTCCCCCAAGTCTAGCTCCTGTGCGTCTGTCTCCAAGTCGATGCCTCCTGGCTTATTCTTCGCATCCGACTTGTAGATCCTCACTGCTACGTGCTCGAACCCGTACTTAATACGGCTACCAGCACCCTCCAGGATCCTAGCAGTCTCCTCATTTAGAGTGAGGACGACTTGCCTTCTTAGTCCCACTGCTTCCTCCACCTTGGCGACTCTCCAGTCCGCCGTAGGGAGTGTGGGATTGCACATTTTGAGCATGGCCAGTATGGTTGCAGGGTCCGCCGGCTTCTCTGTCAGCCATACGCGGGCCCTCGGTTTGCTGGGGATCTTGTCCCAGTCCACCGCCTCCAGACTGGCTCCTGGGTAAACCTCTCCAAGCGACGCAATCATGCGCTTGTAGAGGCTTACAGACCTCGCATCTTGGCACGCTATCACCTTGATGCTACCTTGGTACCACCCTGCGTCTTCGCAGTCCTCCATGAAGCCCCCATGCAGCTCGTTCACCACCCTCCGCCAAAGCTTCTTGGGAATCAGGCCATCCGTGGAGCCGTTGTCAACGACCCCAATGATGGTCCTGCCCTTAGTAACCTCTGCGAAGGATCTTTTGTTCTGTTGCGTCTGCACCTTTTTTTCTTTGCTAGGGGCACTCCACCGTCCGTCGACCTCTGCCTCTTCGCACTTTGTGCTCTATCCTTGGCAGAGTCGCCTACTTCTGTCGGCTTCTTCGGATCCAGTCTCACTCCCGCTTTTGCTGGCTGAAAGTCAGGCAGGATTTCCCTCGCCCACTTTATGATCTCAGCCTGGTCGGGGTTGGATTCCGCCGATGGGTCTGCCCTCATCAGAATGAAGGCCGCTCTCCTCCTATCCTTGTAGGAGCCCTTCCGCTGCAAGGGGCCAGCAGTCGCCGGACAGGGGCCTTCCTTAGGGATGCCGCCGGTGCAAGAGGAGCTCGACCCTGGGGTCTTGCCCCCCACACCGTTCGGTGGTCCCATAGTGGGCCCCGTTTTGGGGGTCGGTGCCTTGGCATTTCCCCCTACACCGGCGCAGCTCGCCTCCGGACGTTGTCCCTCAATGGAGAGCTTCGCCATCCCAGCATCTCTTTGGCATCTATCTGCCTTGGAGATTGACGGATCCATGATCCCATTTCCGGACTTTCTTGGGGAGTTCCGTTCTCCACTATTTTTATTTATATTTTTGTTTAGATTCATACTTGGATCCACGAGTAGGCGGGAAGGGGTTCGTCCATCATGACATAGCCCGCTTGTCATGATAAGCCTGATTGAAACTGAGGGGTCGGCCGGTCCCCCAGAGTCCGCATATTAACGTCCGTGCACCCCCCGGACATGCATCCCTCGGCATATGCTGTTCCACCTTGGATTGGGGTAATTTGAGAAAGGGAGTGTTCTTCTCCCCGCCCGACTTCGATTCGCCAGCGTCCTCGGCAGAGACATGACCTTACCGGGACCTGTTACCAGCCGCCCTCACGTGGAGAGTATAGTCGCACTACCAGCGGTTTACACAGTTACGGCACATGAAATCATGCGTTTCTCCCCCTGTAGTACCCGTTGGCTGACGGCCTAAAAATGGGTACTACAGGGGTGTAAAACTCCCACATGTTACGGCCACTGACCAACCTTCCACTTCATCTTCCTCTGGCGGCCGGATCAGGGCACGAACGGCCTACCTACCCCGCAGGACACTCCCCCGGTTGCGTTTTCCACTCGCCTCCAAACACCTGCGTGCGTACACTCCGCAGGCTCTATGGAAGACCAGAGGTTTTGGCGTCGCGTCTCCTTTAACTCCAGGTGATAAGCTGTGCATACGCCCCAGCGCCTTAGTCAGGATTCTAATGACTTTCCCGGGGTGTCCCTGCTTGGTTTCACTGTTGGGCTTCAGTTCCCGAGCTAGCTATCCCTTGCTTCACAGGATCACACCAGGTCTTATTGGTCAGAAACCGACAAGGCGTACGCCAGGCCGATCCGTCGCTATCGCCAACATACCTGCCGTGTCCGGGAATAACCTAACCCGACTCTTTTTACCCTTGGGCTTCAGTTCCGCCGCGGATTCTTGATCCTTTTCCCACTTGCTCCTGACTTCTACTATTTGACTGACTCGCGTACCGCCGCCGGACTTACCCACAGGGGGTCCTTAAGCTACTGATCGCAGATCCTTCGCACTCGCTTTAAATCCCGCACTTGAGACGGTCGGACTTAGCCACGGGGGTCCTTCAGCCTATACTCCTAATTCCTCTAAAGAAACTTTCCCGCTTAAATGTCAGACTTACCCACGGGGGGTCTTTCACTCAACTCTTCCAGCTTCCCTAGAAGACTCGGTCTCGATTTGCTCCAGGGGCCCTCCTTATATAGTGCCAGAGGCGCCCGTTAATCCTTGCAAATCTCGCTTCCTTCCGTTAATCCTTCGTTTCTCTGATCTCGCCGTTATTTTTCTCCAATTCCCGTCGCATGTCTATGGGCGGACTTTCTTTATTTGCGTTCTACGGTGATTCCTCTTTCTCCTTCTTTCGTGCGCGCGCCGTGCTGGTTCTTCTGCCCCCGCTGCTGCCTCCGCACGCCGTCTGCACTCGACGCATTTCTTTTCTTCCGTACTTTCTAAACACAGCCGCGCTGTGTTTAGTGTACTGTGTAAGCATTACATTTCCCTAGTTATACATTTTTATACCCTTGCAGAGGGTATTATAATTTTGGTCAAAAGTGTGCAACGCAGTGAAGGAGACATCTCCGACCCTACAAAGTAAATATATTCTTGATCAGGATCACCTCCTGAGTCGATATGAGCATGTCCGTCTGTCCGTCTGTCCGTCTGTCTGTCTGTCTGTCCGTCTGTCGGTTTTTACGAAAACTAGTCTCTCAGTTTTGAAGCTATCGAGTTATAAAACTATGAAACTTTGCACACATCCTTTTTTGCCTTGCAGCTAGTATATAAGTCGAAATGGCCGGGATCGGTCGACTACATCCTATAGCTGCCATATAACTGATTGATCGGAAATGCCATAACATTGATATTTTTTAAGTTGGAGGGTTGAAACTTTCCACACATGTTATATTTAACCAAAATATCTTATGTACAAAATTTTATAAGGATCGGCCGACTATATCCTATAGCTGTCATAGATCGATCGGAATTGGCATAACTTTGATGTTTTTTAAGTTAGAAAGATGGGACTTGGTACGAATTCTATTTTGGACAAAATAATTAGATTTGCCAAATTTAATAAGGATCGGCCGAATATATGCTATCATATATATGCTATGCTATATATATAATAATATAAGATGCGTGGCGCCACCTAGCGGACTGCGGAAACTTCGGCTCTGCCCGAAGTTTAGCTTTCCTTTCTTGTTTTCTCTCTTGTTTTTCAGTGTGTGTTTCTGTAAACACATTTTTTTTTTGAACCTTTGATTTCAAATTCAGGAAATTAAGTGGCCCTCTTTCCCTTGCTTATGCCAGCGTGATGTATCACAGCAATCACTAGCGACACAAAGTTTACCACTGTGTACGGCCCGTTGTACGTTGGCGCTAACTTCGCCGCGAAACCTTCGGCCGCTTGAGACAAATGGTGCTCCTTTGCCCACACTGTGTCGCCGATCTTGGGACTCCACTCCCGCCTCCTCAGGTTGTAGTGCCGAGCTTGTTCCTTCGCACCAGCTCAAACACTTCCTGCATCTTCGCTACATTCTCTGAGGGAGTGGCTTGTGCTGCTCTCGTCCCCAATGCTCCTTTATCATATATCGCTTTCGGCATTCTTGGCTCTCTGCCTTGGGCTACGAAGCATGACGAGTATCCCGTGGAGTCTGACACGCTTGAGTTCACTGCCAGCATTAATTCTGGCATGTGTTCGTCCCATGTCCTCTGGTCATTGCCTGCAAACTGGCCGATCATTGTCTTAACCGTCCTGTTTGCATTTTTTGAAACTCCTACTAGTGAACTGGACACCATTGTCTGTCACCAACACCTTTGGCACCCCGTATCTCGCGGTAATCCTTTCGCGAATCGCCTTCTGCAGCGTCTCCGTTGTGGCTTTCCGCATTGGAACCATTTCCATCCATTTTGAAAACCGATCGATCATTACCAATAGCATGGTGTTTCCATGTTTGGATCTCGGCAACGGTCCCACGAAGTCCGCACATACCGCTTCTCTGGGACCTGTTTCAGCATTTTTCCTGCGGCCTGCATCTGACTTGGTTTATACCGCATGCATGTCTCGCACTTTCTGACACACTTTCTTATGTCCCTTTGCATCCCTGGCTAGAAGTACCTTGCTACTATTTTCGCAATTGTTTTCCTTCCGCTTAGATGTTCCACTGTCGGATCGTCGTGGTTCTCTTTTAGCACCTGCTGCCTCATATCCATCGGCACACACAGCTTCCATGATGCTACTTCCTCGCTTCCGGCTCTATGCGGAACATGTCGGTATACCAAGCCTGCCTCTTCTACGTACTCTGGCCATTTCGGTGGGCTTTCTCGCATTTTCCTTTTTAGTGCGCTTATCCTTCAGCGCCATATGATCCGCGACCACGTCGAACTGGTACCCCTCCAGGTATGGTCTCATCTGCCGAATCGGTTGCCGAGTAATTTTTCTCCGCGCCTATCAGCGTTCGACTGGCGTGCGACCACTCGCTCGCCCTCATCAGTGTCCTCCGTCAGTGTCCTTCTGTTGCAGTACAAATTTCTTTGAGAAATCCGGGCATGCCAGCACTGGATCCTCTGCTAACCGCAACTTTAGCTTCTCAAATGCCTCTTGGTGTCTCGCCGTCCATTCCCACTTTGTTCCCTTCCGAAGGAGATCGTTTAGTGGTTTTGTGACCCCTGCGAAGTCTGGGACGAATCGCAGATACTACGATGCCATCCCAATAAACTGCCGTACACCCTTCACGTTTGTTGGGGGTTCTAAGTCCGTAATCGCTGCAACCTTTCCGGGATCCATGCCAATTCCCTGGCTCGTTATCCAGTCTGAGGCCTTTTGAAACGTTGCCGAGGCTGAGTGTTACCCGAATGGCATCACCTTCTACTGGTACAGACCTTTCCCTGGTACCGTAAAGGCCGTGTATTTCCTGTCTTTTCCGTGTCTTTAAGGTCAAGGCTGCTGAAAAATTTTGCCTCCCTCAATTGTTCCAGCATGAAGTTTATCCGTGGCATCGGGTACGCGTCCTTTACTGACTTTGCGTTTAATTGTCGGAAATCCACGCACATTCTCCATTGACCCGTCATTTTCTTCACTATGACGATGGGTGAGCTGTAGGCGCTATTTGAAGGCTCTATGAATCCCTTTTCCAGCCGCTCTTCTAACTTTTCATTGATTTCCCCCTGTATTTTGGGGTTCTTTGAATAATACCTTTGCTTTATTGGGATGTCGTCTTTCATCGTGATTCTATGCTGCGTTATGTTCGAACACCCCTTCTGGTTTGTGAAGGCCGCTAGCTCCTCCTCAATGAACGTTTTGTCCCGCTCGCTCTTCCATTCCTCCGAGGGTCCAGTTATGGCTATGGACAGCCTATCCTCCAGGCATCCACTCCATCTTTCTTGGTGGCCTGCGCAGTTTATTGTTGTTACAAATTCTGCGAGAAAATCCCATCCAAGCACCGCGCTGTCTCCCATGCCTGGCAACACTAACATATTCAACTTTTTTTCCTTGTTGCCAAAGCTTACTGTTGTCTGTAGTACCATTTGTGTCTCCGTGTGACTCCCGTTGGCCAACTTTATTAGTCTTCTTGTTGCTCTCCGCTCTCCGGCGATTCCCGGGCTCTCCGCTAGTTTTTCTGAGATGAAACTAGCCGTTGCCCCGGTGCCAATCATGGCCTTCACTTCTGCACCTCCGACCTTGACGACCGCCGCCAACTGCTGATTGTCTCCTGATAAACCTCCAACTAGTTCTGAAAGGCAGAATCTCGCGATCTCTGCCTTCCTCTCTATGGCTGAGATCGCTGCACGTTTCCCGCTCTTTGGCAGCATTCTGTGCTTCTCACCCCTACTGCGCCGCAAATCCTGCAGAACAAAATTCTGGGGTTCCTGCACCCACTGGCCCAATGGCCCATGCCTCCGCACCTATTGCACGCCTGCGCTGGGTTTTCTATATGTTCCTGTCTAGGCGTGGCTGCCCACTGCCGATTTAGCTGTCTTTGACTTTGGCTTGCTGCCCATTGTTGACTCGGCTGCTGTTGCCTTGGGACTGTAAATTGTTGCCTCGGCATTTGGGATCCTCAGGCTGCCATCTCTGCCCCCATCCCTGTCCTGGGGGGCTCTGTTGCTCCGGTGGTTTCTGGTGCCATTCTTCTTTTGGCCACCTTCTGTCTACCGCGGATGCTTGCCTATTAAAAACCTCTTCTTCCAAGGCCAGCTCCTCGAATTCCTCGGCTAGACCCATAACCTCCTCGAGCGATGTGCATGCGTATGGCCTCATGAACATTTTTCATTCTTCTGTTCATTTACCTAGCGTTTTCAGGTGCCATATTCAATGTTCTAAATATTGGCTTTAGTAAAAACAAGCACAGTTCAATTTCATACAATTTATTTAAAATGTTTTGGCTTTACACAAAGTGATATATGTATAGATGTGACTGCGAGGGGGTGAAGACCGAATTAGAAACAAGACGCGGGAGCGCGGCTCAACGCTAGATGCTGCGGAGCGATCGAGAGAGCCCGGGAGAGAGCGAGAAAAACGCTAGTGCATGACGGTAGATGCAGGTGGTCGATCGAATGCACGAGACCGGGCGACGCGAACATAAATATAAAAGAAAGTGACGTCACGAACTCAATAAATTATTTGCCGGCCAAAATTCTTTCCGGCGGCTGCTTGACCCAACATACTCCCCCCCGTTGGAAGATGGGCTTTCAACAGCATCATGAAGGGGCAGCAGACACAATTTGTTGACAGCCCGTCTCGGAGCTCCGGACGCCGTCCTCAGCAGCGCCACCCGGCACACTCCGTCATCTCCGACGACCATTACCGTCACCCTCGCCAGGGGCCACTTCATTGGAGGCACGTTTTCGTCCTTCACCAGCACGATGTCATTTACTGCTATGCCTTGACCAGGGTTGCGCCATTTGGACCGTTGCTGCAACAGGGTTAAATACTCTTCCTTCCATCTGGACCAGAAACACTGCTGAAGAAAGACGACGCTGTCAAGCATCTAGCCGATTTTTGTTGAGTTTCGTCAGATCTGGCTCACTGAAACTAGAAGGAGGCCCTCCGTGCAGAAACTGATTAGGAGTCAGGACATCCGGATCAGCAGGATTTTCGGAGAGAGGGACTAATGGCCTCGAATTAATCACTGCAGCAATATTGTACACCAGCGTCGGCAAATCGTCGGCATTTAGTACAGCCGAGCCCACGACTCTATAAAAATGGTACTTGGAGGTCTTAACAGCAGCTTCCCACAAGCCGCCAAAGTGAGAGAACGGGGAGGGATAAATTTCCACTCAATGGATTCTGGAAGGCAAAAATTCAAGACAGCTCTCTGGTGCTCGTCGCTAGGAAATAGTCTTTTTAATTCGCTCAACTGATTTTTGGCTCTAACGAAATTGGTGGCATTTTCGGACCTGATCTGTCGAGGCTTCTTCCTAATAGAAATAAACCTCCTCAGTGCATGCAGAAAGGCGACGGTGGACAGATCCCTCACCAGCTCTAAATGGACGGCCTTTGTCGTGAAACAAATGAAGACGCTAATGTAACATTTTATGGGAGCCTTGTTGCGAACCTCCGACTTATAGAAGAAAGAACCGCAAAAATCGATGCCGGTTACATCGAAAACTTGATAACCTTTCACTCTCTCCTTCGGAAGATCGCCCATTACATGCTCCAACAAACGAGGTTTCATCCGAAAGCACCTCACACATTTATTTGTTGCCTTGAGCAGAGTTTTTCTCCCCCCAATCGGCCCATACTGAGAATGTATCATCGCCAATAACGATCGAGGTCCAGCGTGCAGGTTGCTCTCATGAAAGCTAAGGATTATGCTTCGCGTTACCGGATGGCTCCTGGGCTAAATTACTGGGTGACGACCATCGTAATTCAAGGATGAATTCTTGAGACGCCCGTATACTCGAAGCAATCCAAACTGATCCAAAAAGGGGTATAACGAAGCCAGCGAACAGGAGGAGGCAACCATTCTCTTTGTCTGCAACGTCCTTATTTCATCACCCAAATGAGCGCGCTGAACTGCCCACAAAAGCATGCGAATACCCGCCTTAAGATCATGAACGGTAATTCCTTTATGCCGAACCCGTCTGCCAAACTTATAGATGTAAGCAAACATTCGCTGAAGGGCTGGAAAAAAGTTAACGTACTTGCATGTGGATGCGTACCCCCACGATGTCTGTATATGGCGACTTCACCAATAAAACTGAAGGGCGGAGCTCTAACACTGGCTTCTCGACTACTACCGTCACAGGCTAGTACTCCTGTGTCTATAACAGATAGGGCGGACCGTGACACCATAACCTGGAGACAAGATATCTGCTGGCTTTTCTAACGTAGGCACATATCGCCCCTCCATGGAACTCGTCAGATTTTGGATGGTTGACACGCGGTTAGCGACAAAAACATTAAACCTGGCAGGCTCATCTCGAATCCACGTTAACACGGTTGAAGAGTCGCACCAACCAAAAAATCCGCGCTATTGATGACAGGACAGAACGTCGAGACGGCTTTGAAGTGGACTAAAGAGAAGAAAACGAAAGCAGCAGCTGATCTGTGGAAGGATCCCAAGCCAATCCTAACGATTTCGTGAAGATGCAGCCATCAAAAGTTAAGTAAGACTCTCGATCCTTTTTAAGCACGCCAGCCAACACGCTAGAGATATTGGAGCACCACTTCCGCAGCTGAAATTCGCCCTTGGACAGAAGCGCTGAAATCAGCCCTAAAATGCCAACAACCTCCTCCTTGGAGCTGCCACCAGAAATAAGATCATCAACGTAAAAATCTGGAAGCAAGATTTCGGATCCCACTGGAAAGTCTTCCACCTCGTCCTTAGCCAATTGGTGCATCGCTCGCACGGATAGATAGGACGCAGGCTTTGTTCCATAACAGTGTCCAATTTATATGTTTGTAGCTCCTCCAGAGGGGAGTCTCGCCACAGAATGCACTGCAAAAAGCTGTCAGACGACGCCATCCTCACACAACGGTACATCTTACAAATGTCGCCAGTCAGCGCTACCGGATGCGAATGAAACCTCAGCAGGATGTGAAAAAGCTTAGGTTGGATGACCGGCCCAGCCATTAATATGTCATTCAAAGAATAACCGGAGGTGGTAACAGCGGAACCATCGAACACCACTCTAAGTTACGTCGAATATATTTGCAATCTCGATGCAACTCCGGCGGAACCAGGGACATGTGACCTAGGTTAAGATACTCCTTTATGAAGGCCGAATACTGAGTGCGCAGTTCGGGCTGATGAAACAGTTTCCTTTCCAACGACTGGAAGCGACGTAGAGCCTGTGAGTGCGAATCACCCAATAAACCGTTGTTGTGTTTAATTGGTAACCTGACTGTAAAGGCACCACCTTCTAACCGCACGAAGTTTTTAACAAAGTGACTCTCGCAATCCAGTTCTTCCTTTGACGCCTTCACAATCGGATCGGTTTCCACTTCCCAGAACTGTCGAAGAAGTTGATCGAGCCGCTCATCTAAAGGCCCCTTTGGGCAGATCAGTCCCGACCGCTCAGCAGCCATAAGAACCTTGCCATTGTCAGGACCTCCACCTCCACAAACAACCCAACCGAGCCGAGTTTTTTGGATTGAGGGCAAACCAGGAGACAAATGAACTTTCCCGACACACAGAAGCTCGTAAAATAATCCAGCTCCATTAGCAAATCAACTCGCTGCGGCTGGTGAAAATGAGGATCCGCTAGCTTTACATTGGCAGGAATTTTCCAAGAGCTGACGTCTAATGCAAAATTGAGCTGAAGGTCAGTGATGTTGGAGGCTACGATCGCAGTTATGGTACTTGCGCCGAGTAGCAAATCCATGCTCTCCAAATTCCGGCGGCTGTAGAAAACTGGCGATGGACTCCCACGTTGGAATGGAATCTAAGGAATCCGAGTCAGCTTGCATTTCCTTCCACTTAGACTGCGTGGCATCATCAACCTTCTGCAACAGCACTTGGATTATAATAAAGCTGGCAATCTGCTTCGTCGTGCCCATGCTTGCCAGGGCTCGCATATCCGAATTAAATTTGTCCGAAAGCTCGTGAAGCCTCGTCGCCGATGCGGTCTCTACGCCCTTAGATTCATTATCTCATTAACATGAGCTTAAAAAATGAGCCTGCGATTACTAAACCTTTTGTTTAGCAGCTCCAATGCGACGTCATAATTTTTGCCCGTGAGCTCCAACGATCAAACAGTCTCCAAGGCAGATTCACGAAGGCAGGACCGCAACCGTTGAAGCTTCTCGACCCGACTGATGAATGGGTTTGTGTCCACCATGGTCAAGAACAGTGACCGAAATACAAGCCACTTCGCATAACCTCCACTAAAAGTGAGCTGTGGCAGTGGCGGCAAAGCCTGAAAGGTTCTGCCAAACGATGGATCGAAATTGTTGGCAGAAGATGCGTTGATCAGCGTCGAACTCGCCGGCAACAAACTGGAGCGCCTCATAATCTCCTGATCTAGGATGAAACGTGCCTCCCTCGCCGCATCGTTGAAGTTGACGCGCAGATCGCTCTTGAATTCTGCAACATCCATCTCGGACAGCTCCTTGTGTGTGCTCTTGAGATCCGCAACGATGCCCTCCAATTCGCTGAGCCGCACATTTAACATCGCCTCCGGAAATGTCTCCACTGATTTTAAGGAGGACAACAACCATTGAAGATCCTCAAAAAGGACAGCCGCACTTTGGCTCAGGAATACTTTCCTTCCCGGAGAGGCACAATCGAAAAACGGATTCATTTTCGCAACAAAAAATTTATTTTATTTTGTTTATTTATTGTCAGCTTACGACCCACTGTGCCACTTCTATATAACGGGGTAATATAAGTTAAGGTGTCCTTCCATGGTTCACCTGATGAAAAGTCGTTGGTTCATTTTTGGATATCGATGGGAATACAATTTATTCGTGTCGCTTAATATTAACAAATGGTTTGGTAAGTTCTTATTTAACAAGGGGTATATTTTTATATGTCGATGGAGAATGTTTGGAGTTAATTCAGCTTCGTGGTTCGGCGGTCAAAAATAGACTGACATCCCAGAGTTGTGACCCTCCGTTCGACAGTTCGATATCGGCCGATCTCCCACTCCAACTCTATGTGTGGTGTCAGCGTGTGCGGTGTCGGCTTGTATGGTGTCAGCGGGTGTAGTGTCAGCTATCCGGAGTCAAGAGTCAGCGTAACACTAAGGGAATGTTTCAGCTTTCCCGCAACATTCTAGTCAGCGTACATAGTTGCACACTTGTGACATAGTTGCACTCTTGCCACATACCCGGATGTACTTGAACCCACAGCACTTGAATATTGGGAATTGCTTATGCTGCGGATTGGGGTTTAAGAGTCTGGGGTCGAGTTCGAGGCGTAGTCGTAGTAGGGGGCGAATAGTGCTGAGCAAGGGGGGGCCGAAAGTGCCGGCTGTTAACTCCTCCCCCTCTAAAAGTCTGCGTCCCGCAGATCAATTGGCAGAATGGTGAGCTGTTGTCGACATCCTCTTTGGGTTTTCCAGGCCCTCGATTATAACCTTCGTGGTTGGTATTCCTTTGGTGGAGGTCAACTTCCTCCAGATGATGATTAGGATCGAGAAGACTACTATTGTTAGCAAAGCCTCCAAGGCAAAGGAAAAGGTTACGCCTCGTGAAACGCCAAACATCAGCTGTATATTTTGGGCGTTGACGTCATCGACGTATCCAAGTGAAGTGTCGATAGCCAGTTACTGTTTTGTTGGTCAGCACTGGTGGTAAGGCCATTGGGTGATTTACGGAATAGGCGGTGACGTTTTTGTCCCGGACTGTGATGACTTCGTTGTTAAACTGGATAATGTACGTCCCTTCAAATCGGTAGTCTCTTTCGGGTGTCGTTATTGATCCATTATAATTGGAGAGGAATAGTGTCCCATCCTTGACCAATTGTACGACCTCTGCATACCGAAGGTATGAGAAGGATGCATGGCCACCCTTCAGGAGCCGTGGAATGCATGAGTTTTCCTCTAGAGCCGTTAAATCCTTTTCTGGGCAGACTGTGATGTTGCCGATGGAAGAACAGCTGCCCACTACTGCATATGTCTCTTCTTCATTTAGTGCGAGCTTCTGGTGTTCGAGCACTATTTGTTTCCCGCCTGATACCGTTGGATAAAGGTGTACAAGTTCGTATATCCTATTAGATACCTTGGGCAGGGCTAAGATATACAGTAGTGTCGTGCCATTGGAGAGTACAGTTGGCCGGGAAAATTCCACTGCTTCCACAGCGTTTTGATACGGGAGATCGTTGACTTCTGTGAGTATAGCTTCAATTTCTTCATGATCCAGGAGGTTCGTATTTGCCACTCCAGTTTTCCAAAGTTGGCATGCCCTTGTGACTTCCGCTAATTGGTCAGCCAAGATGATTGCCTTTTGTCGTAACTGCATGAAGGTCGCCGTCTATCGCATTGACTCTCGCTACCACATCATTCAGTTGTTGAATTGATTTATGGCTGGCGTCGAAGAGTCGAGCGTTGATTCGAATTTGCTGGTCGCCGTTTTCGACGATCATCTTTTCCGAGTTGAGTATCGCATTCCAGTCCTCCGCGTCTGGTGATACACCAGACAATCCATTTCCAGGCTGAACCCAGTCAGTTTATTGCTCGAGCTCTGCGTGATGATGGCCTCATCACTGTAATTATTCCCTCCGCCGCTTGCTGCAGGTAGTGTCTCGTTATTGTGCTAACAAGTTGGTCCATCAGGGTTGCCGCGTCCCGGCTGGTGTCGTCTACTAGTTGCATCATCCTTGATAGGTCGATGACATGTACCAGTTTAAACACTCCGTTGATCAGCTATACTGCTCCTTGTTGCAGGGGAACGACGGGTGCGTCATACTTGAATATGCGCGCGGCAGATGTGAGGCCGATGATTGTGAGACTTGTGGAGCATCGTGATCGAGAAGGAAAGAAAAGCTCGTGTATTTGCTATTCATACTTATAATATCTGTGTGTATAATATCTGTGTACTCATGCTTATATTATTTGTGTAATATGTTTAATTTTTTGTGTGTGTGTTAAAATAGAAAAATATTTTATGTGTATGTTACAAAATAGAGAGGTTCATAAAGCGCTCTTCAATTCCTCAAGTCTGATTTATGCAAAATTTTCCCTGATCTAGTTTTAATCGTCACTCCGCGATTCTCTTGGACGTCCTCCGGTCTGAAACGTTGTTTTTCTTTAGTTTTAATTTGCTTGTTAGCGACGAAAACCTTATCCCCCGACTCATATTGTCTAGGTTCAGACCTATTTCTATTATGTCCTATATTGGCCATAGTCTGGTTTCGTTCGATCAGGCCTCTAACGTCTTCAAGCGTTTTTTCCTTGAAGTTCGATAAGCCCTGATAATTGATGCGCGATACGCGGTTTAAAAATAGGTCAACGGGCTTTTTGTTTGTCACTGAATGGACAGAGTTGTTGCATCTGTCTACAGCGATTAGTGCTAACTTTGCACTTGTAAATTTGGGATTTTCGAATTTCAACCACCGGTTAATTTCCAAGAAGGTCGAATGAAATCTTTCCACCTGGCCGTTAACTTCGCTCTTTTGAGTGGGGGTATAATATAATTCGATCTCCAACGTCCGGAGGTAATTTAGTACCGTTGGGCAAAGGAGACCCCTTTCATTGTCCGACACTATCATTCTAGGCACCGTAAAGTAATGAAGGGCCTCCAACAGTGTTTCGCGGAGGTGAATTGATGCCTTGGATTGTAGGGGAAAGAGTTTGGCGAATTTTGTAAATTTGTCGATACAACTTAGATAAACCCGTTTTTCTAAGGTGAACACGTCGATATGCAATATTTCGCATGGGTAGTTTGGGATGGGTGTCGGTTGCAATTCTGGTTTATTGGGATGACGCTCGTATTTGAATCGCTTGCAGCAGTCGCACGATGACAACTGCACGAATCGTACTTGTCATTCTGGGAAAATAGAATTTCTCAAGAATTTGGATGGTGACTTCTTTTGGACCTCTGTGGGCCCTGCGATGTTCCCTTTCTATTGCCTCAGAAATTTGCTCTGAATCGGACAAATCCTTTACCAATCTTTGCGTTATTCGAATTTTATATAGCTTAAAATTCTCAAAGCATGTAGATTGGAAGGATGGGAGGTAAGTCTCAGCAATCTTTACTCCATTAGTTATGGAGGGTTTTAAATATTTACCGAGTATATTTACTAAATCGGACATAGTCTCGTCGTTAAGCGGAATTAAATGATGGACATAACCAACATGTGGGTGCTCACATGAGTACTCAAGCTGGTTTTCATCAAAAACCAGTTGATTCCTAAACGCATTGATTGGTGTTTCCACATGTGGTATCAATTGGAAAGCATCCTCAAGCGCACTGTGAACGGTGGCCAAAGAGTCAGTTTCAGAGGCAGTGCACGTAGTTGACCCGAGGTAGTTAACTTGCGTCGTAATACGCGAAAGAGCGTCTGCGACGACGTTGAATCTACCGGGCTTATACAAAAGTGTGCAGCTATATTCCTCAATTCGCGACTTCCATCGCTTGAGTTTCGCATTGAAGTTGCGATTGCCCAACGCGAACGTAAGTGGTTGGTGATCGGTATATACCTTGATTGACCCTGCGCCGTAGAGATAAGATCTAAGATTATCTAATGCCCATACTATCGCGAGCATTTCTTTTTCTATGGTAGCGTAACTTTCTTCGGTTTCAGTCAGTGAACGAGATATATACGCTATCGGTCGATCCTTGCCCTGCTCGTCTTGGGACAGAACCGCACCTATGGCATAGTCCGACGCATCAGTGGTCAGATGGAATGGTTTATTAAAATCGGGGAAGGCTAGGACTTCAGAGGAGGCAAGAATCGCGGTAATTAAAGGCTTGTAAAGCCACATCATCTAGCTCTATCGGGACTTTCCTAGATTGCGATGCTTTAATATTAGCGAACTCTCCTATTGTCAAATTCGTCAATGGCTTTGCAACTTTCGCATAGTCCTGAACGAATTTCCTATAATACGAGGTCTTTCCAAGAAAAATTTTCAGTTCCTTCAAGTTAGCAGGGGGCTTCATATCGGTTATTGCTTTCACCTTCTGGGCGTTTGCTTTAATGCCGTCCTGCGTAACAATGTAACCTAAGAACTCAACTTGTGTGGAGAGGAAACGTGTTTTTTCCAAGTTTACATGGAGTTTGGCCTTCCGAAGATTTTGGAAGACCGCACGCAAATTGTTCCAATGACTCTGATAGTCTTCGCCGAAAACAATAATATCGTCGATGTAGACGTAGCAGATTTTTCCGATGTGTTCTGTCAAAACATCGTCAATCATCCGCTGGAAGATTGCCGGGGCATTTTTTAGGCCAAATGGTAGACGAAGAAATTCGTATTTTCCATTGAGGGTAGAGAAGGCTGTCTTAGGAATGTCTTTTTCGTTCATGTGGATTTGGTGGAAGCCAGACGTTAGGTTAATCGTCGTGAAATATTTGGCTCTTCCAAGGCTAGCCAGAGTAGAATTTATATCTGGTATTGGGTAAGTATCGGATATCGTAACCGCATTCAGGCGCTTGAAGTCGATGACCATGCGATACTGTGTTTCACCATTTGGTTTAGGTTTCTTTGGGACAATCCAGAGCGGAAAGTTATATGGGCTGACAGATGGTCTTATTATTCCTCAGTCTAAGAGTTCCTGCACTTGCCTTTTAACCTCCCCTCTCATGTTCGTGGGGTATGGGTAACTCCGAGTAAAAATGGGGTCTTGAGTACTAGTACGTATTTCGGCCTTAACAGTTGTATTCACCGCTTCCCCTGACGAAAGTGGTTCAAAAATGGATGCAAATTCTTTAAGTAGATTGTCCAGCGCCTGTTTGGTGTCCTCATCATGATCGCCGTCAATCAGGGCATGGACATTGGAGTGGTTGGGCGCCATGGAGGAATATCTTGCCAGGAGGGGTAGCTTGATACCAGGGGATATTAACTGGAGATCGTTTTTGCGATCAATTAGGGCTTTCGCATCTTTGAGAGTATCGTCACCGATGATGCCGTCGAAGGAATTCAGGCCAGGGAAGACGTAGAAGGTGGTAATCGAGTCATTGCCGATGGGCTCAAAGAATCGTCCTACTAGGCAGTGCGTGATTCTAACATTGCCAGCAGCAGATTCAACGTAAAAGGGAGTAGGTAATGGGATGGAGCCGGTGGAGTGTTTTTGGCTAACAAAGTTCTTATACGCGCCGGTGTCGATAAGAAACTTTAACTTGTTGCCATCCCTCGCGTCGTATTCTATGTATGGCACGCTGGATAGGCGTCCGTCATAAAATTTACCTCATCGCTAACGTTCTCGTCGTCAGCCTTATGGTATGGGACATCGTACTCGAGGCTCGTATCGTGGGCGCTCACCGCTTCGTCTTCGAAGGTAGTCTGACAAGCGGAATTTTGCGTGTCGTCTTCAGGCATTGTCACCACGCTAGACGGAACCGCCGTCATGTGGTACAATCGTTGTGCCTTCCTGAAGGGATTCGAACCAGGCGAAGTATTTTGGGACCTATCATCGTTTCCACGGCGTACGCCAAAGCCGGACTGATAAGACTGGCCAGACCGGTTTGACTCCATCTTAATGGCTGGTCGTGGTCCTTGGAATCTATTGAATCCTCGCGAGTTACCGGATGAGCTATCATTAAAGTTCATGCCCGCCGGTGCCTTTATTGGTGGTTGGAATGAAGACGAATACCGTGGGAATGCTATTGGAGGCGCTAAGCGTGATGCGCTTGTTGGGTAACGGTGTTGAAGGAATGGGGTGAACCTATTCGTGTGTTCCACACGTGCATTTCCCCTGACCGATACATTCTGCAGCTCTAGGCAAAAGGAATATGCCTCAGGCAAATTTTTTGGGTCCCGAATAATGAGTAACTTAGAGGCATCGCCGTTGAGCCCCCTTACAAAAACATCCAGCGCCTTTTCCCTATACATCTCAATTAGGGCGCTGGCCACGTTAGGCGCATGCTCGACGATGGTGAGGTGAGACCGACGATTGTGAGGCTTGTAGGACATTGATTGAGAAGGAAAGAAAAGCTTGTGTATATACTATTCATACTTATAATATCTTATTCTACGTTTAATGTTTTGTGAGAGTGTTAAAATAAAAAAATGTTTTGTGTGTTTTTTTTTTAAAAAGAGAGGGTCGTAAAGCGCTCTTCAATTCCTCAAGTCTGCTTTGTGTAAGATTTTCCCTGATTTAGTTTTTATCGTCACTCCGCGATTCTCTTGGACCTCCTCTGGTCTGAAACGTTGTTTCTCTTTAGTTTTAATTTGCTTATTAGCGACGAAAACCTTATCCCCCGATTTTCTATTTTTATTATGTCCTATATTGGCCATAGTCTGGTTTCGCTCGATCAGGCCTCTAACGTCTTCAAGTGTTTTTTCCTTGAAGTTTGATAATCCCTGATAATTGATGCGCGATGCGCGGTTTAAAAATAGGTCGACGGGCTTTTTGTTTGTTACTGAATGGACAGTGTTGTTGTATCTGTCTACAGCGATCAGTGCTAACTGTTCACTCGTGAAATTTGGATGTTCAAATTTCAAACACCGGAATTTTGTAAATTTGTCGATACAACTTAGATAAACCCGTTTTTCTAAGGTGAACACGTCGATATGCAATATTTCGCATGGGTGGTTTGGGATGGGTGTCGGTTGCAATTCTGGTTTATTGGGATGACGCTCATATTTGAATCGTTTACAGCAGTCGCACGATGACAACTGAGCACGAATCGTACTTGTCATTCTGGGAAAATAGAATTTCTCAAGAATTTGGATGGTTACTTCTTTTGGACCCCTGTGGGCCCTGCGATGTTCGTTTTCTATTGCCTCAGAAATCTGCTCTGAATCGGACAAATCCTTTACCAATCTCTGCGTTATTCGAATTTTATACAGCTTAAATTAATTCCTCCATTAATTATGGAGGGTTTTAAATATTTTTCGAGAATGTTTACTAAATCGGACATAGTCTTGTCGTTAGGTGGAATGAAGTGATGGACATAACCAACATGTGGGTGCTCGCATGAGTACTCAAGCTGGTTTTCATCAAAAACCAGTTGATTCCTAAACGCATTGATTGGTGCTTCTACATGAGGTATCAATTGAGAAGCATCCTCAAGCGCACTGTGAACGGTGGCCAAGGAGTCAGTTTGCATTACCTATTTTTGTGGAAATGCACGTATGAACGCATTTCCTTTGACCGATACATTTTGCAGCTCCAGGCAAAAGGAATATGCCTCAGGCAAATTTTTCGGACCCCGGATGATCAGTAATTTAGAGGCATCGCCGTTGAGCCCTCTTACAAAAACATCCAGTGCTTTGCCCTATACATCTCAATTAGAGCGCTGGCCACGTTAGGCGCGTGCTCTGATTGTTTTAATTTATTTAAAATCAAGGAAAAGTGATTATTGACCTCATTATAGAATTGTTCCAGAGTTCTACTTGCTTGGGTCAATTGGCTCAGTTGATATTCAACGGTTCGGAGGCTCGCTTGTCGGCGTAGTGAAGCGAGAGAACCCGCTTAATTTCCGACCAATTATCATCTTCTACATTGTAAGAAGAAAGCGCCAAATCGGCGTCGCCTCTTATTTTCTGCCTAATATAGAGAATGATGGGGGGCCCTATACAAGGGCTTGCCTATAATGATCTCATAGTCATTAGCAATGGCTTAAGCCCTGTTAACCCAGGACACAAATTTCCCGGGCTCCCCCTCAAAAGTCTGAAGTTCACACAATCTGGCTGAGTAGACGTTTCTTTTAATTCGTATTCGGTGCGCGGACGGACCAAAGGAACGGGTTGGGTTACCGTAGGGTTACGTTTTTCGTGTTCTTGTTCCAGCGTGGCTACCCTTGTCCCGACTTTCTAAACTCCTATAACCTGGTTTAATAGGGTCTTAAGGCTCTCGTCGAATTTTTGAAGGGTAGATTTGATTTCTTGCATTTTAAGAGGGAGGAAAAAATATTTTGTTCGGAAAAAATATTATAGAAGCTGTGCTAAGGGGCCACAAGAGAATGACGTGTAAAGTCTTATAAAAATAATAGGTATGTAAGTAATTCAATTCTTTAAATTCTTGCAATATAGTTTAGTATTTGTAATTCTAATGATTATGGTTATAACAAAAGAGAATTTTCAATCTTTATTTGACTTGAGGAGAAAGGGAGGAAGCGCTTTCCTCACCCTTTACAAGCATAAGTGTATCAATATTATAGTGTTCGTGTTGGTGTTCTCTAAATTCTTCTGATGGCGAAAAAAAAAAAATTTTTCAAATATGTGGAATAACAGAATTCAATATTATTTAATTATAACAGGGTGTAAAGTGAACGTGTATTACGGGTGCTGCTTTGTTGCATATTTTGTTATATTCTTTTTATTCTTTCTGTTGCATAGTTTTTAATTTTTCTTTTTTGTTGCATACTTTTAATTTTCTTTTGTGTTTCATACTTTTAGTTTTTCTTTTCTGTGTTGTATATTTTTAGTTTTGGGTTTTTTTGTTTTCTTTTTATTTCTTTGGCACTGGGCACGGTGGTCCTTATTGTTTCGTTTTAGCTCGTAGGCCTATTCAGGTACGGTTGCACACACGACCCACTGGGCAGCTTTTTTTGGGTGCATTCCACAGAGAATGTCTTCGCGGTGGTTCTCTTTATTTTTTTATATGAAGCAATATTTTAGTACTCGCGGATATGCCATGGTAGCAAACCGCCGCAGGGGGTAATTGCTTTATTATTTTTATCACAACACAGATTTTGCTTTTACTCTGTGTTTCTTTATGCAACTTTTTTGTAATTTTTCAATTTCATTTTCCTTTTCATTCTTACATTCTCTACCCTTTTCTATTTTTTTTCCCCCTTTTTTTATTTTTCATTATTATTTTATTTTATTACTTTCCTTGTGGTTCGTTTATACTTTTACTTTTGTACTCTTTATTTTTCCTACTTCCCTTTTGTTTTCTTTTTTTTTCCGAGAAAGATCTTTGCTACTTCATTCTTATATTTTTTCACTTTTACTTTTATTTTACTTTTGCTCTTTATTTTTCCTATTTCCTTTTTTTATATTTTAAGAAAAATCTTTACTACTTTGTTTTTATATTTTCACCTTTCTCTATCTATTTTAATTTTTTTATTTTTTTTTATTTTGAGAAAACTACGTTTTCATTATACCCTTGCAGAGGGTATTATAATTTTGGTCAAAAGTGTGCAACGCAGTGAAGGAGACATCTCCGACCCTATAAAGTATATATATTCTTGATCAGGATCACCTCCTGAGTCGATATGAGCATGTCCGTCTGTCCGTCTGTCCGTCTGTCCGTCGGTCCGTCTGTCCGTCTGTCCGTCTGTCTGTTTCTACGCAAACTAGTCTCTCAGTTTTAAAGCTATCGAGTTGAAACTTTGCACACACCCTTCTTTCCTTTGCAGGCAGTATATAAGTCGGAACGGCCGGGATCGGTCGACTATATCCTATAGCTGCCATATAACTGATTGATCGGAAATGCCATAACTTTGGTGTTTTTTAAGTTAGAGGGTTGGGAGTTTCTACACATATTATATTTGACCAAAATATCTTATGTACAAAATTTCGTAAGGATCGGCCGACTATATCCTATAGGTGTCATAGAACGATCGAAATTGGCATAACTTTGGTGTTTTTTAAGTTAGAAAGATGAGTTAGAAGGATGGGACTTTCTGTGCATTCTAATTTGGGCCAACTTATATGATCTGCTAAATGTCATCAGGATCGGCCATCTATATCCTATAGCTGTCATATAACTGATTGATCGGAAATGCTATAACTTCGTTGTTTTTCAAGTTAGAAGGATGGGAGTTTCAATGGATTCCTCTTTTGGCAAAATTATTCGATTTTCCAAGTTTCATAAGGATCGGCCAACTATATACGATCCGCTATATATCTAATAATATAAGATGCGTGGCGCCACCTAGCGGACTGCGACTCAACTGCAAGGGTATATAAACTTCGGCTCCGCCCGAAGTTAGCTTTCCTTTCTTGTTACTGTTTGTTTTTATACTTTTCTTAACCATTTTCGTCTCTTTTTATACCCTTGCAGAGGGTATTATAATTTTGGTCAAAAGTGTGCAACGCAGTGAAGGAGACATCTCCGACCCTATAAAGTATATATATTCTTGATCAGGATCACCTCCTGAGTCGATATGAGTATGTCCGTCTGTCTGTCTGTCTGTTTCTACGCAAACTAGTCTCTCAGTTTTAGAGCTATCGAGTTGAAACTTTGCACACATCCTTCTTTCCTTTGCAGGCAGTATATAAGTCGGAACGGTCGGGATCGGTCGACTATATCCTATAGCTGCCATATAACTGATTGATCGGAAATGCCATAACTTTAGTGTTTTTTAAGTTAGAGGGTTGGGACTTTTCTCACATGTTATATTTGACGCACATATCTTATGTACAAAATTTCATAAGGATCGGCCGACTATATCCTATAGCTGTCATAGAACGATCGGAATTGGCATAACTTTGGGGTTTTTTAAGATAGAAAGATGGGATTTGGTACAGATTCTATTTTGGGGAAAACAATCTGATCTGCCAATTTTCATAAGGATCGGCCGACTATAACCGACCCGCTATATATCTAATAACATAAGATGGGTGGCGCCACCTAGCGGACTGCGACTGAAATGCAAGGGTATATCAACTTCGGCTCCGCCCGAAGTTAGCTTTCCTTTCTTGTTTTTGTTTTACTTTGAGAAAACTTTACGTTACTTTACTTATTACACTTTTATACTTTTCTTTATCTATTTTTCCATTTTTTTATTTTTTGAGAAAAATCTTCATTACTTCACTTTTATACTTTTTCCTATCCACTTTACCTTTTTCTTTTATTTTATTTTGGGAAAGATTTTTACACTTTTCTACCTTTTTCTATTCATTTTTTCTTGTTCTGTTTTTGTTTTGGGAAAAGAAAAAAATTTTTTTTTTAATTTTTTTTTTTTATTTTTTTTTTTTTAACCCGTATTTCACATTCACTCTACTTATTTGCTCGGGCGCCAGTTAAGGTGTCCTTCCATGGTTCACCTGATAAAAAGTCGTTGGGTCATTGTTGGATATCGATGGGAATACAATTTATTCGTGTCGCTTAATATTAACAATTGGTTTGGTAAGTTCTTATTTAACAAGGGGTATATTTTTATATTATTATATATTTTATTTTATATATTATATATTATATAATATAATATATATAATATAATATATTATATAATATTATATATATAATATAATATATATATTTTATATATTATATTTAAGGGGCCGAAAGTGCCGGGTGTTAACTTATATGTATGAGCGATTGTAGCACTCTGCGAGCAGCGTATGTATGTATGTCAACAGATGCTAATATTTCGCGCACAAATCACAAACCGAATATTGTTTTTTGATTTGTTTATGTTTATATGTTTTAAGCCGCGCAGCTCATTTTCAACGGAAAATAATTTAACAACTTATTTTCCTATGCACAATTACTTCGGGGTCACCAAAGGTTCAGTTACCGAGCGTTTTCGGGAGCTATATTCAATGTTCTAAATATTGGCTTTAGTAAAACAAGCACCGTTCAATTTCATACAATTTATTTAAAATGTTTCGGCTTTATACTAAGTGATATATGTATAGATGCGACTGCGAGGGGGTGAAGACCGAATTAGAAACAAGACGCGGGAGCGCGGCTCAACGCTAGATGCTGCGGAGCGAACGAGAGAACCCGGGAGAGAGCGAGACAAACGCTAGTGCATGACGGCAGATGCAGGTGGCGAATGCACGAGACCGGGCGACGCGAACATAAATATAAAAGAAAGTGACGTCACGAACTCAATAAATTATTGCCGGCCAAAATTCTTTCCGGCGGCTGCTTAACCCGACAGCTTCATAAGCGTCTGAAGGTCCACCATATACTCCTTGAATGGATCTCCTCGCTGCTGTTTCCGCTGCCGGACCTGGTTTGCCAGTTTCTCAAAATATCCTTTCAGCTGGAAAAAGGCCTCGATGCTACTCCTAAACTCCTTCCATGTGGGCCTCTCCTCATCGTTCATTATGAACCATCTTTGCGTTCTGCCCTGGAGTAGTTCTGGAATCGCCCGCGGGATTCTGTTTATTTCTAACCCGTAAGTTTCAGCGGACCATGCTACTCGGTCCACGAACTCAAGAGGATCTCCTGTTCCGTCGAATCGGAACGACCATTCCCGGACTTGTTTGGCCTCTTTCGCATAGTCAACTTGCACCGGGACTGGCTTTCGCGGTTGTGGCTCCTTGCTCCTTATAGTATTCAATTCTGGCACTGCCAGACTTTGAATGAGCTTCTCCGACTCAATCACCGCTCTTTTTTCTCGGCGTGAACCTCTGCGCGTATTTCTCCTCGAATCCACGCGTGACCGTCGTCCTGCGTCTCGTCGACCCACCTTACAACAAGTGCCCTCATGTTCTCTACTTTTCCATCCGCTGGGAGACCGAGCTCTCTGCACACTTCGCAGAACTCCTCCTTGCGAAGCGCGTAAATCCAATTCTTTCTCTCCATCTTGAAACTGTGTTACTCCTAGACTCTAAAGCAATCACGTAGTTTGGGCGCCAGGTGTAACGAACTGTTTTTGTTAACTTTTGCTCGCAAAAAATGCCGCGGCTAGCTCACAGAGTTTGGGGGATCGTTCCACCAAATTTATATATTCGACGTGATTGCCCAAGCCCAAAAAGGGTGATTTTCACCGGCTGCTCGGATTCGCCGACCGACCGCTCGTCCTCCCGTCGATCCCTGATGACCGCCCCGTGTTGGTGCCAATACACACGCCCTTCCAAAGCACTCGCCCCCAAACACCTGCGTGCATACGCCCCGCAGGATCTATGGCCGGCCAGAGGTTTTGGCGTCGCGTCTCCATTAACTCCAGGTGATACGCTGTGCATACGCCCCAGCGCCTGGATCAGGATTCTATTGACTTTCCCGGGGTGTCCCTGCTTGGTTTCACTGTTGGGCTTCAGTTCCCGAGCTGGCTAGCCTTGCTTCACAGGATCACACAACACCTGGACTTATCAATCAGGAACCGACAAGGTGTACGCCAGGCCGATCCGTCGTTACCGCCAGGATACCTGTCGTGTCCGGGAATAACCTAACCCGACTTTTTTACCCTTGGGCTTCAGTTCCGCCGCGGATCCTAGATTCTGTTCCCACTTGCTCCTAAATTCTACTGTTTGGCTGATTCACGTACCGCTGCCGGACTTACCCACAGGGGGTCCTTAAGCTACTGATCGTAGATCCTTGCGCACTCGCTTTAAATCCCGTACTTGAGACTGTCGGACTTACCCAGGGTGGGTCCTTCAGCCTATACTCCTAATTCCTCCAAGGAAACTTTCCCGCTTGAATGTCAGACTTTCCCACGGGGGGTCTTTCACTGAACTCTTCCAGCTTCCCTAGAAGACTCGGTCACGATTTGCCCGTTAATCCTTGCAAATCTCGTTTCCTGTCGTTAATCCTTCGTTCCTCTGCTCTTGCCGGTAACTTTTTCCAATTCCCGCCGCCTTTCTATCGGCGGACTTTCTTTATTTGCTATCTATATGAAATTAAATAAGTTAATTTCGGAACTTGATTGATCTGATTGACTGGCATGTGAGGATATATATATCGTATTACAAAAATTGTATTATCCTTTAAATATATTTTTCGACGCTTGCGTGCCATGGAAATTTCCGTCCGCTTCAACGAATCCGCCTTGGTATACAAGGCACCTTATACATTTAAAGAACAGTCCGAGTAGACTTTTAAATAAACATAGAATATCTGGCTGTACAGTTAGTTATTCAAGATACTTAGTAGCTCGGTCCTATTTGACCGCGCAGAATGTTATAGGAGTTATATTCGCCGATGCCGGATTCAGTTTACTCAGGGTCCGAAGCAGTTTTATAACTTTGTAAACACTAAGCGCAAACACGTATCTTTTTCTCCACTCCTTATGTCTAAGAACTCATATGCGAACACTAATCAGGCAATGGCCGATCTCTTTGCACAGTTTTTTCAAACAACGTATTTACCTAGCAGCAGTTCAGCTCAGCCTTACACTTAAAAAATCCAATGAGCCAACCTTATATTTTGCCCATCTTTCGATGAAAATGGTGTGTCATTGGAACTTCTTAAGGTCAAGCGCGTGTATTCACTAGGCCCTGATGGAGTACCAGGCTGTGTTCTGAAAAACTGCGCCGAGGCTCTGTGCAAGCCGCTCCTCAAACTCTTTAATTTATTGCTGGAGACTTCTGTATAATTAATGTAGATAATAAAGTGGAATGTATGAAGTCTAGTATAAGTTAGTTTAGGGCGGAGCGGGAGCGCAAGTAAAGCTCTCCCATGAATTCGCCCCGCTTCGCCGCACTAGATAAGCTAGGCTTAAGTTTTTGTTGATATGAATATATACTCGAATTTATAACGTTGAACAGAGTGCACGCATTTTTCGTTTTCGTTTTTTTTTGTCCAATTTAATTTAATTACTAAAGCAGCCATCATTCTAGTCTTTCGGTTTTTTCGTGACGAGATAAACTAATCTCAGTGAACATTCTGGCGCCCCCGGGTGGACTGTAGTGAATATAATTAAATAAAAAAGCAACAAAAATAGTGACAGTGATATATACATATATACATATACATATATAAACAATAAACAAGTTGCTCGCGACGGTTGTGGTAGTGAATTCAAAATACAAATTAAAGAATTTTCCGCGTCGCGAAACAAACTTCTCCAATCAACTAGCTGCTACTGGAAGGATTCGTCGTCCCGATGCCCTGCACCTGCATCGATTGTCAAAGGAAAGTGGCCGCAGGATTAAAGGATCCGAAAGCAGAACCCAGGTATTTGTGCAAAAAATTGAAAGTTGAGATAAGACAAATTAAAATCCGTCTTGTGCTGGAATATTGCACCCTCCTTTCAATTCTTGGCGCATACTTACTTAGGAAAAATAGTAGGGCGAAAATAAATAACAACATATATAAAAGTTCTAAAATTTAATTATAAATATATGTGCTAACCTAAATGTACTGCCTGTGGATAAAATAAAAAAGAAAATATTTATATTATTTGCAATCACTGTCGCCCCCTACCCCTCGTTCTCGAATTTACAAATCTTCCAAATAAATACTAAAATGCAGCCAAAAATTATTTATTTATTACAGATAAATAAAGGTGAATATATATTTGGTATACATGCATATATATGCAGCGATATTATTCTCGTTTTCGTTTCCCACCGTTATCCGCTGCTGTATGTATGTATATGCACTTTTTGGCGCCTATAGTTTAACGGTCCGCCAAGTGACGCGCTCCCCTACAATTTGGTCGTACATATTGGTTTCGGTGTCTGTTAAGAGGAGCCCCGTAAATATTCGTGTTACTCCAATGAGTTCCGTTTAAAAACTGTTTATATTTCTTTCAATTCTCTTACAAGAAACATACATGAAAATCTTAAATCTATTTAAAACTACTTATCAACGGACTGCACGCTGACATGCTATGTGACCCTTTCCTAAGTGCTTCAAGTGCACCACATAAATATTTGGTTAGACTGTCTTTCAATCCATGCTGTTGATTACTTATTTCCATGGGTCCGATCTCTTACATTCTATGTTTGGAATTCTTATCGTGTTCAATGCTTGAAAAGTGTCATTGGCGACCAACTATTTTTTTTTTGGATACTCTGTGCCTCGACTATCAATAATTCGTTATCAATTAATTAATCAATTTAGATTTTTTTGGTTAAATATAATAAATTATTTATTATATTTAAATAAGATTAATTAATTATTTTCGTTTTCGCATTTTCTTGTTGTTGAATTAAATTCAAAATTTTTAAATAAATTTCTAAAATTTATTTATTTTTAATAAATTTTTAATATTAATATTTTAAAATTAATAAAAAATTTAAATAAATTATTAAATCTTAAATTTGCATTGTTTTGGTTTTTGTATTGAAAAATTAAATTTTTAAAATGGAAAGTACTAAACAAAAACTTAATTCCACGGCTCTTATTGACTTAAAAAAAAGATTAAATGTCAAAGTTAAAAGCATTCGCCGGTTGGAGGAACGTTTGGAAGATGGATCACTTCCTCTAAACAAAACCGAGCTAGAATGCAGGCTTTAGATGAGGCAATTTCTAAAGCAAATGAGTTGCAAGACCAGATCGAGCAAATAGATGAAATGGATGATTTCGGAGCCGAGTTGGAAGAATTAGGAATAACTACCAAGGCAAGGATTATGTCCTTATGTTGAAGACTCCCGTCCAGCTACTGCAATTTCTGCAGCCCCAACTCGAGCTCGACTTCCTAGTTTGGCATTGTCAAAATTCAGTGGAAATTATTCGGATTTCAAAAATTTCATAAGTTTTTTCGAGACATTAGTTGACAAAGATGTAAACATTCCTGTTATTGAGAAATTTAATCACTTAATTTCTTGCCTCTCTGGTGAAGCCTTAGGAACTATCAAGGCATTCCAAGTCACCGAGAGTAATTACGACAAAGCTATCGCTAGTCTAAAAAGAGTTTATGATAACGAATGTGTGATCTTTACGAAGCAAATACGTCAACTGTTCAGCCTTCCGAAAATTTCCCAGCCGTCTGCGTCGTCGTTGAGGGGTCTCATCGACACTGTGTCATCAATTTATGGATCACTATTATCCATAGGAGATGATACTAAAATTGCAAACTCAATGATTACACTAGTTTACAAATTTAAATGTAATCGAGTGAACCTTAAAATTGATGATTGTTTTATAGTAATTTGGGGTCGGAGAACACGAAAATGACATCCGTTTATTTTTCTTAAGAACCGTTTTTGAGATATTTTTGAAAATCGTGTTTTTGAGGTCCTTTTAATTGAGTAAGAAGTTTAAAAGTTATAGTAATATTAACATTTTGACATTAACATTTTGGATGCAAGTGCGTGAAGAGAAAATTGATCACAAACGAAAAAATTTGAGTGATAAATGTTTTTTTCGACCTAATTTATGAAGTGTCAAAATGTTAATATTACTATAACTTTTAAACTTCTTACTCAATTTGGATAATCTTAGGCTTAAATTGTTGGTAAATAATAAATCTTTTCCCTCAAATATTGAAACCTTAGAAAAAAAATTGTTTTTTTTTGGCAAAAATCGATCTGAAAAATTGAAATTTTCAAAATTGGTCGAAAATGACACTATTTTTGTACTTTGTTCGCTTGTGCATTACAGAGATTTGATTCAATCTGCACATATTATATATCCACGTAAACGTTACTTCAATACCTGTCAATCAATATCCTTTTTTTGTTTGTAAACAGTTTTTTTCATGAGATATTACCAAAAAACTGAAAAAGGACCTCAAAAACACGATTTTCAAAAATATCTCAACGGTTCTTAAGAAAAATAAACGGATGTCATTTTCGTGTTCTCCGACCCCAAATTACTATAAAAAACACTTTTTTATGAAGGTTCATTTTTGGTGTAAACTAGTGTTATTCATTTAGTTTTGAATAGAGTGGATCCAGTGACCAAGCAAAAATGGGAAGAGTCACTGGATTATGAGGAATTGCCGCTGTGGTCCGATTTCGAAAAAATACTAAATCGTAGATACCAGCATCTGTCCGCTGAAGAGACTGGCAAACCAAAACAAGAAAAAACTGGGTTCAGCAAGCAACTGAATAGAACTTCGTTGGCTTGTTTTTCTACCAACGCCAAACCAGCTTGCAGGTATTGTAACGCTAACAACCATTTTTTGGCCCAGTGCAGTCCGTTCGCTCGCCTTGCTGTAATGCAAAGGTTTGAGTTTGTTAAGTCAGCCTCCCTATGTTTGAATTGTCTGCGAAAAGGTCACACGGTAGCGAATTGTAAATCGACCAGGTGCCAAATCTGTTCAAGATCGCACCAAAATTTTCTGCACCGATTTACAGTGACTGAAAATAACTTAGCATTACCACCACCCACACAAAATCCTCCTGCAGAGTTAACGAATGATGGCCCTTCTACTTCACATGCTTTGCATGCGTCGTCTGTTGAAAGGGTTTTGTTAGCAACGTCGATCGTAAGCGTTCGCACAAAAAATGGTGAGTACATCTTGGCCCGAGCATTACTTGACTCAGGGTCACAAATGAATTTTATTACAGAAGATCTTGCTCAACGCTTACAGATCCGTAGGGAGGAATCGTGCATCAACTTGCTTGGAATTGGTCAAACTAATTCACAAGTCAAGAAAAAGATACACACCGTGGTGAAGTCGAGAGTTAATGGTAACGAGTTTCCGTTCGACTTTTGGGTTTTGAAAACCATTTCAGGCTATCACCCTGACCAGTCAGTGAACGTAAAAGATTGGACCCTACCAAAGAACTTGCCGTTATCAGACCAATATTTTTACAAACCTCAGCGAATAGATATGCTAATTGGAGCTGAGTCATTTTTCGAACTGTTGTCCGTTGGCCAAATGAAACAAGGTCCAAGCCATCCCATCCTTCAAAAAACTCTCCTTGGGTGGATAGTATCGGGAAAATATCTGGCAAATTCCTCAACTCCTCAACAGCCGGTCTCTAGTCTGAATTGCCAAGAGGAAATATTAGAGTCAATAGACAAAAACTTGGAAAAATTCTGGTCGTTGGATGAAGTTCCATCTTCTAAAAAGATGTTGTCGCCAGAACAAGAGCTATGTGGTGTATGGGTGTATATCATTATCGGAAGACTACAAGAATACTGCCTTCAGGTCGATTTGAAGTTAAACTTCCATTTAAGTCGGATCCAAGCGTTTTGGGCAATTCATTCGAGACAGCCAAACGCCAATTTCTGTCGCTCGAGAGAAGATTATCTCGAGGTCCGAACTTAAAGAAAATGTATTTGGAATTTATGGAAGAATACGAATCCCTAGGCCATATGTCCCCTGCAAGCAATGACGTTCTTGCTTCTCCATACTACGTCATACCCCACCAGTGTGTCTTGCGGCCGCAAAGTACAACGACCAAACTTCAAGTCGTTTTCGTCCTGCAAGACATCCACACAGAAGTGTTTAAATGAGTTGTTGATGGTAGGTCCAACAATTCAGGAAGAGCTTTACTCAACTCTTCTTAGATTTCGGCTAAACAAATTCGCTCTGGTAGTCGACATAAAAACGATGTATCGTCAAGTAATGGTAAATGAAGCAGATCGACGATACCAGTTGATATTGTGGAGAAAAGACCCGTCTGAGTCCTTAAAATTGTGCAAGCTCAACACCGTTACTTATGGCACTGCACTAGCCCCATTCCTGGCCATAAGGTGTTTGAAGATGATGAGTGAATCCGCGAAAAATACATTCCCTCGAGCTGCTAAAGTTATTGGGTCTGACTTTTACGTTGACGACATGTTAACGGGTGCTGGTTGCGTGGAGGAGCTAAAGACAATTAAGTCTGAAGTAACTCAGGTTCTTCAAAACGCTGGGTTTGAATTGAGCAAGTGGTTTTCAAACTCGCCTGAAGTTACTGCATCCGAGAGCACGGTTAAGCCAATAATACTTTCGGACTCAGAGCTGACAAAAACATTAGGAATCGTTTGGGTTCCTAAAGATGATGTATTTAAATTCGAAATTGATATGTCATTCATGGGTCAAAGGGCGACTAAGCGGAATATTCTTTCGGTGACGTCAAAGCTTTTCGACCCCCTTGGCTTATTAAGCCCGATCCTTATTAAAGGACAGCAGTGGATCACCGCCTGGGTCGTCGAGATTCACGCCGGCGCGGACGGAAGGGTCAGGGTCGCCGACGTCAGGACGAGTAGAGGAGCAGTATTTAGGAGAGCAGTCCACAAGCTGGCGCGGTTGCCAGTAGTTGAAGCCTAATGAAGGCCTTCAACGGGGCCGGTGTATAATTAATGTAGATAATTTAGTGGAATGTATGAAGTCTAGTATAAGTTAGTTTAGGGCGGAGCGGGAGCGCAAGTAAAGCTCTCATGAATTCGCCCCGCTTCGCCGCACTAGATAAGCTAGGCTTAAGTTTTTGTTGATATGAATATATACTCGAATTTATAACGTTGAACAGAGTGCACGCATTTTTCGTTTTTGTTTTTTTTTTTTGCAATTTAATTTAATTACTAAAGCCATCATTCTAGTCTTTCGGTTTTTAACGAGATAAACTAATCTCAGTGAACAACTTCCATCTTTCCCCTTATGTGGATGGTATCTTTCATTATTCCGATGCATAAAAAAGAAAAAAATTCCGACGCTTCAAATTATAGAGGCACCTCCAAATTGTCAGCAATTCCTTAGCTTTTTAAAAAACTTATCACTCCATATTTGCAACACCTATGTAGTTCAATAATAACTCCGTGCCAGCATGGCTTCATGAAGTGCCGCTCCACCACTACTTATTGGACTTATTGGAGCTAACATCTTTTACCACGGTTGGGTTCCGGAATGGGTTACAAACAGACGTCATTTACACTGACTTCATTAAACCATTTGACTTTGTTTACCGTTCGCTTCGAAGTCTTTTAGGATTCCCAACTGATCTCGGATCTATTCCTGCGATTCGAGCCGTACGTTGCGTGGCAGCGTCCCTCGGTCGGTTGGACGGGAGGTGGGCTGTACGTATGTAGTGGGAACCGCGCAAAGATAAGCTGGGGGACAAATTCGGCGCCCAACAACAGGTCAATATTCTGGGGCTGCCTAAATTCGCTTCGCGCTTAAAAAGGGTGGGATGGTTGATTGGACATTATTTCCGTAAGCACAACTACGTTGATTTGTTTTTGGAAATCTGTGGTTAATGATGATAGGGTCACCACACCTTTTTCGTGATCTTTTAGTTGTCCCTCCCACTGCAACGATGTTCAGGGTTGATGACTCCAATTGTAGTCCCAGGGTGTCAGCCATCCTCCTGCTGATTATGTTAATCTGTGATCCAGAATCTAGGAGTGTGCGGCATTGCTGAGGGCGTCCGGCTGGTCCATGTATTGCCAATTGGGCGGTTGGCAACAGAACGGTCGGCTTATCTGTAAGCAGGGCTATGGGTGAACACATCACTCGTGATGAACTGGATCGAAGTGGAGCGGTCGACGTATTTTTCCGCATTGTTACTTGACTGGTTACCTGACGCTCAAGGTGTTCTAACATCTGCTTCAGAGGTTATCGATTGGTTGGATCGGTGATGACTAGTTCTAGAGATGAAAGCGTGTGTGGGTCCAATCTTTCCTTAATGATGTGTATCAAGATTGGATCCTAGTTGTCTGTTGACACTTTGAGTGCGTTGAGAGCGGCGACCGTTCGAAGCACGGTATCATGTAAGCTGCGCAGTTGGTCCGCACCCCATTTGGTCTGGGGTGTCCGAAAAACTCTTGGATCGCGGATTTAATCAATAGCCGTTCATTTTGGTATCGATTCTTTAGGCGTTCTCAGGCATCCGGGTAACTGGTCTGTCCGCCAATTAAGTTGAACCCAAAATAAAAAAATTGAAAACTTGATTTGAAACCACTGTTGTGACCCAGGATCGCAATGCTGAGCTAGAGTTCCTGACAACAGCCAATGTACTCGTTCGTGGTCGATCTGGTCCCTTCCTGCCTTGCCGAGTTTTATTGGATTCCAGTTAACAGGTGCACCTCATCTCGTCGCGGCTGGCGAGTGAACTTCAGCTTTGCCGCTCCAACTGCTCTAAAACGTTGGCCGGATTCGGCGGCGCTGGTTTTGAAACGGAGCATCTATTAATGTGTGCGTGAAGTCCCACCTTAGCATGTATTTAGTTGAAATTGAGGCTGTTGTAGCTTCACATATTACAGACTATCAGCCTAGCCATGACATAGATGCTTCAGGCTGGAAGATTCCTAACAATATGGATCTAGCTGATATGGATCTAGAATTTCCACAAAACGCAGCAAGTGGACCTGCTGATTGGAGCCGGCTTATTCTTTGACCTGTTGCCGGCTGGCCAAATCCAGTTAGGTCACGGGCTTCCCATTGCTCAGAACACTCGATTTGGCTGGATGTTTTCTGGACGCGGTGGACTATCACTGGTTGTGTAGGCGCTTTGTGCTAGAGAGGACAACCTACGGAATAACAAATGCAATGATGTGCACCTTTTCAACATTGTTATTGAAGGCCCACCCTTCAATGGGGGGAGGATTTTGGGCCAAGCAGCCTCCAAAAAATGTATGTAAAATAATCATAATATGCTTAGCTGCAGCTTTTTTTATCAGCATGTATTCGTCTCGGTTTTGTCCCCAGTTTCGCATGCGCTTTATTGTTATTTGTAGCGTACGCGCTTTGGGGAGCTTTGGTAGAGATTCTGCGCAAGCTCTTGGTTTTTCGTTTGTTGTGATTTGGAATTGATTGGAGCCGCATAGATTAGGGTTAAATTAATCCCAAAATAAAAATATTAAAAACCTGATTTGAAATGCGTGTATTTATTTGGCTGCTATTAAAAAATATTAATATAATAACAATTATTATTGTTTTTAGTTTGCCATGCTTACCATTTTTAATCATTTTGCTTATGGCTTCCTTGGCGCTGAATTTATAAGCATGTTCGGCCCGTAAGCCTTTATCAATATACGAGGCTTCCAAAAGTTTACGTAAATTATCACTTGAGTTGCGAACTTTTCCGCTATTTTTCTTTTCTGTGTAGTTTTGGCCAATTTTGCCTTTACTACATCGGATTTTCCGCCTACTATAGTATACTACAATTATAATTGCATTGATTGTTGTTTCACTCTGTACTTTGTACAGAGTTGATCCTATTATAATAAAAATAAATCCTATTATATAAATCAAAATCTTCCATAGAAAAATGTTTGGGGAAAAATCATAGAAGACCAAAAATTAATGTAGAAAATCGGAGATTTAAACTTTGGATGAGTATTCCAATGATATGGTACCTGCTAGATACCATTTTTATACCCTTGCAGAGGGTATTATAATTTTGGTCAAAAGTGTGCAACGCAGTGAAGGAGACATCTCCGACCCTATAAAGTATATATATTCTTGATCAGGATCACCTCCTGAGTCGATATGAGCATGTCCGTCTGTCCGTCTGTCCGTCTGTCCGTCGGTCCGTCTGTCCGTCTGTCTGTTTCTACGCAAACTAGTCTCTCAGTTTTAAAGCTATCGAGTTGAAACTTTGCACACACCCTTCTTTCCTTTGCAGGCAGTATATAAGTCGGAACGGCCGGGATCGGTCGACTATATCCTATAGCTGCCATATAACTGATTGATCGGAAATGCCATAACTTTGGTGTTTTTTAAGTTAGAGGGTTGGGAGTTTCTACACATGTTATATTTGACCAAAACATCTTATGTACAAAATTTCGTAAGGATCGGCCGACTATATCCTATAGCTGTCATAGAACGATCGAAATTGGCATAACTTTGGGGTTTTTTAAGTTAGAAAGATGGGATTTGGTAGAGATTCTATTTTGGGAAAAACAATCTGATTTGTCGAATTTCATAAGGATCGGCCAACTATATCCTATAGCTGCCATATAACTGATTGATCGGAAATGCTATAACTTCGTTGTTTTTCAAGTTAGAAGGATGGGACTTTCTGTGCATTCTAATTTGGGCCAACTTATATGATCTGCTAAATGTCATCAGGATCGGCCGTCTATATCCTATAGCTGTCATATAACTGATTGATCGGAAATGCTATAACTTCGTTGTTTTTCAAGTTAGAAGGATGGGAGTTTCAATGGATTCCTCTTTTGGCAAAATAATTCGATTTTCCAAGTTTCATAAGGATCGGCCAACTATATACGATCCGCTATATATCTAATAATATAAGATGTGTGGCGCCACCTAGCGGACTGCGACTCAACTGCAAGGGTATATAAACTTCGGCTCCGCCCGAAGTTAGCTTTCCTTTCTTGTTTTTATTTTAGTTGGGTACACATACATTTCAAATGTGATATGTACTAGAAGCAATCATGGTTATCGCCATTACACGGCCTTCATAATTCAATATATGGTAAAATTTGATCAATTTATTCTTTTAGGTGTATCGCGGAAACTGTGGGTGATAGAACTTATTTTTGTTCTGGACTTTGGTTCAAGGGAGCCTAAAGGTTATGGAGCAGGTAAAATTATGCGTGGAGGAAAAAAAAAGTTGGAAATTGTCGGCCTGTGTTATTTTTGATTTTATAACCTCGACAGCTCTCGGTTCGAATGTTTAGGTCAGGTTTATTAGATTCAAAGTTGTTATAAATCTGTGAAGATTGATCCTCTGTCCGTTAATTTCTGGAATGGCATTGTTTCTTCCGCCATCACAACTAGTTTATCCTCAACGGTACTACAATTAGATTCAGATTCTAACCAATTTTCTTCCTCTGCCTCAGTAATGTTATTACCGCAGGTATTGTTAAATTATTAATATTTTTTTCATCTATATATTTACTTCTTCTTCTTCTGAATCTATTCTTTTCATTGTATCGGTATTAGACTCTAGTTGTTGTCCTGGTTCAACAGTCAGCGGAGTATTAAGCATAGTTGGTATAGATAAATCCAAATCATATCTTTGATAGACATAAGATTGGATCTTATCCGTAGAAATAGCTTTAAGGCATAGAACCAGCGCGGCTGGTTTAGTTTTTCTTTGTTATTATATACTAGTGTTCGACGAACACTGTTCGTGCTTCATTAAAACATTGCACTAGTATTTTATTTTTTTATTTTTTTATTGTGCCTTGTTGAATGTTTATATTTTGATTCGGATTTAAAGGATTTGTCAAACGTACTCTTTACTTCTGTAAGCTTATCTTTTATTTCTTTCTATTCCATGCTGCTTTTATCACAATTACATTACAAAGTAAAAGATTTTTATTTAATTCCCAAAAAAATTGTACACTTTGGTACTGTAGACAGAAAAATAATTTTTTGTTTTGCAGTTCAATGGATCAATGGAGAAAACTGTTAGTTATATTTTTCAAATTATTCGTTTACGAGTTCATTGATTTTTATTGGGGATTTATGCCATTAGTTTTAAGATCCACTATATTTTCTAGTGCAAGGGTACACATCGGTTCACTGAGACGGTCCAACAACCACGCACAGCCGCATTGGATTGAGTCCCTCAATGGGTGGGGAGAATGTTAGCACCTAGTGCCAAGACCTACTACCCTATATGCACACTTAGTAATTTGATCCAATCAATATGCATCAGCATGTTGCAATATACAAACCCACTAACCTATTAGCAATAAGCACAAAACAATATCCAACCTAATAACCCTGCACTAGTAGACGGCGCCAGAAGCAGAAATCCGCATTATCAGCGGGAAGAATGACCGAAGCAAGTAAAAACCAAGCAATGCATGAACAAACAATCTGAGTCAGGAGACTCAGAGGTGGATGACCCTGGCATTAACCTTAGTTTTAGCACTTCCATAACATTGACCTACCTTAGATGTAATTATGTATAATTTAGCATCTTATATAAGAATTGTTTTTCTGAAATTAACATAGTTGCGAAATCAGAGTGAATCGTCTCGTTACTCAGTGTCTGAACTACGGCACTTAAAATCAACCTACTTCCTATGTAAAACGGTTCACAATTAAGGCTCTCTGAAAGCTATCTACTTCACGTGGTTCCAGTGTAAACGGACCACAAGTTGAACCCGCGGCATACCAGTCTACTTCGAGTGTTGCTCCCGTGAAAACGGACCACAGGTAGACCCCGCGTTACCCAACCTACTTCGAGTGTTGCTCCCGTGAAACGGACCTCAAGTAGGACCGGCCGATAAGGAATCAGCCGAATCACCATACCATCTGTACTCGAGGAAAACCAACCCAGGACTTCAAGTACCCCACGCCAGCCTGATCACAGCAAGCACCTGGTCAACCAGATCAGTCCATTTCAGAATCCAGGTAAATTAGTCAGATTCATATATTCCATGACTACGACTCCGGGACCTACCGTTATTCCCGCGAGTTCAAGTTTGACGTAGTGGCCGCATAACGCTCTACGGACGAAAATTTGGTGACCCCGACGTAATCCTTTTCTAGAGGATCACAACCTGAACACAAGCCGCAACGCAATTTATCTAATCGAAAAAAGGGATACATCGCAACCATGGGATCAGAATCAGACCCCGTAATCCAAATGCTCATTGATGAGCAAATTGAAAGCAACATAGCCATCCAAAGGCTAAGAAGAAACTTCACTAAGGACTCCGCAGGGCGTCAAGGAAGGACTCCGCAGGGCGTAAGGACTCAAGGAAGGATACTTTGACGAGAGACTCAGACAGCTTACTCACTCATGGACCCAGTTTAAAAAAAATGATGCCAAGCTCCATGAGCTGTCACTAAGTCCGGAAAATGAGTATTTCACAGAAGCCATAGCGCTAGAAGAACTTGTGAAAAAAAAGGAGCCATATTTTTCGATGGAATCCCATCAGGGTCAGGCCCGTCACAAAGGCCTCGGAAAACAGGAGAAAAACTTGAGCCAAAGGCACAATCACAAGAAAACGAGGGAGAGCACCCACAATTTACATCATTAAAACGAAGACATGAAGGACGGTTTGACGATATGGAAGACTTTATTTGCAACCGCATCAAAGAACGGGAATTGTTCACACACATCAGACATCACATGAATGAGCTATGGAGGGAAATCGTTACGGGATACCTTAATCTCATTGACCTGGAACCAACCTTAAAAAATTATGGACATACCGATCAGGTTGTACGGGCAGAATACTTTTCCAAAAACAAATGGATCAGCTACGTAGCTTACATGATGCTGTGCTTAGAACAATCACCGCCCTTCACGCTCTGCATGTGACAATATTCCTTGGAACCCTTTTATAAAACTTAGAAAAAAATATACCTTTGGTATCTATAACAAGAAAGGAAAGCTAACTTCGGGCGGAGCCGAAGTTGATATACCCTTGCAGTTGAGTCGCAGTCCGCTAGGTGGCGCATCTTATATTATTAGATATATAGCGGATCGTACATAGTCGGCCGATCCTTATGAAATTTGGCATATTGATTTATTTTGCCCAAACAGTAATCTGTACCAAGTCCCATCCTTCTAACTTAAAAAACACCAAAGTTATGCCAATTCCGATCGTTCTATGTCAGCTATAGTCGGCCGATCCTTATGAAATTTTGTACATAAGATATTTTGGTCAAATATAATATGTGTGGAAAGTCCCAACCCTCTAACTAACCAAAGTTATGGCATTTCCGATCAATCAGTTATATGGCAGCTATAGGATATAGTCGACCGATCCCGGCCGTTACGACTTATATACTACCTGCAAGGAAAAAAAGGATGTGTGCAAAGTTTTAACTCGATAGCTCCAAAACTGAGAGACTAGTTTTCGTAGAAACCGACAGACAGACAGACAGACAGACAGACGGACAGACGGACAGACGGACAGACAGGCAGACAGAAGGACAGACGGACATGCTCATATCGACTCAGGAGGTGATTCTGATCAAGAATATATATACTTTATAGGGTCGGAGATGTCTCCTTCACTGCGTTGCACACTTTTGACCAAAATTATAATACCCTCTGCAAGGGTATAAAAACGTTAGTTACACAATTTTACATTTTTTAGAAAAATTAAAAATCATCAACAACTTTTGTTAAAACTAAAGAAAATTTAAAATAAAAGAACCAGAAACATAACAATTTTAAAATACCAAAAACCTAGACAGAAAACACTAAAAGAACTCATAAAATTTTTAAACAAAAATAATGTAAAGAAAGTATTAAGAAAAAACCAATATTTAAAAGAAGTTTCAACTTTTTAACTGTTCATCCTCGTTTTTGATAAAGTTATATCTTGCAAACATTTTATATCCAATTGAAATTAAATTCATAAGCAAGTCAGCCCGGCAGAATCGGATGGGCCAGCGCTGCTGTGTTTAGAAATAACGGAAAAGGAGAAACGCGTCGAGCACGGACGGCATACGGGGGCAGTAGCGGGGGCAAGAGGAACCTGCACGGCGTCGCGCACGAAAAAAGGAGAAGGAGGAATCCCCGTGGAACGTAACGGTCCCGGGCGGGCCTCCGCGGCCGCTTTCGAATGTTATAGGAGAGAGCGGGGACGGCGGGGAACGAAGCAGCCGCGACCGCGCAGCTGTGTTTAGAAGAAATGCTTTGGGAATGCCCAAAGGGGGGGAGCGCGGGGATATCTGGACGAAGTCTGAGTTACCTGCACAATAACAATACGGATCGGAGTCTGACATTCAAGCGGGAAAGTTTCCTTGGAGGAATTTGGAGTATAGGCTGAAGGACCCCCTGTGGGTAAGTCGGACAGTCTTAAGTGCGGGACTTAAAGCGAGTGCGAGGGATCTACGATCAGTAGCTTAAGGACCCCCCTATTGACATAAGTCGCGAGAGAGAGTGGACGTGTTTCTGTGCTGCTCCGCAGCAGCTATGCAAATACAAGAAAACTCAGTGAAAAAGCAAAAGAAGTGGTGTGCTCTAAAAATCGCGAAAGGACGCTTTTGGACACACATAAGTCTCGAACTTATAGTGTCCAATAACTAACAAAAAATCAAAATTTATTAAATTCAAAAATTGAAATGCCATCACGACAAACTAAACAGCTTGTGCACATTCATTTAAAGAAATAAGAGCGGCCCCCCTGCCTGCAGTACCTAACATAAGCAACAACAACATTAACGAAAGTAAGCTCTCTGTTGGGCTAAGCAGCCACCAGATAGGCTAATTAGAATATTGATAATTTGTTCATCTGCAGCGGCATTTAATCTTCTCTTTTGACTCCCAGATTCGCATGCACTTTGTTGTCATTTTTGTAGCGCATGCGCTTTTGGGAGCTTTGGAAGAGCTTCTGCGCCAAAGCTGTTCTTCTTCGGGTTGTAGTTGAAGAGTTGTTATTGACGGGCCGCTATTTGTTTTATTGTGCGGAATTAGCTCAATAAATTAAATATAAACAATTGAATCTCGTCTTTAATTCGGTCGCTATCAAAAAGCTGATCGCTCAACATTGGTGACCCCGACGTGATCGCGCCCGAAGTTCAATCAGTTTAATTGCCCGAGAAACTGAAAAAACTGCGGTACGAAAACCTCATAAACAAAAAAAAAATAACAAACATCTCTTGGTTTTCGATTTGATTCACACGCGCTGGAGATTTGCGGGATGGAGTTTGGATGTGGAACTATTGGATCTGCTGCCGCAAGCCGGGAAAGGATGCTGCGGAGAAGAGCAGAGGTGACCTGCCAGGAGATGGAGGCGCTGCATCATAAGGTGAAGGCTGCAGCGCGGAATGAGGATGGCACCATTATGGCGCTGGAGTCAGTGGAGAAGCGTTTGCGTGAGCGGTTCACCGCGCTTCAAGAAGAGTTGGAGGAGCTTAACTTCAGCGAGATCGGGAGTGACCTTTATTGGAGATTCTCGCAGCTGGCGACTGATGTGCAGGTGGACATTCAGGTGGAGGTTGCCAAGCACTCCATTAGAATTGCTGCCCACTCCACACTTCTCGACGGTGCCGGTGTCTCACCCATGCCATACAAGCCAGCCTCCTCCTTACCAGCGTTGCCGATGCCAACATTTAGCGGCGGCTATGTTGACTGGCCGGATTTCTTCGCCCTGTTCAAGGCCACGATTGACAGCCATCCGCATCTAACAAATATGGAAAAGCTCCGGTGGCTCATTTCATGCCTGCGCGAGTCAGCCTTGGAGACGGTGAGAGCGCTGGAAATTACTGACGCGAACTACGATGTGGCTCTTGACCTATTGCGCAATCGGTTTAGTAATAGGCGATTAATTTTCCAGTCTCACATCAACGAGATCCTGCAGCTTCGTGTGGTCGAGCCAGGTTCTGTTGCTACGTTGCGGGAGCTGTCGGATCGGTTCAATGGGCATATGCGGGCCCTCATGAGTTCCGGATCAGCTGCCGAGATCCAAGGATGCTTGCTCATCCAGATTGTCCTTCAGAAGTTGGATCCGGCCACAAGAGCCAAGTGGGAAGACACTCTCGCCGGAAACAACGACAGCCTTCCGTCTTGGGAGTCCATGGCACGATTCTTGGAGCAAAGGTGCCGGACTCTTGAATGCGTCGACTTTTCTTTGGCTGCGTATCCACCATCTAACCAAGTGGGCCGAGGGAGATCTTCGAATAACCGATCGTCATGCATGATTATCAACGCCCGTCCAGCTCTATGCGCCCTGTGTGGTGTTTTGGCGCACCCGCTTCCTACATGTCCAAGCTTCATTGCCTTGCCACTTAGTCAACGGTACGACGAAGTGCGACGGCTGACCCGCTGCTTTGTATGTTTGGAGGATGGTCATTTTGCACGCGGATGTTCAGCTGCCCGTTGCCCAAAGTGCAATCGCCGACATCATGCCTTGTTGCACCATTGCGGGCAGCTGCCCAGCTCAAACAATTCCCCACCACTACGAAGCTTGGGTTCCGCCGTTGGTGTTGCCGTTGCTACCCCACCTTCCCAGTCAATCAACACGGTCTTGACGCAGGATCGCCCTACTGAAGTGCTTCTGCCAACCGCCAATATCCTCATCCGTGGTCGATCAGGTGCCTTCGTGCCTTGCAGGGTGTTATTGGACTCTGGTTCACAAGTTCACCTTATCTCATCGCGGCTGGCAAGTCAACTTCAGCTTCGTCGCACCAAAAGCTGTGTAGCGGTCGCCGGTCTCGGCGGCACTGAGTTTGCTACGGATGGATCTTCCGTTAATGTGTGTGTGAAGTCTCGACTAACCACATATTGTGCGAACCTAGAGGCGGTTATAGTGTCTCATATTGCGGACTGTCAGCCCAGCCTTAAAATTGATATTTCGAAATGGAAGATTCCTCACGGCGTAGCGCTGGCTGATCCCAACTTCCACAGACCGCAAGGTGTGGACCTGCTAATTGGAGCCAGCCTGTTCTTCAACCTATTGTCAGTTGGCCAAATCCAATTAGGTCACTGCCTCCCAGTTGTCCAAAATACACTATTTGGATGGGTAGTTTCTGGACGCAATGGACTATCGCGGGATGCTGGATTGCCCTATGCAGAAGGAGAAGAGGAGAAGAATCAACGTTCCGGACCCCCTGCACTCGTTAGGAGAACTCGACTCCCGCATTGGTCTATTGGGGGGAGCAATGCATGGTCAAGAGTTTGGAAGAAGTTGGTGTGCCTTGTTCGCCCTGTGAGTTCTAAATCTTCTTAATGAAAAAGACGTGTCTGCTGCCCTTCTAAAATTGTTATTGAAGGCCCACCCTTCAATAGGGGGGAGGATGTTGGGCTAAGCAGCCACCAGATAGGCTAATTAGAATATTGATAATTTGTTCATCTGCAGCGGCATTTAATCTTCTCTTTTGACTCCCAGATTCGCATGCACTTTGTTGTCATTTTTGTAGCGCATGCGCTTTTGGGAGCTTTGGAAGAGCTTCTGCGCCAAAGCTGTTCTTCTTCGGGTTGTAGTTGAAGAGTTGTTATTGACGGGCCGCTATTTGTTTTATTGTGCGGAATTAGCTCAATAAATTAAATATAAACAATTGAATCTCGTCTTTAATTCGGTCGCTATCAAAAAGCTGATCGCTCAACACTCTCTGTCCCAGAAACAGAGCGTAGACGATCTTCCAATGCCTATTTCATTCGTCGCAAACGAAGAGCGTGCAAGATCATGCTCTCCTGCTCTCCCAGGCACAAGCAGTGCAGTAACCTGGAGTGCGCAGTGCACCTCCCCAGCACTATCACCCTCTGGTCTATCAACTCCGCTAAATTTGCCTACAACGAGCACTACTACATCGATTACCACATCGTGTACATCAACCACAACAGCAACATCGGTAGCTGTCTCACAGCCCCCCCGAGCAACAATCCAAACGGGCATTGACCGATACATCCAAGTAAAACGAAAGCTCAGTCCTCAGCCGAAAAATAATGCTAACGCTGCAAAAGCAATGAAAGTCAACAATCAAGACGAACCGATTAATTCTCTGTCTGAAAACAGATTTTCTATATTAAGCGAAGACAGTAATAATGAAGAGAATACGGAAGTTCCCAAAGCCAAGCAAAAGCCCCCACCCATTTACATACGTGATCAAAACTGCAGCAATATGGTAAACTGTCTCGCTAAGCTAATTGGAAATAACAACTTTCATATAATGCCACTGACCAAGGGCAATATACGGGAGACCAAGCTCCAAGTCTTCACGGAGGAAAATCATCGCTTAGCCTCGAAATACCTATACAACAACCAGAAAAAATATTACACCTACCAATTGAAGAGCAGCAAGGGCCAAGTGGTCATAAAGGGTATTGAATCGTCGGTACCAATGAATGAAATCATCGAAGCCCTTTCAAGCGCAGGTTTTAAAGTTAAGGAAGCCATTAATATCATCAACCGACAAAAAGTCCCCCAGCCTATGTTCAAAATTGAGCTGCAACCTGAAACGAAAACAACTCCTAAAAATATGATTCATCCCATATACAAACTACAGTATCTTCTGCATAGAAGAATCACGGTATAGGAACCTCATAAGCGCAACCAACCTCTACAGTGTTCAAACTGCCAAGAATATGGACACTCAAAGTCGTACTGCACCTTGCGTGCAGTCTGTGTGGCTTGTGGTGGCCTCCATAACACTGCCTTCTGTACCATAAATAAAACCGACCATAACTCTAAGAAATGTGACTGCGGTGGAAATCATACTGCCAATTACAGGGGATGTCCAGTTTATAAAGAGCTAAAAAATCGTATGAATACAAAAAAACCCTTACAACAACGCCCGTTTGCCACTCAAACTAACCAGCAAACCACCAGCGACGGCGTCTTTGACTACACCTGGAGTTTCTTTCTCCAGCGCTCTACGATGGCCAGGACTATTAAATAGCGTAGGTTCAGCACCACTGGAAACTGAAACTGTAGGATATCCACCTCCGTCTACGGGTACTACGAGGGAAAGAGTAGGCCAAGAATCTGCAACCCCCGAAATAAAGGGTATCGAAGGAATGTTGTCCACACTTATAAGTCTAATGATCACAATGCAAAATAATATGCAGGAGCTCATGCGAAACCAAAATCGACTAATGGAGCTTTAGTCAAACAAAAATCCAATTAGATGGCTTATTTGAGAATCTTTCTATGCAATGCTAACGGCATTTCAAAGCGCAAAAATGAGCTTAAGACATTTCTTGATGATAATAATATCGATATTATGCTCCTCTCCGAAACCCATCTAACGAACAAAAACAACTTCTATCTAACGGGATATATATTTCATGCAACAAACCATCCAGATGGGAAGGCTCATGGAGGAACTGGGATCCTCATAAAGCAGCGCATGAAACACCATTCCCTCCAACGAGTTGCTACAAATTTCTTGCAGTCAACTTCAATACGAATTCAGACCGTGGGAGGTCATCTAAACCTAGCTGCAATATACTGCCCACCACGTTTCTGCATATCTGATATAGAGTTTATGCAATTCTTTGATACACTAGGCGATTGCTTTATAGCAGGCGGCGACTACAGCCAGGAAATAAACTAGACTTTCTATCACCGGGAAAGCCAACATACTGGCCAGCGGACCCACGGAAGAAGCCAGACCTAATTGACTTTGCGATCACTAGAAAAATTCCACGAAGCATCATTCGAGCCAAACCTTTGGATGACCTATCGTCTGACCATTCAGTTGTCCTTCTTCACCTATTTCAACATGCCGAATCACAAAATAATCAAATTTATCTCACATCAAAAAGGACAAACTTAGGTACAAAAGCTCTCACATAAACATAAGACCGTCAATTAACTGTAGCAAGGACATTCAAGATGCTGTCAACCACCTGGAAGACATGATGACCTGAGCAGCAAAGCTCTCGACTCCTGCGACCACAGAAAAACCTCCATACTCCGCCACAAATTCCTATATAGAAAATCTAGTCCGGGAAAAACGGCATCTCCGCCGTGAATGGCAGGCACACAGATCCCCTTTTTCAAAGGAAACGTTAAAAACAGTGACACGAAGGCTCACACAGGTCCTACGGAGCAGAGAAGAACTTGCTCAAAAATCATACATAGAACAGCTTTCCCCAAAAAGTACCAGGTGTCCTCTATGGAAAGCCCATCCTAACTTAAAGCCGCCCATAGAAGCAGATATGCCCCTTCGGAAACCAGATGGATCTTGGGCGCGCAGCGACAACAATGGAAAAAATCCATTATAATAATGATACCGAAACCAGGGAAAGACAAAGCTTTGGCCTCTTCATATAGACCAATAAGTCTACTTTCATGCTTATCAAAGCTTTTTGAGAAGCTTCTACTGCTCCGTATCACGCCTTATATGACTTCGAATAATATAATCCCTGAACATCAATTTGGCTTCCGAGAAAAGCATGGCACCATAGAGCAGGTGAACTGTATCACATCTGAATTCGAGCCTATGAACAGCGAGAATACTGTTCTGCTATATTTCTGGACATATCCCAGGCATTTGACCGAGTCTGGCTGCAAGGACTTATGTATAAAATAAAACTATTACTCCCACAAAACTGTCATGAGCTGCTCAAAACATACCTGCTTAATCGAGTGTTCACTGTAAAACAAAAAAAACTTTATAACAGAAGTGTTCGAAATTAAGGCGGGCGTACCCCAAGGAAGCGTCCTCGGCCCCACCCTATATCTTCTATATACAGCAGATATCCCAACAGACCAGCGTCTAACTATGTCAACATTCGCCGATGATACAGCCATACCAAAAAGATCTAAATGCCCGCTGGAGGCATCCAGAAGCCTCTCTCACCTTGCACTAATAGAAAAGTGGATGGCGGACTGGCGTATAAAGATAAACGGTGAAAAATCTAAACACATTACCTTTACTCTCAACAGACAAAACTGCCCCGCTCCAACTCTAAACAATACCATAGTCCCCTGAGGTCACATATCTCGGCGTCCATCTGGACAGGCGTCTTACGTGGAAAAAAAATATTGAAGCGAAACGGGACCAATTAAGACATAAATCCAGAGGACTGCACTGGCTTATCAATCCTCGTTCCCCACTTCGACTGGAATATAAAGTACTACTCTACAATTCAGTCATAAAGCCTATCTGGAAGTATGGCTCCGAACTTTGGGGCAATGCAAGCAGTAGCAATATAGACGTTATCGAAAGGGCACAGTCTAAAGTGCTCAGAACCATCCCTGGAGCTCCATGGTATATTCGCAATGAAGATATCCATAGAGACCTAGGTATACCTCTCGTGAAAGTCGAAATTTCTCAACTCCAGGAAAAATACAAAAGGAAACTCTCCACGCACCAAAATCCTCTAGCCAGATCGCTAAACCAAGTTAGTCAACAATCCCGATTAAGAAGAAATGACCTTCCAGCCCGTTGACATCGGGGGCCCCATAGTATTACAAAGATAAACTAATTATGTATTAGATAAAGATTTTTAAAATTGTTGTTAGTCTCTTAATAAGAGAAGATCCAACAAATAAAAGATAAAAGTAAGAACAAAAAAAAAAAAAAAATAAGTGGGCACAGGATCTAGGATTCGCGGCGGAACTGAAGCCCAAACTGAAGCGGGGTAGGTAGGCCCTTCGTGCCCTGATCCGGCCGCTAAGCAGCGAGAAGCATATCCTGCCCGGCGTATGCCTGGGAGGTGAGCCAATCGGTCTGTTAACGTGGATTAGGTGCCGGCCACAGCGAAAGGGCATTCTCGGTGAGCCAAAGATACCGAAGGTCCACGGCACCCGCAAAGGAGAAGCAGCAACGGAAGAGCAGCAACAGAAGCGGCGATGACGAGGGAGCAGCAGCGTCGAAGAGGGAGCAGCAACGTCAGAGGAGCAGCGGCGACGGTCGAGCAGCGGCAGCAGAAATCAGCAACAACACAGGCCCCGCAAACAGAGTCCGTGAGTCCAAACAAAGGGAACCGTGAGCCGATTCGGTGCCAGGCACCAAGACCACACGACCTGCCGGGCGCAAGCTTTGGGAGGGCGTGTGTATTGGCACCAACCCGGAGCGGGGATCGAGGATCGACGGGAGGTCGAGCGGTCGGTCGGCTGAGCCAAGCGGCCGGTGAGATTCACCCTTTTTGTAAACTTAACATAATAAAGGGGATTTGTATTAAACGAAGCATACCGTGTTATTTCTGGCCTCGGGCAATCACGTCGAATCTATAAATTCGGTGAAACGTACCCCCAAACTCTATGAGCTAGTCGTGGCATTTGTTGCGAACAAACAATAGCAAAAACAGTTCGTTACACCTGGCGCCCAAACTACGTGATTGCTTTAGAGTTTAGGAGTAACACAGCTTCAAGATGGGGAAGAAGAATTGGATTTACGCGCTTCGCAAAGAGGAGTTGTGCGAAATGTGCGAAGCAAAGAGCTCGGTGTCCCAGCGGATGGAACCGTGGAGATCATGTGGGCACTTCTCGCAAGGTGGGTCGACGAGACGAAGGACGACGAAGTGATGGCGGTCACGCGTTTATTCGAGGAGAAATACGCGCAGAGGTCCACTCCGAGGCAGAGAGCGGTGAGCGAGTCGGAGAAGCTCATTCAAAGTCTGGCAGTGCCAGAAACGAAAAGCATAAGGACCATGGAGCCACAAGTGCTGAAGCCTGTCCCGGTACAGGTGGACTATGCGAAAAGGGGCAAAACAAGTCCGAGAGTGGTCGTTCCGATTCGACGGAACAGGAGATCCTCTCGAGTTCGTGGACCGAGTAGCATGGTCTGCCAAAACATATGGGATGAAAATAAACACAATCCCGAGGGCAATGCCAGAACTACTCCAGGGCAGAACGCAAAGATGGTTCTTAATGAACGACGAGGAGTGGCCCACATGGAAGGAGTTCAGAAGGAGCTTCGAGGCCTTTTTCCTGCCAAAAGGATATTTCGAGAAACTGGCAGACCAGGTAAAGCAGCGGAAACAACAACGAGGAGAGCCGTTTAAAGAGTACATGGTGGACCTTCAGGCGCTAATGAAGCCTTTAGGAAGGTCCACAAAAGAGGTCATTGGTAGGCTAGTGAAAAACTGCACGCCGCGCATGAAAATGTTCATGAGACCATACGCATGTGCATCACTCGAGGAGGTCATGGGTCTAGCCGAGGAGTTCGAGGAGCTGGCTTTGGAAGAGGAGGTCTTCAATAGACAAACCTCAGCGGTAGACAGAAGATGGTGCCAAAAGAGGAACCGCACCATAAACCACCGGAGCAGCAGAGCCATCCAGGACAGGGGTGGGAGCAGAGATGGCAGCCTGAGGAGCATCGCCAAATGCCACAGCAACAGCAGCCGAGCCAGCAATGGACAGACCCAAGGCAACAGCAGCCGAATCAACGATGGGCAGCAAACCAAAGCCAAAGGCAGCCGAACATGCAGTGGGAAGCGACGCCTGGACAGGGACATGTAGAAAACCCAGCACAGGCGTGCAACAGATGCGGAGGCATGGGCCATTGGGCCAGCGGGTGCAGGAACCCCAGAATTTTGTTCTGCAGGATGTGCGGCGCAGTGGGGGTGAGAAGCACAGAATGCTGCCAAAGAGCAGGAAACGTGCAGCGATCTCAGCCGTAGAGAGGAAGGCAGAGAACGCGAGGTGCTGCCTCTCAGAACTAGTTGGAGGATTAACAGGAGATGATCAGCAGTTGGCGGCAGTCATCAAGGTCGGAGGTGCAGAAGTGAGGGCCATGATAGACACCGGGGCAACGGCTAGCTTCATTTCAGAAAAGCTAGCAGAGAACCCTGGAATAGCCAGAGAACGGAAAGCAACAAGGAGACTGAAAAGTTGGCCAACGGGAGCCACACAGAGCCTCAAATGGTATTCCTAACAACTGTAAGCTTTATCAAAAAGAAAAAGGATTTGAATATGTTGGTGTTGCCAGGCATGGGAGACAGCGCGGTGCTTGAATGGGATTTCCTCGCAGAATTCCTCGCAGGCCACCAAGTCACGATCCCGAGAAGAGAAAGATGGGGCGGATGCCTGGAGGATAGGCTGTCCATAGCCATAACTGGAAAGTATGGGAGAGCGAGCGAGACAAAAAGTTCATCGAAGAAGAGCTGGCGGCGTTCACAAACCAGGAGGGTTGTTCAAACATAACCCAGCATAGAATCACGATGAAGGACGACATCCCAATAAAACAAAGGCATAACCCAAAAAACCCCAAAATACATGAGGAAATTAATGAACAGGTGGAAGAAGTGCTGGAGAAGGGATGCATCGAGCCGTCCAATAGCGCGGATAGAGAGGAAAAAGACAGGTTAGTGGAGAATGTGCGTGGACTTTCGGCAGCTCAACGCAAAATCAGTAAAAGATACCCTATGCCAAGGATAAACTTCATATTGAAACAATTGCGGGAGGCAAAATTTTTCAGCTCGACCTGAAGGATGGCTATTGGCAAATCCCACTGGAGGAAGAAAGTAGGAAGTATACGGCTTTTACGGTACCAGGGAAGGGTCTGTACTAGTGCAAGGTGATGCCATTCGGATTACACTCAGCCCCTGCAACATTTCAAAGGGCTTTAGACCAGGTCATAGGCCCGGACATGGCTCCGCACGCATTTGCGTATCAAGATGACATCATCGTGATCGGACGCACGAAGGAGGAGCATATGGAAAATTTGAAGGAAGTGTTTCGAAGACTGAAGGCGGCAAACTTAAGAATCAACACAGACAAGTGCCATTTCTTCAGGGAAGAAATGGGTCACCGGATAACAAGTAAGGGGATTGGTATGGATGCCGGAAAAGTTGCAGCGATTACGGAATTGGAACCCCCGACAAACGTGAAAAGGTTACGGAAGTTCATCGGGATGGCGTCGTGGTATCGGCAATTCGTCCCTGATTTCGGTGGGGTCGCAAAGCCTTCGAACGATCTCCTACGAAAGGGAACAAAGTGGGAGTGGACGGCAAGACACCAAGAGGCGTTTGAGAAGTTAATGTCGCGTTAACAGAGGATCCAGTGCTGGCATGCCCCGTTTTCACGAAGAAGTTTGTGCTGCAAATAGATGCCAGCTACTACGGCGAGGGTGCAGTGCTGACGCAGGACACGGATGAGGGCGAGCGAGTGGTCGCTTACGCCAGCCGAACGCTAATAGTCGCGGAGAAGAATTACTCGGCAACCGAGAAAGAGTGCCTGGCAATAATATGGGCAATTCGGCAGATGAGACCATACCAGGAGGGGTACCAGTTCGACGTGATCACGGATCACATGGCTCTGAAATGGTTGAACAATATAGAGAGCCCACTTGGATGGATCGCGAGATGGGTCTTCGAGTTGCAACAGTACAATTACGTTATCAGCTACAGAAAAGGCAAGCTGAACGTAGTCGCGGATGCACTTTCCCGCCAGCCGATAGTAGAGAAGCTGAAGAGTGCCACAGCAATCGAAGACACGGAATGCATTTGGATAGGCTCACTGAAAAAGAAAATAAAGGAAAACCCACAGAAATATCCGGAATATGTTGAGGAGGCAGGCCTGATTTACCGACATGTTCCACATAGAGCTGGTAGCGAGGAATTAGCATCATGGAAGCTGTGTGTGCCGATAGACATGAGGCAACAGGTGCTGAAGGAGAACCACGACGCACCGACAGCGGGACATCTAGGCGGAAGGAAAACAATCGCGAAAGTAGCAGCAAGGTACTTCTGGCCAGGGATGCAAAGAGATGTGAGGAAATTTGTCAGGAAGTGCGAGACATGCATGCGATATAAACCAAGCCAGATGCTGGCCGCAGGGAAAATGCTGACACAGATCCAAGAGGAGCCGTGGGCGACGGTATGTGCGGACTTCGTGGGACCGTTGCCGAGGTCCAAGCATGGAAACACCATGCTATTAGTGATGATCGATCGGTTTTCAAAATGGACAGAAATGGTCCCAATGAGGAAAGCCACAACAGATACGCTGCAGAAGGCAGTCCGCGAAAGGATCATCGCTATTTACGGGGTGCCAAAGGTGATGGTGACAGACAATGTTGTCCAGTTCACCAGTAGGAGCTTCAAAAAATTTCTCAAGGAGTTCGGAGTTCGTCATCAGTTTACCGCACCATACACGCCGCAGGAAAACCTTACGGAAAGGGAAAACAGGACGGTTAAGAAGGATCGGCCAGTTTGCAGGCAAGGACCAAAAGACATGGGACGAGCACTGGCCAGAATTAATGCTGGCGGTGAACTCGAGCGTGTCAGACTCCACGGGATACTCACCATGCTTCATCACCCAAGGTAGAGCCAAGAGCCAAGAATGCCGAAAGCGATATTCGACAAAGGGGCATTGGGGACAGGAGAAGCACAAGCCACCCCCTCAGAAAATGCAGCAAAATTACAGGAAGTGTTCGAGCTGGTGCGAAGAAACATGGAGTACGCGGCGCAGGAGCAAGCTCGACACTACAATCTGAGGAGGCGGGAGTGGAGCCCGAAGATCGGCGACACAGTGTGGGCAAAAGAGCACCATTTGTCCAAAGCGGCCGAAGGTTTCGCGGTGAAACCGCGCCGAGATACGACGCTACATACATAGTGACGAATTTCATTTCGCCTGTGATTGCCGTGCTACGTCACGGGAGCACGAAGAAAGAGAAGAGAGCCCACGTAAGTGAGCTAAAAGCCTAGATGGAGGAATCGGCACCGCAGGCGTAGGGCAGGAGAAAAAGGAGAATGTACAATCACCAATAACGCAACAATGAGGAAAAAACAAAAAACTGCAGAACACATACACAACCACGGAATTACACAAACAAACGGAGAAAGGAGGAGACCCACAACGGGAGCATAGAAAGGGATACAAGAACCGTAAGAACGGATCTATTCCCAGCGGCAGGCCTATAAAAAGGCAGCGGTGGACACAGGCCGGCCTTTCTTTTTTTGTTCCTAAACCAAGGCGACATGGACGCGCACTCATCACAAGCATCGCCGGTGGTCTCCTCGGATGAAAGTGACCTGGAGTTACTGGACATGCCAGGCGGCTCCAGGCCACGAGGAGAGTCCTCCGGGTGTTGGCCCCGGGGGCCGACGGGGTGAGATCAATCCCGGTGGGCAAAGCCAGAACGGAGGAGGAGGACCACCGGCCCAGTTGGAAGCTACTGGCGCGGCGCAGGCGACAAAGGAGGAGCCAGGACCGGAGGGAGGCGGACGCAACCATGGCGCTGGCAAGGGCCAGAGGAAGATTGGCCGCGGAGATGGCCAAGGCAGCGGTCCGACGGTGGAAGGCGGAGGCAGCTGCGGGGCGTGCCGCAATGCTCCGAAGAGCGGCGCGGCGGAGATGCTAGCGGAGCAGGGCCACCCGGCGGGTCCGGTGGGCCAGGAAGGAGGCGCTGGACGCAAAAATAAGGAGGATGACGGGACCACGGGAGTGGCCAAGCCGGAAGTGGCAGCCGGTGAGGCCACCCACCCCGCAGGAGCACCAGGAGAAGGCAGAGGATCCGGAGCCATGGACACGAGGTCCATGGGTGTGGCCGGCCCCCACGGAGAGGCCAAGGATGGCGAGGCAGGTATCCTGTCCGGAGAAGACGCCTCTTAGGCCGATACTAAGAAGAGCGGAGTCGGCAGGCGACGGAGGAGCGGTGCCGCAAGACAGCTGGCCACCAGAGCAGCGGCGAAAAGTGGAGGAGGAGGCCAGGCGAAGACGGCAGAAAACCGGAAGGTGGAGCGTGGTCTGGCAGGTGGGGCAGGAATTTTCGGGTGAGCGGACGAAAGAGCGGAACGCGTCACCCGAAAACTATAACACAAGCGAAAAAAATATATAATAATAAAGAATTACAAATTAATTACGGTAAAAAAAAAAAAGAAACACAACAACACGAAAAACACTGAAAAAAATATCATATAAATATATATAATTAAATATCTTCTTCAAAAATAGTTTGAAAAAATATATTTTTATTTGAGTTCCGTTTTTGATACAGTGTGATTTTTTTAAAACTGCTTAGAATTTTTGGAGTTTCAGAACTAACTTAACTTTGGGGCTCTAAGTCCCTTTTATAGCTACCCTTGCTGAAGCTTTTTGCAGATCAAAGCTCGAAAGAAGCTTTTCTCTCAGAGAGGCTTTGTTTTCTGAAGGAAATCGATTGAGTCGGAACCTATTACTTGAGGTGTCAGTTGACGTGGAAGACTTTGGGTCTCAATTAATCGAGGTGACAAGAAAATGTGAAATTTCCTGTGAAGTGGATGCCCATTTAAGAATGGTTTGAGCTGTTTAGTTTTATTTCACTTAAAAGGAGTGAGAAAGATTTGAGTCGGGATTCTGTTTACCAAAATATTGTTTTGGTTTTCAATCTGAAGTGGCTCTTAGAAATTGGAAATCTTAAATGAGACTGTTTTCAGCCGAATTGAAAAATTAAATGTTTATGTTTTTACAAAAATTGGAATGATGCAATTTGCAGCTGGATTACGAATTTCAATACAAAAGGCTTCAGCTTCGGTTTACAAAATTGGTTTACAAAATTTACTGATATACACTTAAAGAAATTTTGTTGATATGTTACTTCCCCATCCTTAAGAATTTAGCCTGTCCTCAGGCGGTTAGTTTGGGGTATAACTGTAGGTCATGTTCTTTATTCTCTGAACTTATAGTTTCTTCTTCGGGAGTTATAACCTTTTGTTTTTTATAATTAATTATTATCCTTTTTGGGATGTTCTTAAATTTATAAATCAAATATATGATTATAATAATAATTATTACTACTAGTAGTATTAGTAAAATTGTTTGAGTTTTAAAATATTGTTTTGAGTGGTTTTGGAATATTTCTTTGGCTACGATATACGATAAAGGTTCGAGTTTAGTTATGTTGTTGTTTACATAAATAGTTCGGGTGTAATCAAGCATAGTATTTGTTATTATTACATCTTCTATTTGTATAGAACAGTTGAATACTTTTATTATATTGTTTCCTTCTGCTATTAGATCTTTATTTATACAATTCTGATTTAACAAAGTTTTTGGTAAATTCCATGTTATTATAATGTTGGGTTCAATATAATTTAATTCGAAGTTCTTGTACATTTTTGTATATCTACATTCTGTATTTGTTTGTCTTAAGAGACCTATTATACATTTATTATTTACTATTTCTTTTGTTTTTACTTTAAAGACTTGCTGATTTTTTATGAAATATTTATCATGCAATGTTTCGGTTATTATATTCTGATTCTGATCCGGATACGGTAAAATTTTGTAAATGGGGGTTTTAATAATAGTACGAGGAATATGAGAAATTATCAATATTTCGTTAGTATTAACTTGTAACCAAGTAGATGTTTTAATATTTAACAATTTTTCTGAATTAATATGTTTAAGCGGGTCATGTTTTAGGAGCTTTGGGTTGAATATGCCTAATCTTGTAAATTGCATTCCTAATTCAATGTCTTCTATGTACTCTGTAAATTCTTGTAAATTGAAAATAAGGATTGCTAACCTTTGGTTTTCATTTTGGTTTTCATTTAAACGATTTACTGTTTCTATTCCTTTATTAATTGCATCAATAACTTTATTTAATTCGTTGATCTGTATACTATTTTCGGACAAGTTATCAATTTTTGATTCTAATTCTTCCCTATCTTGTTGATCCAATGTGCCAAATAAATATTTATAAAAGGTACCTACAAAATTTGCAAGTCCTCTTTTGTTTCGTGAGCAATTTTTATTCCATTCATTTCTCTATTTAATTTTTCTTTTAGATATTGAATTTGATCCAAATGTTCAAATTCTCGTGTTTGTTCCATTAGATTTTTATAAGTTTGTTCAGTTTTAGTTAAATTGACTGTGAGACAATGATATTCATAATTAGTGGGAAGATCTATGTTACCTGTTTGGAAAATTAAGTATCCATTTTTTGCTTGAATTGGATTGATATCTATGTTCTGACACATGGCGTGATATATAAGACATAATAAAGTTATTATATAAAAGATAATTTTATTAAGCTGGGTTGTCTTCCGGTGGAAATCTGGAATTATTATATTTGCTGGTATTAATTTTCTTTTTCTTTTTAAATTTCGATTTATAGTGTGTGATTTCTCTACCTCTATTTTTTTCTACATAATGTTTTTCGTCAGTTTGTGTAATTTGGCCTGTCTTCCTAAAAGGATTTGTTGTTTTAGATTTTATAAGTGGAGCTTGTCTATACCTAGTATCAATATCGAATGTATGACGATTTTTATTAAGCTTGTTTATTTTCTTTATTTTATTCACTTGAATATTATAACTTGGAGTTCCGGCGAAAATAAAAATGTCTGCTGGTGTTCTACCTGTAGAGCTATGTTTTGTTTTATGATTATAAATATAAACGATTGTTTCAAATTTAGTAATTATATTTTCAGGATTCCGTTCACAATTTATAATTCTTAATTTTTCATTAATAGTTTTATGAAATCTCTCTATGTCAGAAACGCCATTTTTACTTGTGGATATAGTTATTCTTACATCTTCTGATTGCAGCCAAAGTTGCAATGCTGAGCACATAAATGCAGAGTCTTTGTCGGCTTTAATTTCTTTTGGTTTACCCATTACATTAAATATCATGAGTAATGCCCTTTTTGCTTCTAACCAATCCCTACTGTTGACATTTATTAAAGCAGCATATTTGGAATAAATATCAATGCAAGATAAGAATTGTTTATTATCGATCATGTAAAAATCTATAACATATTTTTCTCTGGGGTTAAAGGTTTCTGGGGTTAATTCAAATGTAAGTTTTGTATCTCTGTGTTCTGTTTTAGCAAGGTTACAAATTTCACACTCATTTATAATATTCTGAATTAATCTCTGATAATCGGGAAAATAATATTTTTCTTTAAAAAGGCTTGTTTGTTTTTCTATTCCTGGATGTAATAATTCTACGTGAGCTTTAAGGACAATTTCCTTGAATTCGGCGAATGTTTGGACATCTGTTAATATTGTACTAGTTTTCATAACTTTGGTTAAGTTGTTTGGGCTGATGATTTCTATATAAGCATTTTGAAATATTATGAAGTCCATTTCACAAGGAAAATAAATAACACTTTTTTTAGAGCACAAATATTCTTTAATTAATTCTTTTGCATATTCATGGGTCATTTCTTTATAAATTATTTTAAGGTTGGTTTTATGAAAGTATTGGCTCAATTTGACTTCATTTGAGTTTCCTCTATGAAATTCAATTTGTCTATTGTAATAGTTTAAAGGTCTTTCCGTTATTTCTATATAATTCTGATTGTCTTCATGTGCACTATGAACTGTTGCTATTGTGGGTAATGACTCGGTATTATCCGGTGTTTCTCCTAAAAAATTTTCTTCTAGTTTCACTCTTGACAGAGCATCAGCTACCTGGTTTTCCTTTCCCGGCAAATATTTAATAGTGAAGTCAAACTCGTTTAATTTTATTCTCCATCTTTGTAGTTTCATGTTTGGTTCTTTTATATTATGAAGCCAAACTAATGGTCTATGATCGCTAAGGATTTCGAATTTTCTACCAAAGAGATAAGACCTAAAATATTTAGTGGCCCAGACTATAGCCAGAAGCTCTTTTTCTATTGCTGAATAATTAATTTCATGTTCATTAAGAGTTCTACTTGCATAACAAATAGGTTTATGATTTTGCGATAATACTGCGCCTATGGCGACATTGCTAGCATCTGTTGTTAAGGAAAATAATTTTTCAAAGTTAGGGTAAATTAAAATTGGGTCTGATGTAATAAGAAGTTTTAATTTCTCAAATGCTTCTAAATATTCTTTATTGGTTGAATTTATAGTGGAACCTTTCTTTAAGTTTACAGTCATAGGTTTTGCAATTTTAGCAAAATCAGGTATGAATTTTCTATAAAATCCACAGAGACCTAAAAATGATTTTATTTCTTTTTGAGTTTTTGGTATTGGAAATTTTTGTATTGCCTCAATTTTTTGGGGGTTTGGCTTTATTCCTTCTGTTGTTATTATATGTCCAAGGAATTCAGTTTCCTTTTTCATAAACTCACATTTGTCAAGTTGAAGTTTAAGATTAGCTTCTCGAAGTTTTGAAAACACCTTTTTTATGGACAATATGTGTTCTTCTAATGAAGTAGAAAATATAATTATGTCATCCATGTAAACAAGGCAATGCTGGTATATTAAATCTTCTAATAAATTGTTCAAGCAACGTTGGAAAGTTGCAGGCGCATTTTTCAGACCAAATGGCATTCGAGTGTATTCGTAATGTCCATTTTTAGTAGAAAAAGCTGTTTTTGAAATAGAATTTTCATCCATTTGAATTTGATGGAAACCCTTGGCAAGGTCAATTGTTGTAAAATATTGACACTTTCCAAGTTTGTCAAGTATTTCATCCATAACTGGTATCGGATACTTATCATCAATAGTTATTTCATTTAGACTTCGATAGTCTATTACTATTCGAAATTTCTTTTTACCTGATGCATCTTCTTTCTTTGGGACTATCCATATTGGAGAACAATAAGGGGATTTCGATTTACGTATTATTCCCTGATTCATCATTTCTTTAATTTGGACTTCTACTTCTTGATCATAAGCTTGGGGGTATTTATAAGGTTTTTTGTAAATAGGATCTTCATGTTTGGTTTGGATTGAATGTTTTATAGCACTGGTAAAGGTCAAATTTTCACCTTCCCTGTACTGGATATCCCTAAATTCAAATAAAATGTTATTTAATTTAGTTCTTTCTTCTTTATTAAGATGATTTATTCGAAATTTATTATTTTCTTCTAAGTCATTATTAATTGCAAAATTAAAAGATATATCCTCAGATGAAGGTGGACTGAGATAATCTTCCAATGTTTCAATTTCGGAATTCTTGAAATCTTCGTGGTTATATATCATGGAAAAAACAAATCCGCTTAAAGTGACTGTTTCCTGTTTATAATTAATAATTGCTTCACATGCTTCTAAATACTCTCTTCCTATCAATATGTCATATTTTTGCGAAAAATTGTGAACCCAAAATGGTTGATCGATCGGACAAAGTTTACTTGATTTAAAATTTACGGACTTATTTAATTTAATTACACCATTAATTGTGTCTTTACACCATTAATTACTTCTAACGTTTTTAATGTTTGTGGGAAATTAAAATAATTTTCTTTTATTAGGTTTATTGAACTTCCTGTATCTATTACACATTTAAATGCGCGATTGTTAATAGTTATTCTGATGTAAGGATTTCTATTTCTTCTATTGGATCCGAGGCTATTTGATGAAAATTTTCGATTTCCATTCTAGATTGATCGCTTGAATATTCACGCTGTCTTTTCACTGGTTTGTTAGAATTATAACCTTGTAAAGAAGATGTTGGCTGTTGATAATTCATAGGATTCTGAGCTCTACCATGATTTAAATTTTGCTGCAATTCCTGTTGAAATTGTTATTGATTGAAATTATTTGGTTGTCTATAGTTACTTTGCTGATAATAATTTTGTTGATTATTATTATTATAAAAGGAATTATTTCTTTGGAAATTATTATTTCTTTGATAATTTCTCCTATCTTGTCCGTTTTGTTTTGAATTACGTTGTGATTTAACTTTATCAGAACCAGAATCATAGCAACCTTCTTGTTGTGCTACTTGTTTAAGTTTACTGACTGTAGTTATATCGTGCCTTGCTAATGTCATGAATAACCTGTCAGGAAGTTTTCTCATTATTACATCTTTTACAGTATTATTCATGGCATTATTATAAATCATTGTATTTAAATTGTTATTTTCTAACGACAATTTGTTTGTTATGACAAATATTTTATATTCTAGATCCTCGACGAACTTACGAATGCTTCCATTGAAAGGGGTATTGTAGAGTCGTCTTAGTAATTCCTCGCATGGGGTTTGGGTTTTATACTCATCGATGAGAGCAATCCTTAGATCGGGCCAATTGGTTGCTGCTGATATCTGTGACACTCGCTGGGCATCTCCTGATAATTGCATCTCGATTGCACTGAAGAATACAGCTGTTTGACGCGGATCAGTTGATGGATACAAATTTAAAATGTATTCGATCCGTCTGATGAATGCACTTAATTCCCTGGTGCTTCCATTAAAATTGGGAACTTGCCTAATCTGGCTTAAAGCCTGATTAAGGTGTAGCTCGGAGAGTAACTGGACTTGTGCTACTGCTTCGGCCATTGTAATGTTCGTATTTCTTATTTGTTTCGGTAGCGGTCACACTATGAAAGCGGGCTACTAATTTATTTTAAGTTTTTGTGTTTTGTATATTTTCGGTAGCAGTCACACTTCGAAAAGTGGGCTACAAATTGAAACTAACACGTAAGTTCTTTTGCGGATGTGAATAGCGATTAACACTCGCGGTTAGTATTAAGGCTGCAGTTGCATTAGCACAAAATACTTCAACGATGTTCTATGATCTCGATTGATCACTGGTCACTTTTACACATCCTACCGACTGCGCCAATTAAATATCTTCTTCAAAAATAGTTTGAAAAAATATATTTCTATTTGAGTTCCGTTTTTGATACAGTGTGATTTTTTTAAAACTGCTTAGAATTTTTGGAGTTTCAGAACTAACTTAACTTTGGGGCTCTAAGTCCCTTTTATAGCTACCCTTGCTGAAGCTTTTTGCAGATCAAAGCTCGAAAGAAGCTTTTCTCTCAGAGAGGCTTTGTTTTCTGAAGGAAATCGATTGAGTCGGAACCTATTACTTGAGGTGTCAGTTGACGTGGAAGACTTTGGGTCTCAATTAATCGAGGTGACAAGAAAATGTGAAATTTCCTGTGAAGTGGATGCCCATTTAAGAATGGTTTGAGCTGTTTAGTTTTATTTCACTTAAAAGGAGTGAGAAAGATTTGAGTCGGGATTCTGTTTACCAAAATATTGTTTTGGTTTTCAATCTGAAGTGGCTCTTAGAAATTGGAAATCTTAAATGAGACTGTTTTCAGCCGAATTGAAAAATTAAATGTTTATGTTTTTACAAAAATTGGAATGATGCAATTTGCAGCTGGATTACGAATTTCAATACAAAAGGCTTCAGCTTCGGTTTACAAAATTTACTGATATACACTTAAAGAAATTTTGTTGATATGTTACTATATATATTAGAAAAATAAATAAAAACAAGAAAGGAAAGCTAACTTCGGGCGGAGCCGAAGTTGATATACCCTTGCAGTTCAGTCGCAGTCCGCTAGGTGGCGCCACCCATCTTATTTTATTAGATATATAGCGGATCGTTTATAGTCGGCCGATCCTTATGAAAATTGGCAGATCAGATTGTTTTCCCCAAAATAGAATCTGTACCAAATCCCATCTTTCTAACTTAAAAAACACCAAAGTTATGCCAATTTCGATCGTTCTATGACAGCTATAGGATATAGTCGGCCGATCCTTACGAAATTTTGTACATAAGATATTTTGGTCAAATATAACATGTGTAGAAACTCCCAACCCTCTAACTTAAAAAACACCAAAGTTATGGCATTTCCGATCAATCAGTTATATGGCAGCTATAGGATATAGTCGACCGATCCCGGCCGTTCCGACTTATATACTGCCTGCAAAGGAAAGAAGGGTGTGTGCAAAGTTTCAACTCGATAGCTTTAAAACTGAGAGACTAGTTTGCGTAGAAACAGACAGACGGACAGACGGACAGACGGACAGACGGACAGACGGACCGACGGACAGACGGACAGACGGACAGACGGACAGACGGACATGCTCATATCGACTCAGGAGGTGATCCTGATCAAGAATATATATACTTTATAGGGTCGGAGATGTCTCCTTCACTGCGTTGCACACTTTTGACCAAAATTATAATACCCTCTGCAAGGGTATAAAAATATATATATGAAAAAAAACAAAAAACTTATATCAGATAAATATATATTCGAAAAATGAGGGAAAAAAATGTATAATATATATAAAAAACCAGAAAGGAAAGCTAACTTCGGGCGGAGCCGAAGTTTATATACCCTTGCAGTTGAGTCGCAGTCCGCTAGGTGGCGCCACGCATCTTATATTATTAGATATATAGCGGATCGTATATAGTTGGCCGATCCTTATGAAACTTGGAAAATCGAATAATTTTGCCAAAAGAGGAATCCATTGAAACTCCCATCCTTCTAACTTGAAAAACAACGAAGTTATAGCATTTCCGATGACAGCTATAGGATATAGATGGCCGATCCTGATGACATTTAGCAGATCATATAAGTTGGCCCAAATTAGAATGCACAGAAAGTCCCATCCTTCTAACTCATCTTTCTAACTTAAAAAACACCAAAGTTATGCCAATTTCGATCGTTCTATGACACCTATAGGATATAGTCGGCCGATCCTTACGAAATTTTGTACATAAGATATTTTGGTCAAATATAATATGTATAACTCCCAACCCTCTAACTTAAAAAACACCAAAGTTATGGCATTTCCGATCAATCAGTTATATGGCAGCTATAGGATATAGTCGACCGATCCCGACCGTTCCGACTTATATACTGCCTGCAAAGGAAAGAAGGGTGTGTGCAAAGTTTCAACTCGATAGCTTTAAAACTGAGAGACTAGTTTGCGTAGAAACAGACAGACGGACAGACGGACCGACGGACAGACGGACAGACGGACAGACGGACATGCTCATATCGACTCAGGAGGTGATCCTGATCAAGAATATATATACTTTATAGGGTCGGAGATGTCTCCTTCACTGCGTTGCACACTTTTGACCAAAATTATAATACCCTCTGCAAGGGTATAAAAATAAAACAAAATGGAAAAAATACATAATATAAAAAAAACAAAGAATGAAAAAAAAAGGAAAAATAAATGAAAATACATAAAGTATGAAATAAATAGGAATATATAAAAAAATTGAAAAAAAAGAGAAGCGGAAGAGAAAAAAAAGCAAGCAAGCAAGTCAGCCCGGCAGCATCGGATGGGCCAGCGCTGCTTTGTTTAGAAAGAACGGAAAAGGAGAAATGCGTCGAGCACGGACGGCATGCTTGGGACAGCAGCGGGGGCAAGAGGAACCAGCACGGCGTCGCACACGAAAAAAGGAGAAGGAGGAATCACCGTGGAACGTAACGGTCCCGGGCGGGCCTCCGCGGCCGCTTTCGAATGTTATAGGAGAGAGCGGGGACGGCGGGGAACGAAGCGGCCGCGCAGCTGTTTTTAGAAGAAATGCTTTTTGGAGAAAGAATGCCTTTTAAGAATTGGAGAAAGTTAAGGGAGAGAGTAGAGGAGCGAAGAATTAACGGCAGGAAGAGAGATTTGCAAGGATTAACGGGCGCCTCCGGCACTATATAAGGAGGGCCCCTGGAGCAAATCGAGACCGAGTCTTCTACGGAAGCTGGAAAAGTTGAATGAAAGACCCCCCCGTGGGTAAGTCTGACATTCAAGCGGGAAAGTTTCCTTGGAGGAATTTGGAGTATAGGCTGAAGGACCCCCTGTGGGTAAGTCGGACAGTCTCAAGTGCGGGACTTAAAGCGAGTGCGAGGGATCTACGATCAGTAGCTTAAGGACCCCCCTATTGACATAAGTCGCGAGAGAGAGTGGACGTGTTTCTGTGCTGCTCCGCAGCAGCTATGCAAATACAAGAAAACTCAGTGAAAAAGCAAAAGAAGTGGTGTGCTCTAAAAATCGCGAAAGGACGCTTTTGGACACACATAAGTCTCGAACTTATAGTGTCCAAAAACTAACAAAAAATCAAAATTTATTAAATTCAAAAATTGAAATGCCATCACGACAAACTAAACCCACAGCTTGTGCACATTCATTTAAAGAAATAAGAGCGGCCCCCCTGCCTGCAGTACCTAACATAAGCAACAACAACATTAACGAAAGTAAGCTCTCTGCCCAGAAACAGAGCGTAGACGATCTTCCAATCCCTTTTTCTCATTCGTCGCAAACGAAGAGCGTGCAAGATCATGCTCTCCCGCTCTCCCAGACACAAGCAGTGCAGTAACCTGGAGTGCGCAGTGCACCTCCCCAGCACTATCACCCTCTGGAACAAAAATGCAAGCACGTTACGTTCACCTTGAATAGGCAAAACTGCCCGCCCCTTACGCTAAACAACACCCTACTCCCGCAAGCAAACGAGGTAACATATCTAGGAGTACACCTCGATAGAGGACTCACATGGCGTCGGCACATAGAAGCTAAAAGAACCCACCTAAAGCTAAAAGCCAGCAGCCTTCATTGGCTTATCAACGCTCGGTCTCCCCTTTGCCTTGAATATAAAGTCCTGCTGTATAACTCGGTACTTAAACCTATATGGATGTACGGCTCCCAGTTATGGGGGAATGCCAGCAATAGCAATATTGACATAGTCCAGCGAGCTCAGCCGAAGATCTTGAGAACAATCACCGGGGCACCGTGGTACGTTCGCAACGAAAACATACATCGCGACTTAAACATTCTTCCATTCAAAGATGTGATCGCAGAACAGAAGGAAAAGTACTTTAGCAAGCTATTGTCGCACCCTAACCACCTGGCGAGAGGTCTAACAAGGTTGAGCAACCAATCACGACTTCGTCGCAATGACATACCCACCCAGCGACCGTCTTGAGGAACGCGCAACCAGAATGCAGTCTTAGTCTACTGTTAGTTAAATGTTAATGTTAAGATTTGAAAACTTATTGTTAGTCTCAAAATTAAGAGAAGATCCAATAAATAAAAGCAAAGTTTAATTAAAAAAAAAAAAAAAAAAAAATGTATGGCCATACGTGATGTATTTATGAAATTGCGATTAATTATGAAATAAAAAGTTTTATTCTATCTTTATGTAGTAATTGCTTTTTATTTTTATACCCTTGCGGAGGGTATTATAATTTTGATCAAAAGTGTGCAACGCAGTGAAGGAGACATCTCCGACCCTATTAAGTATACATATTCTTGATCAGGATCGGCTCCGCCCGAAGTTAGCTTTCCTATCTTGTTGTTATTTGATATAGTTATGTTATCTCTATCTCCTATTTGTTCTACCTTATAAGGGCCCGTATATTTAAAATCTAGCTTATGTCCTGTTTCATTTTTCAATATGACCTGATTTCCTTTTTTTAACTCAAAATCTAAACTTGTTTTGTCGTAAATAATTTTTTGTTTTAGCTTATGAGATTCTATCATTAGTCTAGCTCTCTTAAATGCCGGTTCTAATCTGAATTTTGATTCCTTAGCATAATCTTCTATATTATAAAGAGGTTTTATGTTTTCTATGCTATTAAAATGCTTAGGTAAATTTGAAGTTTTACCAAAAACTAGCTCGTATGGACAATAGTCATGTGCCATCGAGGGGGTCGTATTAAAGCAATAGACGAAGTATTGTAGCCATACATCCCAATCCGTTTTGTCAACTGAGATGTATGAACGAATGTACTCATTGAGTGTTCTGTGGCTTCGCTCCACGGTACCTACAGTTTGGTGATGATGTGCAGTAGAAGTTATGTTTTCAATATTTAAATTTTTACATAGACCTTCAATAATTCAATTTTTATATTCCGTTCCCATGTCCGTAATGAACGTCTTCATTGGACCGTACTTTAGAATAAAATCTTCAAATATAGCTTTTGCTACCGTATTTGCACTTTTATTTGGTATTGGTATCGCTACCAGGTATTTGGTTAAATCGCATATGAGTGTTACTGCATACTCGTTTCCATTGTTTGACTTTGGTAGTGGACCAACCGTATCCACAATTACTCTATCGAAAGCTCTTTGTGGAGTTTCAGTTATAGTTAATGGGGTCTTAGTGTGTTTAGTTGTTTTTGACTTTTGGCATTTAAGACATTTCTTTATGTACTCTTTTATGTATTTGGACATATTTTTCCAGTAATAGTGCCTCTGGACCTTGGCCAAGGTTTTAGTAATGCCTGTATGACCACCTTGTATTGGATCATCGTGAAATGTAGACAATATAGCTTCTTTTTCTTTATTATTATACCCTTGCAGAGGGTATTATAATTTTGGTCAAAAGTGTGCAACGCAGTGAAGGAGACATCTCCGACCCTATAAAGTATATATATTCTTGATCAGGATCACCTCCTGAGTCGATATAAGCATGTCCGTCTGTCCGTCTGTCCGTCTGTCTGTTTCTACGCAAACTAGCTATCGAGTTGAAACTTTGCACACACCCTTCTTTCCTTTGCAGGCAGTATATAAGTCGAAACGGCCGGGATCGGTCGACTATATCCTATAGCTGCCATATAACTGATTGATCGGAAATGCCATAACTTTGGTGTTTTTTAAGTTGGAGGGTTGAGACTTTCCACACATGTTATATTTGACCGAAATATCTTGTGTACAAAATTTCATAAGGATCGGCCGACTATATCCTATAGCTGTCATAGAACGATCGAAATTGGCATAACTTTGTTATACCCTTGCAGAGGGTATTATAATTTTGGTCAAAAGTGTGCAACGCAGTGAAGGAGACATCTCCGACCCTATAAAGTATATATATTCTTGATCAGGATCACCTCCTGAGTCGATATAAGCATGTCCGTCTGTCCGTCTGTCCGTCTGTCCGTCTGTCTGTCTGTCTGTCTGTCTGTCTGTCCGTCTGTCTGTCTGTCCGTCTGTCTGTCTGTTTCTACGCAAACTAGTCTCTCAGTTTTAAAGCTATCGAGTTGAAACTTTGCACACACCCTTCTTTCCTTTGCAGGTAGTACATAAGTCGGAACGGCCGGGATCGGTCGACTATATCCTATAGCTGCCATATAACTGATTGATCGGAAATGGCATAACTTCGTTGTTTTTAAAGTTAGAAGGTTGGGACTTTCTATGGATTCTTATTTGGTCCAACTTATACGATCTGCCAAATTTCATAAAGATCGGTCGACTATATCCTATAGCTGCCATATAACTGATTGATCGGAAATGGCATAACTTCGTTGTTTTTCAAGTTAGAAGGATGGGATTTTCAATGTATGCTTCTTTGGTCAAAATAATTCGATATGCCAAATTTCATAAGGATCGGCCGACTATATACGATCCGCTGTATATCTAATAATATAGATGCGTGGCGCCACCTATCGGACTGCGACTGAACTGCAAGGGTATATAAACTTCGGCTCCGCCCGAAGTTAGCTTTCCTTTCTTGTTTTTTTTTAAGTTAGAAAGATGGGATTTGGTACAGATTCTATTTTGGGAAAAACAATCTGATTTGTCGAATTTCATAAGGATCGGCCAACTATATCCTATAGCTGTCATATAACTGATTGATCGGAAATGCTATAACTTCGTTGTTTTTCAAGTTAGAAGGATGGGAGTTTCAATGGATTCCTCTTTTGGCAAAATAATTCGATATGCCAAATTTCATAAGGATCGGCCGACTATATACGATCCGCTATATATCTAATAATATAAGATGCGTGGCGCCACCTAGCGGACTGCAACTCAACTGCAAGGGTATATAAACTTCGGCTCCGCCCGAAGTTAGCTTTTCTTTCTTGTTTTTTATTACGGTCACCGGGTTGAGTAGCGCTACTCTTAATGATTTCAATGTATAATTGCCCATTTTTTTAAAATTATCAATTGAAACATGTTCAAAGATATTTTCCCACGGTGCCACCTTAAGTTGGCTGATTTTGTGCATACCGGCTTGCTTTTCAAGCCTTTGAAAGAATTGACCTAAGTCAAGGGTTCCATTAGTATACAAATCGCTAACATTATATCTTGCTGTAATTTTCCTTCCGTGCTTAAATAAACACACATTGTCATTTACATGCAAGGTCACTACTTTACGTACTTCATCATTATTAATGACTTCATATACGTTGGGCTTTGAAGCTTTTTCTATGGATTGCTTATGCAATTCTATTTTTTCTTTTCCTGCGCAGGATTTTTGTCTACTTTGGTTTCTGGTAGTGACTTTCAGAATTTTAATATTTAAATGTATGTTTTTCAAGTCTGTGATTGTTATTCTAGACAGCGCATCGGCTACATAATTATCTTTACCCTTTAGATACTCTACTGTAAAATTATATTCCTCTAATTCAAGTCTCATTCGTGTTAGTTTGGAACTGGGATTTATCATTGAAAATAAATAGGTAAGTGCTCTGTGGTCTGTTTTGACAGTGAAGTGTCTACCATAAATATATGGTCTGAAGTATGTTATTGCCCAATGAATAGCTGCTAATTCTTGTTCTGTAGTACTCTTGTTGCTTTCACCTTTCGTAAAGGATCTTGATGCGTATGCAACTGGAAGCTGTAATCCATTTTTATTTTGAGTTAGTCCTGCTCCACAAGCGTATTTGCTAGCATCTGTAATTATGCAAAATTCTTTGCTAAAATCTGGGTATTGCAACAGAGTTGGGTTTATTAATGCTGATTTTAGATGTTCGAAAGCGTTTTGACATTCTGTTGTCCATTCGAATTTTACATTTTTCTTACATAACCTTGTTATGTGACGGGAGTATTCTGCAAAATTCTTTATGAAACGTCTGTAATAATTGCAAAATGCAACGAATCTTCTAGCGCTGTCCACATCATGTGGGACTGGGTAATTTTGAATGACGTCGTATTTTTTGTCGTCGGGCAAGATTCCTTTATTTGTGCATTTATGTCCTAGGAAGGTGACTTCATGCATGAAAAATGAACATTTTTCGGGATGTAACTTTAGGTTGTGTTTCCTACATTTCTCGAAAACATCAGTTAGGTTCTTGAGCATGTGGTTTTCGGAACAACCTATGACTATTAAGTCATCCATGTAAAGAAATGCTTGGGAAGGCTCCAATCCAGAGAAAGCTATAGTCATCATTCTTTGAAAGGAGTTTGGTGCTATTTTTAAACCGAATGGTAATCGCGTGAAACGATATGAACCATTGTTCGTTGAAAAGGATGTTATATCTCGTGAATTTTTTTCGAGTTCAATTTGGTGAAAACCGGACATTAAGTCGAGACATGAGAAATACTTGGCTCTACCTAGTTGATCTAAAATGTCATCAATTCTAGGGAGTGGAAATTTATCAGATAAGAGTTTTTTATTAATTTGACGATAATCTATTACTAATCGCCATTTTTTATTTTCTGAATTTGGGAGTGACTTTTTGGGTACTAGCAAAAGTGGGCTATTATAAGGTGATACAGAGGGTTCTACTATTTTATCATTAATGAGTTTTTGAACTTGTCTTTGAATTTCGTCTTGTTGACTATGAGGGTTTCTGTAATTTTTTGTATATACTGGTTCATCATCACTTAATCTCAGTTTTTGTTTATAGAAATTATTTGTAGTGATCGCTTCGGTTTCTAATCCGAATACATCACTATACTGGGTGCATAATTTTGTAAGTTGATCATTGAATTGAGGTGGAAAGTTTTTTGTAAGTTGGGATAATACAGTTTTTTTACGGTTTTCGGGGTCTGTTTTTACTACATCGTAATTTGAAAGTGGTTCATGATGAATATTTTTAATATCAACTACCTGATCTATATTTGTGGTATTTAGTAGTCTTACATATGCATTCTGGACTGTTGCTATGGTATTTGCTATATAGATACCTTTATGAATCTCTTGATTCGGAATCAGAACACTATTTTCTTCGGAGTTTATCCTTACTTTTCGGATGACTTGGGATCTTGCTGGCAGAATTAGGGAGTTGTTACCAGAACTGTATGTTATCGGAACATAAATTGGATATTTGAGATTATTTGGTCTAATTATAAGCCAGTCTTCAGAAGGCTTGAAGTCCAATTGACAATTGTACCTTTTGATAAAATCTATTCCCAGTATCCCATCACAAGGAATAGCGAATTGCACATTTACTATATGGAAATCATGTGGGATGATGTATTTAGAAGTCTGAATTTCAATAGAAGTTATGCCTTTTGATTTTGTAACCTCTTGGCTTATACCCTGTATGTTTATGATATGATCATCTTGAATGTTTTGAAAATTATCAGAATTTTCCTTTAATATGGAAATTTCTGCACCTGTATCTAGTAGAAAAATTAATTCTTTTCCTGTTGCTGCGTTTATGAAACTAACGAATGTACTTTGACTGAGATTTATAGTGTGAATCTTGTTATTTTTTACTGACGTGTATCTAAAGGTGTTTGGGAGTTTTCCGAATTCGTTTGGGCTATCCTTATATTGTTATTTTGGTTGTTATTATTATTATTATTATTATTGTTGTTTCCCCCACGGCTATTTCCGCCGCGGTTGTTTCCACCACGGTTATTTCCGCCGCGGTTGTTGTTTGTGTAATAACTGTTATTCTGGTTACCGTTATTTCTGTAGTAGCCATTGTTTTGATTATAACCGTTATTCTGGTAATATCTGGTATTATTATAATTACCTCGATTATTACCTCTACCGCGATAATTGTTTCTGAAATTATTACCGCGATAATTATTTCCTCATTGGGTGTATAATATTGAATTGGCATTACCTGTCATTTCAGTACTGCATTGTATGTACTTTGTGACGGCTTCATTCATAGTTATGAAAGTGCCTGCTTCCAATATTGTTTTAAGGCGGCCATGCTCACAGTTTTTAACCATTGTGGTTATGGCCTCCTTGGTACTGAATTTGTCAGCGTGTTCGGCCGATAGGCCTTCGTCAATGTACGAAGCTTCTAGGAGCTTTCTTAGGTTGTCTATTTCCGTCGTGAATTTTTCTGCAGTTTTGCCTTTCTGGGTTGTTTTCGCCATTTTGGCTTTAATTATGTCAGAGGTTTCTCCGACTATAGTGTCTTGTAGTTTTCTGATTATTGCTTCTATTGTTGTTTCATTTTGGACTCTGTATAAAGTTGATCCAATTATTTTGGATTTAATTACTTCTACAGCCAAATTCTCGAATGTGCCTTTCGTTAGGTTAACTAACCTCAAAGCTGTTATAAATCTTTGAAGGTGTAACCTTTGCCCGTTAAATTCAGGGATGGCATTCGATATTTCTCTAATGTATGCCCTTTGGGCAATGCTCTCGTCAGCCATTGTGGTTGGTTTTAATTCTACAACGCTGTCGTTAAATTCAGAGTCGGACAAGTCCTGGTCTGATAATTCAGATTGAATAAGGACTGCCGGAACCGTAAGGTTGTTAATATCGCTTTCTTCTATTTCTTGTTGGTCAATAACTTATTTTGATTCTGGTTCGTCACCAGCTTCAATTGTTATTGAAGTATTTAGAATAGTAGGTATTGAAATATCGAGCTTGAACCTTTCTTTAACAGAAGTTAGATTAGATCTTAGTCTGATCAAAAACTTTGATACTCGAGACCAGTGATCCGGATTTAACTTTTCTCTGTGTTCATATATTAATATTCGAGCTTCATTAAAGCATTTAACTAATATTTCTACGTGTTTATTGACCGTTGTTTTTTGTATCGGTCTATTTTGTGTTAGTGATTTATGAGATTTGTCAAATTCTGCTTTAATGGTTGATAGTTCCTTTGATAATTCATTCCATTCCATTATATTATGGGTGTGGATTATCTTTTTGAAACCATCATCACAATTGTTCTACCTAAAAGTAGATGCTCGTCTATTCTTGATTTCACTAGCACACCCGGAACTGTTGTTAATACTATTCCTTTTTGGGTTGCCGTGCAGTGAAACAATGGTGAAACATGGCAGTTAAATGTTTCTATATAAAGTATTTCTAGCTCATACACACTAACTGGGGTTGTCGATACTAACTGCCTGATCCTTTCTTTGAAATAGGGGTCCTTTTCATATGTTTTTTCTATGGCTCTCTGAGTACTCATACTTGAATTATTTTCTTTTTAAACTTTCTTTATTTTATTTATTTTTTTTTTTTTATTTTCATTGTACGTAAAGATAGGATTATTCATGAACATATGAAATCGTTTTTTTTGTGTATATATCATAGGTGCATATATCAGCATTTGGCATGGAACGTTTTTATTTATTTTTTTTTTTAAATGTATAAAAATTAATTTTCATTTTTCGTTATTTTTTTTTTTTTATATTTTGTCCAGATCGATAGCCTGGCTTTTATTAATCGCTCTTTTTGCTATACATTTATTGTGAAAAATGTATGCTTTATACAAAATGAATGCAATCAAAATAAATACAATAATTGATAAAAGGATATTTGTCAATTCGGTGTTAGTAGTGCTGGACTCAATTTTATTTATTACATTTTCTGTGGAGTCCACTTGTTTTACATCTACTAAACCCATTTTGGGTATTTTCTCTCGAATTGGTATATAAATTTTTTTGTAAATTGTATGATTTAATTTATTATTTATTTGCCATTCAATTTGGCTCATTTAAAGACTTGTCTTATTTGGCTATATGCATATTGCGTTTATTTATATTTTTTTTTTATAAAACCTGCCTATAATTTTTATACCCTTGCAGAGGGTATTATAATTTTGGTCAAAAGTGTGCAACGCAGTGAAGGAGACATCTCCGACCCTATAAAGTATATATATTCTTGATCAGGATCACCACCTGAGTCGATATAAGCATGTCCGTCTGTCCGTCTGTCCGTCTGTCTGACTGTCTGTCTGTCTGTCTGTCTGTCTGTCAGTCTGTTTCTACGCAAACTAGTCTCTCAGTTTTGGAGCTATCGAGTTGAAACTTTGCACACACCCTTCTTTCCTTTGCAGGTAGTATATAAGTCGGAACGGCCGGGATCGGTCGACTATATCCTATAGCTGCCATATAAATGTTTGATCGGAAATGCCATAACTTTGGTGTTTTTTAAGTTAGAGGGTTGGGACTTTCCACACATGTTATATTTGACCAACATATCTTGTGTACAAAATTTCATAAGGATCGGCCGACTATATCCTATAGCTGTCATAGAACGATCGAAATTGGCATAACTTTGGTGTTTTTTAAGTTACAAAGATGGGATTTGGTACAGATTCTATTTTGGGAAAAATAATTCAATATGCCAAATTTCATAAGAATCGGCCGACTATATACGATCCGCTACATATCTAATAATATAAGATGCGTGGCGCCACCTAGCGGACTGCGACTGAACTGCAAGGGTATATCAACTTCGGCTCCGCCCGAAGTTAGCTTTCCTTTCTTGTTTTATATATATATTAGTTGTTTTTCTTGGTTGTTCATTATTTTTTTTTTTTTACATAAAAACCGGCCTATTTTTTTGTATGGTTTTCAGGCCACACGCTAATCGGGCAACTTTAATGTCGCTCAATTTTACAAATGATTCTTTATACTAAAAAAAAATATGCATCGCAGTGCAATACAAAAAAATATGCAACGCAGTGCATGGGAAAAAAATATTGCGCTCTTGGTAGCGCTGTCGGTTCACTGATCCGGGCTTAGCTTGGAGCGCTAAGCGGGGCCGGTGCTGGCTGCACAGGCTTTCCTTCTTAGTTGGTTGTTGGGGCACCGGTGCTGGCACAGGTTTGCTCGCAGAACGGTGATTCCAGGGGTCCTCTGCAGTCATTGGGGCATTTTCACTTTAATTTCGGTAATTCCTGTTTCGGTGGTGGACTAAGTATTATCTTGTCTTTGCATATATTCGTTATTGCAGTGTAGGTGGATGTGTGAGTGGCTGTGGTTTTATTATTTCTTTGCGTTAATAAGTTTTTTATGTGTTCAACTTCGGCGTGTATTTTCACCGAGTTGTTCCACTCTAATTTACTTCCGCTATTTAGTAGCTTCAGTAATTCAGCCTTTCTGGCTTTCAAACGTTTAACCACGCCACTACGTTTAGCACACATCACACTCTACTTACTGCGATATTTTGTTTTTTTTTTCGTAGGAATTCCATTTAAGAGTGGCTGCTGCTGTGTGTGTTATTTTTTTTTCGTTGATGTTTTTTTTTTTTTTTTCAGTTGTTGATCCTAGTTGTGTTGATTTGATGTCCAGTTGAGAAATAACGGTTGGGGATCCTTTGATGTCCTTTAGAGTCCTGTCACGGTCGCCATGTTGTATTCCATCGAAAGGCTCCCCAGATTTGTTGTTGTGTTGTCGTAAGTATTGAACTACATCAGTTGGGTTTAGGTTGTTTAGTATAACTTTATTTAATGTCTGATGGTTATTCGGAGCAGCCGTTGTTGCCGCTCCGAGCTCATGGGAGTTTCTCCATTTACAATTATACTTATGAGTTAAAGGAAGTCTAAAGTCTCGTAGCTGCGCTGCCCAAAGCGGCAGCGGAGAGACGTTTATGTATTTCTTAAATATTTATATATGAATATATATTTATGTTATGTTCGCTTAGGCGGAGGTATGTGGACATGCATAAGGTCCACTCGTGTTATGTATATGCGGACATATGCACTTTTCGGCGTGCAGCAAAGGCACAGCGGGCGATTCATATTTCGGTTCACTTAGGTTTATGACCGAGACCTTGGACAACATAAACACTGCGACAAAGTGTTACAGTGTGTACCCTTTCAAAGCGCAAAAATGAGCTTAAGACATTTCTTGATGATAATAATATCGATATTATGCTCCTCTCCGAAACCCATCTAACGAACAAAAACAACTTCTATCTAACGGGATATATATTTCATGCAACAAACCATCCAGATGGGAAGGCTCATGGAGGAACTGGGATCCTCATAAAGCAGCGCATAAAACACCATTCCCTCCAACGAGTTGCTACAAATTTCTTGCAGTCAACTTCAATGCGAATTCAGACCGTGGGAGGTCATCTAAACCTAGCTGCAATATACTGCCCACCACGTTTCTGCATATCTGATATAGAGTTTATGCAATTCTTTGATACACTAGGCGATTGCTTTATAGCAGGCGGCGACTACAGCCAGGAAATAAACTAGACTTTCTATCACCGGGAAAGCCAACATACTGGCCAGCGGACCCACGGAAGAAGCCAGACCTAATTGACTTTGCGATCACTAGAAAAATTCCACGAAGCATCATTCGAGCCAAACCTTTGGATGACCTATCGTCTGAGCATTCAGTTGTCCTTCTTCACCTATTTCAACATGCCGAATCACAAAATAATAAAATTTATCTCACATCAAAAAGGACAAACTGGCTTAGGTACAAAAGCTCTCACATAAACATAAGACCGTCAATTAACTGTAGCAAGGACATTCAAGATGCTGTCAACCACCTGGAAGACATGATGACCTGAGCAGCAAAGCTCTCGACTCCTGCGACCACAGAAAAACCTCCATACTCCGCCACAAATTCCTATATAGAAAATCTAGTCCGGGAAAAACGGCATCTCCGCCGTGAATGGCAGGCACACAGATCCCCTTCTTCAAAGGAAAGGCTGAAAACAGTGACACGAAGGCTCACAAAGGTCCTACGGAGCAGAGAAGAACTTGCTCAAAAATCATACATAGAACAGCTTTCCCCAAAAAGTACCAGGTGTCCTCTATGGAAAGCCCATCCTAACTTAAAGCCGCCCATAGAAGCAGATATGCCCCTTCGGAAACCAGATGGATCTTGGGCGCGCAGCGACAACAATGGAAAAAATCCATTATAATAATGATACCGAAACCAGGGAAAGACAAAGCTTTGGCCTCTTCATATAGACCAATAAGTCTACTTTCATGCTTATCAAAGCTTTTTGAGAAACTTCTACTGCTCCGTATCACGCCTTATATGACTTCGAATAATATAATCCCTGAACATCAATTTGGCTTCCGAGAAAAGCATGGCACCATAGAGCAGGTGAACTGTATCACATCTGAAATTCGAACCGCCTATGAACAGCGAGAATACTGTTCTGCTATATTTCTGGACATATCCCAGGCATTTGACCGAGTCTGGCTGCAAGGACATATGTATAAAATAAAACTATTACTCCCACAAAACTGTCATGAGCTGCTCAAAACATACCTGCTTAATCGAGTGTTCACTGTAAAACAAAAAAAACTTTATAACAGAAGTGTTCGAAATTAAGGCGGGCGTACCCCAAGGAAGCGTCCTCGGCCCCACCCTATATCTTCTATATACAGCAGATATCCCAACAGACCAGCGTCTAACTATGTCAACATTCGCCGATGATACAGCCATACCAAAAAGATCTAAATGCCCGCTGGAGGCATCCAGAAGCCTCTCCTCTCACCTTGCACTAATAGAAAAGTGGATGGCGGACTGGCGTATAAAGATAAACGGTGAAAAATCTAAACACATTACCTTTACTCTCAACAGACAAAACTGCCCCGCTCCAACTCTAAACAATACCATAGTCCCCTGAGGTCACATATCTCGGCGTCCATCTGGACAGGCGTCTTACGTGGAAAAAAAATATTGAAGCGAAACGGGACCAATTAAGACATAAATCCAGAGGACTGCACTGGCTTATCAATCCTCGTTCCCCACTTCGACTGGAATATAAAGTACGACTCTACAATTCAGTCATAAAGCCTATCTGGAAGTATGGCTCCGAACTTTGGGGCAATGCAAGCAGTAGCAATATAGACGTTATCGAAAGGGCACAGTCTAAAGTGCTCAGAACCATCCCTGGAGCTCCATGGTATATTCGCAATGAAGATATCCATAGAGACCTAGGTATACCTCTCGTGAAAGTCGAAATTTCTCAACTCCAGGAAAAATACAAAAGGAAACTCTCCACGCACCAAAATCCTCTAGCCAGATCGCTAAACCAAGTTAGTCAACAATCCCGATTAAGAAGAAATGACCTTCCAGCCCGTTGACATCGGAGGCCCCATAGTATTACAAAGATAAACTAATTATGTATTAGATAAAGATTTTTAAAATTGTTGTTAGTCTCTTAATAAGAGAAGATCCAACAAATAAAAGATAAAAGTAAGAACAAAAAAATAAAAAAATAATAAGTCTAGGATCTAGGATCCGCGGCGGAACTGAAGCCCAAGGGTAAAAAGAGTCGGGTTAGGTTATTCTCGGACACGACAGGTATCCTGGCGGTAGCGACGGATCGGCCTGGTGTGCGCCTTGTCGGTTCCTGATCAATAAGTCCAGGTGTGATCCTGTGAAGCAAGGGATAGCCAGCTCGGGAACTCAAGCCCAACAGTGAAACCAAGCAGGGACACCCCGGGAAAGTCATTAGAATCCTGATCCAGGCGCTGGGACGTATGCACAGCGTCTCACCTGGAGTTAAAGGAGACGCGACGCCAAAACCTCTGGCCGGCCATAGATCCTGCGGGGCGTATGCACGCAGGTGTTTGGGGGCGAGTGACGAACGCGACCGAGGGTGTGTCCTGCGGGGTAGGTAGGCCCTTCGTGCCCTGATCCGGCCGCTAAGCAGCGAGAAGCATATCCTGCCCGGCGTATGCCTGGGAGGTGAGCCAATCGGTCTGTTAACTCGGATTAGGTGTCGGCCACAGAGAAAAGGCATTCTCGGTGAGCCAAAAATACCGAAGGTCTCGGTGAGCAAAGGAGAAGCAGCGACGGAAGAGCAGCAACAGAAGCGGCGATGACGAGGGAGCAGCAGCGTCGAAGAGGGAGCAGCAACGTCAGAGGAGCAGCGGCGACGAGGGAACGGCGGCAGCAGAAGAACAGCGAAGAAGACAACAGCAACAACACAGGCCCCGCAACCAGAGCCCGTGAGTCCAAACAAAGGGAACCGTGAGCCGATTCGGTGCCAGGCACCAAGACCACACGACCTGCCGGGCGCAAGCTTTGGGAGGGCGTGTGTATTGGCACCAACCCGGAGCGGGAATCGGGGATCGACGGGAGGAATTTTTTGGACATGACTCTGAGTGAAAGGACAGAAAGAATAACAAAGACGAACGCTGGTTATCCGTTTAACATACAATCAATACATGCAAATCTAGGTTCTCATGTCATGTTTGCAAAAGGAATCATCACACAATACATCATTATACATCTACGCGAACAAGCGCATCCACAACCAGCCACCATTTTTTTTTTTTTTTTTTTTTTAAGCGTTGCTTTTATTTCCTGAATCTTCTTTTTGGGAGACTAACAAGAGGTGTATCAAGTCTTATATTTTTAACTTAACTAACAGTCATGTTGACTGATACATCGGAAGGAAGATTGGACTGCAAGATCGTTGCGTCGCAGGAGGGATTTGCTAGAAACCCGAGTTAATCCATGAGCGAGGGGATTTGGGTGCGAAGACAGTTTTTCTTTGTAGGACTCTTTTTGCTTCTGAATTTTGTCTTTCACTGCGAGGATGCCCAGATCCCGGTGGATGTTTTCGTTGCGAACATACCAAGGTGCCCCAGTGATAGTTCTCAAGATTTTGGATTGTGCGCGCGTATGATGTCTATATTGCTGCTGCTCGTGTTCCCCCACAGCTGGGAGCCATACGTCTAGATTGGCTTTAGGACTGAATTGTAGAGTAGTAGCTTGTAGTCTAGGCACAGTGTCGATCGTGAGTTTATGATCCAGTAGAGGCTGCTGGCTTTCAGTTTTAGGGTCATCTTCTTGCATTCGATGTGCTTACGCCAGGTTAGTCGTCTATCAAGGTGGACGCCAAGGTGCGTTACTTCGTTAGCTTGAGGGATCTGCATACCGTTTAATGAAAGCGGAGGGTATGTTTGTCTATTAAGAGTAAACGTTACATGTTTACACTTTTGTTCGTTTATTTTAATGCGCCATATTTTCCAGTTTTGCATCGAATATAGGTATGATTTGGTATGCTATCATTCAATTGAGACTGTTCCACGATGTTTCCCATTTCCCTGGAATTGAATCGTCCTAATGTAGCTTATTCAGCCATATTATCTGCAATGGGGTCATTCCTTTAAAAGTTATTCGGCTCCATTAGCCATGGGGGTAGCTTAGCTTAGATGTCACCGAAAGAATGTTTCGCCCTTTGAACCATGACTGTCACAACCATTTTAAGTTTAAACACGTAATTTTTAGGATTCCTAATGATTCCTAATGCGTTAGTCAACTTCGAGTCCAAAAGTGTTATTGCTTTAACGGTACTGGTCTGATAACTGGTCTGTTCCGCGTCTTCCGGTATTTTTCCGATCATTTTCTTTACATAACTCCTGTTCAGGGACAAAATGTTTTTGAAGAGGTGGAGGAAGATTTATTATAGGGGTGGTAACGCAAAGTTACTTTCAGTCAGAGTGAATCGGTAAAGAAATTTGTGATGCGATCTTGGAAAAGATAGACATTTCGTGTATTTACACTTCGCCACCATGTGACCTTATCGCAGATAGTATATAAAAAGGGAAGCTGACTTAACAAGTTCAAAACTTTGCATTACAGAAAAACAAGCGAACAGACTACACTAGTCCAGAAAGTGGTCTTGCGCGATGCAATAATTGCAAGTTCCTTTATGGTTGGCAAAGAAGCAAGCCAACGAACTTCCATTTAGTTGCTTGCTAAGCATAGTTTTCCCTTGTTTTGGTTTACCAGACTTTTCAGCAAACAGATGCTGGTTCGAATGATTTAATATTTTTTCTTCACAACTCAGTGAGTCGTTGTATTTTTGCTTTTTAGATCAATTCTACTTAAAACTAGATGAATAATCATTCACTTTTTAATTTTAGTGTCATCTCCTATGTATATTAATGATCCATAAATCGATGACACAAAATAATTTACTTGTTTGGTTCCCAAACTCATGAGTCATTCGCTAACATAAACTCCTTTTTAACTAGGGAAAACTTTGTCATAATTACTGCTGAATTCTTTTTGCTAGTTCCTGGCCCTTCACCAGAGAGGCAAAAAGTTAAATGATTAAAGTTCTCGTTAAATGAAATGTTCAAATTTTTGTCAACTTATGTCTCGATGAGACTTATAAAATTGTTATATTCCAAATTTAAATACTCCAAAATATTGACTACAATGCACTATGGGGCACTTATTAATAATTTAAAAAGTAACCAAAATTTTTATATTCTGTTTTTGGAAATAAGTTTATGATAATAAAAGGAAGATATTTAAAAAAAAGAGGAGTCATCTTGCCTTTTTTTAATAAATTAAAAATTTTTTATTTACAAAAAAAAAATATTTTTTTTTAAATAATAAATGTTGAGCTATCAGCGTTTTGATAGCGGTCGAATTAATAGACCAGGTTCAATTTTACTATTCAATTTATTATGGGTCAATTTAACCCCAAAACAAATTCCGCGGCCGATCCAAAAAAACGACGAATACACAAGAGAATAAACCTAAGAGCTTGCGCAGAAGCTTCATCAAAGTTCCCAAAGTGCATGAGCTACAAATACCAATAAAGCGCATGCGAAACTGGGAGACAAAACAGAGAATAATACATGCTGACAACAACAGCTGCAGCTAAGCATTTTATGATTATTTTAAATGCACTTTTTGGTGGCTGCTTGGCCCAACATCCTCTCCCCATTGAAGGGTGGGCCTTCAATAACACTGTTGGAAGGGGCAGCAGTCACATCATTCCAGTGGTTATTCCGTGGGTGGTCTTTCCTAGTATAGAGTGACGACACATCCCGTGATAGTTCACCGCGTCCAGAAATCACCCAGCCAAATCGAGTATTCTGGGCAATGGGGAGCCCGTGACCTAATTGGATTTGACCAGCCGACAATAGGTCAAAGAGCCGGCTCCAATCAACAGGTCCACTCGCTGCGTTTTGTGGAAGTTAGGGTCAGCTAGATCCATATTGCCAGGAATCTTCCAGCGCGAAGCATCTATGTCCTGGCTAGGTTGATAGTCCGTTATATGTGAAGCTACAACAGGCTCAATTTCCACTGAATACGTGCTAAGGCGGGACTTCAAGCACACATTAACGGATGCTCCATCCGTTTCAAACCCAGCGCCGCCGAAACCGGCCACCGTTGTGGAGCATTTGGAACGGCCAAGCTGAAGTTCATTCGCCAACCGAGACGAGATGAGGTGCACTTGTGAACCGGAATCCAATAAAACTCGGCAAGGCAAGAAGGCTCCAGATCGACCACGAACGAGCACATTGGCTGTTGGCAGGAGCACTAGCTCAGCATTGCGATCCTGGTTTATAACAGGGTTGATTGAGCGGGATGAGTGCGCAACAGAAACGGCACCGATGGGGCGGGAGACTCGTGCGGGTGAAATCTGCCCGCGAGGGTGCAACAAAATATGATGACGGTGATTGCACGTCGAGCAGCGGGAAGCTGAACATCCGCGTGCAAAATGGCCATCCTCCAGACAAACAAAACAGCGAACCAGACGCAGCACTTCGTCGTACCGTTCCTCAATTGTCAAAGCACTAAACTTTGAACAAGAAGGAAGCTCGTGCACCGAAATACCACACAGGGCGCATAGAGCAGGACGGGCGTTAATAACCATGCACGAAGATCGGTTATTCGAAGATCTACCTCGGCCCACTTGGCTAGCTGGTGGATACGCCGCCAAAGAGAAGTCGACGCATTCAAGAGTCCGGCACCTTTGCTCCAAGAATCGTGCCATGGACTCCCAAGACGGAAGGCTGTCGTTGCTTCCGTCGAGAGTGTCTTCCCACTTGGCCTTTGTGGCAGGATCCAACTTCTGCAGGATAATCTGGATAAGCAAACATCCTTGGATCTCGGCAGCTGATCCGGAACTCATAAGAGCCCGCATATGCCCATTGAACCGATCCGATAGCTCCCGCAACGTAGCAACATACCCTGGCTCGACCACACGAAGCTGCAGGATCTCATTAATGTGAGACTGAAATATTAAACGCCGATTACTAAAACGATTGCGCAATAGGTCAAGGGCCACATCGTAGTTCGCGTCATTAATTTCCAGAGCTCTTACCATATCCAAGGCTGACTCGCGCAGGCATGAAATGAGCCACCGGAGCTTTTCAGTTTTCGTTAGGTGGGGATGGCTGTCAATCGTGGTCTTAAAAAGGGCGCAGAAATCCGGCCACTCGGCATGCCGCCGCTGAATGTTGGCATCGGCAACGGTGGCAAGGGCTGGCTTGTATGGCATTGGCGATACACTGGCACCGTCGAGAAGAGTGTTATTTTAAATGCACTTTTTGGTGGCTGCTTGGGCCAACAATAAATTTTATTGAAACCATTTTTGTTCGCTGGATAACTTCTAAAATAATATTTTCCAGCTATTGTTCTAGGTCTTCGTTTTCCAACGCGGATCGGATATTCCACGAATGTCCGATTAAGTCATTATAATTTCCTTCATCCTCTACATCAGTTGTGCTGTCAAATTCACAAGATAATAATCCGGCTTCCCCACTGCTTTTAAACGTTTCGTCAGACTAATAATAGTATTACTGCTGAGCCAAAGCGAGTGGTTCCTTTGCAATTGCACCAAATTTTTATTGGATTTATTCCAATTCTTGGATAGTCGGTAACAAAAAATTTACTTTTTTCAAGAAGAATTTTTTCATCTTGCTCAGAACAAGATCCACGCACTGACTCTCTAAAGACTCTCTAAATTGAAAATCGCGCTCTCTTTGGCGTTCTTTCTGGTCTCCGACATCCATATTTCAAACAACTTGCTGTTTGCAAATGTTATATTTAAGAATTTAAGAAACATTAAAGATTGTTCATTTCTTTATACATTCCAATTAAAAAAAGGAATATTTTTAACTTTTAAAAAATTGGTTTTGGCTAGAAAAAGTGGTCAAATTCCCCATAGTTCAATGGTCTCTACCATATCTTATCAGTTTTCTCTACGTATTACTTGAAACCTTTTAACTTTAACGCTTTATCAGTGCAACACTCTTCCTCGTGATATTTACTACCTTTACTATCTTTTACCAAAATGGAGGTGAGGAAATTTTAACACCCACACCATTCCTTACATTGCACAATGGGTAAAAAATCCGATTTTGGTGCATAAACCTATTGTTTTTCCTAATTAATTTTTATGAATGGCCCATACTAATCTAGATATCTACATTAGAAAAAAACCGCTTTCAAAACATTTTTGGTGGCAATCCTGTAGTGGTGCCACTCAAACAAAGTCAGGTGCTTGAGAGACCCTGCAATGTTGTTGAATTGGCGCGAAAAACTGGTAAACTTTGAGTGCTTGCTGCTTTGTGTGAAAAAAAGGGTAAAAAATCTAAAAATGGAAATTCCTTGCGAAGTTAATTATTAATTCAAATTAGCTTAAACAATTGTTATTATGTGTCTTGTTGTCCAACTGTGAACTGTTTTATAAGTGTATCTTGTAATAATTTGTAATAATTTCTTAAATAAAAGTGCATTTTTAACCACTGTGCGGTACGCAAATTGAAAAAAAACAAGAAAGGAAAGCCAACTTCGGGCGGAGCCGAAGTTGATATACCCTTGCAGTTCAGTCGCAGTCCGCTAGGTGGCGCCACGCATCTTATATTATTAGATATATAGCGGATCGTATATAGTCGGCCGATGAAATTTGGCAGATCGGATTGTTTTTCCCAAAATAGAATCTGTACCAAATCCTATCTTTCTAACTTAAAAAACACCAAAGTTATGCCAATTTCGATGGTTGTATGACAGCTATAGGATATAGTCGGCCGATCCTTATGAAATTTTGTACATAAGATATTTTGGTCAAACATAACATGTGTGGAAAGTCCCAACCCTTTAACTTAAAAAACACCAAAGTTATGGCATTTCCGATCAATCAGTTATATGGCAGCTATAGGATATAGTCGACCGATCCCGGCCGTTCCGACTTATATACTGCCTGCAAAGAAAAGAAGGATGTGTGCAAAGTTTGAACTCGATAGCTTTAAAACTGAGAGACTAGTTTGCGTAGAAACAGACAGACGGACAGACGGACATGCTCATATCGACTCAGGAGGTGATCCTGATCAAGAATATATATACTTTATAGGGTCGGAGATGTCTCCTTCACTGCGTTGCACACTTTTGACCAAAATTATAATACCCTCTGCAAGGGTATAAAAAAACCAAAATTTTGTTTTAGTTCAAATAATACAACAAAACAAGTTTCAAGTCAATATCTTATAAACTAGAGTTTATGCACCAAAAACGGGATTTTTGCCCACAGTGCATTGTCTAAGTCCATATTTCCCTGATTAATGGATTTTTTGCAATGCTTAACCCTTGATGTCCAGGAATGTTAACATATTTGCAAAAGTTAACATTTTTTTAATTTAACATTTGGATATTTTTTCTTGGTCCCCTTGGTCTTAATTTTCAAGGTTAACCTGGATATTAAACAATCGGCTCAAAATACGAATAAATACGAAGAAAATTAATTAACATATGCGATTTAAACTCTCACCAAACTCAGGGGGCGAGCTAAAACACAAACGACCGCAATGGTTTTATTTTATAATTAACATCTTAAACTCCTTACGAACAATATCACACCGCAGCGACCAGACTATCCTCAAATCGTGGAGAGTTTGAACCTTATGATACTTACCAGAGCTTGCAAATAACAGTTAACCGTTTCTACTTGTTAAAAAATAAGTCTCAATTATGGACCTTTTGAACAAAATATCTGGAAAAAACCTTTGGATTCGGTTTTTGAGTTAAAAGCTCTCACTCAGAGAAAAACCGATAATTTTTGTTCAAATTTGATCAGGTTCTTTACTGACCCTTTGACTGAGAGTTTGAAAAATAAGTCTTTTGGATATTTGTCAATTTGATTTTTCACTTTGATTTGTCGTGTTGTTCGTCTTACCTTTTTGTTTTTTTTCAAAACTTTTTTTTTGTTTTAACCCTCTAATACCCAAGAGTGCCTTAAGGCATTTATTACATTTTTTTATTAAATTATCTTAAATTTATCTTAAAAATAAGGCACTTTTAAATAATTTGAATTATGTTTGTTAGGCCACAACAAAAATGTAAGCTTATGAGTGGAAGCTTTGGAAGCTCTCCGAAGCTTTATAATGGGACTTGCATCATGCATTCGAGCGCAAAAATTTGTATGTGATTCGAATTGTGTTTTTGGTAATTAATAAAAAAGTGAAATAATTTCAAAATAAACCAAATAAAAATTATTGTTCTTGAAGGTAAGATATTATATAATCCAAACCAAGATCTATATATGCAACTTTATACAAATACTTCTTTGCAGCGGTGAAATTGTGATAAGTGCCTTATTTACCTTTGTTCGATTCACAGGTAAACTAAAATTAGTACCCACTTCTTGAGGTCATATTTGAAATTAAAAACTACCACTTACCACTAAAAATATTAATCAACTTAGTTATTTTAATATCGCTACGATTGGGGCTTAAAGGGCTAACTGGTATTTCTTTTTAGAATGGGTTGTGAGCTAAATAAAAAAGTCTGTTTTTTTAAATGCGAGCGATAAAAAATGTAATACTTATTATGCTTGCGGATCGAATTTTGCTGGGTTCCATGCAACCAATTTTAAAATACACTTAATGGTGAAACATGCCGATTTATTTAAGAAGACCGATGAGAATGTAAAAAGGAGGAGGAGTAGTGAGGAGGATGCACTTAATTTTGCACAGACAGAAAGACGCAGTTCATTAGGTTCACAAACAATAAACTCCTTAATATGCGTCAATCTCAACGATTAATTAAAAAGTTTTTGTTTTTTTTATACCCTTGCAGAGGGTATTATAATTTTGGTCAAAAGTGTGCAACGCAGTGAAGGAGAAATCTCCGACCCTATAAAGTATATATATTCTTGATCAGGATCACCTCCTGAGTCGATATGACCATGTCCGTCTGTCCGTCTGTCTGTTTCTACGCAAACTAGTCTCTCAGTTTTAGAGCTATCGAGTTGAAACTTTGCACACATTCTTCTTTCCTTTGCAGGCAGTATATAAGTCGGAACGACCGGGATCGGTCGACTATATTCTATAGCTGCCATATAACTGATTGATCGGAAATGCCATAACTTTGGTGTTTTTTTTAAGTAAGAGGGTTGGGACCAGAGAACTGCAACGAGTATGATTTAATCACCTTTTGACAAAATAGGATCAAATCAAATCACATCATTAGTTATAACATTTCAAATCAATTCATGTAAAAACCAACTTCAAATCAGTTAATGTGAGTTGCGTCGTATGGTTTGCTCGGTTTGAATCAAATCGCTTCAAACCTATCGTACAGTATGATTCACTGACTTTGATTCAAAATTTTTGATAAAGTAGGCTACGATTTAGGCATGTGATTTAAATCATTGAGGTATACTCGAGTAAAAATGTGTGATTGAAAGTTTCAATTCGAAACCTGGAACTTGAAATAATGATGAACTGTACATTTTCAATTTATAACAGTTTACAGCTTATATTATATTATAATATATATATCGGATCATATATAGTTGGCCGATCCTTATGAGAATATCACCATCGAATCAATTTTTTAATAAAAATGTTGGAAACAGCCCCAAGCATCTATAAAACTAGCAGGGTTTTGCCATTTCCGATAGTACAGTTATATGGAGTTATATACCCTTGCAGAAGGTATTATAATTTTGGTCAAAAGTGTGCAACGCAAAGAAGGAGACATCTCCGACCCTATAAAGTATATATATTCTTGATCAGGATCACCTCCTGAGTCGATATGTGCATGTCCGTCTGTCCGTCTGTCTGTCTGTCTGTTTCTACGCAAACTAGTCTCTCAGTTTTAGAGCTATCGAGTTGAAACTTTGCACACACCCTTCTTTCTGTTGCAGGCAGTACATAAGTCGGAACGGCCGGGATCGGTCGACTATATCCTATAGCTGCCATATAACTGATTGATCGGAAATGCCATAACTTTGGTGTTTTTTAAGTTAGATGGTTGGGACTTTCCACACATGTTATATTTAATCAACATATCTTATGTACAAAATTTCATAAGGATCGGCCGACTATATCCTATAGCTGTCATACAACGATCGGAATTGGCATAACTTTGGTGTTTTTTAAGTTAGAAAGATGGGACTTGGTACAGATTCTATTTTGGACAAAATAATCTGATTTGCCAAATTTCATAAGGATCGGCCGCCTATATACGATCCGCTATATATCTAATAATATAAGATGCGTGGCGCCACCTAGCGGACTGCGACTGAACTGCAAGCGTATATCAACTTCGGCTCCGCCCGAAGTTAGCTTTCCTTTCTTGTTATACCCTTGCAGAGGGTATTATAATTTTGGTCAAAAGTGTGCAACGCAGTGAAGGAGACATCTCCGACCCTATAAAGTATATATATTCTTGATCAGGATCACCTCCTGAGTCGATATGAGCATGTCCGTCTGTCCGTCTGTCCGTCTGTCTGTTTCTACGCAAACTAGTCTCTCAGTTTTAAAGCTATCGAGTTGAAACTTTGCACACACCCTTCTTTCCTTTGCAGGCAGTATATAAGTCGGAACGGTCGGGATCGGTCGACTATATCCTATAGCTGCCATATAACTGATTGATCGGAAATGCCATAACTTTGGTGTTTTTTTAAGTTAGAGGGTTGGGAGTTTCTACACATGTTATATTTGACCAAAATATCTTATGTACAAAATAAGGAGGATCGTAAGGATCGGCCGACTATATCCTATAGCTGTCATAGAACGATCGAAATTGGCATAACTTTGGTGTTTTTTAAGTTAGAAAGATGGGATTTGGTAGAGATTCTATTTTGGGAAAACAATCTGATTTGTCGAATTTCATAAGGATCGGCCAATTATATCCTATAGCTGCCATATAACTGATTGATCGGAAATGCTATAACTTCGTTGTTTTTCAAGTTAGAAGGATGGGACTTTCTGTGCATTCTAATTTGGGCCAACTTGTATGATCTGCTAAATGTCATCAGGATCGGCCGTCTATATCCTATAGCTGTCATATAACTGATTGATCGGAAATGCTATAACTTCGTTGTTTTTCAAGTTAGAAGGATGGGAGTTTCAATGGATTCCTCTTTTGGCAAAATAATTCGATTTTCCAAGTTTCATAAGGATCGGGCAACTATATACGATCCGCTATATATCTAATAATGTAAGATGCGTGGCGCCACCTAGCGGACTGCGACTCAACTGCAAGGGTATATAAACTTCGGCTCCGCCCGAAGTTAGCTTTCCTTTCTTGTTAAGTCTACTATTGTCGATAAAGGCGTGTAAATGGTTTATGTCTATGTTTATGTCTGGATGCCAATGATAATGCTATTTGAATTATTCCCACAGTAGGCTCTGGAATGTTGTTTATATATGATTTGATAGGTATGGCAGGGTATACTGGTTTTATGGAGGACTCGTTATCTAGGGTATTTGCAGATACACTACTCATATATGTATAACTGAGCGATCGGAAATGACTCAACTTTGGTGTTTTAAAGAATATAATGTTCAGAGTATAAAGATTTTTAAAATTTTAATGTCAACTATTTTAATCAAGAAAGGACAGCTAATTCGGGCGGTGCCAAAGTTGACATACACTTGCAGTCGTATCGTATCTTGTTGGAGCCTAGAAAATCTTTAAAAATATTTAGGTTGTCCAAAAGAAGGTTGTGGTATTTTGTCCAAAATAAAATCTGTATAGCCCAATATTCTACCTCAATATTTTAATATTCTCAATATTCTGTGACCAATTGCAAAAACAAATGAACGCTCTTGCCTTTTTTTAGAGCATTTTCTTAAAATTATTTAAGTGAGTATTTAGGACACATAAAACCAGACAAGCTTTTACAAGTTTTTTTCAAAAACTTTAAGCTTTTGAACCAACTTTTTAGGTATATGAGCGAAAAGCTTATACTCTAAAAAATTTAAGCTTATATCAATTGAAGGTCTAAAAAATAAAGCTATATGTTGTATACTTATGTTTATATTATAACATATATATCTAGCTTATATTATAGCAGTATAGAATACGGGTTAGAAAAAAATAAGGTGAGGTCGATAAAAATTTTACATTAAACGTATGTAAAAGCAGTTTTTATTCTTGGAATTTAAAAAATATACAGGGATTGTGGATTGTATAAAAAGCTTACCTCAAAACGTTTATGTTACGATTTAACAATTCCACTCACTTTCTATGTTACGGTATTAACACATCACCAATAATAGTAAAAAGTTCTTTTAGTATAAAATACACATTAAAAACGCATTTAAAAATCTGGGTCATACATTTGCAGCTAGTTGCCCATAGATAATAAAAAATCGTGGAAGCATCATGGTGCACCAAAGAGCACCACGTTATTTTTCTACAGTTGCGAATTCCCCTCAGATAGACTGTAATTTCTCATAACAGGCAAGCAAAATAGGGACTGTCTCTGGTAAACGGTCGGGCCACATACTACCGGCTTTCTAGCCCATCACAGACTTGGTCAGTACCAGCTTTACTTAATTCTGGAAATTCAAGACCTACTATTTCTCCGTGGTTGTCGTCTCTGTTGATACAGTGACTGAGAGCCAATGTGGTCTTGAGCTTTGACTGCTGCATTGTCATGTTACCACTCAGTCGGGAATGTGTTCTTGCGTATATCGGTCGAAGTTGATTCAAAATAGAAAGAAACTCATTTGAGTTGTTCGTTTAAGTAATATATTATTTTTTTAAGTGGTTTGCAATCTGTGAAAATCTGTTTATCGCAAAGCATATTCACATGATCAGTGTTTTTGCTTTGGAAAAATGTCATAATAAGCTTGCGAAAGTTATGTTAAACTGGAAAAGTTTGCAAAGTGCACTTTTGAATGTCAAGATTCAAAATTTAACGGGTTTATTATTTACATATACAACTTTTTTTACCCAAATATCTATATATGTATCATTTTGAAACCTATCATGCGAAAACATTAGGGATTTATGGATGCAATACATAGAGGGACTATACAGCCACAGATATCAACAGGTAATTTAAATATTTTGTTTCCCAAATATTAAATAGTAACCTGAAAAATAATTAGTATTCAAAGTTCAACATTTATTTGTATAGCCTTGCAGAGGGTATTATAATATTGATCAAAAGTGTGCAACGCAGTGATGGAGACATCTCCGACCCCATACAATATATATATTCTTGATCAGGATCACCTCCTGAGTCGATATAAGCATGTCCATCTGTCCGTCCGTCTGTCTGTTTCTACGTAAACTAGTCTCTCAGTTTTTTTGCGGGCAGTATATAAGTCGGAACGGACGGGATCGGACGACTATATCTTATTGCTGCGATATAACTGATTAATTGGAAATGCCATACATTTTGTAAGTTAGAAAAATGGGGCTTGGTACATATTCCATGTTAAGCAAAGTAATCCGATTTGCTAAATTTCGCAAGGAATGGGCCGACTATATCAAATAGCTGCCATGTAACTGAACGATCAGAAATGGCACAACCTTGCTACTTTTAAAGATGCTTAGGTCTGTTTTAAACACTTTTATTACAGAATTAATTTGATGCTGAGATTCTCATTATGATCGGCCAATTATATACGATCCGATATACATATATTTATATATAAATATAAGCTGCTACCTAACTGAAAGGGTATATCAACTTCGGCTCCGCTCAAAGTTAGCTTTCCTTTCTTGTTTTTGTTAAAGTTGAAACATAATTCTCAAATACGTACAAATGAAGTTAAAAAATTTCCTGAAGTAAAGACTTCTTGATTGATAGTAATATCATAAGCCCCCAAATATACACGCAAAATTTCTACACGCATAATTTGTTTTTCTTTATGACTCGTATTGCCTGCACCATATTTTCTCCTCTTTTCGAATACTTTAAATTTAATTTGAAGTACTACATTTTTCATTTCACCACCATAATACATCAAGTTCAATAGTAGAAAAGAGTTCAAAAAATTATAAACTATACGTTTATATTTCACGTTATGTTATATTACGTATATATGTATGTTTTGGGTAATTTTAAAAATTATCTTGCAGTATTTTTGCTGAAATTAGTAAGGAAACTTTACTTTTATGTAAAAAGGTGCTTTAACCCAGGGGTGCCCAGTCCCATAGCTCTCGTTCTTCATTTGTTGTTGGATTGCTCTGTCATATGGGAAGAGCAAAGTCATATATGTACATGTGCTGCTCCCAGCATAGGCAAGGAAAATTACAATAACAATTTTGCGTTGTTTAACAATACTTAACATAGTTTTAACACTTTTTGTCATAGTGCGAAGGCATTTTGTTGTTGGATTGCCGAAAACTTTTCACTGCAAGAAATCACTGAGATCAATCACATGTAGAGCCGGTTTACATATTTCTAAAATGCTAAAATCATTTTGATTAATTAAAATCTTTATTGTACCCTTGCAGAGGGTATTATAATTTTGGTCAAACGTGTGCAACGCAGTGAAGGAGACATCTCCGACCCTATAAAGTATATATATTCTTGATCAGGATCACCTCCTGAGTCGATATGAGCATGTCCGTCTGTCCGTCGGTCCGTCTGTCCGTCTGTCTGTCTGTCGGTTTCTACGCAAACTAGTCTCTCAGTTTTAGAGCTATCGAGTTGAAACTTTGCACACATCCTTCTTTTCCTTGCAGGTAGTACATAAGTCAGAACGGCCGGGATCGGTCGACTATATCTTAAAGCTGCCATATAACTGATTGATCGGAAATGCCATAACTTCGTTGTTTTTTAAGATACAAAGATGGTACTTGGTACAGATTCTATTTTGGAATAAATAATCTGATTTGCCAAATTTCATAAGGATCGGCCAACTATATACGATCTTCTATATATCTTATAATATAAGACGCGTGGCGCCACCTAGCGGACTGCGACTCAACTGAAGGAAGGGTATATAAACTTCGGCTCCGCCCGAAGTTAGCTTTCCTTTCTTGTTTTTTTTTTCAGTTAAGTCCGATATATATATATCGGATCGTATATAGTTTCCAGATTCTTATGAAAATTTCACCATCCAATCAAATTTCTAATAAAAATGTTGGAAACAGCCCCAAGCATCTTTAAAAATAGCAAGGTTGTGCCATTTCCGATCGTTCAGTTATATGGCAGCTATAGGAGATAGTCGGCCGATCCTTATGAAATTTGACAGATCGGATTAATTTGTCCAAAATGGAATCAGGCGATCCTTATAAAATTTTGTAGATAAGATATTTTGGCCAAATATAACATGTGTGGAAAGTTCCAACCATCTAACTTAAAAAACACCAAAGTTATGGCATTACCGATCAATCAGTTATATGGCAGCTTTAGGATATAGTCGACCGATCCCGGCCGTTCCGACTTATATACTGCCTGCAAAGGAAAGAAGGATGTGTGCAAAGATTCAACTCGATAGCTCCAAAACTGAGAGACTAGTTTGCGTAGAAACAGACAGACAGACAGACGGACATGCTCATATCATTTCAGGAGGTGATCCTGATCAGGAATATATATAAGAATATATCAAGAATATGTATACGTGCACAGATGTATTTTTGATTTTGTGTATCGGTCGTGGAAGTTATTGATATTTTTTGTCTTCTCCGTAGACGACAAAACCACTTCATAGAGGCTTTAAATCCGATTTAAAAGTTTAAGCTTAAAAAATAGGCATAGAACGAATTAAAATTAAGTAAAGAAATATTAATTTTGATTATGATAGCAACCAAAATAGGAATATTAAACCTTAAAAAGTTATTTGATTTTAGAAAGTCAAGACCTACCATTTTTCCGTAGATGCCGTCTCTGTTGATACAGTGACTGAAAAACAACATGGTCTGGAGCTTTTACTGCTGCATTGTCATGTTACCACTCAGGCCAAAATGTATTCTTGCCAATATCGGTCGGAGTTGTTGTCAATTAGAAAGAAAGACTTTGTGTTGCTCGCTAACATAATAATTTTTTTCTACTATTAATATACTAAATAATATAATATATAATATATAATATATATTATATATATATATATATTATATTATATATATATTATATATTATATTATAATATATTAAATAATACATCATTTTTTTAAGTGATATGTTATCTGTGAGAATCTGTATGTCGCAAAGATCATTCACATAATCAGTGTTTTTGCAAAAAGGACATAATTAGCTTGCGAAAGTAATTTTAAATTGAATAAGTTTGCACTTTTGAAAGAAAATTAAACGGATTCATTGTTTATATATAAAATTTGTTATACCCTTGCAGAAGGTATTATAATTTTTGTTAAAAGTGTCAAACACAGTGAAGGGGACATCTCCGACCCTATAAAGTATAGTATATAAAGGATCACCTCCTGAGTCGATAAAAGCAAGTCCATCCATGTCATGTCTATGTCTAAAGCATGTCTGTCTGTTTCTACGCAAATTAGTCTCTCAGTTTTAAAGCTATCGAGTATATAAATCAGAACGGTCGGGATCGGTCAACTATATCCTATAGCTGCCATATAACTGATTGATCGGAAATGCCATAACTTAGTGTTTTTTAAGCTATGTGTTTTGGGATTTTCATCTCATTTCATTTTTGGCCATATCTTATCTTCAAAATTTCTTAAGGATCAGCCGACTATTTCTTATGCTGGCGTAAACTTTATTTATTTAAAGATGGTCTTGGCTGTTTCCATATAATATATTAATATAAGCTGTTATCTAACTATAAGGGTATATATTTTTTGTCTAGTAGGAGTAAACGTTATATTTAACAGTTTGTTTATTTATTTTAATATGTCAGTCAGAAAGGCACCTTTTCACCACCATAAGATGATCGATGAGTTAGATTGTTGTTCGAAATGGGCATCTGAGCGACTTAGAAACGCAGTACCATCTGCAAATGTCGATGTTTTTAGTAATTTGCTCGGAGGAATATCCGCAGTTGGTCAATTTTATGTAGGTCAGATAATAACTAAGTGCTAGGCATAATATTGTCACTTATAAATCCTATCGGCTGTACAACGCCGGTGTGCTCCCTATTTTTATTCTAGTGTGACAAGAATCAAACTTATTTTGACATCTGTCGGATGCTATGCTGCTTGATTGGGTGTTTCTCAGCCACACTGCCTTCTCTGTGCCCGTTAATTCAGCATGTGACAATAACAATTCAAGATCAAGATCCGCCGTTCAATACCTTTCTGATGTGGATAGCTCGGAAATATTAAACCTTTTTGCAATGATGCTTCAACACGGTTCAGCACTGTGGTGTTTCTTTCTCCAGTTATTTAAACTGCCTCCAGTTAAAACCCAGGGCCCAGTGCTCTAATGATCATCCGGATGGCAAAGACTACGGCGGAACCGGAATCCAACATATTTTACATCAAAGGTTTGCAAAAAACTACTTGTAGTCCAAATCTATAGAAATCCAATCAAGTAACGGAAACCTTTTAAATGTTGACGTTTTATGCCCGCCTTTTTTGTTCAATCTCGAAAGTAAAATTAATGGGTTCGTTTTACATATATATCACCACATTCACAATAATGCCTGAATTAGTGCTGCAACGCTCTCCAAAATATACAGTTATACAAAATATACAGTTGAGCTACATCAACTGTGGAAGGCTCACTCAAATTTAAGCAATTCTATGGATCATTCTGATAAGAATGTGACAGAGAAGAAACATTCGCTACACATCTTCAAAGTGTTTTGTCAGCCAATTCCTGCCACAAATTACACAGTGTTACAAAAAAAACAAAAGTGAATGAACTTTTGAAGTGACATAGTAGGAATTGTTTATTGGGTCGAGTATATCACAAAACCATGTTTGAAATATTTGTAACACCCTCAAAATCTTGATTTATGGTTAAAAACCGTTTTTCGGAACTTCTTTGTGCTTTAAAATTCCTGGACGCGTTTTTTTCAACCGATTTCAAAATTTTCGGTGTTTTTCAATAGTTAAATGTTGTAGCTTTTGAAAAAAAAATATATCTTTGTTTTTGTTAGACAAAATTTTTACACCTGAAACTGAAGTTTTCGACTTTTATTCGTGTTTTTTGGATTTTGACGCCACTTTTCGGTACAATTTACAAAAATTCTGTCATTTTTGCCACATATCAATGTTTTCTCATTAATTCTGAATAAAACGAGACAAATTTCATCAAAAAATAATGAAAATTGGTGAAGTTATAACGCTTTTCCCAAAAAAAGTCAATTCAACCTAGCGAGCGCTCCGGTGTAACAATGTGTATAAGAATAAGAGTATATTGCTTTTTTCTGACAAAAATTCTGTCATTTATGCCACATATTAATATTTTCTCATTAATACTGAATAAAACGAGACAAATTTCATTAAAAAATAATAAAAATTGTTGAAGTTATAACGCTTTTCCCAAAAAAAAACGGTTTTTTAACCATAAATCAAGATTTTGAGGGTGTTAAAAATATTTTAAACATGGTTTTGTGATATACTCGATACACAATTCCGAATAAACAATTCCTACTATGTCACTTCAAAAGTTCAAAATCACTGTTACACTGTGTTATACTAAAAAGTGCTCCTTATGTTAAACTATACCTCCTTTTCGGCCAAACCAAATCAAAAAAGTCCTCAGGGAGCTAAAGCAAAAAAAAGTAACGGTAATGACTTACTTACCCCATTGGTTTTTTTTTTTTTACAATGTGTTTGCTTAAAGTTCAAAACTGAAGCTACAGAGGGGATGTCACAGCCATATCTACTTTCGTCTAGATGTTTTTCTAATATAATGTTTATTAATATAAATATTGAAAGATCAACATTTTTCTTAAACAACTTCTGCAGAGTAACCGTTGCCTTGTAAACACAGCTGCTCTGACTAAAATGGCCGTGTCAACCGTATTTGGGTAACACACATAAACCCTCAGAATGGCGTCCTTGGGTAACTTGTGCAAACATAAGCTTTGAAATGGAAGCGGTTCCATCTTGGACCACGGAAAAGGTCCTATAGGAAAGGAAACTACCGACGAATTTAAAAATTGGTGGTGGAGAGTTCCTATAAGAATATACAGAAGTTACGATGCCATACCCTGTCGAAGTCCTGTTGGATATCTATGAATGCAGCCACCATTTACTTCTTCCGCTGGTATCCATCCAAAATGAACTGTTCCACACGATGCAGCTGTTCGGAGGTCCCGTGTTCTTTTCTAAATTGGTGTGACGGAATAGCTGCTTGGACTCCATAATTATATAACAAGCTGGCCAAAATGCACTATTCCAGGGTCTTTCCAAAAGCTGGGAGCAAACTGATTGGGCGGTAGCTGTTGAGGTCTGTTGGCGGCTTGACATTTGCCGTTTCACGGTTTTGGGTAATGCTCGATCCAAAATGCAGTATTGAGCAGCAGAACCAAGAACAGGAATACACGATATGTAAGCGATTTTACCAAACGATCAGTGATTCCGCCAGGACCAGATGCTTCTGGTTTAGTTTGCTTATAATACTCACGGTCTCTGGAACTGTAAAAGCACGAAGAGGCAAGGAAAGTTGCAAGGAAGCGTCCAGAAAGCTCTCCACATTCTCACACTTGCTCGGGGATGCTTTTTTGAAAGGCTTAAAGCGTTTTTCAAGATCCTCTGGTGCGACCCGTCATTTAAATCGATCTGTCAGCTTCCACAGGGTGGAATTTCGTCCTTATTTGGATTGGCTTCCTCTATCTCATCGTCTATGCAACCGTGCCTGAATAGCTTCAACATGTTTTGAACTTTATCGGCAAGCCGATTTGGGTTGTTTCGAGGTTTCTTTCCTGAGTGCCTAAGTATATTTTTCCTATGCTTTAAATATATTACATCCCTAATCTCGTTAATGATGGGAGTCCTTATTCGCCTGTTGGAATTGAAAGATGTAGGTGGAGTCTGTACTGATTAGAAACTGTACTGAAGGCACCGTAGAAAGTGCCTTGCAAAATTTTTTTTAACAGTTTTCTTGCCGCTTCATTCAGCAAACTTGATTTTAGTTTCTAGATGTAAACTCACTACATCAAGAAACTGAAATCAACCGAGCAGGGTCCGGAACTTGTTGTAATCTGTTCCTGGTGCAAGTAGATCAGGAAGATTACGGGAAGGAGATGAGTCAAGCAATGCGAGGGAAGTGGCACGAGCTTAGATCCTGAGGATTTGCAATGACCATTCTTTGGGAAAAGACAGACCTGTCAGGAAGTGGCTACAACTTGAGTGATTTTGGCAGCAGGAAGGAAGCAGGGACTTCGTGCAGTCTTAGAGAAGGATAACCCGTGTTTTTTGTAAAAGTGGCTTTATTATTATTATTATTAGTAAGGCCTACCCTCCAATAACAATTGTCATTGGGAGTTGTCATTTGTTTGTCATTTTTAGCGCATGCGCTTTTGGGAACTTTGGAAGAGCTTCTGCGCCAAAGCTCTTGTTATTCTTGCTTATTTTGGAGTTGTAGTAGGTCTTAATGAATTATAAACCGGAATTGCAATTGTTTTTATTCGGCCGCTATCAAAAAGCTGGTAGCGCTACACATGGTATGATCTTCTGATTTCCATAAGAAAAAAAATCGTTCATTGGAAATGTTCGAGGAGAAATCATACAAGCACAAAAATAATAATACAGGAAAGCTAACTTCGGGCGGAACCGAAGTTGATATCCCCTGCAGTTAAGGTTGTTCCATTTCCGATCGTTCAGTTATATGTCGTCTGTAGGATATCGTCTGCCGATACTTGTAAAATTTGGCAGGTGGAATAATACTGCCCAGAATAGAGTCCGTAGAAAGTCCCATTATTCTAGCTTAAAAGACACCAAAGTTATGCCAATTGCGATTGTTCAGTTATATGGCAGGATATAGTCGGCCGATCCTTATGAAATTAATTGCAGATAGAAAAATGCAGATAAGATATCTTGGACAAATTTTATATGTGTGCTAAGTTCGATAGTCGACCGATCCTGGCCGTTCCTACTTATATGTATACTACCTTCAAGGAAAAGAAGGATGTGTGCAAAGTTTCAACTCGATAGCTCCCATATAACTGAACAATCGGAAATGGCACATCCATGCTACTTTTAAAGATGCTTGGGGCTGTTTCCAAAATTTTTATTAGAATATTGATTATCTCATAAGTAAATTCTGGCTTTCTACATTCTTTGTGATCTCAATGTACTCCGTATTAAGGGAACACCATCTATACTCAAATATTGGACGGACCAAAGATATACATAAAGTTTTTGTTATGTACGGGTAACTAAATTGTTTTGACCATATTTTAAATAAACCTTTGCCTTATTAAACTTGGTGGAAATATTCTTGGGAAATGTAACATTCAAATCTATGAGGGCACCCAGGTCGTTATCCTGAGTTCATCCTTCTAAGGCGCACACATAAGGAATTTACATAGACTGGTGATGACGGGATCAATGAAATGTCTTGGGTTTACGTATAAATCTATTAATTTTTATGGAATATGCTAAACACCAATTCTGAAATTTATAGATTGGACACTAGTGTATCTACTCAGTTCCGAAATCAAGCTTAACGTCATTAGCGTGCATAATTAAAATTAAATTAGTTAAGGCAAGGGACAGGTATTTAAAAAATATTGTAAAAAATAAAAGGGTAAATGATATCTGTTAAACCATTCCGAAAACCATCCATAACATATACTATGTTCCCTCCACTATGGTTACATGGTTTATATGTGATCGGTAAATTTAAATTTAAAATCTAATAACTTATTATTATTATTATTAGTAATAAGACACCTAGATCGTTAACCTAACTAAATCGTTCTAAGGTCTACAGATAAAAAAGTACGTAGATTGGTGAAGGCTAGATCGATAAAATGACATGAGTTTACATTTCGATTCATTAAGCTTTAGGTTATTTGCTAAACACCAATTTTAAAAATTATCCAAATCGGATTGAATCGGACTGGTCGCTAGTGAATTTATACTGAAGACAAAGCTTAACGTCATCAGCGTACGTAAGTACAAGTGAATTAGTTAAGGCAAGAGGGAAAGTCGTCAATAAACAGTGTAAAATGTAGGGGTCCAAGATGGCTTCCTTGGGGCACCCCAGATGTGGTGCGGACTAAACGCTAGATAACATCTTTAAAGAAGACACGTTGGCTTCTCCGAGATAAGTAGCTCGAAATCCTGGAGATCAGTTGGGAATCCCAAAAGACTCAGTTCATTTAAAAGAATCAAATTGATAACAGAGTCAAATGCTATAGAGTATTCAGTGTAAATTACTTCTGTTTGTAAGTTCCGAAACCCAAGCGTGACAAAAGATGTTAGCTCCAATAAGTTGGTAGTGGTGAAGCGGCGCTTCATGAAGCCTTGTTGGCACGGTGATGTTTTAGAATTATAAAGGGGTTTCAAATGTAGAGTGATTAGTTTTTCAAAAAGCTTTGGAGTTGCTGATTTTAGCGAGGCCTCTGTATTTGGCATCGTCGGATTTTATCCCTTTTCTTTGCAGCGGAATAATGTGAGATTCCTTTCTCATGAGGGGAAGATCGAAGAGATGAGATGTATTTAATAGTTTAAGGAGAGGTTTGCACAGTGCCTTGACACAGTTCATCAAAAAAAATTCATCGGGGCCTGGCGAATGCACGGGCTTAATCAGATAATAATAATAAAAATAAAGATCATATAATAAATCACCTACTTTTATCAAAATATGGGCTATGGAGTTGGCTAATTGATAAGGTTGGCAGAGCTGGAATGTTGCTTGATGAACGTGATTATATGAGTTTTAAAATATAAGCAGAGGAGGAAATTACACATGTTTGCGCTACGTGTTTACAAAATTATAAAACTACTGACCAGCTGGGCAAAATCGGACAGAAGATAAGAAACGAATCAAATAGCGGACAAGTGTTGCCAGTATGTAGGCGGTTCAGACAAAGGTATATAGGAAAAGGTTACAAATAAAGATTGACCGGACAAAATGATTTTAATGCAAAGAAATTCTATGTCACCAAACATTACAGAATTTAACACCATCACCTTCGCAGAAATCTATCACGTGTAACAGTGGTGTATTTACTTGGAAAAATTTAACAGCTAAAACAATGTTTCTTTAACAATGTTTCTGTAAAGACTATAATATGGGTTGCAAAGAAAGAATTGTCAAAACACAGTTTCGGATGTTTTCGGATGTGTAAGAGAAGAAATTGGTTTTTTTCACTTAATATGGAAGGTTGGTTAGTGACTCAAACATGTGAGAGTTTCACTTCCACAGGATTGGCAATTTTTTTCTTTGCCATACTTGGCTGTTGTTCTAGGACAAAAATGCTCTCCGGTCAAAATCTTACAGAACAAATAGTATTGAAACAAATCCTCGGGAATCAAATATATGTTAAGATGGTGCGATCACCTGTAAGGGTTTTGGTGTCGCATTGGAGACTCATTTAGCAGCTCAAGACTACTATACTGTGAATCAAACGGACAGAGATGATCATTGATTTTGATAATCCAGTTTTTAAATCCACTCTTAATAAAAGAAGCGGCTTAAAGAAGCGGAGCAGAGCTATGCTTTGAAGAACATTAACAAATTTAATAATTTACCTTCAAATATACTCTACATTGAGATAATATTAAGACTGATTACTACTACTATTATTACGAAACTATTGTTACGAAAATTAAAACCAACACCATAGACTTCTACTGAACAAATATACTTTTGATCGTTATATATTATATCGTATATAGTATATAGTTGGCCGATCCTTAAGAGAATTTTACCATTAAATCAATTTTCTAATAAAAACAAGAAAGGAAAGCTAACTTTGGGCGGAGCCGAAGTTGATATACCTATGGAGACTTATATGCCCCAAATAAGTATAAGTACTATTAATATTTATTAAAGATAAATTGCATTATTAGGGTGGATAAAAAGAATTGGTTAAATTTATAGGTTGTGAATATTAGGACGATTTCTTGAAGAGTGAATCTTCTTGTAGCGAGTAGTCTTTCAGTATGCCCAAAGGGTTTTTAGATACCACGGCGAAGAAGTATTTATTTGTTGCTATTTTAAATTGTGTCGGTTGACTCACTACAGTACTCCCCCTTAGACTTCATGGTGCAAAGCGAGCAGGGAGTCTAATTGTACGCCGGGGTCTTGGAGGTGAGGTTGTTTCCGGTGGCTCTCCAAGAGCCTGTAGGTCTGATCCTTTATTTGGTAGTTCCAGCGTTGAGATTTTGTCTATCGGGTGTTGCATTATTACGAAGGCGGGCTTGAGGCGGTCCACCGATACTTTGACTGCACGTCCAGCGACGGATAAGGTGAAGTGTTTGTCGTTCCTTTCGATGACTTCAAATGGACCGTCATATATAAGATTGTCAAATATCTCCCTTCCGCCTTTTTGTCTTTTGAATTTCGCGGCTATGTACAAAGCGCTACAGAGCTCGTATCTGGCAATACTATACATAATTTGAAAGGTCTTGACGTAACCTACAAAACGACGGTATGCATGATTAGTTTGGATATTGCGTTCAACAGTTATAGACGTGTAAACATGGAGTTCACTAACGCCGAAATTCGCGCTATTTTAAAGTTTTCCTTCGTTAAAGGCAAATCCGCTAGAGAAACGTTCCGTGAGATTAATGGTGTTTTGGGGGATGGTACTCTATCACTTCGAACCGCGGAGGAATGGTTTCGACGATTCAGAGCCGGTGAAAATGACACCATGGATAAGCCAGCCGGCGGAAGACCTGTGACGACAAATACCGATCAAATCATGGAATACATCGAGTTAGACCGGCATTTGGCATCTCGTGACATCGCCCAGGAGATGGGAGTTAGTCACCAAACCATTTTAAACCATCTGCAGAAGGCTGGATACAAAAAAAAGCTTGATGTTTGGGTGCCGCATGATTTGACGCAAAAAAACCTTCTGGACCGAATCAACGCCTGCGATATGCTGCTGAAACGGAACGAACTCGACCCATTCTTGAAGCGGATGGTGACTGGCGACGAAAAATGGATCACATACGACAATATCAAGTGAAAACGGTCGTGGTCGAAGGCCGGTGAATCGTCCCAAACAGTGGCCAAGCCGGGATTGACGGCCAGGAAGGTTTTCCTGTGTGTTTGGTGGGATTGGAAGGGAATCATCCACTATGAGCTGCTCCCATATGGCCAGACGCTTAATTCTTCCATCTACTGCGAACAACTGGACCGCTTGAAGCAGGCGATCGACCAGAAGCGTCCAGAATTGGCCAACAGGAAGGGTGTAGTGTTCCACCAGGACAACTCCAGACCACACACTTCGTTGATGACTCGTCAGAAGCTACGGGAGCTCGGATGGGAGGTTTTATCGTTTCCACCATATAGCCCGGACATAGCGCCAAGTAATTACCACCTGTTCCTGTCCATGGCGAACGCCCTTGGTGGTGTAAAGTTGAACTCAAAGAGGCTTGTGAAAAGTGGCTGTCCGAGTTCTTCGCAAATAAGGAGGGGGGCTTCTACGAGGGAGGTATTATGAAGTTGCCGTCTAGATGGAAACAGATTATCGAACAAAACAGCGCATATTTGAACTAAATCCGATCACTGTAACACTTTTTATAAAGCATTGAATAAAGAGCAAAAAAGCGGAAGGGAGATATTTGACAACCTTATAGAGGTTGAAGTGAAGTGCGTACGGCATCATTTCGTTGGAAATATATACTCATATATAAATATATATGGTTTGGAGGTATCATGATGAGCTGTTTGTGCTGAACGGATCTCTTGAGTGATTTTTTCCAATTCTTTGGCATATTCCGTTTGGGATTGTATTTTATTTGATTGGTGGAAAAACTCTCCCGGTAATCTGGGCGTAGTTCCGTATACTAGCTGTGCGGGTGTTGCTTGAATGCCCGGTTTGTAAGCTGTGCGAAGTCCTAAAAGAATTATTGGTAGTTTCTGTGGCCAATTCGCCTGGTTTTTGCTCATGATGGCAGCTTTTAATGTTCGATGCCAGCGTTCAATGATTCCGTTTGCTTGTGGATGATATGCGGTTGTACGTAGGTGATCGATTCCCAGTAGCCTTGATAATTCATTGAATAGCCTCGATTCGAATTGTCTGCCTTGATCCATTGTGATTCGAGCCGGAATGCCAAATCTGGAGATCCAAGAGCGAATGAGGGCGGATGCTACGGTATCGGCTTGCATGTCGATGGATTCTGGCCACCTCGTGTACCGATCTATAATGGTGAGGCCAGATTGTGGTAGTGGTCCAATAAGATCCAGATTGATGTGCTCGAATCTTTGGTTGGGTAGTGTGAAGTGTTGAAGAGGTGAACGAACGTGACGGGTGATTTTTTATCTTTGACATGGAATGCAGTCATTTACGAACTCGGAGATTTCTTTGTGCATAGAGGGCCAAACGAATCGTTGTTTTGAAAGTTTTATAGTTGCCTTAAGGGGGCATGCGCACTTGTAACTTTCAAAAAATCGATTTTTTTTTTTTGAATTTTCTTAAAGTGTATATATTTAGAAATGTGTTCACAAAATTTTGAAATGATCCGGTGAAAATTCATTGAGATACACATGTATAAAGGTAGGGGCGTCCGGTTTATGTAATAATGACTTTAAACACGTTTTTCTCAATACAACGTTTTTGAAGTCGGTGACCACTCTTACTCGAAAACTAGTGACCCGATTGTCTTGAAACTTAGCATGCTTATATATATGTTATATTTTACCAAAATATCTTATGTACAAAATTTCATAAGGATCGGCCGACTATATCCTATAGCTGTCATAGAACCATCGAAATTGGCATAATTTGGTGTTTTTATACCCTTGCAGAAGGTATTATAATTTTGGTCAAAAGTGTGCAACGCAGTGAAGGAGACATCTCCGACCCTATAAAGTATATATATTCTTGATCAGGATCACCTCCTGAGTCGATATAAGCATGTCCGTCTGTCCGTCTGTCTGTCTGTCCGTCTGTCTGTCGGTTTCTACGCAAACTAGTCTCTCAGTTTTAGAGCTATCGAGTTGAAACTTTGCACACATCCTACTTTTCCTTGCAGGTAGTACATAAGTCTTTCTAACTTAAAAAACACAAAAGTTATGGCATTTCCGATCAATCAGTTATATGGCAGCTATATGGCAGTTCTGACTTATATACTGCCTGCAAGAAGGATGTGTGCAAAGTTTCAACTCGATAGCTCTAAAACTGAGAGACTAGTTTGCGTAGAAACAGACAGACGGACAGACGGACATGCTCATATCGACTCAGGAGGTGATCCTGATCAAGAATATATATACTTTATAGGGTCGGAGATGTCTCCTTCACTGCGTTGCACACTTTTGACCAAAATTATAATACCCTCTTCAAGAGTACATCATTATACCTTTCACATATTAAAGCGATATTAAAAAAAAAATGCAATAGTTTACGAGAAAAAAATTCAGGAAAAATTTCTATTTTTTGGCGCTCCAACTGCGTATGCCCCCTTAACTCCATCGTGTGCAATGTTGTGTAGCTTCTCAATGATATTGTTTCTAGGTGGCTGTGGTATGAAAGGCCGTACGCTAAAAGTAGATACATCGCAAATTTGTGAGTGATGTGTATGAGGAAAATATTGCTTTTAACTGAAGCAAGCTGGTGTTGGAATTGAGTAGTTTTTGGAGTTCTGGGCAGCGTAATTGCGCATCGCTTATTTCATTAAAATTAATGCAATTGTCTCCGATGGCTTCGATGCAGGAAAGCGTATCTGCGGTTGTATTTTCGTCTCCTGCTACGTGTGTTATAAATGTGATGAATTGTCCTATGAAATCCAATTGGCGAAGTTGCCACGGGGATGCTTTTTCGGGTTTTTGATCGAAAGCGTATACTAAGGGTTTGTGGTCAGCACGGATGTGAAAAACCCTGCCTTCCAGCATGTGGCGGAAATTTTTTATTCCGAGGTAAATTGCTCGGAGTTTCCGATCGTATGTGCTATATTTTCGTTGTATTTCTGAGAGCTTAATGCTGAAGAATTCCATTGGCTGGTATTCAGAGTTGATGACTTGATGTAGAACCGCTCCCACTGCTATGTTGCTTGCGTCTGTCCTTAGCGAGAGGTTTACGTTCGGTGCTGGATGTGCCAATAGTGCAGCTTGTTCTAAAGAATTTTTCCAACTGTTGAATTTGTCGATTGTTACTGTTCTCCAGTTGATTGGGGTGGAATCGTTTTTCTTAATACCTGGTAAAAGCTGCACCAGTGGAGCTTGATGTTGAATAACATTAGGGAGGAATCGTCTATAAAAGTTGATCATTGCGAGGAATCGAGGCTTTTAGCTTGGTTTGTAGAAGTTTAATACCCTGGTGGTTAATTTTATGTCCTAAGAACTCAATTGATTCTTTTCCAAAACTACATTTGCTGGGGTTTATCATGAGATTGTACTCTTGCAGTTTATCGAAAACTTGGCGCAGATGGATATGATGTTGTTGTATTTTGGCCGATATATATCGTCGACGTAAACAAAGACAAAGTCTAAATCTCTGAATACTGTATGCATATAGCGTTGAAATGTTTGAGCTGCGTTACACAGTCCAAATGTCATGTGTGTGAATTCAAACAGACCAAATGGAGTTGTTATGGCCGTTTTAGGGATGTCTTTAGGTTCTATAGGGATTTGATTGTATGCGCGGTTGAGATCGATCTTGGAGAAAATAGTTTTTCCATAGAACACGTGTGTGCAATCTTGTATGTGTGGTAGTGGATACCGGAACGGTGTGGTTTGCGCATTGCGGGCGCGGTGGTCACCGCATGGTCTCCATTTGCCAGTAGGTTTTCGTACCATGTGTAAAGGTCAAGCATATGGGCTTTTAGAAGGTCATCATACTCCCTGTCCATTAAATATAGAAAATCGTTCTTTGCTGCTCGGAGTTTCTCTGGGGTCAGTCTTCGTGGTCGCGCGAAGGGGGGTGCTCCTTTGGTTTCGATGACGTGGGTGACGCTAGTCTTTGACGATGGACGATGTGTGATTGTGTTAAATTGTATGATGTCTTTAAATTCCTCCAACAGTTGAGCAAATGCGTTGGATGTGTTGATTGTTTTAATAATTGATGAATTTTGATGTGTGTGGATACCACAGCATGTCAAGCGTGTTTTGGCATCAACTAACTTAGCCTCCTCGATGTTAACAAGGAGGTTGTAGTGTAGAAAATCTGATCCAATGATTGGAGTATTGGTATCAGCAATAATAAAGTTCCAAGTGTAAGGACGACGTAGTCCTAGGTCCAGTGTCAAGCGGATGGTGCCGTATGTTTTTATTCCTGTGCCGTTCGCTGCAAAGAGTGTATGGCGATTGGCGTTTTGTATATTCTTGTGAATAGTGCTGGATGGAATAATCGAAACGTCAGCTGCTGTATCGACTACAAATTTTCAACCAGATTGGGCGTCTGATACGAAAAGTCGGTTGCAGTAAGAAATTCTGTGACCATTGATTTGAAATGCTTGATGATAAGAAGAGACGAAATTACTTAATCCGTCAAAGCTGCCTCTTGATCCTCTGACGGTTGCATTTAGTTTTTTTCTGCACAGTGGCACAGTTTTTTTGCTGTACAGCTGCAACGCTGTGCATCTCTGCCGTACTTGTTGTGGTACCAATACAGTTGTTGGGACGATCAATCCTTAGAAGGTGCATTGTTGCGGTAATAATTTTGGGGTCGCTGATTACACAGTGCAACAGTGATTCTGAACTTTTGAAGTGACATAGTAGGAATTGTTTATTGGGTCGAGTATATCACAAAACCATGTATTACAGCCTCAATTTATGGTTAAAAACCCGTTTTTCGGGACTTTTTGCGCTTCAAAATTCCTGAACGCGTTTTTTTAAACCGATTTCAAAATTGCCGGTGTTTTTCAATAGTTTAAAACTTCTTTCAATAGTAGCTTCTGAAAAAAATATATATCTTAAATTTTTTTTAAACGAAAAAGACAAAATTTTTACACCTGAAACTGAAATTTTCGTCTTTTATTCGTGTTTTTCAGATTTTGACGCCATTTTTTCGGTACAACTTACAAAAATTCTGTCATCCATACCACATATCAATGTTGGCTCAATAATTCTGAATAAAACGAGACAAATTTCAAAATGTCATCATCATTCCCATCATTCTAGCTTAAAAGACACCAAAGTTATGCCAATTCCGATCGTTCTCTAACTTAAAAACACCAAAGTTATGGCATTTCCGATCAATCAGTTATATGGCAGCTATAGGATATAGTCGACCGATCCCGGCCGTTCCAACTTATATACTACCTGCAAGGAAAATAAGGATGTGTGCAAAGTTTCAACTCGATAGCTCTAAAACTGAGAGACGATAGCTCTAGAAACAGAAAGACAGACGGATAGACGGACATGCTCATATCGACTCTGGAGGTGATCCTGATCAAGAATAAATATACTTTATAGGGTCGGAGATGTCTCCTTCACTGCGTTGCACACTTTTGACCCAAATTATAATACCCTCTGCCAGGGTATATAAATGGAAACAACCCTAAGCATATTTAGCTAGCCTCAGCTCCAGCTATCTAAATTCGCGCAAAATGTCCAATTAAGGCATCACCATTACTAGCTGCCCCCTTTATTAGTTACTCGAAAAATGGTACGACTGGCGTATAAGCGTGAACAAGCAAAAATATGATACAAGCTCATTACATTCCACAATTACCTATCAACAACATCATTATACCATTCAAAAACTATGTCACATCGGTGTACACAACGACAGGTGTACACATGGACACGCTTTTTTTTTTATATTCGTATTTTATTTATTTTCTCTTATTTAAATGTTAAATTTATCCTACCAATTATTTACATTACTATAAATTTAATTTATTAATGGGGCTAGTGGAGATTGATGCTGCTGTGTTGGACGGTACGGCCGTGAAGCAATGCTTCGCCCAACTCCTGCAGCTTAGTCCTCCCCCCCGTTACGCACCCTCTCCAGGGCTCTCAGCTCCTTCATGACCTTCGCCACAAACTTGGCTGTGGCTTCCCATTTGCGCCCCGACTCCATCATCAATGGCACCATGCTCTCCTGTGAGAAGGTCTCCTCCAGACTCTCCTCCAGGTTGATGCGCTCCTCGTCGAAGCGCCGACAGTCGAAGAGGACATGGTAGGCGTCCATGACCCCCCTGTCACATGAGGGGCAGCCATCCTCTCGTTCTCATCCTCTCGCATGTAGAAATCCACCTCACCGTGCTTTCTTCTGGTTCATTTGCCCACATCCGGAAAGAGCCTATGCGTCCAACGTCTCTTTGTGGAGTTCGCCCATAAGCTCTGCCAGTTGGCCAGGCTTCTGGCTCTCGCCGCTAACTTTCTAGCCGACGCCGACGTGGTTTCGTCCTGCGCCGTCTCTGCCAGCTCTGACCTCTCCCGGACCAGTTCCCTTAGCGGAATGAGACCGGCGATGACGAGTGCCGCGTCGTTCGACACCGTTCTAAAGGCGCATGACGTAACGCACAAAGCCTATAATCGGCTTCGATGCCCCGCACATAAGACCGCACGGTCATTGCCTCGGCCCACACCGGGGCGGCATAGAGTATCTGCGAGCTTACCACGCTGGTGATCAGCTTACGCCTTTCCTGCCTCGGGCCTCTAATGTTGAGCAGCATGCGTGAGAGTGCCCTTATCGTCTCACTTGCCCTCTTGTGAGCTTACTCCAGGTGCTCCCGGAATGAGAGCCTCGTGTCCAGCATCACTCCGAGGTATTTAATGGCTCCCTTTGAGGTGATGGCCACTCCTCCTACTCGGACCGTCGCCGTTTCCACTTTTTTACGGCTCTAGATTAGCACTGCCTCCGTCTTGTGCGGTGCCAATTGTAGTCCGGCGGTGGACAGCCAAGCCTCCACTTTTTCGATCGCACGGTTCGCAGTAGCTTCCACCTCCCCGACTGTCTCCGCAACGACCACCACTGCAACGTCATCGGCGAATCCAATTACGGATGTTCCCTCGACCATAGGAATCCGAAGAACACCATCGTACATTGCGTTCCAGAGCAGTGGCCCGAGCACTGAGCCTTGGGGCACTCTTGCGGTAACCTCGCGCTCTTTGTGTCCCTCGTTCGTGTCAAATAGAAGGGATCTATTGCTCAGGTAGCTATCCACTATCCTTAGGAGGTATCGAGGTATGCACATTCTCGTCAGCGCCTCTAACGTCCGAGACCAGTTCGCTGAGTTAAAGGCGTTCTTGATGTCGAGTGTTGTTACCAGGCAGTACTTTTTGGTGCCCCCTTCCCACCGAGTGCCTTGAATAGCGCTTGCTGCCAGGTCCTTTACCCGCCTAATGGCGTCCACCGTCGACCTGTCCTTTCGGAAGCCATATTGCTCCGCTGCCAAGCCTCCGACCCTGCTTATGGCCCCCTGTAGTCTCGTTGATTTTTCCTAGTCTCCTAGTTCCTAGTCCACAGAGTCTAGCAGGCAAATCGGTCTGTAGGATGCTGCTTGCCCGGGTGGCCAGGCTTTGGCAGGAGGAGTAACCTCTGAACCTTCCATGTTGCCGGAAAGGGACCCTCCAGTAGGCACTGATTGAATACGGGAGCCATCTTCTCTGTTATCAATGCCAGGACTATCTTTAGTGCCCTATTTATCACCGCGTCCGGGCCGGGGGCTTTACTGGGGGCTAGTTTGCTGTCCGTCTTGCGCACCTCCTCCACTGTGACCAGCTCCACCGACTCCACATCGTCGTTCTCCAGGTTCAGCCGCGATCCCTCGTTCTGCTCGTTGGGGAAAAGAACATCGATTATGCCTCTCAGTTCCACGGGGTCAGAGGGGGCCTGGTTGCCCGCCCTTACCTTCTTGGTAACAATCCTGAAGGCCTGGCTCCATGGGTCGTGTTCAGCCTCGTCGCACAGCTATAGGAAAACCTCCCTTTTACTCTCCCGTATGGCTTTTTTTAGGGCTTTCCTCGCCTCTTTAAATTCGGATCGTCTCCGTTCCTGTGAATCCGTACCACGCTCGCGCTGCAGCGTTCTCCTGGCCTTTAGGCACTCCTTTCGGAGTAGAGACATTTTGCTGTTCCACCACGGAGACGGTCTGTGGTGACGCGAGTAGGTCGTTCAAGGCTTCATACTTGCCCTGCAGACCTCGTCTAGAGTCTCCGCGAGTGCTGCCGCCGTTTCGTTGGCCGAGGCGAAGGAGACAACAGTCGCGCTTTGCACTCGGTTTATCGCGGCTTGGACGTCGAGGGTATCCTGGCGGTACGCCTTTCCACAGTAGGGTGGGCTCAGGTCAGCCCGGCCCGCCTCGAGTGAGCATAATATGGCTTCATGGTCGCTGGCGGTGAAGGTGTTAGCAATTCTCTACTTGGAGCCGCGGCCCAAGCTTCCGCTCGCAAAGGTCAGGTCGATTATCGATCCTGCACCTGCTCTGTTAAAGGTCTCCTGGTTACCCTCGTTGAGTAGCGTCAGGTCCAGGGGAGCCAGTATCTCCAGCAGGGCTCTACCTCTGGCGTTTGTGGTGCGACACCCCCACTCCTGGGCCCATGCGTTGAAGTCCCGAGCTATGAGCACTGGATGCTTGCCTCTGGCGCCGATCGCTAAGTCTTCCAAGACCTTACAGAAAGCATCGTGGAACAAGCTGGGTGCTAGGTAACAGCTATATACACAGGTGCCTTTCCATTGTACTCTTGCGAACCCTTCTTGATTCGACTTGGGCCCGCTTCCCTAGTCCCTTTGAAGAACCAGATTGCCGCCTTTCCAGTGGTATCCGTCACCCACTCCTCTCCCGATCCGACGCTGTACGGCTCGCTTAGGATGGCCACGTCTACCCCCGCTTCGACCACCGTATGCCTCAGAAGGTCTTGCGCCGCTCTACAGAGATTCAGGTTGAACTGAATCACTTCCATCCTGCTCTATCATTAACAGCCACCTTGGAGTGCGGACACCGCCGGCTACCGGTTTGGTGTTTGGTATCCCGCTCGCCCCTCTCCGCGCACACAAAGCATACGCTATCATTGTGGCATCTGGCTATTTTATGCCCTTTCTGTCCGCAGCGGATGCAACACCCACTCCTATCTGTAGTGCTTCTACACTTACCAGCGATATGGCCGACTTCCAGGCACCTCGGTTGGTTGTCCCTCTCACGGATACGACACACAGTCCAACCAATCCTTATTCTTCATCTGCTTACCACCTCCGCCGCTTTTTTCCTTGGGAGTCCAATAATGGCAGTTTGGGTGTCCCTTGAGGTCCCTCGCAGGCTCCTGATCAGGACTGAGTCTGCGGCCACGCTGAACTGCTCGACCATTGCCTTGCGTATGTCCCCTTCCTTAACCAAGGGATCGAGGTCCCTTAGCTCCATGAAGCGGAGCTTGCTGTCCTCGGACAGCGCTCGCACCTCTGCAGCTCCCTGGAGCATCTTCTCGAGATTCTCCCTCATGGCGTCCGTGCTGGCCCCGCGATTCTTCTTGAACTCCAGCAGAAGATTCCCGCTCGCGGTTCGGCGCACCTTGCGCACGACAAATTCGTTTAGCTGCCCGTCCTGCCGTCTGGTGACCATCGCCAGGACCTCGCTATATTTAAGCCCCTTGGCTTCCACTATCAACGCGTCAGGGCGAGTGGACGTCCTGGACTTCTTCCACTTCGCCGATTCCCATCGCGGTCCTGCTTCAGCGGCGTTGGCTGGCGTGCTCGGCCCCGCGCCCTCGGCACTTCCGTTATTGGGGCGGTTGGCTGTCCTTTGCGAGGGACCTAGCCTTGCGGCTGTTCTCAGAGCCTGAGCGGGTGCTCGTTGCTCACCCTGCAAATAGATCTCAGACTGCAGAGATACTTTTTTCCGCCGTATAGGCATTGTCTGCACCTGCTTGTCAGCCAACGGGGCGCCTTGCTGGCCACATCTCGGGCAAATAGCCTCCAATATCGGCCCCGGTTGGCTCTCATCGATTTGACAGATGAGAGCACCACTGAGTCCTTCCTGCAGCTCCTTCATCCAACAGAGCATCCTCTTCATTTTCATGTTTATGCTTCTAACCTACTTCTTGTGGATTTGCAGGATGATGTCCTCCAGAATCCCCTCCAGTTCAGTCAGCATGCCGGCGCAAGTCCGCTCACTTGACGCTCTAGTTTTCTTCGCCGGAGTTGATCTTTGAGGTTCCGAGGGGCTTGAGGGGTCCCTCGCCCTCTTGGGGGTTTCTTTCTCAACATTCGACTCTCTTCGCGCGGCGGTCCGTGCCGCCTGCAGAATGGGTGAACGCAGTATCGTCGATCTGCTCATGAACGCTGATGATTACTTCAAATTTTGGCTTGTCGCAGGATCTGCCGGGGCGGCCAAGCTAGCCACCGCCTCGTCAGCTGAAATTGGGATCTGTTTTGGGGCCTCCAGAATCCGTGCCCCGGCCGTGGGTTTCCCCCCTCGTGGGGGGAACTTGACCACTTGAGTGGTTGCCACCTGGAGTAATGTCGTTGGTGTACATCATCCTTCGGGTTTGCTTTTTATACCTACTGCCCTCTCTGTCGGTGTTTTCCGCTGAGCGCCCTCTACCGGTACCGCTTTCGTCGGGGTTAGACAGCACTACCGATCAGCTGGATCATTTGGTCCAACATTCAGCATCGCTAACCAGCGCAAAGCGGGAAAACAATGCCACCGAAAGAGAGGAAATCCAGAAAAAGCTGCGCTTACCCCGTCCCCCTGGCCCTAGGACGTCAGCTGTGAATCCGGGGCCGGCCTGTCCTCCTAGCTGAACCTCGGGGATGCCTTCACTCCTACATCTCAGGTAAGCCGTGGTGCGAGTTCTGTCGGGATCTCACGGGCTTGGATCCATCACGGGGCCGTATAGCCGCGCACATACCGCAGCGCTTCGTGGCGCCTGTCCGTCTCGTTTAACCTATCACTTCACTCTCCTACACATAGACACGTGTACACATAGATCCGTGGCTCACGGACTTCCCGTGGGTAAGTCCGCCAGCTGTACGCGAGTCAAACGCGAGTATAAGGAAGCGACTGTAAAGGATCCAGGATCCTTGGCGTAACTGAAGCATACTGAAGCAGGTATCCTGGTATCGGAGCATAGAAACGGACCGGTCTAGCATACGCCTTATCGCTTCCTGTTCGAAACAACCAGGTGTGATCCTGCAAAACGAAGGGTGACCAGCTCGATAACTCAAGTGCAACAAGAAACCAATCAGGGACACCACGGTCCAGTCAGAGCACTTCTGATCCAAGCTCGCTGAGGCGTACGCACAGTGAACACCTGGAGTAAAGGAGCCGCGACGCCCAACCTGTGGTCGGCCACAAATTCCGGGGCCTAGGAACGCAACCGGGAGTGTGTCCTGAAGGGTAGGAAGGCCATTTGTGTTTCACAGCGGAGCCGAGCAGAGGCGAACGGAGGAGCAGCGAAGGTTCGGCGAAGGAGTCAACTCCGGTGAAGACCTAGAATAAAGGAGGCGTTATTGTAAAAGATGCTATCCGTGTTATTTCTGGGCTCTCTGTTATTTCCGGCAACCACGTCGAATCAATAAATTTGGTGGAATGATCCCATAACCTCAGTGTGCTAGCCAGGAAGGAGGAAGAAACTGAGTGAACTGCATAGAATGCTCGGTCTCCCAGTAGACGGAACAGTAGAGTCAATGAGGGCCCCGGGTGGCACAGTGGGTAGTCGAGACAAAGGACGACGAGGTGTTGGTGGTCACGCGCGTATTTGAAGAAAAATACACGACCTCTGTGTGTCTACTACACCCCAAAGACAAGGAGCGGTGAGCGAGTCAGAGGCACTCATTCAAGTCTGCTGGAAGCGGAGTTGAAAAGTGGAAAGAGCTTGGAGCCATAAGTTCGAAAGCCGAAAGCATAGTCCAGGTGGACTATAGGAAGGTGGCAAAGCAAGTGCGGGATTGGTCATTCAGGTTCGACGGAACTAGGGACCCGCTGAAGTTCGTGGACCGAATGGATTGTTCCACTAAGATGTAGGATATAAACACAATCCCGCAGGCCAGAATTACTCTAGGGCAGAGCGCAAAGGGTGTTCATAATAAACGATGGGGAGTGGCCAACATGGGAGAGTTCAGGAAGACTTTCGAGAAATTTTCCTGTCAAAAGGATATTTTGAGAAGTTGGCAGATCAGGTACCGCAATGAAAGCAGCGTCGGGGAGAGCCTTTCAAAGAGTACATGGTGGACCTTCAGACCTCCAGTCCACGAAGGAAGTTATAGAAAGGATCGTAGAAAACTGCATGCCGCGCATGAAAATGTTCATAAGGCCATATGCATGCCCCAAGAGGAAATGATGAGCTTAGTCAAGGAATTTGAGGAGCTAGCTCAAGAAGAAGAGGCGTTCAATAGCCAAGCCTTCACAAAACAACGCGGGGGCCGCAAACAGCCGGCGGTGGATGAAAGATGGCAAAGAGATGAGCCACAGCATATACAGTATACAAGGTAGAATCAACCAGACAGATGGGCACCCGGAAAGAGGGAAGAACTCCACCAGCCACCCATTCGGAGCAGGTTGCAAGACCAAGGTTGGATACCAAGATGGAAGATCACACCAGGACAAGGGGTAGATGCCAAGATGACAGGCCGAAGGAAAGCGTCAAATGGCATAGCAACAGCCGAATCAGCAGTTCTAGGCAAGGACAAGAGGACACCAGGATGCTGTTTTGATGGATGTGCGGCGCAGCGTGGTGAGGAGCACAGAGGGTTGCAAACGAGCGGGAATCGCGCAGCAATCTCAGTCATAGAGAGGAAAGCAGGGATCGCTAGGTGCGAAATAGAGACTGAACATGCTGGTGATGCGAGGAATGGGAGAAAGTGTGGTGCGGAGAAAACGACACAACAGCAACATGCGCCGGCCACCAAATCACAGAACCAAGGACAAAAAGATAAAGTGCCAGCTGAAGGAAAGGCGGTGACAGGATTCTCAGAGGAATGGGAGAAAGAGCGTGACAAGAGGTTCATAAAGGAGGAGCTAGAGGCGTTCGCAGGCCAGAAAGGTGTCTCGAAGACAGGGAGATGGAGCGTAATCTGGCAAGTCGGGGACTCAAACGGAGTCCGCATCACCAGGAAGTAAAACAAAAAAATATATCCTATGTATATGCCTACATCCACACCACACCCGCCTTTAAATATGTACATTTACTAGTAGCCAGTTTCTCATAACGATTTGAGGATCAGTCATCCGAGAAATAAGCAGGCAATTAAAGACCAAAATAGGAGACTAGAAGAAATCATAAAAAACTAAACATGAAACTCCAGACTACTAGACTAAATTATTGAATACCCAATTTCAGGTACGTTCCCACGTCCAAAATCAATAACAAATATGAAAGCCAGACATAAAATCAAATTTCAAGTCATAAAAATAAGCACATTCAAGAGAAAGACCGCACTTGTTGTAAAAGTAATTAGATAAATAGAATCATTGATCAGCCAGATCCCTAAGCAGCTCTCACGGATTGCTCAATATGGCACCTATCCGATCCTTATCTAAACCCTACTCCCTAATCTAGTAGTAAGTTACAGCTTGAGACTTTCTGTTAAATGAGATTATTTTATCTCAACAAAGCTAGTCCTTACGACGGCGATCCTGACCTTTCCATCCGCGAGGGCGTGAGTCTCGACGACACTGGCGGTGATCCATTGTTGGGGTGGTGATCTTCGACCAGGACGACCAGGATCGCCCTTCCTGGCGTCCTCCTGCTCCCGCTGCCACTTCGACCGCGCCTGTTGGCCCAAGACATACTCCCGGGACCATCGTTGCCAAAACGTTTGCTTGATTGACGAGACAAGCCGCCATCACCCCAAGCACGTTAGGCCCTGCTGGTCCGGGGTCCGCAGTGCTGGTGGGGCGATGAGCGGCCCACCTGTCAATAAGTGCCCGGGAGTCAACGCCTCGCCTTCGCTTGACTGAGGGCGCCCAGGGGCCTCGAATTCATCACGGCCTCGATTCTAACAAGGACGGTCTGCAGCTCCTATGCGGTCAACCTAGTAGCCCACGGCCCACGGCTAGTAGGAGTAGGTGTTCTGCAGATTTGACACCTGAATCCCATAGTCCGCCCATGTGCAGAGCTCTCGGCGGTACGAACGCAAATACGCATCCTTTCTTTAATGCATATTGTCGGAGTTCGGCCGCTTCGTCCTCGATTTACTGCCGCAATGCCGCGAAGTGGCGAGGGCACGATCTGCGGACATCTTCGGCGCCCAATGAACTTTTGAAATGCCAATAAAAAGGAATCAGAGAATAAATCAGACACTACTTCTATGTTCGTCCGTAGAGCGTTATGCGGCAACTACGTCAAACTTGAACTCACGGGAGTAACGGTAGGTCCCGGAGTCGTAGTCAAAGACCTTAAATAGTCTTGACTAAATTTACTTGGATTCTGCAAGGGACTGCTCGAGTTGGCCAGACGCTTGCGGTGATCAGGCTGGAGTTGATGTGCTTGAAGTCCTGGGGTGGTTTTCCTCAAGTACCGGTGGTATGGTGGTTCGGCTGATCCCTTATCGGCCGGTCCTACTGGCGGTCCGTTTCACGGGAGCAACACTAGAAGTAGACTGGTATGCCGCGGATTCTACTTGTGAACCGTTTTACACAGGATCACTCGAAGTAGGTTGATTTTAAGTGCCGTGGTTCAGACACTGAGTAACGAGACAATTGACTCTGATTTCGGAACTATCTTTATTTCAAAAGAAGAACTCTTATATAAGATGCTAAATTAAAAAGTCAATGTTATGGACGTGCTAAACCTAATGTTAATGCCAGGGTCACCCACCTCTGAGTCTGCTGACTCAGATTGTTTGTTTTTGCTTGCATCGGTCAGTCGGTCATTCTTCCCGCTGATATGCTGATTCTGCTTCTGGCGCTGTCTACTAGTGCTGGGTTAATAGGTTGGATATAGTTTTATGCTTATTACTAATTATTTATAAGTGAGAAAATCGGTTAGTGGGTTTGTATATTGCGACATGCATGCATATTGATTGGATCAAATTACTAAGTGTGCATATAGGGTAGTAGGTCTTGGCACTAGGTGTTAAAATTCTCCCCCCCCCCCCCCCCCCCCCCCCCCCCCCATTGAGGGACTCAATCCAATGCGGCTGTGCGTTGTTGTTGAACCGTCTCAGTGAACCGAGGTGTACCCTTGCACTAGAACATATTGTGGATCTTAAAACTAGATCCTAAAAATCTAATGTTAATAACAACAAATTTTGCATCATGTGGGTGAGATCTCCAACATTTATACGATACCAATGATAATTCTATCTGGCCTGTTGTCTCCTTCGTCTTGTTGCGCGCCCTCGTAACCATTCTCCTTGGGCATCCCATGAAGTACTACACCTTCTTTCTGGTTGGTCAGTGCGCATACAGGACTCTTGGTCCTCTCTTGACCTTGCTTCTTGCTCCCCTTTGGAGATGCATGTCACCCATGCCAGATAGGAGGTGACTTCTACTTCTTGACTTTCCTTGATTACTGGCCCTTGCACTCTGTGCTCTTCAGTTGTGAGTTGACAACCTTGGGCTTGTGGTTTGGGGTCCGTCTGCGGCTCTTCTTGTTGATCTTGTCGTTATCTTCTTGTTGATCCGCAATGAGTGGGGAACTATGTACTCTTCCGTATTTTACTATTTGCTCCTTGCCGATGCATGCAATCAAACCTTGTCGTGGCTCGTTAGCTTCCGGTGTCCAAGCCGTCATTACCGATGAATTGTTCTGCCTTCTGTTAGGAGCTGATTCCGGTCTCACTGGCCCCATCACAATCCATCCAAGCGCGGTATTTTTTAGTAGTGGTTGTCCTTCTCCCAAATATGTCTGTTGTGGCCTCATAAGCTGGGAGAAGATTTCGGCGCCCAACAACAGATCAATATTCTGGGGCTGCGTAAATTCAGGATCGGCTAATCGCAACTGAGGTGAGATGTTTCTTGGCGCTTGAATAGGGTGGAATGGTTGATTGGGCATTATTTCCGGTAGCACAACGACGTTAATTTGATCTTCGAAGTCAGTGGTTAATGATGATAGGGTCACCACAGCCTTTTTTCGTGATCTGTTAGTTGTTCCTCCCAGTGCAGCGATATTCAGGGTTGATGGCTCCAATTGTAGTCCAAGTGTGTCAGCCATCCTTCTGGTGATTATGTTAATCTGTGATCCAGAATCTAGGAGTGTGCGGCATTGCTGATGGGTTCCGGCTGGGCCATGTATTGCCACTTGGGCGGTTGGTAACAGAACGGTGGGCTTATCTGAAAGCAGGGCTGTGGCTGAACACGCTCAAGGGTTTCTAACATCTGCTTCAGAGATTGTCGATTGGTTGGATCGGTGACGGCTAGTTCTAGAGCTGACAGCGTGTGTGGATCCAATCTTTCCTCAATGATGTGTACCAAGATTGGGTCCCAGTTGTCTGTTGACACTTTGAGGGCGTTGAGAGTGGCGACCGTTCGGAGCACGGTATCATATAAGCTGCGCAGCTGGTCCGCTGATCCATTTGTTCTGGGGTTTCCGAAAAGCTCTTGGATCGCGGATTTAATCAACAGCCGTTCATTGTGGTATCGATTCTTTAGTCGTTGCCAGGCATCCTGGTAGCTGGTCTGTCCGCCAATCGACGTTGCGATTAGGTTTTGTGCTTCACCTGTTACATGATTCTCCAAATGACGGAATTTTACTGCATCGCTGTAGTCTTGATCGTGGATGTATTCCGTAAAAATTTCGTAGAATCGTAGCCAATGCCGGTAGTCTCCGTCAAACTTTGGAATTTCTACTGGTATTACAAACGGAGGTATTACAAACGGAGGTGCAATCGCGGGTTTTTGTGTTGATGCTGAAGTTGATTGCGATTCTACGCTCAAAATCGAAAAGTATTCTGCTCTTACCACCTGAAATCTGTCATCGGTGTGTCCATCATTTTTATGACTGGTTCCAGGTCAATGAGATCATGGTATCCCGTGACGATTTTCCTCCATAGCTCCTTCATGTGTTGTCTGACGTGTGTGGACACTTCCCGTCCTTCGGTGCGGTTGCACAGAAAGTCTTCCATATCGTCTAGTCGTCCTTCATGTCTTCGTTTTAATGATGTTACGTGAGGGTCTTCTCCCTCGGTTCCTTGTACTTGTGCCTTTTGCTCAAAATTTTCTTCTGTTTTCCGGCGCCTTTTTGACGGGCCTGACCCTGATGGGATTCCATCGGAAAATATGGCTTCATATTTCTTCACCAGTTCTTCTAGCGCCTAAATTTACTTGGATTCTGCAAGGGACTGCTCGAGTTGGCCAGACGCTTGCGGTGATCAGGCTGGAGTTGATGTGCTTGAAGTCCTGGGGTGGTTTTCCTCAAGTACCGGTGGTATGGTGGTTTGGCTGATTCCTTGTCGGCCGGTCCTACTGGCGGTCCGTTTCACGGGAGCAACACTAGAAGTAGACTGGTATGCAGCGGATTCTACTTGTGAACCGTTTTACACAGGATCACTCGAAGTAGGTTGATTTTAAGTGCCGTGGTTCAGACACTGAGTAACGAGACAATTGACTCTGATTTCGGAACTATCTTTATTTCAAAAGAAGAACTCTTATATAAGATGCTAAATTAAAAAGTCAATGTTATGGACGTGCTAAACCTAATGTTAATGCCAGGGTCACCCACCTCTGAGTCTGCTGACTCAGATTGTTTGTTTTTGCTTGCATCGGTCAGTCGGTCATTCTTCCCGCTGATATGCTGATTCTGCTTCTGGCGCCGTCTACTAGTGCTGGGTTAATAGGTTGGATATAGTTTTATGCTTATTACTAATTATTTATAAGTGAGAAAATCGGTTAGTGGGTTTGTATATTGCGACATGCTGATGCATATTGATTGGATCAAATTACTAAGTGTGCATATAGGGTAGTAGGTCTTGGCACTAGGTGCCAACATTCTAAATGAACTGTCTTGGACGCAAAACAAACAAATAGGGCAATGTAGGAATTGTAGGGTGGCCCGCCACGAATTTTCAATGTCGTTTCAATAGGGCCTCAGAAATCCACGCCACATATGGAGAATGGGCGCAGAGCACGGATTCGATCTAATGGTAAATCTCCCATGATTTGAGTCATCATATGAGGCTTGCATTTAAAACAGCGTATGCATGACCGTATTATCTAGCCTGAGAAGCTTCATGGACAAATGGAATTAACTTCTATAGACTTTGGCTAACTTTGGAATATTTTATAATTTCCTTTTAATACTCGTGCTCTTGAACTATCTGGACGATTCTATTTCGAATTCCAAATCGATTTTACCGTCTCTTTTATGTCTCCTTCTCATTACACAATATCTGCCGGGTTCTGTTTAGTTGGTACATGCCGCCACGTGCTACCCTCGAATCACTCTTGGATCTCAGTAAACTTTATATGATACGAATGTTGACAACGACGATGGATGGGAACGAATCCAATGAAGAAGAACTTCTGAATCTGACCAATATATACTGCGTTCGATCGGTACTTTAATAAGAGGCTTGATTTTGAGGCAGAGGTCTGCGAGAAGGTGGGCGGCACATAACTCAAGACGGGGGGGAGTCTCTGTCTTGAACGGCACTACTTTGGACTTTGCAGTCAACAACGAGACGTTAATACCTTCTGCAGATTCGCAACGAATATAGACGCAGGCTTCATAGGCTCTCATCGATGCGTCGGAAAAAGCATGAATTTAAATTGGTGACATCGGCTCACTCATCACAAATGTCGGTATTGAGATACCTTTAAACTGCGACAAGGCAAGCTGAATTTTGTTACACGCTGATTCCAAATGCAGTGGAATCGACTCAACTCAATCTAGCTTAGTAAGCCACAGTTCCTGCAACAGGATCTTTCCTTTAATAAGTATTGGGCTTAATAAGCCAAGGGGGTCGAATAGGTTTGATGTTACCGAAAGAATGTTCCGCTTAGCCGCCCTTTGACCCATGACTGAAGTTGAAATTTCAAATTTTAAGCACGTCAATTCAAACCGAGCGTTTCGAAGAACCTGAGTTACTTCAGTCTTAAAGCGATACATATTTTTTATGTCGGCTATCAGAGCAAATTTGTTTAGCCGAACCCGAAAAAGAATTGAGTACAGCTCTTCTTGAATTGTTGGACCCACCATCAATAAATCATTTGAACATTTTTGTGTGGAGGTCTTACAGGACGCATCAAACACGACTCGTAGTTTGGTCGTTGTACTTTGAGGCCGTAAGACACACTGGGGTATTACGTAGTGTGGAGTAGCAAGAACTTTATTGCTTGCAGGGGACAAATGACCTAAGGATTTGTATTCTTCCATAAATTCCACATACATTATCCTTAAGTTCGGATCTCGAGATAATCTTCTCTCAAGCGACAGAAAACGACGTTTGGATATTTCGAATGAGTTGCCCAAAAAGCTTGGATCCGACTTAAATGGAAGTCTGACTTCGAATCGAACTGAAGGCAGTGTTCTAGTAATCTTTAGATAATGTTCCTCACACAACTCTTGTTCTGGCGACAACATTTTTTTTTAAGATGGAACTTCTTCCAATGACCATAATTTTTTCAAATTGTGATCTATTGATTCTAATATTTCTTCTTGGCAATTCAGGCTAGAGACTGGCTGTTGAGGAGTCGTGGAATTTGCCATAAATTTTCCCGATACTATCCACCCAAGGAGAGTTTTTTGAAGGATGGGATGGTTTGGACATTGGTTTGTTTGACCAACGGACAAAAGTTTAAAAAATGACTGAGCTCCAATTAAAATATCTATCCGCTGAGGTTTATAAAAATATGGGTCTGCTAATGGCAAGTTTTTTGGTATGGTCCAATCTTTCACGTTCACTGACTGGTCAGGGTGATAACCTGAAATTGTTTTTAAAATCCAACAGTCGAAGGGAAACTTACTAACTTTGATTCTCGACTGCACCACGGTGTGTATCTTTTTCTTTACTTGTGAATTAGATTGGCCAATTCCAAGCAAGTTGATGCTCCCTACGGATCTGTAAGCGTTGAGCAAGATCTTCAGTAATGAAATTCATTTGTGACCCTGAGTCAAGTAATGCTCGGGCCAATATGTGGCCGCAATTTTTTGTTCAAACGCTTACGATCGACGTCGCTTTCTAGAGACGACGCATGCAAAGCATGCGAAGTAGAAGGGCCATCATTCGTTAATGCTGGAGGAGAATTTTGTGTTGATGGTGGTAACGCTAATTTATTTTTAGTTACTGTAAATCGGTGCAGAAGTTTATGGTGCGATCTTGCACAGATTTGACATCTAGTCGATTTGCGCTTCGCTACGGTGTGATCTTTTCGCAGACAATTTTAACAGAGAGATGCTGACTTAACAAACTCAAACCAATGCATTACAGCAAGGTTAGTGAACGGACTGCACTGGGTAAAAAAATGATCTTGAGCGTTACAATAACTGCAAGCTGGTTTAATGTTGGCAGAGGAGCAAGTCAACGAACTTATATTAAGTTGCTTGCTAAGCCCAGTTTTCTCCTGTTTTTGTTTGCCAGTCTTTTCAGCGGGTAGGTGCTGGTACCTACTATTTCATATTTTTTCGAAATCGGACCACAGCGGCAATTCCTCATAATACAGTGACTCTTCCCATTTTTGCCTGGTCACTGGATCCACCCTAATAAAAACTAAATTTATAATCATTGAGTTTGTTATTTTAGTTTCATATCCTACGGATAATAATGATCTATAAATTGATAACACATATTGTGCACATACCAGAAGTACTTAAATGGGAACTTAAAAATTTACTCTTCATGGCGACCGTGACAGAGATACCTGTTGGTATCTAGACCTAAAGTAAGCTGTATTAATGCCAGATCTAGATAATTCTACAGATTCTAATAATAGTTCAAGCAAAATAGAGAATTAAATAAGCGACAATATTTCAATGGCACAATCTAATATTGATTTTATTAATAAAGCATCCAAGATTGTACCAGTTTTCGTTGGTAAAGTTGAGAATTTAACATTTTTATACCCTTGCAAAGGGTATTATAATTTTGGTCAAAAGTGTGCAACGCAGTGAAGGAGACATCTCTGACCCTATAAAGTATATATATTCTTGATCAGGATCACCTCCTGAGTCGATATGAGCATGTCCGCCTGTTCGTCTGTCTGTTTCTACGCAAACTAGTCTCTCAGTTTTAAAGCTATCGAGTGAAACTTTGCACACATCCTTCTTTCCTTTGCATGCAGTATATAAGTCGGAACGGCCGGGATCGGTCGACTATATCCTATAGCTGCCATATAACTGATTGATCGGAAATGCCATAACTTTGGTGTTTTTTAAGTTAGAGGGTTGGGACTTTCCATACATGCTATGTTTGACCAAATCCCATCTTTCTAACTTAAAAAACAACAAAGTTATGCCAATTCCGATCATTCTATGACAGCTATATACTATAGTCGGCCGATCCTTATGCAATTTTTTACATAAGATATTTTGGCTAATATAACATGTGTGGAAAGTCCCAACTCTCTAACTTAAAAAACGTTAAAGTTATCGCATTTCCGATCAATCAGTTATATGACAGCTATAGTATATAGTCGACCGATCCCATTTCGACTTATATACTGCCTGCAAACAAAATACGGATGTGTGCAAAATTTTAACTCGGTAGCTCTAAAACTGAAAACTAGTTTCGTAGAAACCGACAGACGGACATTCTCATGTCGACTCAGGAGGTGATTCTGATCAAGAATATATATACTTTAGAGGCTCGGAGATGTCTCCTTCTCTGCGTTGCACACTTTCGACCAAAATTATAATACCCTCAGCAAGGGTGTAAAAATAGGGAAAAATGTGTATTATCACAACTTTCGAAAAACTTCCCTCCACAGTTCATGTCACAGCTTTCTAGCTTATGCACCCAATATAGCGATGTATTCGGACTGAAAACCAAACCAATAACTACAAACAATTTCTATAAAAAAAAACTGAGATTAAAAGATGATGAACCAGTATACATAAAAAATTATCGAAGGTGAATATAAGTCATATAGTTATCATTGTCAGGTGAATGAAATACAAAAGCAAGTAGGAAAGTTAATCTCCGAAGGGATTGTTGAACCATCCGTACCCGAATATAAAAGCCCATTGTTACTTGTTCCTAAGAAACCATACCCCGGGTCAGAAGTAAAGAAATGGCGGTTAGTGATTGACTATCGCCAGATTAATAAAAAATTACTATCTGATAAATTTCCACTACCTAGAATTGATGATATTTTGGTTCAACTAGGTCGAGCTAAATACTTTTCATGCCTTGACTTAATGTCAGGATGCCATCAAATTGAACTAGAAAAAAGTTCCAGAGATATAACGTTTTTTTCCACAAGCAATGACTCATATAGCTTCACGCGATTACCTTTTGGATTAAAAATAGCTCCTAACTCATTTCAGAGAATGATGACTATTGCATTCTCTGGACTAGAACCTTTTCAAGGCTTCTTTTATATAGATGATTTAATAGTAATCGGTGGCTCCGAAAAACATATGCTTAAGAACTTAACAGATTTTTTTGAGAAATGTAGAAAATAAATATAATCTAGGCCATAAATGCACTGATAAAGGAATACTTCCAGACGAGAAGAAATATGATGTCATTATGAACTACCTAATGCCTCAAGACGCGGACAGCGCCAGACATTTCGTAGCATTTTTTAACTACTATAGACTACTATAGTTTTATAAAAAACTTTACCGACTATTCAAGGCACATAACAAGATTATGTAAAAACAAGAAAGGAAAGTTCCGATTAATCAGTTATATGGTAGCTATAGGATATAGACGGCCGATTCTTATTAAATTTGGCAGATCGGATAAGTTTGAATTAGAATGCATAGAAAGTCCCATCCTTCTAACTTGAAAAACAACGAAGTTATGGCATTTCCGATCAATCAGTTATATGGCAGCTATAGAATATAGTCGACCAATCCCGGCCGTTCCGACTTATATACTGCCTGCAAGCAAAAGAAGGATGTGTGCAAAGTTTCAACTCGATAGCTCTAAAACTGAGAGACTAGTTTGCGTAGAAACAGACAGACGGACAGACGGTCAGACGGACAGACGGACATGCTTATATCGACTCAAGAGGTGATCCTGATCACATATATATATATTTTATAGGGTCGGAGATGTCTCCTTCACTGCGTTGCATAGGGTATAATAATGTCCCTTTTCAATGGACGGATGAATGTCAAAATGCATTCCAATATTTAAAAACAAAACTTATGGAATCTACTTTGCTACAATCACAGATGCATTTAAGCAAGCGTGTGGAGTGGTTTTAACTCAAAACCATAATGGTCTCCAACTTCCCATTTCAAGAGCATGTCCGCCTGTTCGTCTGTCTGTTTCTACGCAAACTAGTCTCTCAGTTTTAAAGCTATCGAGTGAAACTTTGCACACATCCTTCTTTCCTTTGCATGCAGTATATAAGTCGGAACGGCCGGGATCGGTCGACTATATCCTATAGCTGCCATATAACTGATTGATCGGAAATGCCATAACTTTGGTGTTTTTTAAGTTAGAGAGTTGGGACTTTCCATACATGCTATGTTTGACCAAATCCCATCTTTCTAACTTAAAAAACAACAAAGTTATGCCAATTCCGATCATTCTATGACAGCTATATACTATAGTCGGCCGATCCTTATGCAATTTTTTACATAAGATATTTTGGCTAATATAACATGTGTGGAAAGTCCCAACTCTCTAACTTAAAAAACGTTAAAGTTATCGCATTTCCGATCAATCAGTTATATGACAGCTATAGTATATAGTCGACCGATCCCATTTCGACTTATATACTGCCTGCAAACAAAATACGGATGTGTGCAAAATTTTAACTCGGTAGCTCTAAAACTGAAAACTAGTTTCGTAGAAACCGACAGACGGACATTCTCATGTCGACTCAGGAGGTGATTCTGATCAAGAATATATATACTTTAGAGGCTCGGAGATGTCTCCTTCTCTGCGTTGCACACTTTCGACCAAAATTATAATACCCTCAGCAAGGGTGTAAAAATAGGGAAAAATGTGTATTATCACAACTTTCGAAAAACTTCCCTCCACAGTTCATGTCACAGCTTTCTAGCTTATGCACCCAATATAGCGATGTATTCGGACTGAAAACCAAACCAATAACTACAAACAATTTCTATAAAAAAAAACTGAGATTAAAAGATGATGAACCAGTATACATAAAAAATTATCGAAGGTGAATATAAGTCATATAGTTATCATTGTCAGGTGAATGAAATACAAAAGCAAGTAGGAAAGTTAATCTCCGAAGGGATTGTTGAACCATCCGTACCCGAATATAAAAGCCCATTGTTACTTGTTCCTAAGAAACCATACCCCGGGTCAGAAGTAAAGAAATGGCGGTTAGTGATTGACTATCGCCAGATTAATAAAAAATTACTATCTGATAAATTTCCACTACCTAGAATTGATGATATTTTGGTTCAACTAGGTCGAGCTAAATACTTTTCATGCCTTGACTTAATGTCAGGATGCCATCAAATTGAACTAGAAAAAAGTTCCAGAGATATAACGTTTTTTTCCACAAGCAATGACTCATATAGCTTCACGCGATTACCTTTTGGATTAAAAATAGCTCCTAACTCATTTCAGAGAATGATGACTATTGCATTCTCTGGACTAGAACCTTTTCAAGGCTTCTTTTATATAGATGATTTAATAGTAATCGGTGGCTCCGAAAAACATATGCTTAAGAACTTAACAGATTTTTTTGAGAAATGTAGAAAATAAATATAATCTAGGCCATAAATGCACTGATAAAGGAATACTTCCAGACGAGAAGAAATATGATGTCATTATGAACTACCTAATGCCTCAAGACGCGGACAGCGCCAGACATTTCGTAGCATTTTTTAACTACTATAGACTACTATAGTTTTATAAAAAACTTTACCGACTATTCAAGGCACATAACAAGATTATGTAAAAACAAGAAAGGAAAGTTCCGATCAATCAGTTATATGGTAGCTATAGGATATAGACGGCCGATTCTTATTAAATTTGGCAGATCGGATAAGTTTGAATTAGAATGCATAGAAAGTCCCATCCTTCTAACTTGAAAAACAACGAAGTTATGGCATTTCCGATCAATCAGTTATATGGCAGCTATAGAATATAGTCGACCAATCCCGGCCGTTCCGACTTATATACTGCCTGCAAGCAAAAGAAGGATGTGTGCAAAGTTTCAACTCGATAGCTCTAAAACTGAGAGACTAGTTTGCGTAGAAACAGACAGACGGACAGACGGTCAGACGGACAGACGGACATGCTTATATCGACTCAAGAGGTGATCCTGATCACATATATATATATTTTATAGGGTCGGAGATGTCTCCTTCACTGCGTTGCATAGGGTATAATAATGTCCCTTTTCAATGGACGGATGAATGTCAAAATGCATTCCAATATTTAAAAACAAAACTTATGGAATCTACTTTGCTACAATCACAGATGCATTTAAGCAAGCGTGTGGAGTGGTTTTAACTCAAAACCATAATGGTCTCCAACTTCCCATTTCAAGAGCATTTACAAAAGGAGAAAGTTGTAAGTGTACTACTGAGCAGGAACTAGCTGCAATTCTTTGAGAAATATTACAATTTCGACCATATATTTATGGAAAGCATTTTTTTATAAAACAGATCACAGACCTCTAATATATCTATTTTCAATGAACAATCCAAATTCTAAACTGATACGTATATGTCTCGAATTAAAATAATATAATTTTACGGTCGACTACTTAAAGGGAAAAGACAATCATGTAGCGGATGCATTATCAAGAATAACCATTAAAGAGCTAGATATCAAAGTAGATAAAAATTTCGCGCGGAAAATAAAGAAATAGAATTGCCTAAGCAAACTATTGGAAAAGCTTCTAAGCCCAACGTATATGAAGTCATCAACAATGACGAAGTACGTAAAATAGTGACCTTGCAGATTAAAAATATAGTATGTTTCCTTAAACATGGTAAGGAAATAATCGCAAGATATAATGTTAGCGATTTATATACTAATTATTGACTTAGGTCAATTCTTCCAAAGGCTTGAAATGCAAGTCGGTATAAATAAAATCAGCCAACTAAAACTGGCACGGTGGAAAACTATCTTTAATCAAATATCAATCGATACTTTCAAAAAAATGGGCAATAGAACATTAAAATCGTTCAGAGTAGCACTACTCAAACCGGTGACCCACATAAAAAATTTAAAAGAAAAAGAAACAATATTGTATACATTCTATGATAATCAAATTTAAAATGGTCATACTGGCATTTCTAAAACGTTGGCCAAAGTAAAAAGACACTATTACTGGAAAAGTATGTCTGAAGATGTAACTGAGTACCTAAGCAAATGTCAAAAATGTCAGAAAGCGAAAATTATATCGCATACAAAGACCCCATTTACATTAACTGATACACCTAAAAATGTTTTTGACAGAGTGATAGTGGACACTATTGGTCCATTACCAAAATCAGAAAATGGCAATGAACATATTCATTACGTTAATATGTGACCTAACAAATATCTAGTTGTCATACCAGTAGCAAATAAGAACGCAAATACTGTCGCAAATAAAAAAGCAATTTTTATACTTGATGGTGGTAACGCTAATTTATTTTTAGTTACTGTAAATCGGTGCAGAAGTTTATGGTGCGATCTTGCACAGATTTGACATCTAGTCGACTTGCGCTTCGCTACGGTGTGATCTTTTCGCAGACAATTTTAACAGAGAGATGCTGACTTAACAAACTCAAACCAATGCATTACAGCAAGGTTAGTGAACGGACTGCACTGGGTAAAAAAATGATCTTGAGCGTTACAATAACTGCAAGCTGGTTTAATGTTGGCAGAGGAGCAAGTCAACGAACTTATATTAAGTTGCTTGCTAAGCCCAGTTTTCTCCTGTTTTTGTTTGCCAGTCTTTTCAGCGGGTAGGTGCTGGTACCTACTATTTCATATTTTTTCGAAATCGGACCACAGCGGCAATTCCTCATAATGCAGTGACTCTTCCCATTTTTGCCTGGTCACTGGATCCACCCTAATAAAAACTAAATTTATAATCGTTGAGTTTGTTATTTTAGTTTCATATCCTACGGATAATAATGATCTATAAATTGATAACACATATTGTGCACATACCAGAAGTACTTAAATGGGAACTTAAAAATTTACTCTTCATGGCGACCGTGACAGAGATACCTGTTGGTATCTAGACCTAAAGTAAGCTGTATTAATGCCAGATCTAGATAATTCTACATATTCTAATAATAGTTCAAGCAAAATAGAGAATTAAATAAGCGACAATATTTCAATGGCACAATCTAATATTGATTTTATTAATAAAGCATCCAAGATTGTACCAGTTTTCGTTGGTAAAGTTGAGAATTTAACATTTTTATACCCTTGCAGAGGGTATTATAATTTTGGTCAAAAGTGTGCAACGCAATGAAGGAGACATCTCCGACCCTATAAAGTATATATATTCTTGACCAGAATCACCTCCTGAGTCGATATAAGCATGTCCGTCTGTCCGTCTGTCCGTCGGCCCGTCTGTCCGTCTGTCTGTAGGTTTCTACGCAAACTAGTCTCTCAGTTTTAGAGCTATCGAGTTGAAATTTTGCACACATCCTTCTTTTCCTTGCAGGTAGTACATAAGTCGGAACGGCCGGGATCGGTCGACTATATCCTATAACTGCCATATAACTGATTGATCGGAAATGCCATAACTTCGTTGTTTTACACATGTTATTTGACCAACATATCTTATGTACAAAATTTCATAAGGATCGGCCGACTATATCCTATAGCTGTCATACAACGGAATTGGCATAACTTTGGAGTTTTTTAAGTTAGAAAGATGGGACTTGGTACAGATTCTATTTTAGACAAAATAATCTGATTTGCCAAATTTCATAAGGATCGGCCGACTATATACGATCTTCTATATATCTAATAGTATAAGATGCGTGGCGCCACCTAGCGGACTGCGACTGAACTGCAAGGGTATATCAACTTCGGCTCCGCCCGAAGTTAGCTTTCCATTCTTGTTAAATCATTTATTCTCCAATGAAGACGTTCATTACGGACATGGGAACAGAATACAAGAATTCAATTATAAATGGCTTGTGCAAATATTTGAACATTAAAAACATAACATCTACCGCACACCACCACCAGACAGTTGGGACAATCGAAAGAAGTCATAGAACTTTTAATGAATACATACGATCTTACATATAGGTTGATAATGTTTTCGATATTTTCGAAAACTGGGATACTGACAAATGCTAACACATATGGACAACAATTATGTGCCATTGAGGGGGTCGTGTTGAAACAAAAGGCGAAATATGGAAGCTATACCCATATTTCGCCTTTTGTTTCAACACGACCCCCTCAATGGCACATAATTGTTGTCCATATGTGTTAGCATTTGGTAAAACAAATAATTTCCAATATATATACCAATATAGATATATCAGTAGCAGATAAAGTTTTACTAAAAAACGAAACAGGTCATAAGTTAGATCCTACATACACTGGTCCGTACAAAGTAACGGAAATAGGAGATGGAGAATAATATTATAATATCAAATAATAAATATAAGAAGCAAACAGTTCATATGGATTGATTAAAAATGTTTATTTCATAATTGTATTTAGTATGGCCATGCATAGATACTTATATATATATTTTTCGTAATTTCATTTTCTTTGTTGCTAATAAATTAAAAAAAAAAATTATAAAACATTATTCATTAAAAAGTATTATTATTATTAAAATAACTTTATATTATTACGTTATTTTTTAAAAACATAACACAAGTGGCCGAAATATGAACCGATCGCCAAACACTCAGAAAGTGCTAGCGCCGGCACAATTGTAACACGGACGGACCTCATCGCGCTCCCGCCTAAGAGAGCATAGTACATATACATAAGCAGATATGTACATAGGTCTGTGGGAAGCGCAGCAACGAGACTTAGCCTTACTTAGAATTAAAAGAATAATGGAAAAACAGATACAATAAAACCGTTAGAGTTGAGGGGACTTTCGGATACTCATTCACTTCGCCTCAGCGACGACGCAGACGGCTGGGAAATTTTTGGGAGGCTGAACAATTGACTTATTCGGTTCGTAGATAAGACTAGCGATAGGTTTGTCATAATTATCATAATTATCTCGGTGACCTGCAATGCTTTGATAGTTCTTAAGGCTTCACCAGAGAGGCAAGAAATTAAATGATTACATTTCTCGAGAACAGGAATGTTCACATCTTTCTGTACTAAGGTCTCGAAAAGACTTATACAATTTATTAACTCCGAATAATTTCCACTGAATTTTGGTAATTCCAAACTGGGAAGTCTTTGGTAATTCCAAACTGGGAAGTCGATCTTGAGTTGGGGCCGAAAAATTGCAGTAGCTGGACGTGAGTTTTCAGCTGTATTGAAGGCATTACTTAAGGACATAATTCTTACCTTGGTTGTTATTGCTAATTCTTCCAACGTGGCTTCAAATTCGTCCATTGCTCGATCTGGTCTTATAACTAATTTTTTTTGGAAATTGTCTCATCTAAAGCCTGCACTCTAGCTCGGTCTTTTCTAGAGGAAGTGACCCAGCTTCCAAACGTTTCTCGAACCGGCGAATGCTTTTTACTTTAACATTTAATCTTCTTTTTAAATCATGAAGGGTCGTGGAATTATGTTTCGGTTTATTACTCTCTATTCTATAAAAATTATTTCTTTTCTAAAAAGATGCTGTTCGTCCGTAGAGCGTTATGCGATAACTACGTCAAACTTGAACTCACGGGAGTAACGGTAGGTCCCGGAGTCGTAGTCAAAGACCGTAAATAGTCTTGACTAAATTTACCTGGATTCTGCAAGGGACTGCTCGGGTTGGCCAGACGCGGAATCTACTGGTGGTCCGTTTCACGGGAGCAACACTCGAAATAGACTTGTATGCCGCGGGATCTTCTCGTGGTCCGATTCACTGGAGCAACACTCGAAGTGGTTGGGTAATGCAGGGTCTACTTGTGGTCCGTTTCACGGGACCAACACTTGAAGTAGACTGGTGTGCCGCGGATTCTACTTGTGGTTCGTTTACACAGGAGCCACTCGAAGTAGGTTAGATAACGCGGGGTGTACTCGTGGTCCGTTTCACGGAAGCAACACTCGAAGTAGACTGGTATGCCGCGGGATCTTCTCGTGGTCCGTTTCACGAGAGCAACACTCGAAGTGGTTAGGTAATGCGGGGTCTACTTGTGGTCCGTTTCACGGGAGCAACACTTGAAGTAGACTGGTATGCCGCGGATTCTACTTGTGGTCCGTTTACACAGGAGCCACTCGAAATAGATTCGATGATGAAAGTTCTACTGGTGGTCCGTTTACACTGGAGCCAAGCGAAGTAGATAGCTTTCAGAGAGTCCTACTTGTGAACCGTTTTACACAGGATCACTCGAAGTAGGTTGATTTTAAGTGCCGTGGTTCAGACACTGAGCAATGAGACGATTGACTCTGATTTCGGAACTGTCTTTATTTCAGAAGAATAACTCTTATATAAGATGCTAAATTATACATCATTAAATCTAAGAAAGGTCAAAGTTCTGGACGTGCTAAAACTAAGGTTAATGCCAGGGTCACCCACCTCTGAGTCTGCTGACTCAGGGGTTGTTTGTTCACGTACTGCTTTCCACACGCATTTCGGCTTCGCTGGCTGGTTTCGGCTTGCCTCGGTCAGTCGGTCATTCTTCCCGCTGATCACGCTGATTCTGCTTCCGGAGCCATCGACTAGTGCCGAGTTTAGTAGGTTGGGTATTGGCTTATGCTTAGAGTTACATTATTAATAGGGTAGTAGGTCTGATGCTTGTATATTGTGACCTGCTGATGCATCTTGATTGGGTAGTAGGTCTTGGCACTAGGTGCCAACAGATGCGAAGCGCTGCAAATTGTAATATTTAAAAATATTTATTTAAATATGTTTAATTAATTTCGATAAAAAACGAAAACTAAAATAATTAATAAATTTAATAAATATTATTTTTGTTATAAAATTTTTTTGGAACGAAGTTTCTTATGGCGCGGTATGAGCTTGGTGGAGGAGGGCTAGCCGAAAAAAACCATAACGAAACGTTAAACGGCTTTCTGTCTGTTTCTTCTTCGTAGAGTGAGAGAATATAACCATTTCTCCACTCTCTCGCTCTCCACAGTCGAGCGTTTCCACTGCTCATGCTCCCCACTACGAGAGATTCACGAGTATGCTTATAGCTAAATTAGTGAAATTTTCGTACATGTGACGGCTGTCGCGTCGCCGCAATGAAATTAAAATCTGACCCTTGTATTAATTACATTTACAGCGTTGATGGAATACCTCAACCAAATGTATCAGTGAATCAGTGACAGAAGGACAGTAAAAAAATTGGAGCAGAGCCATCGAATTTTAATAATCAGAAGTTAATGCAAAAAGGACCGAAGCCGGGGGGAACCGAAAACAAATTCACAGCGTCAAAATTAAATATGATCGAGCAGCGACTCATTTCACCAAGAATTGCGTTCATGCAAATCAGAAGACTTAGGCATATCAATTGTCAATATGGTATTTACGGACAAATTGTTGTAAATCATTTTTCGCCTTCATTCACTCATGTCTCTCCTTCATTGCCAAACATGCCAAAGGAACTTCGTTCCTCACGCGTGTCCCTAGACACACACTGATTTTATTTTAAAATATTGCGGCGAATTTATAAATTTTGTATTTTTAAATAATTAAAAATAACTTCTTAATTTGAAAACGAAAGGAAAAATAATTAATTATAATTAATTAATTAATAATAGACAAATAACTTGATAGTCGAGGCACTGAGTATCTAAAAATAATAGTTGGTCGCCAATGATACCGATAACAATATACCCAACCAAGTCGTAGAGTAGCGAGTTACTTTGCGTTCCGTTATGCATGCGCCAATAAAATGCATACATACAACAGCGAATAACGGTGGGAAGCGAAAACGATAAGTTTACCGCTGTATCTATTTGTGTGGACACCAAATAATTTTTGGAAAAATTATATAAAATAATTTTTGGTTGCACTTCAACTATTTATTTGTCAAATATTTACAACACCGAGAACGAGGGGTAAGAGGCGACAGTGATTGTAGAAAAATATATGTGTTTTAATTTTGTCCCCATGCAATTGTTCATTTATAATGGCAATATTTTAATGAAATTTATATACAACTTTATTATTCACTTTAGCTCGACTATTTTTAAAGTACGTATGCGCCAAGAATTGAAAGGAGGGTGCAATATTTCAGCACAAGACGGATTTTAATTTTTTTTTCTCGACTTTCTTTTTTTTCCTGCCAAATCCTGCCAGTTGACATTTTCTGAATAAAATTATATCGAAAAATAAATATTGTATCACTGTCACTTGTTACTTTTTTATACCATTGCAGAGGTTGCTATACGAGGGTTGCTATATATAATAATAATGAAAATGCGAATATTCTTGATTAAAAATGATTTTATTGTTTTTCAAAGTATTCTCCAGCAAGAATTATATACTTTTGCATGCGCTCAAACTAATTGTCGAAGCCCTTTGTCCACTCCTATTGAGACACCTCCAAAACATGGTTTATTAAACGCTTCACAGCATCTTCAGGAGTCGAAAATCGTTGACCTCGCATTTTTCTCTTGATGTGCGGGAATAAAAAGGGTCATTGGGTGCCAAGTCAGGGCTGTATGGCGGATGACCCATCAATTCGACATTTTGGCCGGTCAATAAGGCGCTGGTTTGAGCTGATGTGTGACAGCTCGCATTGTCATGGTGCAGAATGATCCGTCTTCTCTTGTTTGTTTTTCGAATTTTTCCGAAGATTTCAGGCACACAAATTGTGGTGAACCACTCAGAATTGACGGCTTAAACGGACCAATCGCCACTTGTCCTGTGTTCAGTTACCGAGCGTTTGCGGGAGCTATATTCAATGTTCTAAATATTGGCTTTAGTAAAACAAGCACCGTTCAATTTCATACAATTTATTTAAAATGTATGTATGTATGTATAGATGCGACTGCGAGGGGGTGAAGACCGAATTAGAATATAAACGCGGGAGCGCGGCTCAACGCTTGATGCTGCGGAGCGATCGAGAGAGCCCGGGAGAGAGTGAGACAAACGCTAGTGCATGACGGCAGATGCAGGTGGCCGATCGAATGCACGAGAGCGGGCGACGCGAACATAAGTATAAAAGAAAGTGACGTCACGAACTCAATAAATTATTACCGGCCAAACTTCTTTCCGGCGGCTGCTTGACCCGACAACCTGTTTTACCGAAGAAACAGGCCACCATTTGCTTCGGAGTGCTTCATCCACGAACAATTTTCGTTGGATTTGGTTCGTCTTCGAAGACCCACACGGTCGATTGCTGTTCTGTTTCGGGCTCATAAACATAGATTCATGATTCGTCACCTGTAACGATCTTATAAACGACTTTTGAAACACCGCGTTTGTATTTTTTCAAATTTTTTTTGCCCGGATCCACACGAGCCTTTTTTTGAGCGATTGTCAAATTGTGCGGGATCCAACGAGAACAAATTTTTTTACGGCCAAGTGATCATGCAATATCAAATGTATGCTGGTGGTAGAAATGCCCAAGGATGCCACTATCGCGCGGTATTTCACATGACGATCATGCATTATCGGTTCATGTACGCCGTCAATGTTCTCTGGAACAACGACTGCCATACAAAGATTTAAGTTCATCGATGCACTCTTGTCGTGTTAATTCACGTCAAAAGCCGTGAAAAATGACTGCGCGAAAATGCACGAGTTTATTCCATTTTCTGACAAATTTATTTTTTCAAGTCACTGTAAATAACACAAATTATGGTCGTACCTCAAAACTGAGCATGTTTCTGCTAAAACATGTCAAACTTAGTATAGCCTGGGGCAGAAATATATATAGCAACCCTCGTATTATCATATTGGTCAAAAGTGTGCAACGTAGTGAAGGAGACACCTCCGACCCTATAAAGTATATATATTCTTGATCAGGATCACCTCCTGAGTCGATATAAGCATGTCCGTCTGTCTGTCTGTTTCTAGTCTCTCAGTTTTAGAGCTAGAGAAAATAAACAAAGTGTGCTTGCTCCCTCTCAGAAAGAAAACCTTTTGATTTAAAATATTTACGTTTTCGGTTTGGATTTAATAGATGCGCTAAAATTTATAGGGTATTTCAAAAAAACTCTCAGAGACCGAATCAATTGAGTGATAACACACTGAGAGTTTTCAAAAAACCTAATAAATAAAACCTCAGTTTAAACGGTCTAAAAAAACAAACAATTTTGCCACAACTCAACTTTCAAATATATTCTAAAATAAAAAAAAAAACTTGGGGATAGCCGAGGGGTAATGTTTCTACCTAGAAAATAAAGGGGTCCATGTTCGAATCCAACTAAAAAATAAATTTTCACTAATTGGTTTTTTAATTGGTTTAATTGGTTACACTTTCGGCTTATAATATTTATACTGTGTAATTGTAAGCAATTCACAATGGCCTCTTGCCAGCTCAGCGGTAGCGTATTTGCCTACCAAACAAGAGGTCGTGGGTTCGATCCCGACCCCCGATAAATAAAAAAATTATGAATTATTATAATTTCGCATGATATTTATGAAAAAGTCAAAAGCGGAACTCCCAGATGTCGACAAGTGGCAGCCCCACTACATGGGATAAGTCGCGTCCGGCCAATCACCGGGCCGAACGAAAATAACAATGATTACAAGAACAAATACAAGTACAATCGAACCAAATGACACTCCAAAACCGATGACGATCCTTCGCATCTCGAAACGGACACGAATTGGACAATGGAACGTTAGGACTCTGATGGAGCCATCCAGATTGGCGCAGTTGGAGAACGAGATGGACCGACTGCAGATCGCAATTGCTGGCATCAGCGAGATGAGATGGAGTGGGAAGGGAGCAACAACAACATCACAAAGTAATCTAATGTTGCATAGCGGAAGCAGTGATGGTGGACGAAATGGAGTAGGGATTTATGTTTCGAGGAAATTTAAACAGACACTTATCTCCTGGAACCCCGTCTCTGACAGAATCATCACCGCCAGATTCCGATGCAACGCCAGGCACATCACCATCGTGCAATGCTATGCCCCAACAGAAGACGCCAGCGATGACATCAAAGACGACTTCTACAACGCACTCATCGCATCCCTCAACAAGGTCATAAGAGGCGACATCAAGATTCTCATGGGTGACTTCAATGCGAAAGTCGGCCCCAACAACACCGGATTGGAATCAACCATGGGCCGGCATGGTATCGGCACGCGAAGTGACAATGGAGACAGGCTGATCGACTTATGCCAGACCTTCCAGTTGGTCATTGGAGGAACAGTATTTCCCCACAGGGAAGTTCATAAATATACATGGACATCTCCAGATGGAAATACCCGCAACCAAATCGACCACCTGTGCATAAGTAAGAGATGGAGGCGTTCGCTGAGAGATGTACGCAATAGGAGAGGCGCGTCAATAGACAGTGACCACGAGCTTGTAGTTGGAGAGATCTCAATCAAACTCCAACGAAAGCACACTGCCACCAGGGCCACAAGAAGACCGACCCCCCTGAATATACATCGACTCAGAGATACTACCCTATCCTCCAGAATGGCAACAGCACTACGCGAACAGTTGACACCACAGCGGAACTGCTCTTGGGAACAAACTTGCAGACTACTGAGAAGTACCGCAGAGGAGATGCTTGGCACGAGACAACGCAGCTGCTCTGAATGGATCTCGGCGGACACATGGGAACTCATCAGTAGACGGAATAGACTCAAGTCGATAGCGGATCACGACGGCAGAGCCAGAGAAGAACACAGGAATCTCTGCAAATTGGTGAAAAAATCAGCTAGACGCGACAAGAGAGCCGTACTGGACAGCATTGCAGAAAACGCAGAAAGAGCAGCAAATACAAACAACATGCGCTCACTGTACCAGTTGATAGGCAAACTATCTGGAAGCTACCAGAGGCAAACCCAACCCATTCGAGACTCAGACGGTAGGCTCCTAGTAGACGACGATGCTCAACTTGAGAGATGGAGGCAACACTTCATGGAGATCAGCTGTACAGAGCAACCAGGCAACGCACAGCCCGACTTCAGAAGTATCGTACCCAACAGCAGCGTTAGGATACCCCCAACCCCTCCCTCAATCAGAGAAATACGAGATGCAATCAGGAAGTTAAAGAGCAACAAAGCGGCTGGAGAGGACGGCATATCTGCCGAACTCCTCCAGATTGACCCGCAACTAATGGCCGAAACATTGCAAACGCATTTCAAAGATATATGGGAAAGTGAGCGAGTTCCTGACGCTTGGAAGAGAGGAGTAATCGTTAAGCTACCAAAAAAGGGAGACCTCAGTGACTGTAACAACTGGCGAGGGATCACCCTGTTGAACACCAGCTATAAAATATTAGCGACCCTGCTGAACGAACGACTTATGGAGAAACTAGAGCCAACAATTCGAGATGAACAAGGAGGTTTTAGACCACTAAGGAGCTGCGTAGACCAGGCAAACACGCTACGCACAATAACCGAACAAGCCGTGGAATGGCGTTCGCCACTATACCTTCTATTCATCGACTTCCAAAAAGCGTTTGACTCAATAGACAGGGCGGCGATATGGCGTGCACTTGCAAGGAAAGGAGTGCCAATCAACATCGTAAACATAGTAAGAGCAATGTATGATCATGCGGACCTGGCAGTACTGCACAACGGAAAAATCAGTGCACCCTTTCAGACGAACACTGGCGTCAAGCAAGGCTGCCCTCTATCACCCCTACTGTTCAACCTGGTGATTGATGAGATCATGAGAGAAGTAAGCATGCATCGACGCGGGATAACTTGGAGCTTCACACAACACCTTGAAGACCTAGACTACGCCGACGATATATGCCTCCTATCACACAGACTCATCGATATACAAGCCAAGGCGTCCGACCTCGAGAAGAGAGCCAACGCAGTAGGCCTCTCCATCAACGCATCAAAGACCAAGGCGATGCGGTTTAATAACTCCAACCAAGGTAGCATCACCATCAGCGGTAAAACAGTCGATTTCGTCGACCACTTTACCTACCTTGGCACCATAATATCATCCAGTGGTGGAGTGGAAAAAGATGTAGAGAGCAGACTGTGCAAGGCAAGATCTGCATTCGGAAGATTGCACCGCATTTGGAGAAATCAGCAAATAAGTAGAAGAACAATTCCAACAGTGACCTGTGGCGCAACACGGGGGAGGCTCCTATCCATCACCGAATCAAGAAGAAAAAATGGAGATGGATAGGTCACGCACTCAGGAAGAAAACAGACAGCATAGTCAGGAAGGCACTGGATTGGAACCCACAGGGAAGCAGAAGAGTGGGCCGCCCCAAGCTTACCTGGCGCCGTACTATAATACAAGAATTAGCCCGCAGCAACATCACGTGGGATTACGCTAAGCAAACTGCACCAAACAGAGTCAGGTTCAAAGTCCTTGTAAATGCCCTAAGCTCCCAAGCGGAGTAATAGAAGAAAAAAAAAAAAAAAAAAAAATTGGTTTTTTATTATTATTAACTGTCGCGTCCAGCATCCGTCGGAAAGCCTGGCCGGCAATTATTTATTGAACTCGTGACTGCACTTTCTTATATCTTTATGTCCCTATTCGCGTCGCCCGCTCTCGTGCATTCGATCGGCCACCTGCATCTGCCGTCATGCTGTAGCATTGCCCCGCTCGGAACCGCTCCGAAGCTCTAATGCCCTGCCGAGCGCTGCTTGATTTTGTCGATCAAGTACACTTCAAAGTTAGCGAACCAGCTGCAGCTGCGGAAGATAAGGTCTCCGGTGTTTGTATCCGATATACCTAACGCAAGGTTCTCGACAGATGGGTTTTTTGTGCAAGTCAGCTTGCAATACCAATGCTCTGATTACTCGGCGCAAGTAACTGCGATCGTAGCCTCCAACATCACTGACCTTCAGCTCAACTTGTGAGGGTACGCATATGAATTTTTTTATGAAAAATAAACAGATAAACTCTAAAGGTAAACAAACCGTATTCGATAGTTAGTAGACGATAGTTAGTAGTCGAATAAAAGTAAGTCGATAACAGATCGCTGTTACAGCCCTTTTAAAGCTGTTAAGGCAAACAATCTGGCAACCCCGTGTATCTGACAATTTTGACAACCGAATTTCCGCTTGATTGGCTTGTTCTTTCCGATCAAAACGCCAAAGTTTGCGTTGTCTATAACGCAAAATAAATAGTGAATATCACCAACGACGAAATTGGGATAGTACCGAACACGGAACACCAGTGAGACTGAGAACAGCAGCCGAACGTTGGCTGTGGATGAGCCCAGCCGTTCGCCGCTGCACGTGGGATGTGGTTGTGGCGAAAAAACTCCAGGTGAGCCGACTAATATGTCGCTAAGTAGAGTAATAATAAAAGTGTTCTAGGAAGTGTTAGAAAACCAGGCGGAGTGTTGTGGAGGCGGAGGCCCTGACAATGGTGAGGTCCTCATGGCAACTGAGCAATCGGGACTGATCTACCCAAAAGGCCCTTTAGATGAGCGGCTTGGTCAACTTTTTCGACACTTCTGGGAAGTGGAAACCTACACCGATCCGATTGTGAAGGCGTCAAAGGTAGAAATGGTCACTTTTTTAAGAACTGCGTGCGGATAGAAGGTAGCACCTTTACAGTCCGGACTCGTACTCACAGGCTCAGTATTCGGTTTTTAAATGATTATCTAAACCTAGGTCATATGTCCCTGGTTCCGCCGGAGTTGCATCGATATTACAATTATTTTCTGCCACATCACTGTGTACTAAAGAAGGACAGCACCACGACGAAACTTAGGACGGTGTTTGATGGTTTCGCTGTTACCACCTCAGGTTATTCTTTGAATGACATCTTAATGGATGGGCCGGTCATCCAACCTAAGCTTTTTCACATCCTGTTGGATGTGAACATTTTTAAGATGTATTGTTTTATGAGGATGGCTTCGTCCGACAGCTACTTGCAGTGCATTTTGTGGTGCGATTCCCCGCTGAAGGAGCTGCAAACATAAAAATTGGACACTGTTACATATGAACAAAGCCGGCGTCCTATCTATCTGTGCGAGCGATGCACCAATTGGCTATGGACGAGGTTGAAGACTTTTTAGCGCGGTTCCCACTGCATACGTACAGGCCACCTTCCATCCAACCGACCGAGGGACGCTGCCGCGTAACATACGGCTCGAATTGCGAAAATAGATCCGAGATAGTTAAGCGAAGAGTAGGAAAAAGATATTACAAGGAAGAGTGTTGCATAGATAAGGCGATTAATATAAGCGAATTAAGATTGTTAGTAGAGAAAAGTGACAAGATGTGGTAGGGACCATTGTAGTCCAAACATAATACCCTGAACGGATGTTGGGCATATGACGAACTACAATGGCTGAGGAGTAGGGGAATTAATTTCTTTTGACCATCTTTTAATGAAACCAAGCACACCTATAGCTTTATTAACCATGGTAGATATATGGTCGGTAAATTTAAGTCATAAATCTAATAGGACACCTAGATAGTTAACTTGAGTTAATCGTTCTAAGGCGTTCCCACAGAGAAAGTACATAACCTGGTGGGAACTAGATCGATAAAATGACATGAGTTTACATTTCTATTAAGCTTTAGGTTATTTGCTAAACACCAATTTTGAAATTTATCCAAATCGAATTGAAGTCTAGACTGGGCGCTAGTGAATTTATACTGAAGACAAAGCTTAACGTCATCAGCGTACATAAGTTCAAGTGAATTAGTTAAGGCAAGGGGCAAGTCGTTAATCGGTCCATCGGTCCAAGATGGCTTCCTTGGGGCACCCCAGATGTGGCGCGGACTAAACGCGAGATAACATCTTTAAAGAAGACACGTTGGGTTCTCCCAGATAAGTAGCTCAAAATCCACATAAGAAGATCAGCTGGGAATACCGAAAGATTGAGCTTACTTATAAGAAGCGAATGGATAACAGAGTCAAGTGCTTTACTGAAGTCAGTGTAAATGTCGTCTGTTTGTAAGCCATTCCGGAACCCATCCGTGATAAAATATGTTAGCTCCAATAAGTTGGTAGTGGTGGAGCGGCGCTGGAAGGGAGATATTATTGAACTACATAGGTGTTGCAAATGTGGAGTGGTAAGTTTTTAAAAAAGCTTTGGAATTGCTGACAATTTAGAAATGCCTCTATAATTCGCACCGTCGGATTTTTTCCCTTTTTTATGCAGCGGAATAATGAAACATTCCTTCCACATAAGGGGAAAGATCGAAGTTTCCAGCGATAGATTAAAGAGTTTAACGAGCGGTTTACACAGTGCCTCGGCGCAGTACTTCAGAATACAGCCTGGTACTCCATCAGGGCCTGGCGAATTCACGGGCTTGACCTTAAGTAGATCCGATAACACACCACTTTGTTCGTAAGATGGGCAAAATATAAGGTTGGCTGATTGGATATTATAAGTGTAAGGCTGAGCTAAACTGCTGCTAGGTGAATACGTAGTTTGAAAAAACTGTGCAAAAAGATCGGCCATTGCCTGATCAGTGTTCGCATAAGAGTTCTCAGCAGTAAGCAGTGGGGGAAAAGATACATGTTTACGCTTAGTGTTTACAAAGTTATAAAATTGCTTCGGATCCTGAGGAAAATGAATCCTGCAGCTGCGAATATAACTCCTATAACATTCTGCGTTATGCACGGTAAAATTGGACCGATCTACTAAGTATCTTGAATAACTAACTGTACAGCCAGATAATCTATGTTTATTTAAAAGTCTACTCATACTATTCTTTAAATTTATAAAGTGCCTTGTATACCAAGACGGATTCGTTGAAGCGGACGAATATTTCCACGGCACGCAAACGTCCAAAAATTAGTTTAAAGTGAAATAAAATTTTTTAATGCGAGGTTTATATCCTCACATGCCAGTAAATCAGACCAATCAAATTCCGAGATTAACTTATTTAATTTCATAAAGTCAGCCTTACGGAAAAAACGAAGCTTATGAGATTTAAGTGTAGACTTAAGGTCAATTAAGGAATTGTTTTCGATTGAAAGCTCAAGAGTGGGATGATATGGATCCTCCGGGTAAGAAAGGGGCAAAGTTCTGGAAAGAGTAATTCCATCAGGATCAGAAACGAAACAAAAGTCTAACAGCCGACCTAAAGAATTTCTAGCGTGGTTAATTTGCCCGAGTGACATGTCGAACATGCCCGCAGGGAAGTCGTGGTGGGAGTTAAGCTCTAAAGATGGTGAATTTTCAACATTTGACCACATAAGTTCTGGGATATTAAAGTCACCCAGAGCTATCAGCTGGTCACCATCAGACAGACGATCGAAAACCAAACGAATAGCGGACAAATGTTGCCAGTATGTTGGCGGTTTGGACGAAGGTGGTATGTAAGAACAGGTAACATACAGGTAACATACATACAACATTTACCTCTTCAGAAGCGAGTTTGGAGTCTACAGAGATTAACACTCCTCCTCCTCTTCGCAGAGTATTATCACATCTAAAAGTGGTGTACCTACTAAGAAAAACTTCGGAGCTAAAGATCTCCGGCTTTAACCAAGTTTCTGTAAATACAATAATGTGAGATGCAAAGAAAGAACTATCAGAATACAGTTTGGGAAGTTTACTACGTAACCCTCTTGTATTCTGATAGGTAAGTGTTAAAGAAGACATTAGTTTTTTGAGATTGAGGAAGATGAGGTTGAAGGTTGATCAGTGGCCGTAACATGTTGGAGTTTTACACCCACAGGTTTGGTTTTTTTTTCACCGTACTTGGCTGATGTTCTTGGACGAAAATATTCTCTGGCCAAAAGCTGGCGGACAAATATTCTTGAACATCTGCAAGAGCACACGTATTTTGAAAGATGAAGTGTGCCTGATGTATGAATATTTAAATTTTGTAATGTCCACCACCTTTATGTCGACTTTTGTTTTGGCTTTGATGTAAGACGAGATTTCAATCTCAGACGTATCAGGGGCAAGCCTGGAAACAAAAATGTGTTTCGATGGTGGGATCACCTGCAAGGGTTTTAGTGTCGCCGTAACTAATACTGCGGCATCATTACGTACCGGGGGTCCGGGAGGTTGATTACCCTGTTTGTTGTCTGGTACGGGGGCTTGAATTATTGGGTCTGGGATCACTTGAAGCGGTGCCACAGAGGGCATATCGGACAATTGCTCATTAATTCAGAGATATTCGTAAGCCGAATTTTTCTCCTTTCCGGCCTTTGGGGTGGCCAAAGATATAAGCGCCTGCATAATTGTCGTCTGAGCAGGCTGAAGATTATTCGCCACAAGCACATCACTAAAAGAGGTTTTCTTACGCTTTGGAGACTCATTTAGTAGTTGAAGACTACTAAACAGTGTATCGAGCACACAGAGTTGGACATTGATTTTACGAAAACCACTAATCAACTCCTTGAATCCGCTTTTAGTCTGCCTCATGAACGATCTCATTTCGTCTTGAACAGCACGACAACCGTCACAGCAAAAGTGTAGACCAGACCTACGTGACATTGCATCCGAAACTGAGACCGTGAACCCGGCACACTTAGCGTGTAAAACGTTTTCACAACGCCAGCAGTAGGCTGGTCTTATTACAAGACTTCAGCGCACAGAAAAGTTTCCATAATTAATTATTAAAGATTATTAAAAATTAAATAATTAATTAATAAATATTATTTGTTTTTATTATTGAGGAACCTTGAACCACTGTACCAGGGAAACGAAAGGGGGAGATTGAAGAGAGCAGTTAGTGCGAGTTAGTAAAATGCAAATAATAGAGATAAGTATCCCTATTGAGCGAGAATAAAAGCAACACCGTAAGAGATGAAGAAGCAAAGCAGGGCTATGTTTTGAAGGAAAATTAATTAAGTTATTATTTTACCTCCAAATATAATATTGCAATTTGTTTTTTTGTTTTTATGTGTGTAGGAATAAACACCAAATTTTTATGATAAGCCTATTACAAATATTATAAAAACGCCGTGCGCTCAAAAATAAAACGTCCGTCCGCTTTAAGATAAAGAGAGGAAGTCTTAAGTCTTATGAGGCCACAACAGGCATATTAGGGAGAAGGCCAGCCACTACTCAAAAATACCACGCTTGGATTTCTACAAGGAGAGCCGCAGATGGTCCCAGAACCCCAAGCCCAAGTTTGTCAACTCACGACTGAAGAACACAGAATGCAAGGGCTAGTAAAGAAGGGAATTCAAGGAGTTGAACCTTTAATTCTATAGTATGTAGGGGGGGAGGGGACACATAAACGCACCTCCTTTGCCACTGCCCGGCACTTGGTCGCAGCAGACTCGAACACTTCGGGTCCGCAGAACTCACGGACCTCAACGATCTCTCGGAGATCTCTCCAGGCGGACTGGTTGCCTTCATAAAAAAAGCAGGTTGGGACCATGGGCCGCCACAGACAGTCTAGGCATACATGCACCCTGGTTGACAGGAAGGGGGGGGGTAACACTTAGGTGAAACCCTTGCCCCGAGATATCAATCGCAGAAGTATTAGGGGCAAGCCTGGAAACAAAAATGTGTTTCGATGGTGGGATCACCTGCAGGGGTTTTGGTGTCGCCGTACTAATACTGCGGCATCATTACGTACCGGGGGTCCGGGAGGTTGATTACCCTGTTTGTTGACTGGTACGGGGGCTTGAATTATTGGGTCTGGGATCACTTGATGCGATGCCACAGAGGACATATCGGACAATTGCTCATTAATCCTGAGATATTCGGAAGCCGAATTTTTCTCAGGTCCGGAGGAGGAGATATAAGCGGCTGTATAGTTGTCGGCTGAGCAGGCTGAAGATTATTCGCCACAAGCACATCACTAAAAGAGGATTTCTTATGCTTTGGAGACTCATTTAGTAGTTGAAGACTACTAAACTGTGTATCGAGCGCACAGAGTTAGTCATTGGTTTTACGAAATCCACTAATCAACTCCTTGAATCCGCTTTTAGTCTGCCTCATGAACGATCTCATTTCGTCCTGAACAGCACGACAACCGTCACAGCAAAAGTGGAGACGAGACCTACGTGAGATTGCATCCAAAACTGAGGCCGTGAACCCGGCACACTTAGCGTGTAAAACGTTTTTAAAAAGCCAGCAGTGGATGAAAGGCTGGGAAGAGGAGATTGTCTTATTACAAGACTTTAGCGCACAGACCAATTTAAATTCCATAATTATTAAAAATTTAAAATAATCAATTTATAAAAAATTATTAAAAATTCAATAATTAATTTATTAATAATATTGATGAACCTTGTACCACTATACCAGGGAAACGAAAGGGGGAGATTAAAGAGAGCAGTTAGTGCGAGTTAGTAAAACGCAAAGAATATAGATAAGAATCTCTATTGAGTGAGAATAGGAGCAATAGAATAGAAGCAACACCGTAAGAGATGAAGAAGCAGAGCAGGGCTATGTTTGGAAGGAAAATTAATCAAATTTTTATTTTATCTCCAAATATATCACTGCCAACGCCAAGCGATGCGGATCTATAAATTGCAATTTGTTTATTTTTTTTTAATGTGAATAGAAATAAACACCGATTGTTTATGGAAAGTTAATTAGCAAATTTTATGAAAACGCAGTGCGCACAAAAAAAAACATATCCATCCGCTTTGAGATAAAGAGAGGAAAGAAATCTTGCTTCAAGATGTTTACGTTGATGATCTTATTTCTGGTGGCAACACTAAGGAGGTGGTGGTTGGCATTTTAGGACAGATTTCAGCGCTTCTGTCCAAGGTCGAATTTCAGCTGTGCTCCAATATCTCTAGCGTGATGGCCGGCGTACTAAAAGAGGATCGGGAGTCATATTTAACTTTTGATGGCGGCATCTTCACGAAAACGTTTGGATTTGCTTGAGATCCTTCCACTGAACAGCTGCTGCTTTCGTTTTCTGCTTTTCAGTCCACGTTGAAGTCATCTCGACATTCTGTTTTATCATCAATACGATCCGTTGGGCATTGTTGGTCCAGTCGTTACTAAGGCAAAAATACTCTTGCAAAAGTTGTGCCGGGAGCATCTTTCTTGGGATGAAAGCTTACCTCAGGTTTTTGACACAGAATGGCCGGAGATCTGCAGGAGCTTCAGTCACATCCAAATTGCAGAATTTCCTCGTCTGGCGCTTGCTTCTGCAGCACTCGTGGAGTTTCATGGGTTTTGTAACGCCACGCTCGTGGAGTTCAGTGAGGCAGACTTGAAAAACCTCAACATAAACCGCCTAGATGCCTGGCAACTCGTCGTCTTTCTTCAGCAATGTTTCTGGTCCAGATGGAAGGAAGAGTATTTTACCCTGTTGCTGCAACGATCTAAGTGACGCGTATCAGGTCAAGGCATATCTGTAAATGACATCGTGCTGTTGAAAGACGAAAACTTGCCTCCATAAAGGCCCCTGGCGAGGGTGACGGAAATGGTAGTCGGAGATGACGGTGTGTGTCGGGTGGCGCTGCTGAGGACGACGGTTGGAGCTACAAGGCGGGCAGTCAACAAATTGTGCCTGCTGCCATGAAAGATAAAGCTGTTGAAAGCTCATCATCCGAGGAGTGTGTCGGGTCAAGCAGCCGCTTGGAAGTCTGGCCGGCAATAATTTTTTGAATTCGTGACAGCACTTTTTTTATCTTTATGTCCCTATTCGCGTCGCCTCGTGCATTCGATCGGCCACCTGCGTCATGCGCTAGCGTTGTCTCGCTCTCTCGCGGTATCTCTCGGTCGCTCCACAGCATCCAGTGTTGAGCCGCGCTCCCGCGTCACTCACTTCTTAGATCGATCTTCAACCCTACGCACAAGTTAGAAAAATAAATTGTGTTTATATATTATATATAAATCTAACAGAGCTTATGGTGTATTAAGGCTATATTTTGAACATGAATTAAAGCTCCCAAAAACGCTCGGTAATTTAAAAAAGTCTATTTCTCAAAATCTATATTTCGAAGTATTCGATAGTCCCATGAAATCATGTTGATGAAATAAAAAGGGAATTCAGTTATACTGATTGCATTTATGAAGTTCTCCGGCAAACCCACCAGTTCCAATTTAGGAAAAACAAGAAAGGAAAGCTAACTTCGGGCGGAGCCAAAGTTTATATACCCTTGCAGTTGAGTCGTAGTCCGCTAGGTGGCGCCACGCATCTTATATTATTAGATATGTAGCGGATCGTATATAGTTCACCGATCCTTATGAAATTTGGCATATCGAATTATTTTGCCCAAAGAGGAATCCACTGAAACTCCCATCCTTCTAACTTGAAAAACAACGAAGTTATAGATCCGATCAATCAGTTATATCGCAGCTATAGGGTATAGTCGGCCGATCCTTATGAAATTCGGCAAATCAGATTGTTTTTCCCAAATCCCATCTTTCTAACTTAAAAAACACCAAAGTTATGCCCATTTCGATCGTTCTATGACAGCTATAGGATATAGTCGGCCGATCCTTATGAAATTTTGTACATAAGATATTTTGGTCAAATATAACATGTGTCCCAACCCTCTAACTTAAAAAACACCAAAGTTATTGCATTTCCGATCAATCAGTTATATGGAAGCTATAGGATGTAGTCGACCGATCCCGGCCGTTCCGACTTATATACTGCCTGCAAAGGAAAGAAGGATGTGTGCAAAGATTCAACTCGATAGCTCCAAAACTGAGAGACTAGTTTGCGTAGAAACAGACAGACGGACAGACGGACATGCTTATATCGACTCAGGAGGTGATCCTGATCAAGAATATATATACTTTATAGGGTCGGAGATGTCTCCTTCATTGCAATAAGGTATAAAAGGTATATTGCAGTTATAAAAACAAACTATTGCAATAATCGTTAAGCTTGACGCATAAAAAGAATTTTAATGTTTCTGCACCTAATGAACTTCGCAATAAAGTGCTGAAAAAGCCCTTTCGATAGGGCTGACATTTAGGATCGGCATATTTCGCCATTAAGTGTCTTTTAAGATTGGTTGCATGGAACCCAGCTAAATTCGATCCGCAAGCATAACAAGTTGATTTTTTATCGTTTGCATCAAATTTAAAAAACTGACTTTTTTATTTGGCTCACGACCCATTCTTAAAAGAAATACCAGTTAAAACAAAAAAAAAAGTTTTGAAAAGGTCGAACAACACGACAAATCAAAGTGAAAAATCAAATTGACAAATATCCAAAAGACTTTTATTTTTCAAACTCTCAGTCAAAGGGTCAGTAAATAACCTGATAAAATTTAAATCAAAAATATCGCGTTTTCTCTGAGTGACCCTTTAACTCATAAACCAAATCTAATGGTTTTTTTCTGACGCGTTGTTTAACGGGCCCTGTTACGCTACCAGAGTTTTGATAGCGGCCGAATTAAATAGACGAGTTTTAATTTCTATTTCAATATTTATTATGGGTCAATTTAACCCCAAAAAAATGCAGCGGCCGATCCTATGCCGAATAACAAGTGCCTAAACTAATAGCTTGCGCAGAAGCTCTACCAAAGCTCCCAAGGTGCATGCGCTACAAAAGAACCACAAATCGCATGCGAATCTGGGAGAATCCAAGAAGATGGAACTGCTGATAACGGGAAATTAGTGGACCGATGCGGCTAGATACACTGAGAGAACTAATTAGTAATAATTACGATATTTGATCGTGGCACAAGTCCCAACAGGGCTGTTTCCAACGTTTTTATTAAAACATTGTTTAATAGTGAAATTCTCATAAGGATCGGCCAACTATATACGATCCGATATATACATATTAATATAAGCTGCTACCTAACTGCAAGGGTATATCAACTTTGGCTCCGCCCGAAGTTAGCTTTCCTTTCTTGTTATAGATCAGTGTCATCATAAATGGTAAATATGTAAAACTTTTGAGTGTCTATATCCTATTGTATCATGCTTAATTAAATGCTTTCGGAAATAATCAGATGGTGAAGATTTAATGCCAAAGCGAACTCAACTAAGAATCAGGGGATGTTCAGGATGGTCTTCATTTGTGGTTATAAACATATCGATGTTGTTTATTAATATACTTGCTCGGTATTTTCGGCATCGTCGAACTTAGGAGCACCAGCAAGCCAGTACATACCATGAGAATGCGGAGATCCTCTTTGCTGAAATTTGATTATCCAATAAATGTTGGAAAGATTGAATTCCCCAAATAAATCGGTTTTGAACAATTTCATTAATTGTCGCAACCTGTAATCAAAGTATCGAGAGCACGTCACTGTATCGGATTAACCGACTTTTTTCGGATCTAGAGAGAGCAGCCGCTTCTTCCTCGCTTATAACCCTATTATCCAATAGAAGAGAAAGGATAACTAAAAATTCCACTTAGTTTCAGCAGCGGAGAGTGTAATGAAAAACGTTGGCAGCCCGAATTGTCGAATCATGGTGATCGCTTTCTTTTTCGCACCCTTTACCATAAGCCTTTAAGGATGTGGTAACCATCATCATGTTGCACAAGTCTATGTACAAAAGACTCATCTCGCAGACTACCAGCGGTAACTGCTCCGGATTTTTTGCAACGCAAAACAAAGAAAATTAATTATACATATTTAAAACTTTAGGAACCACTGCGCATCGACGGTCGTAAAAACAGATTTGGGATCTGGGTTTTTTCGCAAAGGTTGTATTTCCTTTAAATATTTCTCCGCAAGAAATAGTTGAAAATGAAAGTTCCTTTGCATCTTCGTCAATCGTTAAGCTTGTTGGCCGGCAGCCATTATCATTATTTTCCAATAATGTTTCACGGCCTCCGGGACTAACATTTTCTTCGAACTCTACAGCATTTTGGGATAGGTGCTGCTGCTGAAGAAGTTGCTCTGAAGAAGCGCATAGGCGCAGTCACAATGTCAGGAACTGAAATTGGAACGTTCACTACTGCGCGGATACCGCATTGCGTTTCATAGCCAAGAGAAATAATTCTCATGAAAGGGATTCTCCGTGAAATAAGTGTTAAAGATAAATGTTTCAAATTCAAAAATACCCGCCAACTCAGAGGGCGCTTTAATATCATATCGATTGTATCGAATCAAAACATAAACACATAACCTAAAAGCTATCGAAGAGAGTAAATAAACAAGAGTTTGATTTTCAAGAAATATCGTTTATTTACTGGCCTAAATAACTAAAGAAGTAAAAGTTATAATAATAAGGCGCTCTTCGAGGCAGGTGAGTCCATTTAAGCACTCGGGGCACTCTGGAAAGTCGAAACCATTCGAAAGGCAGAGTGATGGTAGTTTGCCTAAAGAGATGACACGATGCCAGGTTTTGTAAAAATTATATTTGCCGGACGGACTGGGAAATTTCCTCGACAAATACAAAGCGTTGCCAACGTTTAGGAGGGGAAATTAAGAGGAGCTAGCTAGGATGTATAATCCACTTACCTGCGAACGAACGAACGTGGTTCCTCCAGCAGACACAAATTGCCGTTGGTCCTTCCTTTATGTTCCTATGATACAGATCCCTCGTTGATGATCGAATCCTATGTAGTTCTCGTTCTTGTTCCATCTCATCCTCCGAAAGTTATGCTCTTGCGTCCATTTTCCATCGTGACTGCCTTTGGGAGGCAATCCTGCCGATATTCGTTAGTCCGGAATGGGCCTCCGAGTCTCATGATCAGCAGTATTTTGCAACTGCTCTCGTCTGCTCTCCTCGGGGTCCTCTCGGCGAGTCGCGCGTGCTTCCATGTCGCGATTGCTTTGTGTGACACGTTAGCCAAGATTCTGTCGCCAATGGGTTATTGTCGATGTGTTCAGAACTCCGAACCTTTAGTTGGAATGGATTTTGTTTGTAGCCCTGCCACGGCTTAAAGTAGCTTGTCGGCGTTGCTCCTCTGATATACGCGGCATATTTTTACCTAGTGCTAAAAAAATTTAACTTTCATCATCGAATCGAGTTTCTAATAAAAATATGATTGCCTAAACTGAAATCTGTACCAAATCCCATCTTTCTATCTTAACAAACACCAAAGTTATGCCAGCTCCGATCGTTCTATGATAGCTATAGGATATAGTCGGCCGATCCTTATGAAATTTTTTAGTTAAAATATTTTGGCACATATAAAATGTGTGAAAAGTCCCAACCCACTAACTTGAAAGTTATGGCATTTCCGATCAATAGTTTTTCACTTATATGACAGTTATACGACATAGTCGACCGATCCCGGCCGTTCCGACTTATATACTATATAAGGAAAAGAAGGATGTGTGCAAAGGATGTGTGTTTTGAATCGATAGCTTTAAACTGAGAGACTAGTTTGCGTAGAAACAGACAGACTAACATATTGACTCAGGAGGTGATCCTGATCATGAATATACCATGAATAGGGTCGGAGATGTCTCTTTCACTGCGTTGCACACTTTTGACCAAATTTATAATACACAATAATACACCCTCTGCAAGGGTATAAAGAGAGAGACTATGCATAGATTATCGAGAACTGCAATGTGTGGGTGTGGTTCGAACTGCCTACGTTGATAACCAACTTTGTAACGTGGGGGTGTACGGGCTGTAGTTAAACAGAACCAAATTTCAAGATCTACTGCAAGGTCCAGAGGATATAAATTGGAGACGTATGGATAGGAATGAAGGGCCTGCACTTCTTGTGATCTTAGACTAAGCTCAACGGATGGGGGGTTTCTTTTCACGTATCCATACAACACATCATCAAAATAAATTTAAGTGCACTAGCTAAATGCAAATTGATAAAGAAAAACCCGGATGATTGTCCTACCGAATTAAATCCAAAAAAAAACTAGAGGAACAAATCACCTAAAAGGCAAACAGGGTCAGTAGAAAGAAAGAGAGAGAATGACTCCGATCAGTTTTTAACGAACTGTTTCTGCTAATATTTGTTCGAAACATATGCCGCGGCTAGCTCACAGAAACTGGGGGAACGTTCCACCGAATTTATATATTCGATGTGATTACCCGAGCCCAGAAATACCACAGGGTGCTTCGTTTAATAAATATCCCCTTTATTGCGATTAATTTACAAAAGAGTGAATCTCACCGGCTGTTTGGCTTAGGCGACCGACCGCTCGTCCTCCCGTCGATCCCCGATCCCCGCTCCGGGTTGGTGCCAATACATACGCCCTCCCAAAGCTTGCGCCCTGCAGGTCGTGTGGTCTTGGTGCCTGGCGCCGAATCAGCTCACGGTTCCCTTCGTTTGGACTCACGGACTCTGGTTGCGGGGCCTGTGTTGTTGCTGTTGTCTTCTTCGCTGCTCTTCTGCTGCCGCTGCTCGTCCGTCGCCGCCGTTCCTTGTCGCTGCTGCTCCTCTGACGTTGCTGCTCCCTCGTCGACGCTGCTGCTCCCTCGTCGTCGCTGCTGCTCCCTCGTTGTCGCCGCTTCTGTTGCTGCTCTTCCGTCGCTGCTTCTCCTTTGCGGGTGCCGTGGACCTTCGGTATCCTTGGCTCACTGGGAATGCCCTTTCACCGTGGCCGGCACCTAATCCGTGTTAGCAGACCGATAGGTTCACCTTCCAGGCATACGCCGGGCAGGATGCGCTTCTCGGTGCCTGGCGGCCGGATCAGGGCACGAAGGGCCTACGTACTTTGCCACACGCCTCCAAACACCTGCGTGCATACGCTCCGCAGGATCTATGGCAGACCAGAGGTTTTGGCGTCGCGTCTCCTTTAACTCCAGGTGATATGCAGTACATACGTCTCAGCGCCTGGATCAGGATTCTATTGACTTTCCCGGGGTGTCCCTGCTTGGTTTCACTGTTGCGCTTAAGTTCCCGAGCTGGCTACCCCTCGCTTTACTGGATCACACCTGGTCTTAACGGTCAGGAATCGACAAGGCGTACGCCAGGCCGATCCGTCGCTATCGCCAGGATATCTGTCGTGCCCGGGAATAACCCAACCCGACTCGTTTTACCCTTGGGCTTCAGTTCCGCCACGGATCCCTGATCCCTTTCCCACTTGCTCCTGAATTCTACTCTTTGGCTGATTCGTGTACCGCCGCCGGACTTACCCACAGGGGGTCCTTAAGCTACTGATCGTAGATCCTTGCGCACTCGCTTTAAATCCAGCACTTGAGACTTTCGGACTTACCCACGGGGGGTCCTTCAGCCTATACTCCTAATTCCTCCAAGGAAGCTTTCCCGCTTGAATGTCAGACTCACCCACTCTTTCTTTCTTCTTTCTTCTCTTTCACTCAACTTTTTCAGCTTCCCTAGAAGACTCGGTCTAGGGAAGCTGGAAGCTAGGATTTGCTCCAGGGGCCCTCCTTATATAGTGCCTGGGGCACCCGTTAATCCTTGGAAATCTCGCTTCCTGCCGTTAATCCTTCACTTTCTCCAATTCCCGCCGCCTTTCTATCGGCAGGCTTTTTTTTCCAGCTTGCCTGTTACCGCCCCTCTTGCCACCTGTTTTGGCGTGTGGGAGATCTAATCTCCTCACAAGTTGTAGGGTATTAGATGTTCATTATACCCTATTTTTAACCCACCCGACCTTGGCGAGATCTATGACGTTTGATTCGCCCCATATCACAATCCTATGCGCTACTTATTGTGATTCCAGCATGGCTAATTGAAGTTTTGGTGGCGGATCTGTAGTGGAATTAAGCCTTCATGGAGTAGCAAATACTCAAATATAATTTGGATTAAACTTGAATCATTTTTCCATATTGGGTATTTCTTTTTCATTATAAAATATCTCTTTAACAGCTACTTCATATAATTTCATTAGAATTCATATTAATATATATATATTTATATTTAGATATAAGAAAGAGATTTAAAAATATTGGGTTAAATTCAATAAATCTGTTTAACTACATTTGGAATTAATATAGTAATTAAATTAGGAATTAGAAGAAATTGCGATTTAGATTATTCAGTTATTATTAACCCAAAATTATTCAATTCATGCCTTACTAAAATTTACTGTTTAAGTCGCAAATATATTACAATTTAATTAAGTGATATTTACTCACCGATGTTCGCCGCCGTTGAGCTCAAGGACAGGAATAGCTAGAGATGTTTATAATAATTAATTTAAATAGAACAATAAATTAGCCTGGCCATGCTCGAATATTATTGCAAAGTTATCATTATTTAATTAAATCTAAATTCTTTTACCTATATTTTCATATCACTTATATATAAATACGTATATATATCTATTTTTTTACAATAAAATAACTGTTGAGCGATCAGCGTTTTGATAGCGACCGAATTAAAGACGAGATTCAATTGTTTGTATTAAATTTATTGAGCTAATTCCGCACAATAAAAAAAATAGCGGCCCGTCAATAACAACTTCCAAAACACAACAAAAAGAAGAACAGCTTTGGCGCAGAAGCTCTTCCAAAGCTCCCAAAAGTGCATGCGAATCTGGGAGACAAAAGAGAAGATTAAATGCCGCTACAGATGAACAAATTATCAATATTCTAATTAGCCTATCTGGTGGCTGCTTAGCCCAACATCCTCCCCCCTATTGAAGGGTGGGCCTTCAATAACAATTTTGGAAGGGCAGCAGCCACATCTTTTAAGCGATATTCCCTTAAAGATTAAGAACTCACAGGGCGGAAAAGGCACACCAACTTCTTCCAAACCCTTGACCATGCATTGCTCCCCCCAATAGACCAATGCGGGAATCGAGTTCGCCTAACGAGTGCAGGGGGTCCGGAACGTTGATTCTTCTCCTCTTCTCCTTCTGCATAGGGCAATCCAGCCTCCCGCGATAGTCCAATGCGTCCAGAAACCACCCATCCAAATAGTGTATTTTGGGCTACTGGGAGGCAGTGACCTAATTGGATTTGGCCAACTGACAATAGGTTGAAGAACAGGCTGGCTCCAATTAGCAGGTCCACACCCTGCGGTCTGTGGAAGTTGGGATCAGCCAGCGCTATGCCGTGAGGAATCTTCCATTTCGAAATATCAATTTTAAGGCTGGACTGACAGTCCGCAATATGAGACACTATAACCGCCTCTAGGCTCGCACAATATGTGGTAAGTCGAGACTTCACACACACATTAACGGAGGATCCATCCGTAGCAAACTCAGTGCCGCCGAGACCGGCGACCGCTACACAGCATGGAGCGATGAAGCTGAAGTTGACTTGCCAGCCGCGATAAGATAAGGTGAACTTGTGAACCAGAGTCCAATAACACTCTGTACGGCAGGAAGGCACCTGATCGACCACGGATGAGGATATTGGCGGTTGGCAGAAGCACTTCAGTAGGGCGATCCTGCGTCAAGACCGTGTTGATTGACTGGGAAGGTGGGGTAGCAACAGCAACACCAGCGGCGGAACCCAAGCTTCGTAGTGGTGGGGAATTGTTAGAGGGTAGCTGCCCGCAATGGTGCAACAAAGCATGATGTCGGCGATTGCACTTTGGGCAACGGGCAGCTGAACATCCGCGTGCAAAATGACCATCCTCCAAACATACAAAGCAGCGGGTCAGCCGTCGCACTTCGTCGTACCATTGACTAAGTGGCAAGGCAATGAAGCTTGGACATGTAGGAAGCGCGTGCGCCAAAACACCACACAGGGCGCATAGAGCTGGACGGGCGTTGATAATCATGCATGACGATCGGTTATTCGAAGATCTCCCTCGGCCCACTTGGTTAGCTGGTGGATAAGCCGCCAAAGAAAAGTCGACGCATTCAAGAGTCCGGCACCTTTGCTCCAAGAATCGTGCCATGGACTCCCAAGACGGAAGGCTGTCGTTGTTTCCGGCGAGAGTGTCTTCCCACTTGGCTCTTGTGGCCGGATCCAACTTCTGAAGGACAATCTGGATGAGCAAGCATCCTTGGATCTCGGCAGCTGATCCGGAACTCATGAGAGCCCGCATATGCCCATTGAACCGATCCGACAGCTCCCGCAACGTAGCAACAGAACCTGGCTCGACCACACGAGGCTGCAGGATCTCGTTGATGTGAGACTGGAAAATTAATCGCCGATTACTAAACCGATTGCGCAATAGGTCAAGAGCCACATCGTAGTTCGTGTCAGTAATTTCCAGCGCTCTCACCGTCTCCAAGGCTGACTCGCGCAGGCATGAAATGAGCCACCGGAGCTTTTCCATATTTGTTAGATGAGGATGGCTGTCAATCGTGGCCTTGAACAGGGCGAAGAAATCCGGCCAGTCAACATAGCCGCCGCTAAATGTTGGCATCGGCAACGCTGGTAAGGAGGGGGCTGGCTTGTATGGCATGGGTGAGACACCGGCACCGTCGAGAAGTGTGGAGTGGGCAGCAATTCTCATGGAGTGCTTGGCAACCTCCACCTGAATGTCCACCTGCACATCAGTCGCCAGCTGCGAGAATCTCCAATAAAGCTCACTCCCGATCTCGCTGAAGTTAAGCTCCTCCAACTCTTCTTGAAGCGCGGTGAACCGCTCACGCAAACGCTTCTCCACTGACTCCAGCGCCATAATGGTGCCATCCTCATTCCGCGCTGCAGCCTTCACCTTATGATGCAGCGCCTCCATTTCCTGGCAGGTCACCTCTGCTCTTCTCCGCAGCATCCTTTCCCGGCTTGCGGCAGCAGATCCAATAGTTCCACATCCAGACTCCATCCCGCAAATCTCCAGCGCGAGTGAATCAAATCGAAAACCAAGAAATGTTTGTTATTTTTTATGTTTTTGAGTTTTTCGTACCGCAGTTTTTTCAGTTTCTCGGGCAATTAAACTGATTGAACTTCGGGCGTGATCACGTCGGGGTCACCAATGTTGAGCGATCAGCGTTTTGATAGCGACCGAATTAAAGACGAGATTCAATTGTTTGTATTAAATTTATTGAGCTAATTCCGCACAATAAAACAAATAGCGGCCCGTCAATAACAACTCTAAAACACAACAAAAAGAAGAACAGCTTTGGCGCAGAAGCTCTTCCAAAGCTCCCAAAAGCGCATGCGCTACAAAATGACAACAAAGTGCATGCGAATCTGGGAGACAAAAGAGAAGATTAAATGCCGCTGCAGATGAACAAATTATCAATATTCTAATTAGCCTATCTGGTGGCGGCTTAGCCCAACAATAACAAAAATAATTAAGATATTAATTATCAAAAATAACTAAAGGGTGCGCAAAATGCCAATAAATGTAAAATATTCTTTCTTTCATAGAATAACTTCAAAATGAACAAAATGAATTTGAAAGCTTTGTATAAAATTCAGCAGGCCGATATTCACAATATTACACTGCCAAGAGTTACAAATTTATAAATAATTTGCTGGAGTTTTCTCTCCGTGTAGCAAAAGGGGGTGTCATGAAGGTCGCCGGGAACTAATTGGAATTGGCAAAAGGCTGTAACTTGACCGCCCATCGACCCACGCAACTTGGGTCAATATACGCTCTAAATTTCTTCACACTTTTGACTACTGCCAATCATTCTAGTTCGGTCACTGTGTAATTGCGCTGCGCTTTTGTCAGATTCTCGGACATATAGGCAATCGGCATTTCGTCGCCGTTAGCATTGGCTTGTGCCAAACCACATCCCACTCTATATATACTTCCATCGCACAGTAGTATGAAGGGTCTAGAAAAATCGGGAATGTGCAGTGCTGATGTTAACTTTCCTTTCAAGTCGGCAAATGCTTTATCTGCTTCCTGGGTCCATTCTAATTGTCTTTTTTTCCGTAGCAACTGAGTTAATGGAAAACTAACAGTTGCATAATTGTCCAGAAAGCGCCTGTACCATTCTGTTAAACCTAAAAATCGTCGCAGTTGCTTGACAGAAGTAGGAACGGGTAATTCGTTGATAGCTATAATTTTCTCGTTGTCTATTTTAAGCTGACCATGTCCAATGGTGAATCCTTAATATTTTACTTCGCGCATGCAAAAGTTAGACTTAGCGACGTTTATTGTCAAATTGGCTTTCCTTAGACATACAGCCACTTCTTGAAGAAGCTGCATGTGCGACTCAAAGTCTTCCGATAAGATAAGTAATCGTCTAAGTAAACAAAAACCCTTGTACGAAAGTGAGCCGGGATCACAAGGTCCATTAATCTACAAAGTGTTTGGGGTGCATTGCACAGACCAAAAGGCATAACTTTATGTTGGTATAAGGGCCTGTTCGGAACTGTGAACGCGGTGTACTGCCGAGAGTTCTGTTCCAGAGGGATCTGCCAAAAAGCGTGCTTCATGTCTATGCCGGTTATGTAATGTGCTGGTGGTAAACGGCTGAGGATTCCGTCAATATGTGGTAGGGGATAGGCATTCTTTATAGTTACCTTATTAACTAATCTGGAATCGAGGCAAAGACGAATCTTTTCTCTGCGTTTTACAATGACACTGTTACTACTCCACGGACTCTTCTATGATACCTAATTCCAACATTCTATCTACTACCTCAAACATAAATTTTTCAATCGCGGGGGATATAGACCAATGCCTTTGCTTTACGGGCTTTGCTTCGCCTACCTCGATGACGTGCTCCATGAGATGAGTACGGCCCCAGCCTTCCGTATCGAACGATGGAAATTTACTAATGACCTTATCGAGGTCGCTTTGTTGATCAGGTGACAAAAGGTGTATTTTTGGACTTTCTTTTTGTTCATCCCTATCAGTATCTTATACTGCAACCTAATCAGGTGTTTGATTATGTTGAAGCATTTCTAGAAATCAATTCCTAAATAAAAATCCTGGCTGTTGGGATAACATAAAATTCAATAGGCTTTTGTAGAATTAATGTAGAAGATTTTGTAGAAGTTTGAATTGTATTGAAGTCTAGTATAAGTTAGCATAGGGCGGAGCTGGAGCGCAAGAAAAGCTCACTTACGCTCTCCCGTGAATTCGCCCCACTCCGCCGCAATAGATAAGCTAGGCTTAGGTTAGGTTAGGTTAGGTTAGGGCGGTGATGCAAGGGGGACATAGAAGACCCCCTCGCTTCCACTTGAGCCGCTAGGGCTCCAGTCTCGCCGATCTTTTCTGAGAGCGTGTCGGCCAGATCAGACGTGATGTTCTACAGGTCTGGAGATTACTCCATTTCCTATTGGCTGCCAGGTCGAAAAACTCCCTGCACTTTAGCCCGCAAGTAGCCAAGGGTATGCCTACAAGTTCTTTCTCCGGTAGGAGAGGGTTGGTAGTCCCTGCCCTAGCTAGTTCATCTGCAGCACAGTTTCCCTCGTGGTCCCTGTGACCGGGAACCCAAATGAGGTAGATGGTATGCTGTTCAGCCATCTCGTTGAGAGATCTGCGACAGTCATTGACTGTCCTGGAGTTGGATGAGAATCCGTCAAGTGCCTTGAGCCCTGCCTGACTATCTGAGAAGATACATATTGTACCTCGATTGCCCCTTAGAGCTGGGGATTCCAGTGCTTCCTTAATGGCTACTACCTCAGCCTGGAGAACACTACAGTGGTCGGGGAGTCTGAAGGACTCCTTTAGGCTCAGATGCTCACAAAAGTAACCGCCTCCCACCTGGCCGTTAAGTTTTGATCCATCTGTGTAGATATGAAGGGAGCCCTCCGGTCCCGGTGTCCGGGCATCCCATTACTCCCTCGAGGGGATGATGATTTTGTAATTAGTGGTGGGTTGGTCGATGGACACGCAATAGTCCGTGCCCCCCTCAGGCATGAAGTGATGTAGGTTCAGTTTGGTATGACCGAAACTATTCTTGCTCCATAGATTTGCCTCTCGCAGTCTTATTGCGGCTAGAGTGGCTGTCTTTACCCCCATCAGTTCCACTGGTAGTAGGTCGAGGATAGTGTCAAGGGCATCACTAGGCGTAGTGCGTAGACTGCCTGTTATGCAGACTTCCGCCATGCGCTGCGACTTCCTGAACTTTTCCCTCCATGTGGAGTTGTCCAGGGCGGGCCACCAGACTACAACACCATACAATAAGATTGGTCTGATGATCGCTGTGTATAACCATCTGACCATCTTGGGGGACATTCCCCATTTCAGGCCTACCGCCTTGCGGCAGGCATAGAGTCCTATTGCCGCTTTCTTAGTCCTATCAGCGGTGTTCAGCTTCCAGTCCAGTTTCCTGTCTAGTGTGATGTCTAGGTACTTCGCACTATCACTAAGAACTAGTGTTTCTCCTAGGAGCTTCGGAAGTCTTAGGTTAGGTATTTTGTACTTCCTGGTAAACAGCACGAGCTCTGTCTTGGACGGATTGACTCCCAGCCCGTTCCTTTGCGCCCAGGCAGACAGAACTTCGAGCTTCCTTGTCATTACGTCGCATAGCGTCTGTGGGAATTTTCCTACGAAGGCAATAGCAACATCGTCCGCGTACGCAATGATCTTACAGCCGCCAACCTCTAAGGATCGCAGTAGGCTGTTAACCGCCACGTTCCAGAGTAGTGGTGAGAGTACACCTACTTGCGGGGTGCCCCTCTTGACATATCTTCGAATAGTCGAACCTCCAAGAGTAGTGTTGGCACCTAGTGCCAAGACCTACTACCCTATATGCACACTTAGTAATTTGATCCAATCAATATGCATCAGCATGTCGCAATATACAAACCCACTAACCGATTTTCTCACCTATAAACAATTAGTAATAAGCATAAAACTATATCCAACCTATTAACCCAGCACTAGTAGACGGCGCCAAAAGCAGAAGCAGCATATCAGCGGGAAGAATGACCGACTGACCGATGCAAGTAAAAACCAGCCAGCTAAGCCGAAATGCGCAAGCAGTACATGAACAAACAATCTGAGTCAGCAGACTCAGAGGTGGGTGACCCTGGCATTAACCTTAGTTTAGCACGTCCAGAACTTTGACCTTTCTTAGATTTAATGATGTATAATTTAGCATCTTATATAAGAGTTATTCTTCTGAAATAAAGAGAGTTCCGAAATCAGAGTCAATCGTCTCGTTACTCAGTGTCTGAACCACGGCACTTAAAATCAACCTACTTCTAGTGATCCTGTGTAAAACGGTTCACAAGTAGAATCCGCGGCATACCAGTCTACTTCTAGTGTTGCTTCCGTGAAACGGACCACAAGTAGACCCCGCGTCACCTCCTTACTTCTCGTGTTGCTCCCGTGAAACGGACCACGAGGAGACCCCGCGGCATACCAGTCTAGCTGGAGTGTTGCTCCCGTGAAACGGACCACCAGCAGACCCCGCGCTATATAACCTACTTAGAGTGTTGCTCCCGTGAAACGGACCGCCAGTAGGACCGGCCGATAAGGAATCAGCCGAACCACCATACCACCGGTACTTGAGGAAAACCACCCCAGGACTTCAAGCACATCAACTCATGCCTGATCACAGCAAACGTCTGGCCAACCCGAGCAGTCCCTTGCAGAATCCAGGTAAATTTAGTCAGGACTATTTACGGTTTTGACTACGACTCCGGGACCTACCGTTACTCCCGTGAGTTCAAGTTTGACGTAGTTGCCGCATAACGCTCTACGGACGAACAAGTAGCCTCGACACTCCTGTTAAGCAGGATCTGCCGTATTAGGTGAGTTGATCGGTTGTCTATTCCAAGTCCCGTCAGTGCGTCGATTCTTGAGCACGGCAAGATGTTGTTGAAGGCCCCTTCTATGTCTAGAAAAGCCACAAGTGCGTGTTTTTTAGAGTTGATCGCTCGTTCGGCGATCATAGTGATTTCGTGCAGGGCTGTTTCTGTTGATCGGCCCCTTTTGTAAGCATGCTGAGAGCATGAGATGTCACTTGGGTTAATGTTTAGTTGTAGATGGAGACTTAAGAGTCTTTCCATAGTCTTAAGGAGGAAGGAAGACAGACTTATAGGTCTGAAGTCCTTGGGGATGCAGTGGGATGGTTTCCCCGCCTTGGTTATGAATACAACCTTCGTGCACAGCCACGCCTTTGGTATCATACCAGTAGTGAAGACTGTGCTGAAGATTTTCTTAATCCATTTCCTTAGGTTAATGCCGGCTCTGGATAACTGAGCCGGTAAAATACCGTCCGGTCCCGGAGATTTGAAGGGTTTAAAACTGTCTATTGCCCATTTAAGATTTCTGTCACTAAGTAGGTAGTTGAGTGGGCCCTGGTGACCTGGGTTGTTCCTTCCGATAAGCAACCCGGGAAGTGTGCGTTGATAAGGGTCTCCAGGGTTTCCAGGCTTGAGGTTGTCCAGCGTCCCTCCGTGTTCTTAATGTAGCCTGCGATGGGGGCTGAAGTAGAGAGAATCTTTCTTAGGCGGGCGGCCTCTGATGTCCCCTGGATGTTGGTGCAGAAATTGGCCCAGGCAACCCCCTTTGCCTTCTTTGCCCCTTGCAATTCTTTGTTATATTGCCTAAGTTCAGCTTTATAGGCTTCCCACGCCTCGTCTGTGTTGGTACGGTGCGCGTGGTTGAAGGCCCTACGAGCATTTCTTTTGTAGGAGGCTAACGACGAGGTCCACCACGGAGGCTTCTTCGATCTGTTGCTACCTATTCTTTTCTTGGGGCAGGCGTGGTGGTAAGCTTTTGCGCTAGTCGCAGTAAGCTTATCTACCATGGCGTTGAGCCCCTCATAGGTCTCGATGGTCTCTGAAGGCGGTTCGCCTAAGGATCTATCTAGTAACTTTTTATAGAGCTCCCAGTTTGCCTTTCTAGGATTTCGAACTGCTTGCTTGGTGAAGTTTTCAAAATTTACTACTATCTCAATATAGCGATGGTCTGAAAATGAGTGTTTGTCAAGGACTCTCCAGCTGGTGATTGCATCAGCCAGGGAGTGCGAGAATAATGTAACATCAAGGACCTCCCTTCTGTTCTTGACGACGAAGGTGGGTTCTGAACCTCTGTTACCCACTAGAAGCTTAGAGCTGAGGATAAAATCGAAGATTGACTCACCCCTCTCGTTTGTGTCAGTGCTTCCCCACTGATTGTGATGAGCGTTGGCATCGCATCCTATTATTAGGTCGATTTCCTTCCTTTCGCTGTCTTCCACAAGCCGCCTGAGTAGCGAGTGCGGTGGAGGTCCTAAGTGGTCATGACCCATATATGCCGAGCATATTCTTAGATGGCCGCCTGGGCCCTCTATCGATACGGCTACGTGATCTTCATTGCTGAAATTTGGTAGCAAGAAGGTATTAAGGCTTTTCTTTGCGAGTATGCATGCTCGCTTTTTACCTGTTACATCGGCTGTGTACAGCCTGAAGTCCGAGAATCCTGTCTCCGTGGATCCAGGGTTCTTGGATGAGGGCCACGTCAGCTCCATTCTCTGCAAGATGGAGCAGGAGGGCGGCGGAAGCCACCTTACTGTGATGGAGGTTTATCTGCAGGAATGTCAGGGACATCCTTTAGATTCTCCACCACAGTAACCTCCGCCTCGGTGTCGGAGCCCAGCAATGAGTCCTCCTCCATACCGACGCCACCAAGAGCCCTCGCCAGGTCACTCTCCTCTGAGGTGTACCCTTCCAGAATGTCCTCCTCCACATCTGACATTCCTTCTGGGCGGACCTCTTCGGTCGGTTCCCCCAAGTCTAACTCTTGTGCGTCCATCTCCAAGTCGATGCCTCCAGGCTTACTCTTCGCATCCGACTTGTAGATCCTCACCGCAACGTGCTCGAACCCGTATTTGATACGGCTGTCAGCACCCTCCAGGATCTTCGCAATCTCCTCATTTAGAGTGAGGACAACCTGCCTTCTCAGTCCCACTGCTTCCTCCACCTTGCCGCCGGCTTCTCTGTCAGCCATACGCGGGCCCTCGGTTTGCTGGGGATCTTGTCCCAGTCCACCGCCTCCAGACTGGCTCCTGGGTAAACCTCCCCAAGCGACGCAATCATTCGCTTGTAGAGGCTTACAGACCTCGCATCTTGGCACGCTTTCACCTTGATGCTACCCTGGTACCATCCTGCGTCTTCGCAGTCCGGTGGAGGTCCTCCGCTCTTGAGCATCTCCTCCATAAAGCGCCCATGCAGCTCGTTCACCACCTTCCGCCAAAGCTCTTTGGGGATCAGGCCATCTTTGGAGCCATTATCAACGACCCCAATGATGGTCCTGCCCTTAGTAACTTCTGCGAAGGATCTGTTGCTTTGCTGTGTCTGCACCTTCTTCTTCTTAGCTGGGGGCGCTCCACCGTCGGTCGACCTCTGCCTTTTCGCACTTTGTGCACTCTCCTTGGCAGAGTCGCCTACTCCTGTCGGCTTCTTTGGGTCCAATCTGGCCCCCGCTCTTGCTGGCTGAAAGTCAGGCAGGATCTCCCTCGCCCACTTTATTATTTCAGCCTGATCGGGATTGGATTCCGCCGATGGGTCTGCCCTCATCAGGATGAAGGCCGCTCTTCTCCTATCCTTATAGGAGCCCTTTCGCTGCAGGGGGCCAGCAGTCGTCGGACCGGGGCCTTCCTTAGGGGTGCCGCCGGTGCGAGAGGAGCTCGATCCTGGGATCTTGCCCCCCACACCGTTCGGTGGTCCCATAGTGGGACCCGTTTTGGGGGTCGGTGCCTTGGCATCTCCCCCTACACCGGCGCCGCTCGCCTCCGGATGTTGTCCCTCAGTGGGGAGCTTCGCCATCCCAGCATCTCTTTGGCCTCTATCTGCCTTGGAGATTGATGGATCTGTGATCCCATTTTCGGACTTTCTTAGGGAGTTCCGTTCTCCACTATTTGTTTTTGTTTTAATATTGCAGTTCATTTTTGGACCCACGAGTAGGCGGGAAGGGGTTCGTCCACTTGTCATGATAAGCCTGATTAAAACTGAGGGGTCGGCCGGTCCCCCAGAGTCCGCATATTAACGTCCGTGCATCCCCCGGACATGCATCGCTCGGCATATGCTGTTCCACCTTGGGTTGGGGTGATTTGAGGAAGGGAGTTTTCTTCTCCCCGCCCGACTACAATTCGCCAGCGTCCTCGGCAGAGACATGACCTTACCGGGACCTGTTACCAGCCGCCCTCACGTGGAGAGTATAGTCGCACTACCATCGGTGTACACAGTTACGGCACATGAGCTCATGCGTTTCTCCCCCTGTTGTACCCGATTGGCTGACGGCCAAGCTAGGCTTAAGTTCTTTTGGTAAAAATATAGCGAATTATAACGTTGAGTCGAACGCTTGTGAATTATTTTTCGTCGTCGTTTAAAATTATAGTAAACAGCCACCTTTAGTTTTTTTCGAAAGTGTTAGGTAAACTAATCTCAATAAACATTTTTGCGCCCCCGGGTGGACTTGGTTTACTATAATTTATAAACATTTTGACGCCCCCAGGTGGACTTGGTTTACTATAATTTATAAACAAAAGCAACAAGTGACAGTGACACAAAGAATACGTTTAAAAAAAAAAACGAAAATAAAAAGTTGCTCGCGACGGTAGTGTTGTGAACATTTAAAAACGATAAACAAAAAACAATTTAAAGTTCGCGTCGCGAAACAATTTTTTATCAACTGGAGTCATCGTCATCCCCATGTCCTGCACCTTTCGTGGCGCATACGTACTTTAAAAATAGTAGAGCTAAAGTGAACAATAAAGTTATATATAAATTTTATTAAATATTGCCAATACATATGAACAATTGCCTGTGGACAAAAATAAAGACGCATATTATTTCAAAATCACTGTCGCCCACTACCCCTCGTTTTCGATATTGTAAATATTTGCCAATAAAATAGATAAAGAGCAGCCAAAAAATTATTTTATATATTTGCGCATAAATAATTGGTACATACAAATAGATGCAGCGGTGAACTTATCGTTTTCGCCTCCCTCCGTTGCTGTACGTATCCGCTGCTGTTTGTATGCACGTATGTATATGCAAATTTGGCGCCTTTTTTTCAACGGAGCGCCAAGTGTATATTGTTTTCGATATCACTGGCGATCAAATATTTAAATACTCAGTGCTTCGACTATATTTTATTCGACTATAAATTAATTAATTAATTATTGTTTTAATTGGTTGGAAATTAATCATTTATTTTTTTTTATAAAAAATAAAAAAATACAATCCACAGAACTTTACTTTAAAATAAACATTTTAAATAAAAGTAATTTCGTAAATTAATTAATTATTATTGTTTTCGTTGTTTGTACCAAAATTAAAATTAAAATTTATTTAATTTTATATACATATTAAAATTTTATTTATTTATTAAATTTTAAATAATTTTTAAATATTTAAATTGCAACGAATTGTCTTCTTTTTAGAAAATAAATAATTGTAGAATGGACAGTAATAAACCCAAAATTAACTCCACGACCCTTTATGATTTAAAAAGAATATTAAATGTCAAAGTAAAAAGCATTCGCCGGTTAGAGGAACGTTTGGAAGATGGATCACTTCCTCTAAACAAAACCGAGCTAGAGTGCAGGCTTCAGGTTTTAGATGAGGCAATTTCTAAAGAAAATGAGTTGCAAGACCAGATCAAGCAAATAGATGAATTGGATGGTTTCGGAGCCGAGTTGGAAGAATTAGGAATAACTACCAAGGCAAGGATTATGTCCTTATGTAATGCCTTGAATTCAGCTGAAGACTCCCGTCCAGCTACTGCAATTTCTGCAGCCCCAATTCGAACTCGACTTCCCAGTTTGGCATTGCCAAAATTCAGTGAAAATTATTCGGATTTCAAAAATTTCATAAGTTTTTTCGAGACATTAGTTGACAAAGATGTGAACAGTTATCGAGAAATTTAATCATTTAATTTCTTGCCTCTCTGGTGAAGCCTTAGGAACTATTAAGGCATTCGAAGTCACCGAGAGTAATTACGACAAAGCTATCACTAGCTAAAAAAGAGTTTATGATAACGAATGTCTCATCTTTGCGAACCACATACGTGAACTGTTTAGCCTTCCGAAAATTTCCCAGCCGTCTGCGTCGTCGTTAAGAGGTCTCATCGACACTGTGTCATCAATTTATGGATCACTATTATCCATAGGAGATGATACTAAAATTGCAAACTCAATGATTATTCATTTAGTTTTGAGTAGAGTGGATCCAGTGACCAAGCAAAAATGGGAAGAGTCACTGGATTATGAGGAATTGCCGCTGTGGTCCGATTTCGAAAAAATACTAAATCGTAGATAACAGCATCTGTCCGCTGAAGAGACTGGCAAACCAAAACAAGAAAAAACTGGGTTCAGCAAGCAACTGAATAGAACTTCGTTGGCTTGTTCTTGGTAGAAGAACCAGCCAAACCAGCTTGCAGTTATTGTAACGCTAACAACCATTTTTTGCCCAGTGAAGTTCGTTCGCTCGCCTTGCTGTAATGCAAAGGTTTGAGTTTGTTAAGTCAGCCTCCCTATGTTTAAATTGCCTGCGAAAAGGTCACACGGTAGCGAAGTGCAAATCGACTAGATGTCAAATCTGTGCAAGATCGCACCATAAACTTCTGCACCGATTGCCAGTGACTGAAAATAACTTAGCGTTACCACCACCCACACAAAATCCTCCTCCAGCGTTAACGAATGATGGCCCTTCTACTTCACATGCTTTGCATGCGTCGTCTGTAGAAAGGGTTTTGTTAGCAACGTCGATCGTAAGCGTTCGAACAAAAAATAGTGAGCACATATTGGCCCGAGCATTACTTGACTCAGGGTCACAAATTAATTTTATTACAGAAGATCTTGCTCAACGCTTACAGATCCGTAGGGAGGAATCGTGCATCAACTTGCTTGGAATTGGTCAAACTAATTCACAAGTCAAGAAAAACATACACACCGTGGTGAAGTCGAGAGTCAATGGTAGCGAGTTTCCGTTCGACTTTTGGGTTTTGAAAACAATTTCAGGCTATCACCCTGACCAGTCAGTCAACGTGAAAGATTGGACCCTACCAAACAACTTGCCATTAGCAGACCCATATTTTTACAAACCTCAGCGGATAGATATGCTAATTGGAGCTGAGTCATTTTTTGAACTGTTGTCCGTTGGCCAAATAAAGCAAGGTCCGAACCATCCCATCCTTCAAAAAACTCTCCTTGGGTGGATAGTATCGGGAAAATATCTGGCAAATTCCTCAACACCTCAACAGCCGGTCTCTAGCCTGAATTGCCAAGAAGAGATATTAGAGTCATTAGATAAAAACTTGAAAAAATTCTGGTCGTTGGAAGAAGTTCCATCTTCTAAAAAGATGTTGTCGCCAGAACAAGAGCTATGGGAGGAACATTATCGGAAGACTACAAGAATACTGCCTTCAGGTCGATTTGAAGTTAAACTTCCATTTAAGTCGGATCCAAGCGTTTTGGGCAACTCATTCGAGATAGCCAAACGCCGATTTCTGTCGCTCGAGAGAAGATTATCTCGAGATCCGAACTTGAAGAAAATGTATTTGGAATTTATTGAAGAATACGAATTCCTAGGCCATATGTCCCCTGCAAGCAATGACGTTCTTGCTTCTCCACACTTCGTTATACCCCACCAGTGTCTCTTATGGTCTCAAAGTACAACGACCAAACTACGAGTCGTTTTTGATGCGTCCTGCAAGACATCCACACAGAAGTGTTTAAATGAATTGTTGATGGTGGGTCCAACAATTCAGGAAGAGCTTTTCTCAACTCTTCTTAGATTTCGGCTAAACAAATTCGCTCTGGTAGCCGACATAAAAAAGATGTATCGTCAAATGATGGTAAATGAAGCAGATCGACGATACCAGTTGATAGTGTGGAGAAAAGACCCGTCTGAGTCCTTAAAATTGTTCAAGCTCAACACCGTTACTGTACCAGCCCCCAGCACTTGGCCATAAGGTGTTTGAAGAGGTTGAGTGAATCCGCGAAAAATACATTCCCTCGAGCTGCTAAAGTTATTGGGTCCGACTCGCCTGAAGTTACTGCATCCGAGAGCACGGTTAAGCCAATAACACTTTCGGACTCAGAGCTGACAATAACATTAGGAATCGTTTGGGTTCCTAAAGATGACGTGTTTAAATTCGATATTGATATGTCAGTCATGGGTCAAAGGGCGACTAAGCGGAATATTCTTTCGGTGACATCAAAGCTTTTCGACCACCTTGGCTTATTAAGCCCGATCCTTATTAAAGGAAAGATCCTGTTGCAGGAACTTTGGCTTAATAAGCTACATTGGGATGAGTCCATTCCACTGCACTAGGAATCCGCGTAGAACAAAATTCAGTTTGCCTTGTCACAGTTAGAAGATATCTCAATACCGAGATTTGTGATGAGTGAGCCAATGTCACCAATTGAAATTCATGCCTTCTCTGACGCATCGATGAGAGCCTATGAAGCCTGCGTCTATATCCGTTGCAAATCTGCAGAAGCTAGTAAAGTCTCATTGTTGACTGCAAAGTCGAAAGTAGCGCCGCTCAAGACAAAGACGCTCCCCCATCTTGAGTTATGTGCCGCTCACCTTCTCGAGGACCTCTGTCGCAAAATAAAACCTCTTATCAAAGCACCGATCGAACGAAGTGTATATTGGTCAGATTCGGAAGTTTGTCTTCATTGGATTCGTTCCCATCCATCGTCGTTGTCAACGTTCGTATCAAATAGAGTTGCTGAGATTCAAGAGTGGTCAGAGGATAGCACGTGGCGGCATGTACCAACTAAACAGAACCCAGCAGACATTGTGTCAAGAGGTGGAGACGTAAAGGAAATGATAGAATCAATCCGTTCACAGGTCAATCGTTTTTAACGGAGCCGGAAGTTAAGTGGCCAACGGGCCCCCGGTTTGATCCGTCACCAGAGATTTTGCAGGTGGAAGCAAAGAAGAATGCGGTCGGACTGACTGCAATGGTCTCTTCCTTATATTTGTTGGAAGTGATAGAAGGATTTTCCTCTCACTTAAAACTGCTGCGAGTGTTCGTTTACATGGTCCGCTTTATAAAGAAGTGTAAAAAATTAGAAGTTACTTCTGATATTGTACCTTCACCTGTCGAATATCAAGAAGCTTTTAATAAAATTGTCCAGATAGTCCAAGACCACGAGTATCAAGAGGAAATTAAAAATATTTAAAAAAATCTTGTTGTTAGCCCAAGCCTACAGAAGCTAAGTCCGTTTGTCCATGAAACCTCTCAGGCTGGGCTTACCATTTCGTTGTTGCGGGTCGGGGGGCGACTAGCTAATGCTCCTATTTCGTACGATGCCAAGTTTCCAGTATTATTGACGAAGCGCTCTCAATTTGTTCAGAGCTACGTCCGATACTTGCACGAGTCGAATTTTCATGTGGGTCCACGAGCAATGGTGAGTCTCTTGCGACAGCGCGTTTGGATAGTAAACGCGCAGGAAGTCTGCAGTCAGATAGTGCGGTCAGGCATACGCTGTTTTAAATGCAAGCCTCATCTGATGACTTAAATCATGAGAGATTTACCCTTAGATCGAGTTCGTGCTCTCCGCCCATTCTCCATATGTGGCGTGGATTTCTGTGGCCCTATTGAAACGACATTGAAAATTCGTGGTAGACCACCCTATAAGTCTTACATTGCCCTTTTTGTTTGTTATGCGTCCAAGGCAGTTCAATTAGAAGTAGTATCTGACTTATCAACTGATTCCTTTTTATTGGCATTTCAAAGGTTCGTTGGGCGCCGAGGATGTCCGCAGATCGTGCACTGCGATAATGCGACGAACTTTGTCGGAGCGAGTCGCCACTTCGCGGCACTACGGCAGCGAATCGAGGACGAGGCGGACGAACTCCGACAATACGCACCAAAAAAAGGATGCGTATTTGCGTTCATACCGCCGTGGGCTCCGCTCATGGGCGGCCTATGGGAGGCAGGTGTGAAGTCTGCAAAGCACCTACTCCTACGAGCGGTGGGCAGCGCGAAGTTGACCGCAGAGGAGCTGCAGACCGTCCTCGTTGGAGTCGAGGCCGTCCTGAACTCGAGGCCCCTGGGCGCCCTCAGTCAGGTCCTAAGCGACGGCGAGGCGTTGACTCCCAGGCACCTGTTGACAGGCGGGCCGCTCATCGCCCCACCAGCACCACGGATTCCGGACCAGCAGGGTCTAAAGTGCTTGCGGTGATGGCGGCTTGTCTCGTCAATCAAGCAAACGTTTTGGCAGCGATGGTCCCGGGAGTACGTCTTGGGCTAACAGACGCGGTCGAAGTGGCAGCGGGAGCAGGAGGACGCCAGGAAGGGCGATCTTGTCCTGGTCGCCGAGGACAAGCAGCCGCCCCAACAGTGGATCACCGCCAGGATCTTCGAGACTCACGCCGGCGCGGACGGAAGGGTCAGGGTCGCCGACGTCAGGACTAGTGCAGGAGCGGTCTTCAGGAGAGCAGTCCACAAGCTGGCGAGGTTGCCAGTGGTTGAAGCCTGATGAAGGCCTTCAACAGGGCCGGTGTAGAATTAATGTAGAAGATTTTGTAGAAGTTTGAATTGTATTGAAGTCTAGCATAAGTTAGTATAGGGCGGAGCGGGAGGACAATAAAAGCTCACTTGCGCTCTCCCGTGAATTCGCCCCGTTCCGCCGCAATAGATAAGCTAGGCTTAAGTTCTTTTGGTAAAAATATAGCGAATTATAACGTTGAGTCGAACGCTTGTGAATTATTTTTCGTCGTCGTTTAAAATTATAGTAAACAACCACCTTTAGTTTTTTCGAAAGTGTGAGGTAAACTAATCTCAATAAACAGCCTTATTTGGTCACGGTAAGAAATATTAGTCACATATTTCCCTACCACGGGACATTTATTATTATTGGCTGTTTGAACCGGGAGTATTTTGGCTTATAAACATCTTTGGCTCCGCAACCATAACAAAATACTGATCGGACCTCCATTCAATCGTCGAACCTATGACCATCTTCCTCTTATGGATTTCGTCTACTTCTATTTCTAGTTCATCTGCTGAAGTGCCAAATAATTCTGAAATGGAACGATTTGATATCTTCGGTTTCAAGGATTGGGCCTTGACGTGCTTTTGAAATTGCTCGTGAGTACGAATTTCTTCACGTAATCTAGCAAAGGCGTTAATACCTAAATGCATCAATTCGTAACGTAACGATATCTTTGCATTTCTAATAAGAATTCGTACGGTCGATTTTTCGGATATGGGAATCTTTAGTCTTCCTAACAAGGTTTCTACAGCGAACTGGTATTTTTCGAATGGTTCATGTTCTGACTGCCGTCTAACATTGATCAAGTCCCAAATTTCCACAAAAGTTGGTAGTCGCCTCCTAAATTTTGTGCTGTAAGGGAGCGAATACAATATAGGAAGTCTTCGACTAACATGCCGTTTCGCGCCCCGTCGAATTTAATCCGCCAGCCTTGTATAATGCTAGCGACTTTTTCGGGGGAAATACTGGAAGTTCTAGAATTTCCGGCTAATGTCACACTATGATGACTGTGTTTCTCTGAATGGGTGGTAATTGCGATTGGTAATCGTTAAACCATCGGGGAACGCTGGGTAACCTTTGGTCCTGTTTTGTTGACTCGAAATTAAGGGAAGTCATTTTGTCTTTTAGAGCTTGTTTTATCGATGAGTTAATAATTTGGGATATATTCTGTGACATGTTGTTTTGTTGAGCTTGTATACATGATTGTACTAAATCCGTTATTTCGGTTCTGCCTAACTCTTCTCGATGGTTTTCGCTCCCGAGGTATGGGTCACTTGGCTGTCCCTTACGTTGCATTGATCTCGTCTGTAGCCCTTTTCTTACTATAGCACCTTTGCCTCTGTTATATGAATTAGCTCTAATTGGTTCAAGGCTGGGATCTAACATTTCTCCTAGGGCCTCTGCCTCGTTTATTTCAACCGTTAAGTTATTGTTAGTAAGGGAAAGCTGGTTAACTGAGCAACTACTGCTGCAAACGGGACAAAATGATTTCACTTGTAAAAGTTGCATTAAACAGCTGTAATTAAATTTATCATTACAGGCAGTCGTAGCCAACATATCGTTTGAACTCGTAGGTTCGCGACAAGTGGAACACATAGTTTCCTGCTCTCATACGCCCTCTGCTGGATTCTCTGACCTGTGTCGTACTTCCATGGTGAAATATAAAATTATTTATTGAATATAAAAAAATAATACAATAAAAAAACTCCAAAATTAAACATATATAAAAAAAAATCAAATACAAAAAATCCGCCACCAAAATTCGTATAGGGCTTTTCGGAAATCCAAAATGTGCTGAAACACTTAACTGATCAAATCTCCCTTTCTCTGATTCTGTTTGGGGATACACTAGAAAATTACTGACTCGTAAAACTTCCGATAAGATGTACATCCAGTAGGTCAAGAGCTAAAGTTCTTCCAGCGATTCCTAACCAGAATCCATTATTCGGACCTGATAAATCTGAAATTATTCAACTTAGTGAGATCAGGTTACACACAACAGTCGCTCTGGTCGATTACTCCAAGCTGCTGAACAGCAATCGCAATTCCTAAAGACGAACAGTTGGTGAATTCCAATTAAATTCAAGTTAAACAGGCCTAATAGGTTTAACAGATATATCATTGTCCAATGGGTCAAGATGCCCAAAAAAACTCTAACCTCTTGCAGTTCCACCAAAGATGATATTAAAAAAAAGGAAACTGACTAGATAACTCTAACCAGGCCTCACCGTTTGGGCGCCTATTTTGTAATGTGTGGGTGTGGCTCGAACTCGCTACGCTGATAACCAACTTTGCAACGTGGGGGTGTACGGGCTGTAGTTAAACAGAACCAAATTTCAAGGTCTACTGCAAGGTCCAGAGGATATACCTTGGGGACGGTTGGATGGAAGTGAAGGGCGTGCACTTCTTGTGATCTTAGACTAAGCTCAACGGATGGGGGGATTCTTTTCACGTATCCATACAACACATCATCAAAATAAATTTAAGTGCACTAGCTAGATGCAAATGAATAAAGGAAAACCCGGATGATTGTCCTACCGAATCAAATCCAAAAGAAAACTAGAGGAACAAATCACCTTAAAGGCAAACAGGCTCAATAGAAAGAGAGAGGGAGAATGACTCTGATCAGTTGTAGGGTATTAGATGTTCATTATACCCTATTCTTAACCCACCCGACCTTGGCGAGATCTACGACGTTTGATTCGCCCCATATCACAATCCTATGCGATAGGTATTGTGATTCCAGCATGGCTAATTGAAGTTTGGCGGTGGCGGATCTGTAATGGCCTTCAGCCTTCATTAAGTTCCAAATACTGACATATAATTTTGAGTGAACTTGATTCATTTTTCCATTTCCATATTTTTTTTATTTAATTTTTTTTTATTATAAAAAATTTTTTGTTATTTTTATACCCTTGCAGAGGGTATTATAATTTTGGTCAAAAGTGTGCAACGCAGTGAAAGAGACATCTCCGATCCTATAAAGTATATATATTCTTCATCAGGATCACCTCCTGAGTCGATATAAGCATGTCTGTCCGTCTGTCTGTCTGTCTGTCGGTTTCTACGCAAACTAGTCTCTCAGTTTTAGAGCTATCGAGTTGAAACTTTTCCCACATCCTTCTTTCCTTTGCAGATAATATATAAATCGGAACGGCCGGGATCGGTCGACTATATCCTATAGTTGCCTTATAACTGATTGATCGGAAATGCCATAACTTTGGTGTTTTTTAAGATAGAGGGTTTAAGATGGACTTTCCACACATGTTAAATTTGGCCATCGTATGTACAAAATTTCATAGGGATCGGCCGACTATATCCTATAGCTGTCATAGAACGATCGGAATTGGCTAACTTTGGTGTTTTTTAAATTAGAAAGATGGAATTTGATGCAGATTCTATTATCTATTATTCTATTACTATTATAATCCAATTTGACAAATTTCTTTAGGATCGGCCATCTTTATCCTATAGCTGCCATATAATTGAACGATCGGAATTAGCATAGCATTAAACTAGAATGATGGGACTTTCTGCGGATTCCATTTTAGGCAATGTAATCCGATCTGCCAAATTTCAGAAGGATCCATCGACTATATCCTATAGACGCCATATATCTGAACGATCAGAAATGGAAAAATCTTAACTGCAAGGGTATATCAACTTCGGATCCGCCCGAAGTTAGCTTTCCTTTCTTGTTTTATAATATATACCCTTGCAGTTGAGTTGCAGTCCGCTAGGTGGCGCCACGCATCTTATATTATTAGATATATAACGGATCGTATATAGTTGGCCGATCCTTATGAAATTTGGCATATGGAATTATTTTGCCCAAAGAGGAATCCATTGAAAATCCCATCTTTCTAACTTGAAAAACAACGAACTTGAAGAAAAAAAAAATATTCCATAGGAAAATGTTTGAGGAAAACTCATAAAAGACCAATAACACAGGCCGACAATTTCCAACTTTTTTTTCCCTCCACGCATAATTTTACCTGCTCCATAACCTTTAGGCTCCCCTGAACCAAAGTCCAGAACGAACATAGGTTCTGTCACCCACAGTTTCGCGGTACACCTAAGAGAAGAAATTGATTAAATTTTACCATATATTGAATTATGTAAGCCGTGTACTGGTGATGACCATCATTGTTTCTAGTACATATCATTTTTGAAATGTATGTGTACCAACTAAAATTAAAAAATGGTATCTGGCAGTAACCATATCTTTGGAATACTCATCCAAAGTTGAAATCTCAGATTTTCTACATTAATTGACTTAATGTAGAAATCAATGACTTTTTGAAAATATGAGATTAAAAACTCCATTTTAATTGAAGAAAATATTGTTTAACCACCTACAATAAATTCAATAAAATTATTTCGAGTTTTCACTTAAATCCAAAATTAAAACATGGTATGATCTGCTGATTTCAATAAGAAAATAAAAATCTTCCATAGAAAAATGTTTGGGGAAAAATCATAGAAGACCAAAAATTAATGTAGAAAATCGGAGATAGAGGAAATAGATAGGGGTGATAGACGAAAAAAAAAAGTTGGAAATTGTCGGCCTGTGTTATTAAAGTTTTTAATTTTTCAAATGCTTCAACATAATTAGTATCTTTGACACTTATTTTTGAACCTTTCTTAAGGCACTGGGTCATTGGCTTCAAACCTGGGTCATTGGCACTGGGTCATTTTTGCAAATTCGCTGACAAACTTTCGGTAAAATCCACAATAACCTATAAATGATTAAATTTGTTTAGGAGCATTTGGAATTTTAATTGTTTTAATATATAAGAATAATATAAGAATATTATTCTAAGAGTATTATATAGAAGGAGCATCTTCGGTGATCTTCGGTCCATTTCAATTTGATGGAATCCCTTTGCCAGATCTAACGTTGTAAAATATTGACATTTCTCTAACTTATCTAATATTTCATTCATATTGGGGATGGGAAATTTATCGTCAATAGTTATCACGTTTAGTCCTCTGTAATCAGTAGCCATACGAAATTTTGGAATGCCCGATGCATCAATTTTCTTGGGTACTATTACTATAGGACTACAATAAGGAGATTTAGATTTGCGAACAATGCCTTGTTTAATCATATTTGCTATTTGGTTTTCTACTTCATTGTCATAAATATAGGGATAAGTATGTCGGAGAGGAGGTAATTCAGTCTCTCGTTAGACATTAGACTTTAAGGTGTGACCATTGGTCGTGCTGGAATATACCAGTCCTGGTATGATGGGGACTCAGTTTGCGAACTAAGGCTTCGTTGTGTTGCTAGATCTGGTCCTTCTTTCTTTTTCATCTCTTCTTCGTACTGAGTTTAGCGTGTTGAGTTAACTGCAAATTTTTTGACCAATGATGAGCAACAAAGGCAACGAGGACTCGCTGCATCAGCCAGAACATGACAAGGAACACCACCAGAGGAACGAACAATTGAATCATGAGACCCTGCGAGGAGAAGGCTTAACTAATCCGACATTAGAAGTGGGATACGGCCCTAACCAAACTTCTTCTAGAGACGTATTCGCGCTGTTAGAACAACAAAACCAGAACTTTCTGGAACTGGTTAAGAGGCTACAGATGCCGGCGAGTGAGTTGCAACTGACTAGCGATTTGCCTGCCGAAATATAATCCGGACGTTCCTGGTGTGGATGCCACGCAGTGGTGCGCTACGGTCGACATCATCTTACGAGAAAAACCATTAAGTGACAGCGCTCTTATATTAGCGTCAAGTAAAGCTTTGGAAGGCTCAGCGGCGCAATGGTTATCTCAAATATGTTACCCGGGAATAACTTGGCAGCAGTTCTGGCAATTGTTTGAGCAGCGATACGAAACTTCAGAGACGCCGGCCGCCATCATTTTAAATCTTCTTAATAGCCGTCCAAGCCATGGCGAAAGCCTGCCTGTTTTTGCAAGTCGCAGGGTGACGTAACTCTGCACAAAACTGCGCAATTTGAATTCAGAACAAATTTCCATCGCGTTGGTTCTTGGGCACATGGCTAATTTCGACCGGCGATTGCAGCGAATGAAACACTCAACGCATGTTAACAATCGTTGTGAACTGCAAGCGGAGTTGCAAGTATTCTCAGCGCTAAGAGAGCGCCCTAATGCAGCGAACTGGAAACCAGCGACAAAGCGAGCTAAAACTGCGGAAATCAAATGTTGTGTGGAAAACTAGGCTACAAAATGCAAGAGTGTAGATCTGGATCCCAGGTTTCGACAACTGGAAAGGAGTGGCGGTCAGCGCAGCCCCGTCATGGAAGGACTAACGTAACGTGCTACAGATGTCAGGAGCCGGGACACATAGCCACTAATTGTCAAAAAAAAGTGCAGAACGCTGGATTGGGAGTCAGAACAGAAAAAAGAGTGGAGCTATGCGCTATAGTGGAGCCTCAATCAAGTATGCTGGTCAATGGTGAAAGATTTCCAATTACATTTGATTTGGGATCTGAATGCTCATTAATTAAGGAAAACGTTTCTAATAAGTTAGTTTGTAAGAGAATTTATATATAAACACTATATAGTGTTTTTTAAATTAGAAAGGAATTATCTATTATTCTATTATTATTATAATCCAATTTGACAAATTTCTTTAGGATCGGCCATCTTTATCCTATAGCTGCCATATAATTGAACGATCGGAATTAGCATAGCATTAAACTAGAATGATGGGACTTTCTGCGGATTCCATTTTAGGCAATGTAATCCGATCTGCCAAATTTCAGAAGGATCCGTCGACTATATCCTATAGACGCCATATATCTGAACGATCAGAAATGGAAAAATCTTAACTGCAAGGGTATATCAACTTCGGATCCGCCCGAAGTTAGCTTTCCTTTCTTGTTTTATAATATATACCCTTGCAGTTGAGTTGCAGTCCGCTAGGTGGCGCCACGCATCTTATATTATTAGATATATAACGGATCGTATATAGTTTGCCGATCCTTATGAAATTTGGCATATGGAATTATTTTGCCCAAAGAGGAATCCATTGAAAATCCCATCTTTCTAACTTGAAAAACAACGAACTTGAAGAAAAAAAAAATATTCCATAGGAAAATGTTTGAGGAAAACTCATAAAAGACCAATAACACAGGCCGACAATTTCCAACTTTTTCTTCCCTCCACGCATAATTTTACCTGCTCCATAACCTTTAGGCTCCCCTGAACCAAAGTCCAGAACGAACATAGGTTCTGTCACCCACAGTTTCGCGGTACACCTAAGAGAAGAAATTGATTAAATTTTACCATATATTGAATTATGTAAGCCGTGTACTGGTGATGACCATCATTGTTTCTAGTACATATCATTTTTGAAATGTATGTGTACCAACTAAAATTAAAAAATGGTATCTGGCAGTAACCATATCTTTGGAATACTCATCCAAAGTTGAAATCTCAGATTTTCTACATTAATTGACTTAATGTAGAAATCCATGACTTTTTGAAAATATGAGATTAAAAACTCCATTTTAATTGAAGAAAATATTGTTTAACCACCTACAATAAATTCAATAAAATTATTTCGAGTTTTCACTTAAATCCAAAATTAAAACATGGTATGATCTGCTGATTTCAATAAGAAAATAAAAATCTTCCATAGAAAAATGTTTGGGGAAAAATCATAGAAGACCAAAAATTAATGTAGAAAATCGGAGATAGAGGAAATAGATAGGGGTGATAGACGAAAAAAAAAAGTTGGAAATTGTCGGCCTGTGTTATTAAAGTTTTTAATTTTTCAAATGCTTCAACATAATTAGTATCTTTGACACTTATTTTTGAACCTTTCTTAAGGCACTGGGTCATTGGCTTAGCAATTTTTGCAAATTCGCTGACAAACTTTCGGTAAAATCCACAATGACCTATAAATGATTAAATTTGTTTAGGAGCACTTGGAATTTTAATTGTTTTAATATATAAGAATAATATAAGAATATTATTCTAAGAGTATTATATAGAAGGAGCATCTTCGGTGATCTTCGGTCCATTTCAATTTGATGGAATCCCTTTGCCAGATCTAACGTTGTAAAATATTGACATTTCTCTAACTTATCTAATATTTCATTCATATTGGGGATGGGAAATTTATCGTCAATAGTTATCACGTTTAGTCCTCTGTAATCAGTAGCCATACGAAATTTTGGAATGCCCGATGCATCAATTTTCTTGGGTACTATTACTATAGGACTACAATAAGGAGATTTAGATTTGCGAACAATGCCTTGTTTAATCATATTTGCTATTTGGTTTTCTACTTCATTGTCATAAATATAGGGATAAGTATGTCGGAGAGGAGGTAATTCAGTCTCTCGTTAGACATTAGACTTTAAGGTGTGACCATTGGTCGTGCTGGAATATACCAGTCCTGGTATGATGGGGACTCAGTTTGCGAACTAAGGCTTCGTTGTGTTGCTAGATCTGGTCCTTCTTTCTTTTTCATCTCTTCTTCGTACTGAGTTTAGCGTGTTGAGTTAACTGCTAATTTATTGACCAATGATGAGCAACAAAGGCAACGAGGACTCGCTGCATCAGCCAGAACATGACAAGGAACACCACCAGAGGAACGAACAATTGAATCATGAGACCCTGCGAGGAGAAGGCTTAACTAATCCGACATTAGAAGTGGGATACGGCCCTAACCAAACTTCTTCTAGAGACGTATTCGCGCTGTTAGAACAACAAAACCAGAACTTTCTGGAACTGGTTAAGAGGCTACAGATGCCGGCGAGTGAGTTGCAACTGACTAGCGATTTGCCTGCCGAAATATAATCCGGACGTTCCTGGTGTGGATGCCACGCAGTGGTGCGCTACGGTCGACATCATCTTACGAGAAAAACCATTAAGTGACAGCGCTCTTATATTAGCGTCAAGTAAAGCTTTGGAAGGCTCAGCGGCGCAATGGTTATCTCAAATATGTTACCCGGGAATAACTTGGCAGCAGTTCTGGCAATTGTTTGAGCAGCGATACGAAACTTCAGAGACGCCGGCCGCCATCATTTTAAATCTTCTTAATAGCCGTCCAAGCCATGGCGAAAGCCTGCCTGTTTTTGCAAGTCGCAGGGTGACGTAACTCTGCACAAAACTGCGCAATTTGAATTCAGAACAAATTTCCATCGCGTTGGTTCTTGGGCACATGGCTAATTTCGACCGGCGATTGCAGCGAATGAAACACTCAACGCATGTTAACAATCGTTGTGAACTGCAAGCGGAGTTGCAAGTATTCTCAGCGCTAAGAGAGCGCCCTAATGCAGCGAACTGGAAACCAGCGACAAAGCGAGCTAAAACTGCGGAAATCAAATGTTGTGTGGAAAACTAGGCTACAAAATGCAAGAGTGTAGATCTGGATCCCAGGTTTCGACAACTGGAAAGGAGTGGCGGTCAGCGCAGCCCCGTCATGGAAGGACTAACGTAACGTGCTACAGATGTCAGGAGCCGGGACACATAGCCACTAATTGTCAAAAAAAAGTGCAGAACGCTGGATTGGGAGTCAGAACAGAAAAAAGAGTGGAGCTATGCGCTATAGTGGAGCCTCAATCAAGTATGCTGGTCAATGGTGAAAGATTTCCAATTACATTTGATTTGGGATCTGAATGCTCATTAATTAAGGAAAACGTTTCTAATAAGTTAGTTTGTAAGAGAATTTATATATAAACACTATATAGTGTTTTTTAAATTAGAAAGATGGAATTTGGTGCAGATTCTATTATCTATTATTCTATTATTATTATAATCCAATTTGACAAATTTCTTTAGGATCGGCCATCTTTATCCTATAGCTGCCATATAATTGAACGATCGGAATTAGCATAGCATTAAACTAGAATGATGGGACTTTCTGCGGATTCCATTTTAGGCAATGTAATCCGATCTGCCAAATTTCAGAAGGATCCGTCGACTATATCCTATAGACGCCATATATCTGAACGATCAGAAATGGAAAAATCTTAACTGCAAGGGTATATCAACTTCGGATCCGCCCGAAGTTAGCTTTCCTTTCTTGTTTTATAATATATACCCTTGCAGTTGAGTTGCAGTCCGCTAGGTGGCGCCACGCATCTTATATTATTAGATATATAACGGATCGTATATAGTTTGCCGATCCTTATGAAATTTGGCATATGGAATTATTTTGCCCAAAGAGGAATCCATTGAAAATCCCATCTTTCTAACTTGAAAAACAACGAACTTGAAGAAAAAAAAAAATATTCCATAGGAAAATGTTTGAGGAAAACTCATAAAAGACCAATAACACAGGCCGACAATTTCCAACTTTTTCTTCCCTCCACGCATAATTTTACCTGCTCCATAACCTTTAGGCTCCCCTGAACCAAAGTCCAGAACGAACATAGGTTCTGTCACCCACAGTTTCGCGGTACACCTAAGAGAAGAAATTGATTAAATTTTACCATATATTGAATTATGTAAGCCGTGTACTGGTGATGACCATCATTGTTTCTAGTACATATCATTTTTGAAATGTATGTGTACCAACTAAAATTAAAAAATGGTATCTGGCAGTAACCATATCTTTGGAATACTCATCCAAAGTTGAAATCTCAGATTTTCTACATTAATTGACTTAATGTAGAAATCCATGACTTTTTGAAAATATGAGATTAAAAACTCCATTTTAATTGAAGAAAATATTGTTTAACCACCTACAATAAATTCAATAAAATTATTTCGAGTTTTCACTTAAATCCAAAATTAAAACATGGTATGATCTGCTGATTTCAATAAGAAAATAAAAATCTTCCATAGAAAAATGTTTGGGGAAAAATCATAGAAGACCAAAAATTAATGTAGAAAATCGGAGATAGAGGAAATAGATAGGGGTGATAGACGAAAAAAAAAAGTTGGAAATTGTCGGCCTGTGTTATTAAAGTTTTTAATTTTTCAAATGCTTCAACATAATTAGTATCTTTGACACTTATTTTTGAACCTTTCTTAAGGCTTAGCAATTTTTGCAAATTCGCTGACAAACTTTCGGTAAAATCCACAATGACCTATAAATGATTAAATTTGTTTAGGAGCACTTGGAATTTTAATTGTTTTAATATATAAGAATAATATAAGAATATTATTCTAAGAGTATTATATAGAAGGAGCATCTTCGGTGATCTTCGGTCCATTTCAATTTGATGGAATCCCTTTGCCAGATCTAACGTTGTAAAATATTGACATTTCTCTAACTTATCTAATATTTCATTCATATTGGGGATGGGAAATTTATCGTCAATAGTTATCACGTTTAGTCCTCTGTAATCAGTAGCCATACGAAATTTTGGAATGCCCGATGCATCAATTTTCTTGGGTACTATTACTATAGGACTACAATAAGGAGATTTAGATTTGCGAACAATGCCTTGTTTAATCATATTTGCTATTTGGTTTTCTACTTCATTGTCATAAATATAGGGATAAGTATGTCGGAGAGGAGGTAATTCAGTCTCTCGTTAGACATTAGACTTTAAGGTGTGACCATTGGTCGTGCTGGAATATACCAGTCCTGGTATGATGGGGACTCAGTTTGCGAACTAAGGCTTCGTTGTGTTGCTAGATCTGGTCCTTCTTTCTTTTTCATCTCTTCTTCGTACTGAGTTTAGCGTGTTGAGTTAACTGCTAATTTATTGACCAATGATGAGCAACAAAGGCAACGAGGACTCGCTGCATCAGCCAGAACATGACAAGGAACACCACCAGAGGAACGAACAATTGAATCATGAGACCCTGCGAGGAGAAGGCTTAACTAATCCGACATTAGAAGTGGGATACGGCCCTAACCAAACTTCTTCTAGAGACGTATTCGCGCTGTTAGAACAACAAAACCAGAACTTTCTGGAACTGGTTAAGAGGCTACAGATGCCGGCGAGTGAGTTGCAACTGACTAGCGATTTGCCTGCCGAAATATAATCCGGACGTTCCTGGTGTGGATGCCACGCAGTGGTGCGCTACGGTCGACATCATCTTACGAGAAAAACCATTAAGTGACAGCGCTCTTATATTAGCGTCAAGTAAAGCTTTGGAAGGCTCAGCGGCGCAATGGTTATCTCAAATATGTTACCCGGGAATAACTTGGCAGCAGTTCTGGCAATTGTTTGAGCAGCGATACGAAACTTCAGAGACGCCGGCCGCCATCATTTTAAATCTTCTTAATAGCCGTCCAAGCCATGGCGAAAGCCTGCCTGTTTTTGCAAGTCGCAGGGTGACGTAACTCTGCACAAAACTGCGCAATTTGAATTCAGAACAAATTTCCATCGCGTTGGTTCTTGGGCACATGGCTAATTTCGACCGGCGATTGCAGCGAATGAAACACTCAACGCATGTTAACAATCGTCGTGAACTGCAAGCGGAGTTGCAAGTATTCTCAGCGCTAAGAGAGCGCCCTAATGCAGCGAACTGGAAACCAGAGACAAAGCGAGCTAAAACTGCGGAAATCAAATGTTGTGTGGAAAACTAGGCTACAAAATGCAAGAGTGTAGATCTGGATCCCAGGTTTCGACAACTGGAAAGGAGTGGCGGTCAGCGCAGCCCCGTCATGGAAGGACTAACGTAACGTGCTACAGATGTCAGGAGCCGGGACACATAGCCACTAATTGTCAAAAAAAAGTGCAGAACGCTGGATTGGGAGTCAGAACAGAAAAAAGAGTGGAGCTATGCGCTATAGTGGAGCCTCAATCAAGTATGCTGGTCAATGGTGAAAGATTTCCAATTACATTTGATTTGGGATCTGAATGCTCATTAATTAAGGAAAACGTTTCTAATAAGTTAGTTTGTAAGAGAATTTATAGCGCTATTTCTTTAAAGGGGATAGGTAATGCCAATACCTACAGTACCTCACAAGTTGAATCAAACATCATGATTGATGGCAACTCCTTGGTTGTTTTGTTTCATATAGTACCAGACGTATGTATGAAAAATAATATTGTAATCGGCAGAGAAATATTGGCTCAAGGGTTTTCAGTAGAAATCTCCTATGATAATTTTAAAATTGTTCAATCTAAAATTGTAAACATTTGTGGAACGGTTTCACCTACTAATTTTGATAATAGTGAAACGGAAATGGTCGAAAATGAAAAAGAAATTTTAATATCATTGCTAAAGCAACATTCCCTATCTTTTATCGAAGGCACTCCACAAACACGTGTGAACACTGGGGAAATGCATATTCGTTTGATTGAATCGTCTAAGACTGTGCAAAGGCGACCATACAGGTTAAAGAATTTTATTTTTTATTTTACTTTACTAATAATTATTACTTTACTAATAATGCAGTAACTCACCATTTGCGAGTCCTGCATTATTAGTAAAGAAGAAAAACGGCTCAGCAAGACTTTGCGTTGATTATAGAGAATTAAATGAGAATACCGAAGCTGATAAGTTTCCATTACCCTTAATATCAGATCAAATAGCTAGACTTAGGGGAGCTAAATATTTTACTTCTCTTGACATGGCTAACAGGTATTACCAGATTTCAATGCACCCTTAATCAATAGAATATACAGCTTTTGTTACCCCTGATGGACTGTACGAATTTCTTGCGATGCCTTTTGGGTTAAAAAACGTACCTTCAGTGTTCCAGAGAGCTATATTAAAGGCACTCGGCAGTCTTGCTCATTCGTTTGTAATTTTTTATATGGATGAAATATTAATTCCTTCAGAAATTATTAGAAAGAATGAATTAGACGTTTTAGTGAAGGCAGGATTCTCTTTTAACATTTCAAAGTGCTTTTTCTTGAGAACTTCAGTGCATTACCTGGGCTATGAGATACAAGCGGGGGAGATACGTCCAAATTCTAACAAAATAGAATCACTAGTGGCGTTGCCTCCACCAGTCAGTTGCTTCTTTTAGACAGTTCATTGGGCTAGCGTCTTATTTTCGTCAATTCTTTCCGGGGTTTTCTCAACTGAGGAAGCCTTTATATTTGATTGGCAAACACAACATGAACAGATTCGCAGTAAAATCATAAGTGTGTTAACAAATAAGCCTGTTTTGATTTTGTTTGATCCTCAATTGCCCATAGAACTGCATACCGACGCCAGCTCTATCGGGTATGGTGCCATCCTTTTGCACCGCATAAACTCTAAGCCCCATATGGTTGAATACTTTAGCAGAGCAACTAGCCCCTGCGAGTCCAGATATACATCATATGAATTGGAAACGTTGGCCGTTGTGAATGCAGTAAAACATTTTCGTCACTATCTACATGGGAGAAAATTCGTGATTTTTACTGGCGCAACTCAATCAAATCTTCTCAAAATAAAGTCGAGTTGTCACCTAGAATTTATCGTTGGTGGGAGTTCCTACAAACATTTGAATTCGAAATTGAATACAGGGAAGGTAAACGTTTGGCACACGTTGAATTTTTATCTAGGAACCCGTTGCGTCAAAAAAATAAGTCAGTACCAAATAAAGTAGAAGAAAAACGAATAGACTTAACAGAAATATTGGAGAACTGGATACTGGTGGAACAACAAAAGGATCCAGAAATATCAGAAATCTTAACTAAGTTGAAGAATGACGATTTACCATTAGAATTAGTTGCCACTTATAAAATTAAATCAAATGTTTTGTATAGAAAGATTCAAAGGAATTCAAGAACTCGTTGTTTACCTGTAGTTCCTCGTACTTTTCGCTGGTCAGTTATAAATCAGGTGCATGAGTCTATCATGCATTTAGGTTGGGAGAAAACACTTGATAAAGTGTATGATCATTACTGGTTTTCAGGTATGGCAAAATATGTTCGAGGATTCGTGGAGAACTGCGTTACATGCAGAGTGTGTAAGGGTACGTCAGGAAAACCTCAAATGGAACTACACCCAATTCCAAAAATAAGCATTCCTCGGCACACTGTTCACATAGATATATCGGGAAAATTGAGCGGAAAAAGCGATCGTAAGGAATATATTATTGTTCAAATCAACGCTTTTACAAAATACGTTTATCTATATCACACCTTTTCCTTGGATGATAATACTTGTATAAACGCAATGAAATCTTCGATTGCCATTTTTGGCGTACCAACACGTTTAATTGCCGATCAGGGGCGCAGCTTCACGGGCACAAAGTTTATGCAATTTTGTTCTAGCCAAAAAATACAATTACATCTAATTGGAACGGGCGCAAGTCGAGAAAACGGTCAAGTTGAAAGGGTCATGAGTACACTGAAGAATCTTTTGACGGCTGTTGAGACAAGCTCTAGGTCGTGTTTTTTGTGCTGTAAGGGAGCGAATACAATAAAGGAAGGAATACAATATAGGATAGATAGGACGACTAACATGCCGTTTCGCGCCCCGTCGAATTTAATCCGCCAGCCTTGTATAATGCTAGCGACTTTTTCGGGGGAAATACTGGAAGTTCTAGAATTTCCGGCTAATGTCACACTATGATGACTGTGTTTCTCTGAATGGGTGGTAATTGCGATTGGTAATCGTTAAACCATCGGGGAACGCTGGGTAACCTTTGGTCCTGTTTTGTTGACTCGAAATTAAGGGAAGTCATTTTGTCTTTTAGAGCTTGTTTTATCGATGAGTTAATAATTTGGGATATATTCTGTGACATGTTGTTTTGTTGAGCTTGTATACATGATTGTACTAAATCCGTTATTTCGGTTCTGCCTAACCCTTCTCGATGGTTTTCGCTCCCGAGGTATGGGTCACTTGGCTGTCCCTTACGTTGCATTGATCTCGTCTGTAGCCCTTTTCTTACTATAGCACCTTTGCCTCTGTTATATGAATTAGCTCTAATTGGTTCAAGGCTGGGATCTAACATTTCTCCTAGGGCCTCTGCCTCGTTTATTTCAACCGTTAAGTTATTGTTAGTAAGGGAAAGCTGGTTAACTGAGCAACTACTGCTGCAAACGGGACAAAATGATTTCACTTGTAAAAGTTGCATTAAACAGCTGTAATTAAATTTATCATTACAGGCAGTCGTAGCCAACATATCGTTTGAACTCGTAGGTTCGCGACAAGTGGAACACATAGTTTCCTGCTCTCATACGCCCTCTGCTGGATTCTCTGACCTGTGTCGTACTTCCATGGTGAAATATAAAATTATTTATTGAATATAAAAAAATAATACAATAAAAAAACTCCAAAATTAAACATATATAAAAAAAAATCAAATACAAAAAATCCGCCACCAAAATTCGTATAGGGCTTTTCGGAAATCCAAAATGTGCTGAAACACTTAACTGATCAAATCTCCCTTTCTCTGATTCTGTTTGGGGATACACTAGAAAATTACTGACTCGTAAAACTTCCGATAAGATGTACATCCAGTAGGTCAAGAGCTAAAGTTCTTCCAGCGATTCCTAACCAGAATCCATTATTCGGACCTGATAAATCTGAAATTATTCAACTTAGTGAGATCAGGTTACACACAACAGTCGCTCTGGTCGATTACTCCAAGCTGCTGAACAGCAATCGCAATTCCTAAAGACGAACAGTTGGTGAATTCCAATTAAATTCAAGTTAAACAGGCCTAATAGGTTTAACAGATATATCATTGTCCAATGGGTCAAGATGCCAAAAAAAACTCTAACCTCTTGCAGTTCCACCAAAGATGATATTAAAAAAAAGGAAACTGACTAGATAACTCTAACCAGGCCTCACCGTTTGGGCGCCTATTTTGTAATGTGTGGGTGTGGCTCGAACTCGCTACGCTGATAACCAACTTTGCAACGTGGGGGTGTACGGGCTGTAGTTAAACAGAACCAAATTTCAAGGTCTACTGCAAGGTCCAGAGGATATACCTTGGGGACGGTTGGATGGAAGTGAAGGGCGTGCACTTCTTGTGATCTTAGACTAAGCTCAACGGATGGGGGGATTCTTTTCACGTATCCATACAACACATCATCAAAATAAATTTAAGTGCACTAGCTAGATGCAAATGAATAAAGGAAAACCCGGATGATTGTCCTACCGAATCAAATCCAAAAGAAAACTAGAGGAACAAATCACCTTAAAGGCAAACAGGCTCAATAGAAAGAGAGAGGGAGAATGACTCTGATCAGTTGTAGGGTATTAGATGTTCATTATACCCTATTCTTAACCCACCCGACCTTGGCGAGATCTACGACGTTTGATTCGCCCCATATCACAATCCTATGCGATAGGTATTGTGATTCCAGCATGGCTAATTGAAGTTTGGCGGTGGCGGATCTGTAATGGCCTTCAGCCTTCATTAAGTTCCAAATACTGACATATAATTTTGAGTGAACTTGATTCATTTTTCCATTTCCATATTTTTTTTATTTAATTTTTTTTTATTATAAAAAATTTTTTGTTATTTTTATACCCTTGCAGAGGGTATTATAATTTTGGTCAAAAGTGTGCAACGCAGTGAAAGAGACATCTCCGATCCTATAAAGTATATATATTCTTCATCAGGATCACCTCCTGAGTCGATATAAGCATGTCTGTCCGTCTGTCTGTCTGTCGGTTTCTACGCAAACTAGTCTCTCAGTTTTAGAGCTATCGAGTTGAAACTTTTCCCACATCCTTCTTTCCTTTGCAGATAATATATAAATCGGAACGGCCGGGATCGGTCGACTATATCCTATAGTTGCCTTATAACTGATTGATCGGAAATGCCATAACTTTGGTGTTTTTTAAGATAGAGGGTTTAAGATGGACTTTCCACACATGTTAAATTTGGCCATCGTATGTACAAAATTTCATAGGGATCGGCCGACTATATCCTATAGCTGTCATAGAACGATCGGAATTGGCTAACTTTGGTGTTTTTTAAATTAGAAAGATGGAATTTGATGCAGATTCTATTATCTATTATTCTATTATTATTATAATCCAATTTGACAAATTTCTTTAGGATCGGCCATCTTTATCCTATAGCTGCCATATAATTGAACGATCGGAATTAGCATAGCATTAAACTAGAATGATGGGACTTTCTGCGGATTCCATTTTAGGCAATGTAATCCGATCTGCCAAATTTCAGAAGGATCCATCGACTATATCCTATAGACGCCATATATCTGAACGATCAGAAATGGAAAAATCTTAACTGCAAGGGTATATCAACTTCGGATCCGCCCGAAGTTAGCTTTCCTTTCTTGTTTTATAATATATACCCTTGCAGTTGAGTTGCAGTCCGCTAGGTGGCGCCACGCATCTTATATTATTAGATATATAACGGATCGTATATAGTTGGCCGATCCTTATGAAATTTGGCATATGGAATTATTTTGCCCAAAGAGGAATCCATTGAAAATCCCATCTTTCTAACTTGAAAAACAACGAACTTGAAGAAAAAAAAAATATTCCATAGGAAAATGTTTGAGGAAAACTCATAAAAGACCAATAACACAGGCCGACAATTTCCAACTTTTTTTTCCCTCCACGCATAATTTTACCTGCTCCATAACCTTTAGGCTCCCCTGAACCAAAGTCCAGAACGAACATAGGTTCTGTCACCCACAGTTTCGCGGTACACCTAAGAGAAGAAATTGATTAAATTTTACCATATATTGAATTATGTAAGCCGTGTACTGGTGATGACCATCATTGTTTCTAGTACATATCATTTTTGAAATGTATGTGTACCAACTAAAATTAAAAAATGGTATCTGGCAGTAACCATATCTTTGGAATACTCATCCAAAGTTGAAATCTCAGATTTTCTACATTAATTGACTTAATGTAGAAATCCATGACTTTTTGAAAATATGAGATTAAAAACTCCATTTTAATTGAAGAAAATATTGTTTAACCACCTACAATAAATTCAATAAAATTATTTCGAGTTTTCACTTAAATCCAAAATTAAAACATGGTATGATCTGCTGATTTCAATAAGAAAATAAAAATCTTCCATAGAAAAATGTTTGGGGAAAAATCATAGAAGACCAAAAATTAATGTAGAAAATCGGAGATAGAGGAAATAGATAGGGGTGATAGACGAAAAAAAAAAGTTGGAAATTGTCGGCCTGTGTTATTAAAGTTTTTAATTTTTCAAATGCTTCAACATAATTAGTATCTTTGACACTTATTTTTGAACCTTTCTTAAGGCACTGGGTCATTGGCTTAGCAATTTTTGCAAATTCGCTGACAAACTTTCGGTAAAATCCACAATGACCTATAAATGATTAAATTTGTTTAGGAGCACTTGGAATTTTAATTGTTTTAATATATAAGAATAATATAAGAATATTATTCTAAGAGTATTATATAGAAGGAGCATCTTCGGTGATCTTCGGTCCATTTCAATTTGATGGAATCCCTTTGCCAGATCTAACGTTGTAAAATATTGACATTTCCCTAACTTATCTAATATTTCATTCATATTGGGGATGGGAAATTTATCGTCAATAGTTATCACGTTTAGTCCTCTGTAATCAATAGCCATACGAAATTTTGGAATGCCCGATGCATCAATTTTCTTGGGTACTATTACTATAGGACTACAATAAGGAGATTTAGATTTGCGAACAATGCCTTGTTTAATCATATTTGCTATTTGGTTTTCTACTTCATTGTCATAAATATAGGGATAAGTATGTCGGAGAGGAGGTAATTCAGTCTCTCGTTAGACATTAGACTTTAAGGTGTGACCATTGGTCGTGCTGGAATATACCAGTCCTGGTATGATGGGGACTCAGTTTGCGAACTAAGGCTTCGTTGTGTTGCTAGATCTGGTCCTTCTTTCTTTTTCATCTCTTCTTCGTACTGAGTTTAGCGTGTTGAGTTAACTGCTAATTTATTGACCAATGATGAGCAACAAAGGCAACGAGGACTCGCTGCATCAGCCAGAACATGACAAGGAACACCACCAGAGGAACGAACAATTGAATCATGAGACCCTGCGAGGAGAAGGCTTAACTAATCCGACATTAGAAGTGGGATACGGCCCTAACCAAACTTCTTCTAGAGACGTATTCGCGCTGTTAGAACAACAAAACCAGAACTTTCTGGAACTGGTTAAGAGGCTACAGATGCCGGCGAGTGAGTTGCAACTGACTAGCGATTTGCCTGCCGAAATATAATCCGGACGTTCCTGGTGTGGATGCCACGCAGTGGTGCGCTACGGTCGACATCATCTTACGAGAAAAACCATTAAGTGACAGCGCTCTTATATTAGCGTCAAGTAAAGCTTTGGAAGGCTCAGCGGCGCAATGGTTATCTCAAATATGTTACCCGGGAATAACTTGGCAGCAGTTCTGGCAATTGTTTGAGCAGCGATACGAAACTTCAGAGACGCCGGCCGCCATCATTTTAAATCTTCTTAATAGCCGTCCAAGCCATGGCGAAAGCCTGCCTGTTTTTGCAAGTCGCAGGGTGACGTAACTCTGCACAAAACTGCGCAATTTGAATTCAGAACAAATTTCCATCGCGTTGGTTCTTGGGCACATGGCTAATTTCGACCGGCGATTGCAGCGAATGAAACACTCAACGCATGTTAACAATCGTCGTGAACTGCAAGCGAAGTTGCAAGTATTCTCAGCGCTAAGAGAGCGCCCTAATGCAGCGAACTGGAAACCAGAGACAAAGCGAGCTAAAACTGCGGAAATCAAATGTTGTGTGGAAAACTAGGCTACAAAATGCAAGAGTGTAGATCTGGATCCCAGGTTTCGACAACTGGAAAGGAGTGGCGGTCAGCGCAGCCCCGTCATGGAAGGACTAACGTAACGTGCTACAGATGTCAGGAGCCGGGACACATAGCCACTAATTGTCAAAAAAAAGTGCAGAACGCTGGATTGGGAGTCAGAACAGAAAAAAGAGTGGAGCTATGCGCTATAGTGGAGCCTCAATCAAGTATGCTGGTCAATGGTGAAAGATTTCCAATTACATTTGATTTGGGATCTGAATGCTCATTAATTAAGGAAAACGTTTCTAATAAGTTAGTTTGTAAGAGAATTTATAGCGCTATTTCTTTAAAGGGGATAGGTAATGCCAATACCTACAGTACCTCACAAGTTGAATCAAACATCATGATTGATGGCAACTCCTTGGTTGTTTTGTTTCATATAGTACCAGACGTATGTATGAAAAATAATATTGTAATCGGCAGAGAAATATTGGCTCAAGGGTTTTCAGTAGAAATCTCCTATGATAATTTTAAAATTGTTCAATCTAAAATTGTAAACATTTGTGGAACGGTTTCACCTACTAATTTTGATAATAGTGAAACGGAAATGGTCGAAAATGAAAAAGAAATTTTAATATCATTGCTAAAGCAACATTCCCTATCTTTTATCGAAGGCACTCCACAAACACGTGTGAACACTGGGGAAATGCATATTCGTTTGATTGAATCGTCTAAGACTGTGCAAAGGCGACCATACAGGTTAAAGAATTTTATTTTTTATTTTACTTTACTAATAATTATTACTTTACTAATAATGCAGTAACTCACCATTTGCGAGTCCTGCATTATTAGTAAAGAAGAAAAACGGCTCAGCAAGACTTTGCGTTGATTATAGAGAATTAAATGAGAATACCGAAGCTGATAAGTTTCCATTACCCATAATATCAGATCAAATAGCTAGACTTAGGGGAGCTAAATATTTTACTTCTCTTGACATGGCTAACAGGTATTACCAGATTTCAATGCACCCTCAATCAATAGAATATACAGCTTTTGTTACCCCTGATGGACTGTACGAATTTCTTGCGATGCCTTTTGGGTTAAAAAACGTACCTTCAGTGTTCCAGAGAGCTATATTAAAGGCACTCGGCAGTCTTGCTCATTCGTTTGTAATTTTTTATATGGATGAAATATTAATTCCTTCAGAAATTATTAGAAAGAATGAATTAGACGTTTTAGTGAAGGCAGGATTCTCTTTTAACATTTCAAAGTGCTTTTTCTTGAGAACTTCAGTGCATTACCTGGGCTATGAGATACAAGCGGGGGAGATACGTCCAAATTCTAACAAAATAGAATCACTAGTGGCGTTGCCTCCACCAGTCAGTTGCTTCTTTTAGACAGTTCATTGGGCTAGCGTCTTATTTTCGTCAATTCTTTCCGGGGTTTTCTCAACTGAGGAAGCCTTTATATTTGATTGGCAAACACAACATGAACAGATTCGCAGTAAAATCATAAGTGTGTTAACAAATAAGCCTGTTTTGATTTTGTTTGATCCTCAATTGCCCATAGAACTGCATACCGACGCCAGCTCTATCGGGTATGGTGCCATCCTTTTGCACCGCATAAACTCTAAGCCCCATATGGTTGAATACTTTAGCAGAGCAACTAGCCCCTGCGAGTCCAGATATACATCATATGAATTGGAAACGTTGGCCGTTGTGAATGCAGTAAAACATTTTCGTCACTATCTACATGGGAGAAAATTCGTGATTTTTACTGGCGCAACTCAATCAAATCTTCTCAAAATAAAGTCGAGTTGTCACCTAGAATTTATCGTTGGTGGGAGTTCCTACAAACATTTGAATTCGAAATTGAATACAGGGAAGGTAAACGTTTGGCACACGTTGAATTTTTATCTAGGAACCCGTTGCGTCAAAAAAATAAGTCAGTACCAAATAAAGTAGAAGAAAAACGAATAGACTTAACAGAAATATTGGAGAACTGGATACTGGTGGAACAACAAAAGGATCCAGAAATATCAGAAATCTTAACTAAGTTGAAGAATGACGATTTACCATTAGAATTAGTTGCCACTTATAAAATTAAATCAAATGTTTTGTATAGAAAGATTCAAAGGAATTCAAGAACTCGTTGTTTACCTGTAGTTCCTCGTACTTTTCGCTGGTCAGTTATAAATCAGGTGCATGAGTCTATCATGCATTTAGGTTGGGAGAAAACACTTGATAAAGTGTATGATCATTACTGGTTTTCAGGTATGGCAAAATATGTTCGAGGATTCGTGGAGAACTGCGTTACATGCAGAGTGTCTAAGGGTACGTCAGGAAAACCTCAAATGGAACTACACCCAATTCCAAAAATAAGCATTCCTCGGCACACTGTTCACATAGATATATCGGGAAAATTGAGCGGAAAAAGCGATCGTAAGGAATATATTATTGTTCAAATCAACGCTTTTACAAAATACGTTTATCTATATCACACCTTTTCCTTGGATGCTAATACTTGTATAAACGCAATGAAATCTTCGATTGCCATTTTTGGCGTACCAACACGTTTAATTGCCGATCAGAGGCGCAGCTTCACGGGCACAAAGTTTATGCAATTTTGTTCTAGCCAAAAAATACAATTACATCTAATTGGAACGGGCGCAAGTCGAGCCAACGGTCAAGTTGAAAGGGTCATGAGTACACTGAAGAATCTTTTGACGGCTGTTGAGACAAGCTCTAGGTCGTGACAGGACGCACTAGGGGATGTACAGTTAGCTCTTAACTGTACAGTTAATCGTAGCACTAAGTGTAGTCCTTTAAAACTTTTGATTGGTGAAGTTGGGCGACCACTAGGGTTGATACCTATTAGTAATACCGAAGATTAAATTGACAAGTTTAAATCAAGGGAGTTGGCCGCTAAAAACATGGAGGACGCCGCTAGATCTGAGAAGATAAAATTTGATAAAAATAAGGCTAAAGTAATAAAGTTCTGTGTGGGGGACTTTGTGCTGCCTAAAAACAGCGAGAGACAGCAAACAAAATTAGATCCTAAGTTCAGAGGACCCTTTTTGGTGTTCGAGGTATTGGATGGAGACCGATACGTTTTAAAGTCTACACAGAACAATAGGCGTTACAAGTACCCACACGAAAGTTTGCGAAAGTTACCGGAAGTGCAAATTCCAGAAGAGCTTGATATAAACTACAAAGAACAATATCAGTTGGAAAAGTCTGTTGAAAAAGAGAGTGTTCGTGAAGCCATGTGATTGGTGATGGACGAGAGTTGCTTAGAAATGTGTTTAATGAATTCGTGAAGCCAAGTGTTGGGCGATGGACGAATAATGAGAATAATGAATTGGTGAAACCGTGTTCTTGGGCGATGGACAATTTAATTTGTTTGAAAATGTGTTTGGCGAAGAATTTAAAAGTTGGCTTGTAAAAGTTTAGTTATGTATTTTGGATTACGAAGTGACGATTTTAACTGATTAATGTATAATTTGTATAAAATGTAGAAAACGTTTTATTGATCTTTTTTATGGAAATGGTTTATTAGAGAATATAAGAGCTATGTTGAAATAGTCTAAATGTTAAAAATAGGAGTTAAGTTATCTTAATGAACATTATATGAAGTTAAGATTATGTGGTTAAGTTCTTTGAAAGCAATTAATAAAATTATAAAGCGGAATGAAATTCATATGTTGATTATAGACACGAGGACGTGTATATGTCAGGATGGCCGTGTCTCTCAGTCTCTCGTTAGACATTAGACTTTAAGGTGTGACCATTGGTCGTGCTGGAATTTACCAATCCTAGTATGATGAGGACTCAGTTTGCGAACTATGGCTTCATTGTGTTGCTAGATATGGTCCTTTTTTCTTTTTCATCTCTTCTTTGTACTGAGTTTAGCGTGTTGAGTTAATTGCAAATTTATTGACCAATGATGAGCAACAAAGGCAACGAGGACTCGCTGCATCAGCCAGAACATGACAAGGAACACCACCAGGGGAACGAACAATCGAATCATGAGACCCCGCGAGGAGAAGCCTTAACTTATCCGACAAGTATATGGTCTTCTATAAATGGGATCTAGATGTTTAGTTTTAATTTTATGTTTGATTTCATTTGTCACCATCATGAATGAAGTGCCGATTTTTCCTCACTGTTGAGATGATCATCTCGAATATAACTAATTTTTAATTCCGTTTCCAATGCGTAAATGTGTTCTTCATCTTTTAACATGTTTGTATAATTTTTGGTTCCTTCAATATAATAGATCATTTTAAATTCGTAATTATCTTTTTGAGCTTATGTAAGGGACAAGGGACGTAAGGAACAAAATCTTTTTGAGCTTATGTAAGGTTTAGAATATTTCGTCCTAAAAGAATATCGTAATGATTGGAAAATTCTTTGACAAAAAATTGTTGTTTAGATTTAAATAATTTTGGAATTATAAATTCAATGGTTTTATTCAAAGTGACTTAATTTCCTACTGTTTGAACTTTTATATTATTCTCTTTAATTGGATATTTTAGAAAATTTTCATTTATTAACTTATACTGGAACCTGTGTAAATAAGGCAAATGCATGGTCTATTATCAATTTTTATTTTTATTGCTGTTGTGTTTCTTCCGAGGCTTATGTCTGAAAATTTTCAACTATTTCCATTGGTTCTGGTCTATTCTGTTGATCTGATAGTTTTTGAGGAACATTAACAGATCAATTATAATTTGGAGAGTTTTGACCTGAAGGATTTTGAGAGTATATATAATTACTATTACAGTTTGAATTAAAATTTATATTTGAATCAAAAGTATTTTGTCTTTGTTGATAATTATATTTCCTATTGTTTCCTACATTCTGATTGGAATTTTGGTTTCTATCCCTTTGATTACACAGGCCAACATCAAAAAATCTCCACGCATAATTTCCCATGCTCCACAACCTTTATGCTCTCCTGAACCAAAGTCCAAAACAAACATAGGTTCTATCACCCACAGTTTCCGCGGTACACCTAAGAAGGAAATTGATCAAATTTTACCATATATTGAATTATGAAGGCCGTGTAATGGCGATGACCATCATTGTTTCTAGTACATATAATTATTGAAACGTATGTGTACCAACTAAAAATCTAGCAGATACCATATCTTTGGAATACTCATCCAAAGTTGAATTCTCCGATTTCGTACATAAATTTTTGGTCTTCTATGATTTTCCCCAGACATGTCCTATCTAAAACTTTTTCTATGTTCAAAACGTATATATTGCAGGCTCAGCTGGTTTAGTAAAGCTTTACAGAAATTGTAGATAGCCATGACTTTTTGAAAATATGAGATTAAAAACTCCTTTTTAATTGAAGAAAATATTGTTTAACTAACTATAATAAATTCAATACAATTATTTCGAGTTTTCCCTTAAGTCCAAATCATTTATTTATTTATTATTAAATATAGAGAAGTTTACAAAACTAGACTAACTTAATTGGTAAAGCCCTGGCAGCAAGCCCTTCGGCTTTTAAGGTTAATGATGTTTAAGTCTATTAGTTTAATTACATATTGTTCGTTGTATTTAGGCTACTTTCATGTAGATATTTCATGTAGATTTTGCTGTTTGGTCGACTAGCTCGTTGCCTGCCATGCCTACATGACCAGGGATTCAAAATAATTTAATTTTTGGGGCTAGTTTTGTAAGGAGTGATCTGATTTTCTTGGAGTAAAAATTGTTGTTGCTTGTGTTATTTATGGCGTCAATTGCTGAGAGTGCCCTTGTGTTTTTGACTTTGTCGATCGCTACTAATATGGCTATTATTTCTGCGGAGAGTACTGATGAGTGTGAGGATAGGATACCATATTTAATAACATAAGTATCTGTTGTGATAGCATATGATATAGTGGAGTTCAATGATCCGTCCGTAAATATGAATTTGTGTTTTTTATGGCTGTCTTTGGTATGTTCGTATAGTTTCCTGTATGTGTCTGGTGGAGTGGTTTGTTTCTTGTGCACTCTAAATGTTGTGTCTATGAGGTTTGGGAGATCCCAAGGTGGCTAGTATTTCTGTAGTTTAACTGCTTCGTAGGGTAGGTTTAGTGCTTAGTTGATGGGTTCTTTTTTGATTTTCTTCTTTGGAAAATATAAGGTTTTTTGAGAGTTTGGCTGTTTGGAGGTCCCGTTTTTGCTCTAATGGGAGGATGTTAGCTTCTTATAGCAAGTTATTTATGGGTGTGGTTCGGTAGGCACCAAGGGCTAGACGGATTGCAGTGCTAAAGGGTGTTCTTAATTTGTTTAGCACGCTTGTCCGTATAGTAACAGGCCATATTCCATTTTTGCTATGACTGTTGCTTTCGCGACATGGAGTAGTGTTTGTGTGTTACAATTGAATTTGAGGTTGGAGAGGCATTTTATGATTTTGCTTATTTATGCTTATTTTATGATATCCAATTTTTGGTGTATTGATGGAAGGAGTGATTTTATGTGTGTGTCCCATTTGTATTTACTGTTTATGGTTATCCCTAAGATTTTGAGTGCTGTTACTTGTTGTATTGGTGTATTTCTACAGCTTATGGTGCTAGTGCAATTGTGTTTTTGGTAAATATGGAGGTGTTGGCATTTGGCTAAGGATAGAGATGCCCCTTAGTATGAGCACCTGCTGCTTGTGTCATGTAATAAGTTGTCTAGGTTGAAATTAAGGTTTTTGTTGTTTTTGAAATGTTTTGAAATAATGAGGAAACAATTATCGGGGTATGCGTCAAATTTAATTTCTCTGTGTAAAGATAATATGTATGTTTGAGAGTTTATTGTATGCGATGAGAAATAGGATTACCGATATAGGTGATCCTTGTGGGATACCGTTGGATAATGGGAGTGCGTTTTTTTAACGTGCGCACAGACTCTGACAATTATTTTACGTTTGAGAATTTTTGACATAATTGATTATTTTCGGGCCTGTTTTCCATTCCTGGAGTTGATTAATTATAGTGTGCACACCCACTCGATCAAAGGCTCTTGAAAAGTCAAGAGTGACGAGTGAGGTGTGCCTCTTCGACTTCGTTATGAGATGGTCTACGCATTGGAGACTATCCGAAGTCGATTTGCCTTTTTTGAAGCCGAATTGGTTTGTATTTAAGAGATTGTTGTGGGTCACATACAACCATAGTCTTTTCGCTATGATTTTGTCTAGTTTTTTTGCTAGGCAGCAGTTGAGGGAAATGGGTCTGTATGAAGAGATGATTGTTTTGTCAGTTTTTGGTTTAAATATCGGTATGACTAAGCTTATTTTGTAGGCTTGAGGTATGTGGCTGTCGAAAATTTGGTTAAAGAGGTTTGTTATTCTGTTTTTTGTGGTAAGGGAGCTATTGCGTATCATTTCGTAAGAAATTCTGTTTAATCCTGGAGTGGATCCTTTAAGTGTTTGCAGTGCTGCAATTAATTCAAGGTGAGTTATTTTTTCCTCGATATTTTTGGCTGTTGAGGTCGGTGTATAATTGGATAAGTTAATTTTATATTTGTTATTTCGGAATTCGTCTGAGAAGTTTAGGTCGTTTGAGAGTTCTGAGAAGTGTTCCATGAGAGAGTTGGCTATTTTGAGAGTATTTGTTATTGTTGTGTTGTTATTAGGATTATGTATGGCGTGAACTTGTTTGCTTGGGTTAAACCCGCAGAAACGCCTTATGTTGCTCCATATTTTAGATGAAGGAGTTTGTGGTTTTATGGTGGATGTAAAGGAGCTGGAAGCTTCGCTTTTACTTTTTTTAATTTCGAATTTGTACTTGGCGTTTAAGCTTCTGTAATTTATAATACTTGTAAAAGTTGATGTTGCGATTAAGTGCTTTCCAAGCTAATTTTTTTTCTTCTTTTAACTGTGCTAGTTTTTTGTTCCACCAGGGACCGTGTAGGGCTTTGTATTTGTTGAAGTTTGTGGGATGGAAATGTTTGTGCTGTGTAATATAATTTTGTTAAGTTGTGCGGCTTCTTTGTTGACGTTTAGTGAAGTGGGCAATATTTCGTTATTTATGTGTGTGACAGTCTGGTATTGCTCCCAGTTGGCCTTTTTTGATATAAAGAATGTTTTGAAAATTTGTTTATCGTGTTTGGAGGAAATAAAAAGATAACTATCGGAAAATGGTCGCTGCCGTGGAGATCATTAAGTATTTCCCTCTTGGCGAGTGGGGCAAGTGTTGCTGAGCAGAGTGAAAGGTCGATACGCGTGTATGTGTTGTGTGTTGAAAAATGTGTGGGGGATTTGTCATTTAGTAAGATTAGCTGTGTGTTTTCAATGAATTGTTGTATTGTTTTTTTACTTGAGAATTAGTTTTTGGGGAACCCCAGGCAGGGTGCCATCCGTTAAAGTCTCCTAGAATTAGTGATGGTGTTTGGTTATTGAACGAAGTGTCTTCAAGCGTTTGGTTTGAGACGGTTCTGTTTGGGGCAATGTATGTTGTCTTTATGAGCATGTTTTTTTTGGATTTTATGTGTATTGCTAGAGCTTCAAGGTCGTTTGGAATGTTTACTATGGAATATTGAATTGACTTGTGTACTAAAAGCGCTACGCCGCCAAATCTATTGGTGGCTATGTTTGTTAGTAGTGTGTAATTTATTCTAGTTGTTAGTGTACTGTATGTGTGTTTCTTGAATTGTAATGATATGCGGAGAGAATTTTTTTATCAGGATAAGGAGATTATTATAGTTATTTGTATAACCCTAAATGTTCCATTGAATTAAAATTAGTGACATTCTGGTAGAGTAAGAAGTTCTAAGGTTGAACCTTAAATAAGGAGAGATCAGTGGCTTTTAAACCGATTCGCTGTCGCTGTTAGTGGTTTGTTTGTTTTTGTTAGAGGATTTGGCTTTTGATTTAGTTGGTTTCAAGTTAGTACAGAGAAGGTTAGACTTATCTTTAGGGAAAATTTTTAGTTTAAGATCCTTTGTGAGTTGAGATCCGTATGAGGTTGATATTCTGGTGGGGTTCGTGTTGTCCGTTTCCATGGCTTCGGTGTCGTCCTGGTCGTGTTGGTCGTGGTTTTGGAGAATTTTTTCCGGTGCCGGTGTTGTTGTGATTGGTGCAGATGAGGTTGAAGGTGTGTTAGTTTTGTTGTGATCGCAGGATGTGGATGTAGTTTGTGCATTTGAAGATGCTAATGTCAGCGTATTTGGAGATCGGGTTCTTATTGTGGTTGTTGTTTTTATGAGTGTGTTTGCATAAGAGTTTCTTGTTTTGTATCCGTGTCGTTCAAAGTATATACCCAGAGCAGTTCTATGATCGACTTTTTCGGTGGTTTTTATGGCAGTGAGTTCTTTTTGTTTAAGGAATGTGGGTCTATTGTCTTGGGTCTATTGTCTTTTTATTAAGGAATGTGGGTAAGGAATAAGGAATTTGCAGAGTTCTCCTTCGCTGGTGTGTTTTTCGTCTGAGCAGTTTAAACATTTTTCAGTGCTCTTGCATATGGGTGCAGGGTGTCCGAAGCGGAGGCACTTTCTGCAAGGCAGTGGGAGAGGGATGTAGTTGCGTATGCGAACCGTTTCATAGCCGACTCGCAGTATTTCAGGGAGTTGATGGGTTTCAAATGTAATTATTATGAGTCCGGTTTCTGTTAGGTTGTTGTTGTTGTTGTTAGTGTTGTTTTTGTTGGTGTTGTTGTTGGTGGTGTTGCTATAGTTGTTGGTGTTTGTGTTTTTGATGGTGTTTTGTCTCTTCATTATTTTTTTGACTTCAATTACTTTCTGTGGTTTTAGTTCTCGAAGGATTGTTTCTTCGTCTATGTATCTAAGGTCATTACAGTAGATAACGCCTTTTGAAAAATTTAGTGTCTTGTGTTCGGTGGCTGTTATTTCCATATCTGCAATTTTGGTAAGTTTTAGAAGTTTTGTGGCTTGTGTGTTGTTTTTTGTTTTTATCAAAAGACCGCTGTCTCTGGTTTTTTTGACAGAATCAACTCTTCCCCCGCAGGCAAAGTCCACAGATTTCTCGATGATGAAAGGTGAAACGGTTTTAAATGAGGATTCAGTTTTACTTTTAACAACAATAAATTTGGGTTCTCCTAGTTTATATGATCTTGTAGTGTATTTTGTCTATGTCTATGTGTGTTTTTGTTGTTGTTTTTTTAGGTTTTGTTTTGTGCTTAATATTTGTTTTTCAACTTTTGCTGATAAGTTAATGGGTTTTTTACGAACGCGAGAGCGATGCTGTTCTAATACGACTTGTCTCTTCGGAGGTTGAAGTGGTACTGTTAAATCCAAATTAAAACATGGTATCAATGGTACTGATTTCAATAAGAAAATAAAAATCTTCCATAGGAAAATGTTTGGGGAAAAATCATAGAAGACCAAAAATTAATGTATAAAATCGGAGATTTCAACTTTGGATGAGTATTTCAAAGATATGGTACCTGCAAGATACCATTTTTTAATTTAACACATACACTTCGAAAATAATATGCACTAAAAACAATGATGGTCAACGCAATTACACGGCCAACACAATTCAATATATGGTAAAATTTGATCAATTTCTTCTTTTAGGTGTACCGCGGAAACTGTGGGTGATAGAACCTATGTTTGTTCTGGACTTTGGTTCAGGGGAGCCTAAAGGTTATGGAGCAGGTAAAATTATCCGTGAAGGAAAAAAAAGTTGGAAGTTGTCGTAGTAGAAGTAGTAGTAGAAGAGAAAAAGTAGAAGTATTAAATGTGGAGACCATTGGTAAATTGTATCGATTTTCAACACTTCGGGATAAATTATATATACATATCATCATCATCTACAGCTTGAGCAGCTTGTTTTAATTTAGTTGGAGTTTATATATCGTAATGGTAATTTTTTACGAATTACTTCTGCTTTATGATCACCTAATACTCTCGAAAATATAACAGTGTTTGCTGTATTATTATCCAGACTTAACTTATTACAAATTTTGCTTGTCTGTTTATATAATTCATCAATACACGTACTTCACCAGTAAACGTATAGTAACATACGTAAACTATTTTGATATTTAATTTTATGTAAATCCATGATCATGAGATGATGAGTAACGTTCTTAATTCATTCCAGTCCTGAGTTGAATTCCTAAGACGAATTGTACGTGCAGCTCCATGTGCCTTGCTGCAGCTGATGTGTATGCTTGTTCAGATTCCATTTTAAATTTTTTAATTTAATTTAATTTGGTATTTATATTTTTTTAATTTTCTTGATTATATTAAAAATTTTATTTTATTTTTTTATTTCAAATAGACATTAGAAACCCTCACTCGTGATTTGACTAATGCTGAGTTCACTGGTATTAATTTTTTTTATGTAATGTTTGTTGCACTTCACACTAGAAATCCTCATTCGTGATTTCACTAATGTTTAGAAATGTCTATAGATTCGTTTGGCGGATACAATAAATTCGCGGTGTATTTAGTTCGATACTTTTAACACGCGAGGATAATGGTATCCTACCGACTGCGCCAATTATATGTTTTAATTCCCGATTTAAAATAAAAAAATAAAAATTAAGATTTTTATTTTATAAATTTTATTTTTAAATATCAAGAATGAGTTATAAAGATATCCTATTGGATTGATCGTTGATTATAAACTGATTTTACAAATTCAATTTTCTTATAACTATAGCTTTTATCGATGACAGCGACGCTGGCAGCATAGATAAACTTTGGTTGAATAGTTTTGGTTGGTCAGAGTTTTATGCTGACATGTAGGTTCCCAGGATGGGCACTTGTTTATGAATTTGGAGCAAAGGGTAGAAAGGCGCAGAGGGTATTATAATTTTGGTCAAAAGTGTGCAACGCAGTAAAGGAGACATCTCCGACCCTATAAGGTATAGGGTGAACAGATCGGACCCATGGGAATTAGTGATTAACAGCATTGTTTAAAAACAATTTCCTGCAGTCTAAACAAATATTTATGTGGTGCACTTGAAGCACTTAAGAAAGGGTCACAAAGCATGTCAGCGTGCAGTTCGTTGATAAGTAGTTTTAAATAGATTTAAGATTTTCATGTATCTTTCTTGTAAGAGAAGTGTATGAAATTTCTATTTATTTTTATTTCTATTTATTGAATATAACAATTAACTGTTATTAATACAATTATTAAAATTAATTATAATTAAGAATTAGGCAAATTATTGTAATAGAAAAACAATCAATTTAGATTTTATTACATCTAGGGATAATTTAGGCGAAAATATATGTGACAATAGGTTATAGTTTTTACAGATAACGCGAAAAGGATCCGCAAAATTAGATCTGAAAATTGGTAACCAAAGGGGTCGGAAGGACCTGGTTGACCTGTTTGGAACAGAAAAAAGTATCTTTTCGAGTAAAAGTTTCAAGTCAACTTGACCAAGAATAATTTTATGAAGGAGTATGGCCCCAGCACAAGTACGACGTAACTACAATGGTGGTAGGTCTAATAATTTTAGCCGACAAAGATATGGTGGAAGAAGATCATCTGAATCCCAGTTTAAATATTTTAAGGCAAATAAAAGAAAATGCTTTTGCACTGATTCAATACTTCTTTGATGAACCATATACTGCGGACTCCAAACGCATGAACAGTATTCCAGGATCGGTCGAACCAAAGAGATATACAACGTTTTAGTGGTGAAGGGATCATCAAACTCTTTTGACCAACGCTTGATAAAAGCAATTACTCCTCTGGCTTTATTATCTGTTACAGAAATATGTTCATTAAACGACAGCTTGTGATCGAAAAGAACTCCAAAATCATTCATTAAGGAAACACGATCTAAAAAGTGATTCCCAAGTGAGTACGAGATGACATGAGGCATGCTACGATTAAACGTCATAACCTTGCACTTTGAGCATTTTAGTGAGAGAAGATTATTAGAGCACCACAAAAATACTTCATCAAGGTCAAATTGCAGATGTATATTAAGGAAGTGGTCAGAGAAAGAAAAGCAGAGCTTGACATCATCAGCATACATAAGTGTAGAAGCATAGCTCACGACACTAGGTAAGTCGTTAACAAAGAGGATAAACAGAAGAGGTCCTAAGTGACTGCCTTGCGGAACACCAGATGTTACTTTTATAACATGAGATGTGATGTTCTTGAACAAAACCCGCTGCGTACGATTTGATAGATATGAAGTCATCCATCGTTTTAGATAACCCTTGTGGACGATCGAAGTGAATTCTAGCAGATTGGTTGTTGTAGAACGATATTTGACAAAACCATGCTGGGAGGAGGAAATTATGCTTTTTCAATGATGGTGCAGTTGCAATGTAACCGATTTCTTCAGCAGCTTGGGAATAGCAGAAAGCTTAGCAATACCGCGGTAGTTATCTATAAGTATTTTAGAATCTTTCTTATGAAGTGGAATAATAAAAGATTCATTCCATCTCTTAGGAAAGGTCTAGAGATAAATTGAATAGGATGGTAAGAGGGTAGCATAGGATATCGGAGAAGTTCCTGAGAATACAGCTCGGGACATTATCAGGACCAGCAGAAAATGAGATATCAAAGGTTGAAAGAGCATTAAAAACATCAAGATGATTAAATTTAGACAAGTTAATATTGTTTTTATACGGAATTTTATAAGGGTATGTAGAATTTAAATTATAAGAATCGGACGAATAAGATGATTGAAAAAATGAAGCAAAGAGATTAACAATACCTTGTTCTGAAGAATCTGAAATATTTTTATAAGTTAGGGAAGGAGGAAAAAGACTGGATTTACGTTTCATATTGACAAACGAATAGAAGCAGCTCGGAAATAAAAACAGTTTTAACACGAAACTCATTGAAGTAACACCATTATTACAAGGGGCTCCTCTTAACATTTGGTCCTTCGAGTCGGATCATGTGATCCTTCGGGACACCCTGACGTTTTCCCCCTGTGGTAAGAGACTCGGGTTAGGCTGCGATCTGGGCAAAAAGGAGCCCATTTTAAAATCGCGTAGTCAAACAAAAAAAAAAAATCCGTTGTTTCCCCCAAAAGGTAAGGAACACAAAAAGTAAAATTGTGTAAATGCCAATGAGCATAAAATAAGGCTGCGATCTGGGCAAAAAAGAGCTCAGTTTAAAATCGAGTGGTCAAGAAAAAAAAACTGTCGTTTCATCCCAAGAGGTAAGGAACACAGAAAATGAAATTATAGAAATCTCAATGAGCATAAATGAATAGAAAGAAAAAAAAAAAATAAAAAAATATTTTGTTTCTTTCTATCGTGTTTTTTCCGGAACGACACCTGAATAAAAAATATATGAAAATATATAAAAAATAAAATTATTTATGTGTTGGCGTATCCGAGGCCCGACATCGGAAAAGTTAAAAAATTCAGCCGAAGCACCAACATTACAAGCAGAAGCAACATCAGCCAAAGCAGCAGTGACAACATCACAAGCAGAAGCAGCATCCGCAGTGACAACAACATCAGGAGCAACAGCAGCCAAAGCAACAACGGAAACAAAAGCATCGACAGCAGCAGCAAAACAACAGCACCCATTATAATCATCGGCAAGTTTTGTTTTCTTTTTGGTTTTCTAACTGAAATTTAATTTTAATAAAAAAAAAAAAATTTCAAGATGTCTACTAAAAAAAACATAAGAAACAAAATAAGAAAAAATTACAGTCCACTAAAAACTCGAATGAAAAAAAATAATAATTAATTTAAAAATGAAAACACAAAGCACTTTTGTGGCCCCTTGAGGGTTGTTCAAACATTAAGTTCCTGGGAACATGGAAGCTAATAAAATAACTGAAACAATGTTAAAATATTTAAAAATATGAAATAGAATTATATAATGAACAACATATTGTTATCGAACAATTATAAAAATATTAATTTTCTAATATTGAAGAAAAGAAATTTATAAATTTAATACAAAAGCAAATGTACACATAAACATATATATAATGAATAGAATGTGAAGAGATCGGACCCATGGGAATACGTGATTAACAGCATGGTTTGAAAACGATCTCCTGCAGTCTAAACAAATATTTATGTGGTGCACTTGAAGCACTTAAAAAAGCACATAGCATGTCAGCGTGCAGTTGATAAGTCATTTTAAATAGATTTAAGATTTTCATGTATCTTTCTTGTAAGAAAGGTGTATGAAATAAAAACAGTTTTAACACGAAACTCATTGGAGAAACACCATTATTACAAGGGACTCTTAAAATTTGGTCCTTCGAGCCAGATCATGTGGTCCTTCGGGACACCCTAACGTTTTCCCCCCTGTGGTAAGATACTCAGGTTAGGCTGCGATCTGGGCAAAAAAGAGCCCAGTTTAAAATTGCGTAGTCAAAAAAGAGTTTTAAAACGGAACTCATAGGAGTAACACCATTATTATTAGGGGCTCCTATTAACAGTCTGTTTCTACGCAAACTTGTCTCTTAGTTTAGAGCTATCGATTTTAGAGCTTTGCAGGCAGTATATAAGTCGGAACGGCCGGGATCGGTCGCCTATATCCTTTAGCTGTCATATAACTGATTGATCGGAAATGCCATAACTTTGTTGTTTTGGGACTTTCCACTCATGTTATATTTGGCCAACATATCTTAAGTACAAAATTTCATATGGATCGGCCGACTATATCCTATAGCTGTCATAGAACGATCGAAATTGGCATAACTTTGGTGTCAACTTTGGATCAACTTACCTTCATTAATCACTAATCACCATCACTAATCAACACACCGTAGTACGATGCTGGGTGTCATGTTTCTTTAAAATCTTATTTATGGAAATATAGATAGCCGGCATTTACTAACACACCTCCATTGTAGTTCGTCATATGCCCAACACGATCCGTTCAGGGTATTATGTTCGGACTACAATGGTCTCTACCACATCTTGTCACTTTGCTCCACTAATAATCTTAAATCCCTTATACTAAATGCCTTATCTGTGCAACACTCTTCCTCGTGATATCTTACTCCTACTCTTCTCTTAATCTATCTCGGATCTATTCCCGCGAACCGTACGTTACGCGGCAACGTCCCTCTGTCGGTTGGACGGGAGGTGGGCCCAATGTCCCTCATGCAGGAGTTTACTTATATGGCTGCGAAGTTCAGATCGAATTATTATTACCTTACGAATCGTATCTGTATAAGCAAAGGAGTTGTTGATTAGTGGTAATCGCAAAACTTTGATTGAAAAATGATAAAGCTTCCTGGCTCGGTTGAAGTTTTTCAGGCCATCCTTCAGTGACATCATGAAATATGACTTGTGTGAGAATTTCGTCGATGCTTAGGTGCTTGCGAATTGTGCATGATCTTCATAATGGCCCGTCGTTGTAGTCTGTTTGATGTCATCAGAGGGAGGTGCTTGCCTGGATTGAAAATAGTTACAAGCGGCTTGTGATCTGTAATCAAAATAAATTTTCTTCCATAGAAATATTGGTGAAATCGTTTCACTCCGAATATTATGGAAAGCCCCTCTTTTTATTTTTGAATGTATTTTATTTATTATTATATGGTCCTTATCTAAAGCGAAAACTATTGATCTTTCGGTTCTATCGTTCTGAAGATGAGAACTACTACTTCTATACCAAAGGATGAAATTATGCTGAGTGATTTCAATTTTTCATCGAAATGTGCTAGTTCAGTTGCGTTTATAATATGAAACTTCAAGTCTGTGGATTATTAGTGCTGTTGCGGCCCAAAAATGTATGCTAAATTTTTTCTGCGAAGTTGGCTTAAGGGTGCTGCCAACTGCGAATAATTTGGTACAAAATTGCAGTAGAATTTTACCCATAAACGTTTCCAATTGTTGCAAATTATCAGGAGACTTCAGCAGTTTTACAGCTTCTAGCCCTGTGCTATCTGGAAGAACATAGCTTGCGGTTATGCTTCTTCCCAAATCTTCAATTTCATTCTTGAGGAAAAAACATTTTTCATCTAATACCGTTGTCGTCTAGAATACCCTTTCTATTTTACCACATTTTGCCACCGTATGCAGTTCCCCAAGCAGTGGATTGGTGTCCTCTTATTGGTGGAGCACTTATGTAAGAGTGGTTTATTTAGGAGGTCGTATGTATTTAAGTTTATTACGGATGCGGTTGCTCCTGAGTCCATTTGAAATGAAACCTCTTAGTTCAAGATATATAGATCAATGACTTGTTTGTTCTTTTCATTTTTCATTAGGCCTGTTACATTGTACCACTAACCATATAACATATAGACTTCTCATTTCATATAACGAAAATGGACGCAAAAATTTCTTGCGACTGGCCCCCGGAGGCCCCAGAGGGAATCTTACACTCATTCTTACGCTTATTTTTGCGCTCATAATTTCATTGAACTTTTATGGTTGTTCAGTCGCAGAGAAGCGCATCATCAAGAAGATTCTTCCACGGTTAAACTGATCTTTGCATGTATGCGTGCTCACACATTCACATACACGGTTTCATGTGTGTGCGTTCGACTTCGTTTTAAAGCCAGCTAAAATTTTTTATTTTTTTTAACTTTTCAGCCATGCTACCCTAAGAAAATTGAGGTATACATTATACGATAATGATGAAAAAAATTTGTTTTATATTTTAATATTTCAGTTTATAGCTATAAAAGTGTAGCTGTAAAAATTTGTTTATATATACATATCATATAAAAAAACCTCTTGACCTCTTGAAAAAAATATTCTTGTTCGGCACGTGACTGATTTTTTTTTTGTTTTTCTTGCACGTGCCGAACAAGAATATTTTTTATATGAAATTTTTTACACCTATATAGCATATTTTCGTCACTAAAATTGATATCAGATATTTTGGGTTTCGCATGCAGGTTCGTCACCGGTACTTTACCTCGTCAAGAGGTTTTTATACCCATGCAGAGGGTATTATAATTTTGGTCAAAAGTGTGCAACGCAGTGAAGGAGACATCTCCGACCCCATAAAGTATATATATTCTTGATCAGGATCACCTCCTGAGTCGATATAAGCATGTCCGTCTGTCCGTCTGTCTGTCTGTCCGTCTGTCTGTCGGTTTGTACGCAAACTAGTCTCTCAGTTTTAGAGCTATCGAGTTGAAACTTTGCACACATCCTTCTTTTCCTTGCAGGTAGTATATAAGTCGGAACGGCCGGGATCGGTCGACTATATCCTATAGCTGCCATATAACTGATTGATCGGAAATGCCATAACTTTGGTGTTTTTTAAGTTAGAGAGTTGAGACTTTCCACACGTGTTATATTTGACCAAAATATCGTGTGTATAAAATTTCATAAGGATCGGCCGACTATATCCTATACCTGTCATAGAACGATCGAAATTGGCATAACTTTGGTGTTTTTTAAGTTAGAAAGATGGGATTTGGTACAGATTCTATTTTGGGAAAAGCAATCTGATCTGCCAATTTTCATAAGGATCGGCCGACTATATACGATGCGCTATATATCTAATAATATAAGATGCGTGGCGCCACCTAGCGGACTGTGACTGAACTGCAAGGGTCAACTTCGGCTCCGCCCGAAGTTAGCTTTCCTTTCTTGTTTTATATGATATCAGTTGTTTTTTTGTATATATTGATCTTCAATTATTTAAAACAGAACGCATAATATATAGAATATATATATATGGAAGTAACCTCTGGACAGGCGATTCACACAGTTAGCAATACTTTAATTAAAGGGATAAACATCAAAACTCTTTATTTTTAACTCTATAGATTTTGACATTCAACAAGGTGGAATTATTAAAAACCTTTCCAAAGACGTAAAGAATTTTTCCATAGCTTCAGTGGCTCTGAAGTTATACGTATTTTTAATTTACAAAGGTTTTGGAATTTGGTTAGTTTAAAAATTGTAATTCAAAATTTGCCCAAAAATTTATTTAAAATCCAAAATTGTTTCGTAGTTGTGGGAAACCAAATTATTTTAACAAATTAACAGATGAGAGGCCTATCCGTATGAGAGTTCCACTATATAATAAATTATAAAAAAAAAACAAGAAAGGAAAGCTAACTTCAAGCGGAGCCGAAGTTGATATACCCTTGCAGTTAAGCAGAAGCTTATATTATTATTATATATATCGGATCCTATATAGTTGTCCGATCCTTATGAGAATTTCACCATCAACAAAATTTCTAATAAAAATATTGGAAACAGCCCCAAGCATCTTTAAAAATAGAAAGGTTGTGCCATTTCCGATCGTTCAGTTATATGGCAGGTATAGGATATAGTTGGCCGATTCTTATGAACATAGGATTAGATTGCCCAAAACGGAAACCGTAGACATCATTCTAGCTTCAAAAACAACAAAAATAAGCCAATTATTCTAATAAAATTTTGCAAATCGGATAAGATTTCCCAAAATGCAATCTGTACTAAGTCCCATCCTTCTAGCTTATAAAAAAAAAACAAAGTTATGGCATATCCGATCAATCATATAATAAACATGTATTATATCTAAAATAAATGCGCAAAGATAAAAAATTTAAAAAAAAAATTGGTTTCTAGTGAAACCAATTGTTGAATGTAACAATTTATTTTGGGTGTGCGATATAAAATAATAAATATTAGAAAAGTATTGGCGGAGTTGGTTTGCCTGGTTTTTTTTTTAGCTTTTAATCCATGATTTGCCCCAAAACGGTGGTGGCTGCATTTATTTATATGCATACAAAGCGTCCTACTCATAAAATTTTGCATTCTTCTCATTAAGACATGAGACACTGAAACACAAAGCAGAATTACATCAAAAGTTGCCATCAAGCAACGAAGTTCGAGATTAGCCGAATGGGGAGCGTTGTGGTTTCTATCACGGGAGGGCCTGAGTTCTAATCATAGTTGAGTCAATGTTTATGTTTTACTTTTCAAGCCCTTTTTTATTTGGATTTTATTTTTGAAATATTTGAAAATAACTTATGTACAAAATTTCATAAGGATGGGCCGACTATATCCTATAGCTGTCATAGAACGATCGGAATTGGTGTTTTTTAAGTTAGAAAGATGGGACTTGGTACAGATTCCATTTTGGGCAAAATAATCTTGTTGGCCAAATTTCATACGGATCGGCCAACTATACCCAATAGCCGCCATATAACTGAACGATCGGAAATGGCCCAACTGCAAGGGTATATCAACTTCGGCTTCGCCCGAAGTTAGCTTTCCTTTCTTGTGAGGATTAGATTTTTACAGCTTTTTCAAAAAGTTGTAGAACAATAATTGCTCATATGACAATAACAAAAATCTCTCATTTTATTCGGGATTGCCAAGAAAAAAATACAGACACACTGGCTTCATTTTGAAAAAACTGTAAAAACTGTTTCTTGAATAACTTTTGAAAGAAATGTCGGACCGGGTCGGTTGAAGTACCAATCTTGTGAGTCTTCTCATTAAGACATGAGACACTGAAACACAAAGCAGAATTACATCAAAAGTTGCCATCAAGCAACGAAGTTTGAGGTTAGCCGAGTGGAGAGCGTCGTGGTTCCTAACACGGGAGGGCCTGGGTTCGAGTCCAAATTGAGTCAATGTTTACGTTTTACTTTTTTAAGCCCTTTTTTATTTGGATTTTATTTTTTAATAAATAAACTAAAATCTGAAAAGATATACTCCATATTTTTTAGGGTATAAACCAAATATATGCAGACTCCAAAAAGCAAAGTCGCCAATCAAATACACACACATGTATAAGTAAATGCAAGCTTCACAGGAGGCTGTACAAAATGGGTAGCTGCACTTGGGGGACTATATCTTGAGTTAACGGATTTTGCCAGATATGAGCGATATATCAAAAGTTGCGTCATCTCAAAAGCTATCTACACATGAAATATAAAAAGGATCAGTCGACAAAATTTTGAAAAATAATTTTTTTTCTTTAAAAAAAAGTTTATTTTCAGTGTATTTTTTTTTGTGTACTATATAGACGTTTGGTCTCAAAGAAAGTAAAATTGATATTTAAAAAACCATTTCAATGGTGTAATAATCTTTTCTTAATAATCTCTTTTTAATATCTTTCTTAATTATAAAGTTATGAATATTTTCATTAACAAAGTTTTTTTAATTTTTTGACGTAAGCTTAAGGTATTTCAAAAAGTTGTAGAACAATAGTTGCTCCTATGATAGTAACAAACATTTTCCAATTTTTTTCAGGATTTGTAAGATAAAAATAGTGCAAACAGACAAACCGACAAACCGACAAATGGCTTCATTTTGAAGAAGAAGAAAAAATCGAATTTTTCGAATAACTTCTGAATGAAATGTCGGATCGGGTCGATTGAGGTACCAATCGACGCGTATTTAGGTCTAGAATGTGAATATATTATATCTGCGGACTAGAATGTGTCCCCCAGCCCCACTTTTTTTTTTTTTTTTTTGCGCGGTTCCCACTGCATACGTACAGCCCACCTCCCGTCCAACCGACCGAGGGACGCTGCCGCATAACGTACGGCTCGAATCGCGGGAATAGATCCGAGATAGATAAGCGAGGATTTGGAGAAAGATATTACGAGGAAGAGTGTTGCACAGATAAGGCGGTTAATATAAGCGATTTAAGATTGTTAGTGGGGCAAAGTGACAAGATGTGGTAGAGACCATTGTAGTCCGAACATAATACCCACGGATCGGATCGTGTTGGGCATATGTCGAGCTACAATGGCTGAGGAGCAGAGGACGAAAGTTTCTGGTCCTTCTGCTAGGAATGTTAAAATTTAAGCGTGTTAGTAAATGCTGGCTGTCTATATTTCCATAAATAAGATTATATAAAAACATGACACCCAGCATCGTTCTACGATTTGTTAATGACGTTTTTAGTATATAACGTTTTAGTTATGTACGGGTCATTAAATTCTTTTGACCATCTTTTAATAAAACCAAGCACACCCATAGCTTTATTAACCATGGTAGATACATGGTCGGTAAATTTAAGTTTCAAATCTAATAGGACACCTAGATCGTTAACCTGAGTTAATCGTTCTAAGGCGTTCCCATAGAGAAAGTACATAGCCTGGTGAGGACTAGATCGGTAAAAAGACATAAGTTTACATTTCGATCCATTAAGCTTTAGGTTATTTGCTAAGCACCAATTTTGAAGTTTATCCAAATCGGATTGAAGTCTAGACTGGGCGCTAGTGAATTTATACTGAAGGCATAGCTTAACGTCATCAGCGTACATAAGTACAAGTGAATTAGTTAAGGCAAGGGGCAAGTCGTTAATAAACAGAGTAAAAAGTAGGGGTCCAAGATGGCTTCCTTGGGGCACCCCCAATGTGGCGCGGACTACACGCGAGGTAACATCTTTAAAGAAAACACGTTGGGTTCTCCCTGATAAGTAGCTCGAAATCCACATAAAAAGATCAGATGGGAGTTATTATTGAACTACATAGGTGTTGCAAATGTGGAGTGATAAGTTTTTCAAAAAGCTTTGGAATTGCTGACAATTTAGAGATGCCTCTATAATTAGCAGCGTCGGATTTTTTCCCTTTTTTATGCAGCGGAATAATGAAGGATTCCTTCCACATAAGGGGAAAGATCGAAGTTTCCAGCGATAGATTAAAGAGTTTAACAAGCGGTTTGCACAGTGCCTCGGCGCAGTACTTCAGAACACAGCCTGGTACTCCATCAGGGCCTGCCGAATACACGGGCTTAACCTTAAGAAGATCCGATAACACACCACTTTGATCGAAAGATGGGCAAAATATAAGGTTGACTGATTGGATATTATAAGTGTAAGGCTGAGCTAAACTGCTGCTAGGTGAATAGGTAGTTTGAAAAAACTGTGCAAAGAGATCGGCCATTGCCTGATCGGTGTTCGCATAAGAGTTCTCAAACGTAAGCAGTGGGGGAAAAGATACATGTTTACGCTTAGTGTTTACAAAGTTATAAAACTGCTTCGGATCCTGAGTAAACTGAATCCTGCAGCGGCGAATATAACTCCTATAACATTCTGCGTTATGCACGGTGAAATTGGACCGAGCTACTTAGTATCTTGAATAACTAACTATACAGCCAGATAATCTATGTTTGTTTTAAAGTCTACTCATATTATTCTTTAAATTTATAAGGTGCCTTGTATACCAAGGCGGATTCGTTGAAGCGGACGGATATTTCCGCGGCACGCAAGCGTCGAAAAATATGTTCAAAGTGTAATGAAATTTTTGTAATGCGATGTTTATATCCTCGCATGCCAGTAAATCAGACCAATCAAATTCCAAAATTAACTTATTTAATTTCGTAAAGTCAGCCTTACGAAAGAAACGAACTTTCTGAGATTTAACTGTAGACTTAAGGTCAAAAAAGTAATTATTTTCGATTGAAACCTCAAGAGTGGGATGATATGGATCCTCAGGGTTAGAAAGGGGCAAAGTTCTGGAAAGAGTAATTCCATCAGGATCAGAAACGAAACATAAGTCCAACAGCCGACCTAAATAATTTCTAACGTGGTTAATTTGCCCAAGTGACATGTCGAACATGCCCTCAGGGAAGTCATGGTGGGAGTTAAGCTGTAAAGACGGTGAATTATCAACATTTGACCACATAAGTTCTGGGATATTAAAGTCACCCAGAGCTATCAGCTGGTCACCATCAGACAGACGATCGAAAACCAAACGAATAGCGGACAAATGTTGCCAGTATGTTGGCGGTTCGGACAAAGGTGGTATGTACGAACAGGTAACATACAAAGATTGATCGGACAAAGTGATTTTGATGCAAAGAAATTCAATGTTACCAAACTCTTGTGATTTTACCTCTTCAGAAGCGAATTTGGGGTCTACAGAAATTAGCACTCCTCCTCCCCTTCGCAAAGTTCTATCACATCTAAAAGTGGTGTACCTACTAGGAAAAACTTCGGAGCTTAAGATCTCCGGCTTTAACCAAGTTTCTGTAAATACTATAATGTGGGATGCAAAAAAAGAACTATCAGAATACAGTTTGGGAAGTTTACTACGTAACCCTCTTGTATTCTGATAGGTAAGTGTTAAAGAAGACATTAGTTTTTTGAGATTGAGGAAGATGAGGTTGAAGGTTGATCAGTGGCCTTAACATGTGGGAGTTTTACACCCACAGGTTTGGTTATCTTTTTTTTCACCGTACTTGGTTGATGTTCTTGGACGAAAATGTTCTCTGGCCAAAAGCTGGCGGAACAGATCGTCTTGAACATCTGCAAGGGCACACGTATTTTGAAAGATGACGTGTGCCTAGTGTAAGAATATTTGAATTTTGTAATATCCACCACCTTTATGTCGGCTTTTGCTTTGGCTTTGATATAAGCCGAGATATCAATCTCCGAAGTATCAGGGGCAAGCCGGGAAACAAAAATGTGTTTCGATGGTGGGATCACCTGCAAGGGTTTTGGTGCCGCCGTAACTAATACTGCGGCATCAGTGCGTACCGGGGGTCCGGACGGTTTATTACCCTGTTTGGTGACTGTTACAGGAGTTTCAATTATTGGGTCTGGGAACACTTGAAGCGATGCCACAGAGGACATATCGGACAATTGCTCATTGATTCCGAGACATTCGAAAGCCGAATTTTTCTCAGGTCCGGCCCTTGGGGTGGCCAGAGATATAAGCGGCTGCATAGTTGTCGGCTGAGCAGGCTGAAGATTATTCGACCCGAGCACATCACTAAAAGCGGATTTCTTACGCTTTGGAGACTCATTTAGTAGTTTAAGGCTACTAAACTGTGTATCAAGCGCACAGAGTTGGTCATTGATTTTTCGAAAACCACTAATCAACTCCTTGAAACCGCTTTTAGTCTGCCTCATGAACGATCTCATTTCGTCCTGAACAGCACGACAACCATCACAGCAAAAGTGGAGACCAGACCAACGCGAGATTGCATCCGAAACTGAGGCCGTGAACCCGGCACACTTAGCGTGTAAAACGTTTTCACAGAGCCAGCAATGGATGGTAGGCTGGGAAGACGAGATTGTGTTATTGCAAGACTTTAATGCACAGACCAATTTAAAATCCATAATTATTAAAAATTTAAATAATTAATTTATTAAAATTATTTAAAATTAAATAATTAATTTATTAAAAATTATTAAAAATTAAATAATTAATTTATTAAAAATTATTAAAAAAAAATTAATAATTAATTTAAAAATAATTAGTGAATTAGTGAAATTTAGTGATTAAAAATTTTTTAACTTTCACCCTAATTTCCCCCAAACCAAATAACTTTTGGAATATGTTTCGACAAAAATTATCTAATTGAAACAATACCTTTCGATTCGTATATCATTCATTTAGATCGGTTGCCTACAGAAAATTTTTAATTCTTCGGCTATACATAGAGTTTTCCCGCGCACGCCTAGGCATGCTGGTCGTCACCTCGTGGACTTCCGTCCACAGTGATGTATTTTAATATTTCAACTTAAAGCTGTAAAAGTGTAGCTGTAAAATTTTGTTCATATATACTTATAAGTAGTGTATCTGCAAATACACTAAATGTATCTGCAAATACCCTAGATAACGAGACCTTCATAAAACCAGTATACCCTACCCATACCTATCAAATCATATATAAAAAACATTTCAGAGCTTACAGTGGGAATAATTCAAATAGGCTAGACACAAACCCTTTCCCATGGCATTATCATTGGCATCCAGACATAACCATAGACATAAACCATTCACACGCCTTTATCGACGACAGTAGACGTAAACATCAAACCCCCTTTTGCTCCAAATTCATAAACAAGTGCCCATCCTGGGAACCTACATGTCTGCATAAAACTCTGACCAACCAAAACTATTCAACCAAAGTCCATCTATGCTGCCAGCGTCGCTGTCACCTATAAAAGCTATTGTTGGGACTTGTGCCAGCATCAAATATCATAATTATTTCTATTTAATTCTCTCAGCCGCAGCGGTCCACTAATTGCCCGTTATCAGCTGTTCCATATTCGTTGTTTCTCCCAGATTCGCATGCGCTTTGTTGTTCTTTTGTAGCGCATGCACTTTGGGAGCTTTGATGGAGCTTCTGCGCAAGCTCTTAGGTTTTTATGCACTTGTATATTCGGCATTGTTGGGATCGGCCGCTGCAGTTGTTTTGGGGTAAAATATACCCAATAAAAATAATGAAATTGAATTGTGGAGTCTTTATTAATTCGTTCGCTATCAAAACGCTGATAGCTCAACAGCTATAGATATAAGAAAATTGAATTTGTAAAATCAGTTTATAATCAACGATCAATCCAATAGGATATCTTTAAAACTCATTCTTGATATTTAAAAATAAAATTTATAAAATAAAAATCTTAACTTTTATTTTTCGGAAGTCGGAGGATACAATTATCCTCGCTTGTTAAAAGTAATGAACTAAATACACCGCGAATTTATTGCAAAATGAATCTATAAACATTTCTAAACATTAGTGAAATCACGAATGAAGACTTCTAGTGTGAAGTGCAACAAACATTACATAAAAAAAATTAATACCAGTGAACTCAGCATTAGTCAAATCACGAGTGAGGGTTTCTAATGTCTATTTGAAATAAAAAAATAAAATAAAATTATTAATATAATCAAGACAATTAAAAAAAAATATATACCAAATTAAATTAAATTAAAAACTTTAAACTGGAATCTGGCACATCCTGTCTGACAGCAATATGAATCGTTTCTTCATTCAACTAAAACAAAGTGATAAATTTGATGGTGATACAATGTATTTATAAAGTGTTTATAACTTGATTATATAATATAATAGGAACTCATTGCCTAGTATATTTAAATGATATTATTATATTTTCAACCTCCTTAGAAGAACATATTCAATCCCTTCGAAAAGTCTTCTTTCGATTAAGAAAATCCAATCTTAAACTTCAATTCGATAAATGCAAATTCATGAAAAGAGAAACAGAATTTTTAGGCCATATAATTATAAGGAATTAAAACAAACCCAAATAAAATTCAAGCTATTCATGATTTTAAAATCCCCAGTACTTCTATTTACCTCAAGTACTGCAGATTTTACCGAAATTTTGTTAGAGAATTTGCAAAAATTGCTAAACCAATGACCCAGTGCCTTAAGAAGGGTTTAAAAATAAATGTCAAAGATACTAATTACGTTGAAGCATTTGAAAAATTAAAAACACTAATAACTAATGATCCAATCCTTCGATATCCAGATTTTGAAAAAACATTTAAATTAACTGCTGATGCTAGTAATTATGCTTTCAGATTGCCATGGAAGTAGAACATTAAATGATAAAGTAAATTATTCAACTATTGAAAAAGAGTTATTAGCCGTAGTATGGGCAACTAAGTATTTTCGACCCTATCTATTTGGAAGAAAATTTAAAATTACATCCGATCATAAACCATTAGTCTGGTTACACAATATTTAAGAACCTAATATGAAAATATATCTTAGTCAATATGATTGTGGTATGAAATACATTAAAGGAAAGGAAAATTATGTAGCAGACGCCTTATCTAGGCACCTAAAAAAGAATCAAATAATGAAAAACTAGAACAAACATTTCAAAATGAAGATGATTTACAAAGTACAGGAGCTACTATACATAGCGCCCAAGAAGACAATGGCAACTGTATTCAGATTACAGAGCGGCCAATTAATGTTTTCAGTTACCAATTAATATTTGAAAAGGGAAATGAAGATAGTTATGAATTAGTCCGGTATTTTAATAAAACAATTAATACAATATAATATAGTAACATAACGGAACGTAGAGCAAAAGACATTATTCATAAATTTGTATGTGAACACAATTTAGTAATGTACATAAATAATGACGAGGATTTCGCAATTTTTAAAGGGCTTTCATGGAATTAATTAAACCAAATTTGGGAACAAAATTAATGAAAACATCAGTAGTACTTCCTAATATATCTACCTACGCAGATTTTCCACGAGAAAACTTTTCATCAAGGTATGATGAACTTCCTCACTTTTTCTTAAAGCGAACGGACGTGTTTTTTTTGTGCGCACTGCGTTTTGAAAAATCTTTATTTATTATAATAATTATAAACAATCCGGTGTTTATTTTTATTTATTTACATAAACCCGATTCTTTTCATCCCAAACATCCGATTCGCTTCGCGTGTGCAGTGATATATTTGGAGGTAAAATAATAAATTTATTAATATTCTTCCAAACATAGCACTGCTCTGCTTCTTCATCCTTTACGGTGTTGCTTCTTTTGTCTCACACTAGATTCTTATCTATATTCTTTGCTCTTATACTAACTCTCACTAATCGCCCTCTTTATTCTCCCTTTTTCGACTCTTTGGCACAGTGGTTCACGGTACGTCAATAATAAAAATAATATATTCGTAATGGAATTTAAACTTGTCTGTGGTTTGAAGTCTTGTAATAAGACAATCTCTTCATCCCAGCCTACCATCCACTGCTGGCTATGTGAAAACGTTTTACACGCTAAGTGTGCCGGGTTCACGGCCTTTCGGATGCCATCTCACGTAGGTCTGGTCTCCACTTTTGCTGTGACGGTTGTCGTGCTGTTCAGGACGAAATGAGATCGTTCATGAGACAGACTAAAAGTGGATTTAAAGAGCTGGTTAGCGGTTTTCGTAAAATCAACGACCAACTCTGTGCGCTAGATACACAGTTTAGTAGTCTTCAACTACTAAATGAGTCTCCAAAGCGTAAGAAATCCGCTTTTAGTGATGTGCCCGTGGCGAAAAGTCTTCAGCCTATTCAGCCGACAACTATGCAGCCGCTCATATCTCTGGCCACCCCAAGGGCCGGACCTGGGAAAAATTCGGTTTCCGAATATCTCAGCATAAACGAGCAATTTTCCGATATGTCCTCTGTGGCATCGCTTCAAGTGATACCACCAGACCCAATAATGGAAACCCCCTTAAAAGTCACCGAACAGGGCAATCAAGCTTCCGGACCCCCGGTACGAACTGATGCTGCCATACTCGTTACGGCGGCACCAAAACCCTTGCAGGTGATCCCACCATCGAAACACATATTTGTTTCCCGGCTTGCCCCTGATACTTCTGAGATTGATCTCTCGGCTTACATCAAAGCCAAATCAAAAGCCGACATAAAGGTGGCAGATATAACTAAATTTAAATATAACTACACCAGGCATACGTCATCTTTCAAAATACGTGTGCCCGCGCAGATGTTCAAGACGATTTGTTCCGCCAGTTTCTGGCCAGAGAACATTTTCGTCCAAGAACATCAGCCAAGTACGGTGAAGAAAAAAATGACCAAACCTGTGGGAGTGAAACTCCCACATGTTAGAGCCACTGACCAACCTTCCACGTCAGCTTCAAAAAACTAATGCCTTCACTAACACTTACCTATCAGAATACTAGAGGGTTACGAAGTAAGCTTCCCAAACTGTATTCTGATAGTTCTTTCTTTGCATCTCACATTATAGTCTTTACAGAAACTTGGTTAAAGCCGGAGATCTTAAGCTCCGAAGTTTTTCCAAGTAAGTACACCACTTTTAGACGTGATAGAACTCTGCGAAGGGGAGGAGGAGTGTTAATTTCTGTAGACTCCAATTTCGCTTCTGAAGAGATTAAATCACAAGAGTTTGGTGACATAGAATTTCTTTGCATTAAAATCATATTGTCCGATAAATCATTATACGTTACGTGCTCCTACGTACCCCCTTCGTCCGAACCGCCCACATACTGGCAACATTTAGACGCTATTAGGTTTGTTTTTGATCGTCTGTCTGATGGTGACCAGCTAGTAGCTCTGGGTGACTTCAATATCCCAGAACTCAGGTGGTCCAATGTTAAAAATTCACCGTCTTTATTGCTGAATTCGCACCATGACTTCCCGGCGGGCATGTTCGACATGTCACTCGGGCAAATTAACCACGTTAGAAATTCTTTAGGTCGGCTGCTGGACTTGTGTTTCGTTTCTGATCCTGATGGAATTACTCTTTCCAGAACTTTACCACTTTCCAACCCAGAGGATCCATATCATCCCACTCTTGAGGTTTTAATAGAAAACAATAACGTAATTGGCCTTAAGCCTACACTTAAATCTCATAAAGTTCGTTTCTTTCGTAAGGCTGACTTTATGAAATTAAATAAGTTAATTTTGGAATTTGATTGGTCCAATCTACTGGCATGTGAAGATGTAAACATTGCCTTAATTAAATTTTATTATACTTTGAATAAATTTTTCGACGTTTGCGTGCCATGGAAATATCCGTCCGTTTCAATTAATCCGCCTTGGTATACAAGGCACCTAGGAAATTTAAAGATCGTTATGAATAGACTTTTAAATAAACATAAAATATCTGGCTGTACAGTTAGTTATTCAAGATACTTAGTAGCTCGGTCCAATTTCACCGTGCATAACGCTGAATGTTATAGGAGTTATATACGCCGCTGCCGGATTCAGTTTACTCAGGATCCGAAGCAGTTTTATAACTTTGTAAACACTAAGCGCAAACATGTATCTTCTCCTCCTATGCTTATGTTTGAGAACTCATATGCGAACACTGATCAGGCAATGGCCGATCTCTTTGCACAGTTTTTTCAAACAACATACTCACCTAGCACCAGTACAGGTCAGCCTTACACTTATAATATCCAATCAGCCAACCTTATATTTTGCCCTTCTTTTGATCAAAGTGGTGTGTTATTGGGTCTTCTTAAAGTCAAGCCCGTGTATTCGCCAGGCCCCGATGGAGTACCAGGCTGTGTTCTGAAGAACTGCGCCGAGGCTCTGTGCAAACCGCTCCTTAAACTCTTTAATTTATTGCTGGAGACTTCGATGTTTCCCCTTATGTGGAAGAAATCTTTCATTATTCCGCTGCATAAAAAAGGGAAAAAATCCGATGCTGCAAATTATAAAGGCATCTCTAAATTGTAAGAAATTCCCAAGTTTTTTGAAAAACTTATTATTCCACATTTGCAACACCTATGTAGTTCAATAATAACTCCGTGCCAGCATGGCTTCATGAAGCGCCGCTCCACCACTACCAACTTTTTGGAGCTAACATCTTTTATCACGGATGGGTTCCGAAATGGCTTACAAACAGACGTAATTTACACTGACTTCAATAAAGCATTTGACTCAGTTAACCATTCGCTTCTTATAAGTAAACTCAGTCTTTTGGGAATCCCAACTGATCTTCTTATCTGGATTTCGAGCTACTTATCTGGGAGCCAACGTGTCTTCTTTAAAGATCGCATTTTTTCGATAATACTTTGTTTATTGCGACCCTCAAGGTAGAATGCACTAGCAAATTTGGAAAATTAGTCAATAAAAGTTAGAAAAGTACATTTTGAATTTGTATAGATATTCATATGAACAATTTTTTTAATATCGTTTGGTGTTTCTGTATATTTAAATTTGTCTTTTACTGGGTTCCTATCATATTTACATTGATTACAAATATCACAATTGTCAATATACTTGTGGATGTAATGTTGAAGTTTTGGAAAGTAAATAATCTTTTTTAATTTTCATTTATACCTGAATGTGATACTGGTCATTCAGGTATAAATGAAAATTATTTATGGAATCGTTCAATATCTTTATACACATCTTCTTCGTTTTCAATGTCTTTTGCGTGAAATGAGCATTTTACAAATTGGTGAACTTTAAAGTTGGAGTATGGTGAACTATTTTGAAATTGGTTAATATTATTAATAAATTTGATTGTTATCACTTCCTCTCTTTATCTCAAAGCGGACGGACGTGTTTTTTTTTTGCGCACTGCGTTTTCATAAAATTTGCTTATTAGCTTTCCATAAACAATCGGTGCTTATTTCTATTCACTTAAAAAAATAAAAATAATAAAATGCAATTCATAGATCCGTATCGCTTCGCGTGTGCAGTGATATATTTGGAGGTAAAATAATAATTTTATTAATCTTTCTTCCAAACATAGCCCCGCTCTGCTTCTTCATCTCTTACGGTGTTGCTTCTATTCTATTGCTCCTATTTCTCGCTCAATAGAGATTCTTATCTCTATTTCTTTGCATTTTACTCGCTCGCACTAACTGCTCTCTTCAATGTCCCCCTTTCGTTTCCCTGGTACAGTGGTACAAGGTTAATAAATTAATTATTGAAATTTTTGTTGGGCTAAGCAGCCACCAGATAGGCTAATTAGAATATTGATAATTTGTTCATCTGCAGCGGCATTTAATCTTCTCTTTTGACTCCCAGATTCGCATGCACTTTGTTGTCATTTTTGTAGCGCATGCGCTTTTGGGAGCTTTGGAAGAGCTTCTGCGCCAAAGCTGTTCTTCTTCTTGTTGTAGTTGAAGAGTTGTTATTGACGGGCCGCTATTTGTTTTATTGTGCGGAATTAGCTCAATAAATTAAATATAAACAATTGAATCTCGTCTTTAATTCGGTCGCTATCAAAAAGCTGATCGCTCAACATTGGTGACCCCGACGTGATCGCGCCCGAAGTTCAATCAGTTTAATTGCCCGAGAAACTGAAAAAACTGCGGTACGAAAACCTCATAAACAAAAAAAAAATAACAAATATCTCTTGGTTTTCGATTTGATTCACACGCGCTGGAGATTTGCGGGATGGAGTTTGGATGTGGAACTATTGGATCTGCTGCCGCAAGCCGGGAAAGGATGCTGCGGAGAAGAGCAGAGGTGACCTGCCAGGAGATGGAGGCGCTGCATCATAAGGTGAAGGCTGCAGCGCGGAATGAGGATGGCACCATTGTGGCGCTGGAGTCAGTGGAGAAGCGTTTGCGTGAGCGGTTCACCGCGCTTCAAGAAGAGTTGGAGGAGCTTAACTTCAGCGAGATCGGGAGTGACCTTTATTGGAGATTCTCGCAGCTGGCGACTGATGTGCAGGTGGACATTCAGGTGGAGGTTGCCAAGCACTCCATTAGAATTGCTGCCCACTCCACACTTCTCGACGGTGCCGGTGTCTCACCCATGCCATACAAGCCAGCCCCCTCCTTACCAGCGTTGCCGATGCCAATATTTAGCGGCGGCTATGTTGACTGGCCGGATTTCTTCGCCCTGTTCAAGGCCACGATTGACAGCCATCCGCATCTAACAAATATGGAAAAGCTCCGGTGGCTCATTTCATGCCTGCGCGAGTCAGCCTTGGAGACGGTGAGAGCGCTGGAAATTACTGACGCGAACTACGATGTGGCTCTTGACCTATTGCGCAATCGGTTTAGTAATAGGCGATTAATTTTCCAGTCTCACATCAACGAGATCCTGCAGCTTCGTGTGGTCGAGCCAGGTTCTGTTGCTACGTTGCGGGAGCTGTCGGATCGGTTCAATGGGCATATGCGGGCCCTCATGAGTTCCGGATCAGCTGCCGAGATCCAAGGATGCTTGCTCATCCAGATTGTCCTTCAGAAGTTGGATCCGGCCACAAGAGCCAAGTGGGAAGACACTCTCGCCGGAAACAACGACAGCCTTCCGTCTTGGGAGTCCATGGCACGATTCTTGGAGCAAAGGTGCCGGACTCTTGAATGCGTCGACTTTTCTTTGGCTGCGTATTCACCATCTAACCAAGTGGGCCGAGGGAGATCTTCGAATAACCGATCGTCATGCATGATTATCAACGCCCGTCCAGCTCTATGCGCCCTGTGTGGTGTTTTGGCGCACCCGCTTCCTACATGTCCAAGCTTCATTGCCTTGCCACTTAGTCAACGGTACGACGAAGTGCGACGGCTGACCCGCTGCTTTGTATGTTTGGAGGATGGTCATTTTGCACGCGGATGTTCAGCTGCCCGTTGCCCAAAGTGCAATCGCCGACATCATGCTTTGTTGCACCATTGCGGGCAGCTGCCCAGCTCAAACAATTCCCCACCACTACGAAGCTTGGGTTCCGCCGTTGGTGTTGCCGTTGCTACCCCACCTTCCCAGTCAATCAACACGGTCTTGACGCAGGATCGCCCTACTGAAGTGCTTCTGCCAACCGCCAATATCCTCATCCGTGGTCGATCAGGTGCCTTCCTGCCTTGCAGGGTGTTATTGGACTCTGGTTCACAAGTTCACCTTATCTCATCGCGGCTGGCAAGTCAACTTCAGCTTCGTCGCACCAAAAGCTGTGTAGCGGTCGCCGGTCTCGGCGGCACTGAGTTTGCTACGGATGGATCTTCCGTTAATGTGTGTGTGAAGTCTCGACTAACCACATATTGTGCGAACCTAGAGGCGGTTATAGTGTCTCATATTGCGGACTGTCAGCCCAGCCTTAAAATTGATATTTCGAAATGGAAGATTCCTCACGGCGTAGCGCTGGCTGATCCCAACTTCCACAGACCGCAAGGTGTGGACCTGCTAATTGGAGCCAGCCTGTTCTTCAACCTATTGTCAGTTGGCCAAATCCAATTAGGTCACTGCCTCCCAGTTGTCCAAAATACACTATTTGGATGGGTAGTTTCTGGACGCAATGGACTATCGCGGGATGCTGGATTGCCCTATGCAGAAGGAGAAGAGGAGAAGAATCAACGTTCCGGACCCCCTGCACTCGTTAGGAGAACTCGACTCCCGCATTGGTCTATTGGGGGGAGCAATGCATGGTCAAGAGTTTGGAAGAAGTTGGTGTGCCTTGTTCGCCCTGTGAGTTCTAAATCTTCTTAATGAAAAAGACGTGTCTGCTGCCCTTCTAAAATTGTTATTGAAGGCCCACCCTTCAATAGGGGGGAGGATGTTGGGCTAAGCAGCCACCAGATAGGCTAATTAGAATATTGATAATTTGTTCATCTGCAGCGGCATTTAATCTTCTCTTTTGACTCCCAGATTCGCATGCACTTTGTTGTCATTTTTGTAGCGCATGCGCTTTTGGGAGCTTTGGAAGAGCTTCTGCGCCAAAGCTGTTCTTCTTCTTGTTGTAGTTGAAGAGTTGTTATTGACGGGCCGCTATTTGTTTTATTGTGCGGAATTAGCTCAATAAATTAAATATAAACAATTGAATCTCGTCTTTAATTCGGTCGCTATCAAAAAGCTGATCGCTCAACAAATAATTTTGAATAAATTGATTATTCAAATTTTTAATAATTATGGATTTTAAATTGGTCTGTGCATTAAAGTCTTGCAATAAGACAATCTCGTCTTCCCAGCCTACCATCCATTGCTGGCTCTGTGAAAACGTTTTACACGCTAAGTGTGCCGAGTTCACGGCCTCAGTGTCGGATGCAATCTCGCGTAGGTCTGGACCCCACTTTTGCTGTGACGGTTGTCGTGCTGTTCAGGACGAAATGAGGTCGTTCATGAGGCAGACTAAAAGCGGTTTCAAGGAGTTGATTAGTGGTTTTCGAAAAATCAATGACCAACTCTGTGCGCTTGATACACAGTTTAGTAGTCTTCAACTACTAAATGAGTCTCCAAAGCGTAAGAAATCCGCTTTTAGTGATGTGCTCGGGTCGAATAATCTTCAGCCTGCTCAGCCGACAACTATGCAGCCGCTTATATCTCTGGCCACCCCAAGGGCCGGACCTAAGAAAAATTCGGCTTTCGAATGTCTCGGAATCAATGAGCAATTGTCCGATATGTCCTCTGTGGCATCGCTTCAAGTGTTCCCAGACCCAATAATTGAAACTCCTGTAACAGTCACCAAACAGGGTAATAAACCGTCCGGACCCCCGGTACGCACTGATGCCGCAGTATTAGTTACGGCGGCACCAAAACCCTTGCAGGTGATCCCACAATCGAAACACATTTTTTTTTCCCGGCTTGCCCCTGATACTTCGTAGATTGATATCTCGGCTTACATTAAAGCCAAAGCAAAAGCCGTGGTGAATATTACAAAATTCAAATATTCATACACCAGGCACACTTCATCTTTCAAAATACGTGTGGCCTTGCAGATGTTCAAGACGATTTGTTCCGCCAGCTTTTGACCAGAGAATATTTTCGTCCAAGAACATCAGCCAAGTACGGTGAAAAAAAAAACCAAACCTGTGGGTGTAAAACTCCCACATGTTGCAGCCACTGACCAACCTTCCACTTTATCTTCCTCAGTTTTAAAAAACAAATGTCTTCTCTAACACTTACCTAGCAGAATACAAGAGGGTTACGTAGTAAACTTCTTAAACTGTATTCTGATAGTTCTTTCTTTGCATCTCACATTATAGTCTTTACAGAAACTTGGTTAAAGCCGGAGATCTTAAGCTCCGAAGTTTTTCCAAGTAAGTACACCACTTTTAGACGTGATAGAACTCTGCGAAGGGGAGGAGGAGTGTTAATTTCTGTAGACTCCAATTTCGCTTCTGAAGAGATTAAATCACAAGAGTTTGGTGAC